>NC_080105.1:17601048-18807923 GCF_950005125.1 Chionomys nivalis | reverse complement strand
CCTGCACGTTCACACACACATACCCCTAACATCGAACACCTACGGGACTCTCCTTGTTAAACCGGAATCCCACTGGCGAGCCGATTGATTTGCCTGTCTGCTAACTAATTCCACACTAACAGCCTAAATTAAAAGTTAATGAAACATAGTCAGGGCCCCATTAGGCTTCACATGTAATGATCTTTCATGACCAAAAAGGAAAAGAAAAGGAAAGGGAAGAAGGAAAAGCCAGGGCTTCATTTAAAGAGAAATGTCTGGGAGAGCCTTTGGCTCTGGAATGTACCCACAACCCAAATATCCCTGAGTTCAGCCTGGTTCGCCTGCCAAGTCTCCGGGAAGCTGCTTCTCAGAGTCGGAAGAGAAATCCCCATAGGTGTCCTGAGCAGACAGACCAGAGCTCACAGGGCCCTATTGTTTGCGGCTCTGCGGGGTCTGCTTGGGATGAGGGACATCTGCTGGAAAAGACTACTGCACACTTAACAGCTTCACACCCTGTACTGCTAGGAAACTTGCACGTGAGAGCACTTCTAAGAAAGTAGGAGCGGAAGAAACCTACTGTCCCCAAGTCGCCACCTGCTTGCCTTAAAAGCAGGTGCAGGGACATTCAGAATGGACTGCCTGGCTCTCCTTTTATCTGAGTCTCCTCCTCAACGCTTTGATGGTTGCTTCTGGGACTGGTGGCTCCCAAATCTGTCTTATACTCCAACCCAAGTCCCTGCTACTTTCACAGGACTGGGAGTTTGAGCCACTGCCGGCAACACTGTGCAGAGACTGTGCTGAGTTCTGTGGGCTGTCATTGCTGTTGACTTCTGGGAAGTATCTTCCCACTTGTGTTTCTTTGATTCATACGTGTGTGACATTTATTATGTACTAGGAACTGTCTTAAGTACAAATATTAACTTGGAGATTTTTATTTTTTGCGTGTGCACATCTCCGTGTACGTGTGTGAGCACACGCACACAGTTCAGATGTAGCCATTGGTAACGTTTCCTTTATTGCTTCTCAGCTCTGTTTTTTTTTTTTTTGTTGAGACATGATTTAGGGTAGCCCAGGGTGTCTTTGAACAGGGTCAAAGATGACCGTGACCTGATTCTCGTGATTCTGTATATGTGCTGGGATCACAGCCACATACCATCGAACCTGTTTTATTTAATACTGGGTACTAATTTGGGGCTTCATGCATGCTAAGCCAGCCTTCTACAAATGAGCTATATCCAGCCTCACGTTATCTTTTGAGACAGAATTTCTTCCCTGAACCAGGGGCTCACCTATTTGGCTAGTCTGACTTTTTACATGGTGCTGGGAATCTCAGGTCCTCAGGATTTCAAGGCAGACACTTCACCAATAAACCCATCTCCCTAGACCAATTAGATAGTAACGTTTAAAGTCCTCATTGTCGTATTTTCCAGAGCCTCTAATAATGCCCAACATCTGGGAGAAGAGGCAGAGCTGCCTCACCTTGCCATGGCCAGTTGTGTTCTCTTGTTTTCCTTTAAATATTACTTTGTCCTCTGAACATCTTTGTTTCCATTTTTCCTAGTCTCTTCAGGTCTCTGCTCGAATGTCCTCCATTCCCTATTCTCTACACATTTGTGCTGGAGGCTGAGTCTTGTCCAATGCTTGACCTTGTATTCTCTGTAGTTTTGACTTAAAAATGTATCAGATAGAGAGAAGGAAACCCACCTCAAACTCCCACTAAGTATCACAGCATCTAACAATCACAAACCAGTGGTTTTATTCATTTTATTCCATTCTGATATTGTTTAAGGCCCTAAGGGCTAACTGTCACTGTCAAAACATCACATTTTATGGGCTTTTCATCACACACACACACACACACACACACACACACACTCTAGAGGGTGTGGGAAAAGATCTGTGGCTCCTTTTTAGGTATGTTAATATGATTTTGGTATTTAAATAGAATTCATTTTGAGTACTTATAATACAAATCCATTTCTTGGCTCTTTAAAAACCATATCCATGCAGGCTTGTACACTTTCAATATATAGCCTCTGACTGTGGACACTTTCCACAGGTAACTACCAGGTCTATCCAATGACTACCTGCAGTAGGGAAAAGAAGGCGGTAGGGTAAGAGAGAATACTGGCTCATTTTGTGCAGGGGGAAAAGAATCTCAGAGACTACAATGGGGTAGCTAGATTGGGTAGAAGAAAAAATTGGTAAAATATTTATTTAGCTTCAGAGTTTTCACAAGGCTGAGACTAAGCCAGATGGATGTGAGTTTTCAGGAATCATCGCTGTAGGCAGCACACCTCAAGTTTTCTCCCAACAGCATGGGTGGGATTGGCAGGAAAGTTTTTAATCTACCTCTACTCCACAGCAATGAGGAAATGATAACAGGCATTAACGAAACAATATGAAAAGTGTACAGTGGCTACACGTCAAGAAAAAGAGGCATGACAAGAATTACGTTAGAAAGCAAGGAGCAAAGGGACGCAAAGGGACAATGACCAAGGCTGAATGGAGACGATATCTACTGAGACTGAGAGGTTCTGTGTTGAGAACACTGTAGGGGATCATTCTGGAGACAAGCCGCTGGTTATAGACATCACAGAAGCTCCTATAGGATTGCAGTTGCTGCAGCAAGGGAAGGTAGACTTTGGCACAGCAGAGTTTTCTATGTGGTGCTCTGGATGGCAAAGAAGTCACAAAATCTGATGTGTTTGTGAGAAGAATAAGAGTCTCTTTTTCTCTCAGTGTTTGTGCAAATGTGTGTGTGTGTGTGTGTGTGTGAGGGAGAGAGAGAGAGAGAGAGAGAGAGAGAGAGAGAGAGAGAGAGAGAGAGAGAGAGAGAGAGAGAATTCTTTGTTTTGGATTACTACAACAAGAAAAAAAAGTAAGTATTTTAGCCCTGAAATGTAATTTGGGGTACTGTGATAGTATGGATCAGTCACTGTGGAACCCACAATCCACAGGAGATTAGGAAAAGAAGACAGTCTGATGCCTGGTGTTTGACTTTAGAAAAATTCACACGATCCCGTTACTTCATGCTGGATGTTTTCACAATGTCTCCCAGTGCCAATAAAATGAATGACTGAAAAACTGAATGTCAGTGTATTTTTCAAGTGTTGGGAGCAGGTCCTGATTTCCTCAATGAGTCATGTGAGCGTGGCTAGCCATCATTTCATCTTTCTGAACTCAGTTTCTCATCTGTAAAATGTAGATAATCTTTGACAGGGAGTGTGGAATAGATGATCTTCTATTTTGAGACATTTAAAATAGTGCTTCACTGCTAGGCAAAAACTGTCATATAAATATTTATTATGTGTATCTACCAATGTGCTAGCACCAAAAACCCAAACATCACCAAAGACAGCTCAGTCCTTAGGGAATTCAGCAACATAAACCATTGCTGTGAGCCACGGTACACCACCCAAGCACAGACAGACACGTTAGCTTCTACTTTGCTGTTTTATGTTTGTACTCTAAGTCCCATAAGTAGGATAAATACAATGACTATATTGATTACACTAGGTGCTTCATTCATCTGTCATAAGCTACGGCAGAGTTATAACTTGTATCGTATCCTTAGAGATTAGGATGCTCTTTAAGAGACGGTTGGGTGACGTGTCTGTTCGAAAGTGCCCAGACTCCCATTCAGTAAGACAGAAACAGAGACGATCTCACTTATCACCTTTTACAGCGAAACACAACACAAACCAAACAACCCAGAGATCACAGCATGTGGAGACGTATCTACCAAAACACATTCAGGAAATATTGGCCAGGCAGAAAGTTCTCTTAACATCCATCTTCCCCGTTTCCTTTTCCTTGTATATCCCTCACCACGCCCTCTCAAAGTCCGTCCACCAGACCCACAATGGCTCGTCTAGCGGCCCCCTCTGAGTTCTTCAGGACTGATTAGGAAATACCTTGAGAGCTCTGTAAGCCATAAGAGGGGCGTTTGCTGTCCCTCCAACCCAGCTGCATCTCTGAATTACAGTGCTGGGACAGTGACTCAGAGAAGAGACAAGGCTCCACGTTGAGTGCTTCTTAGTCAGTGGTGCAGGATCAGAGTCCTCAAGTCCCCAGCTGTGCACAGTGCGGCAACATCTGGGCTTCTGTGATGAGGCATTGTCTCAGAGGAAACAAGGTACTATTGAATTTGTGTAGAAGCAAGGACTTTTTTAAATGTATAAGGAGAAAAAAAGGAAATACGCTGTTAGGTTAATGCCACTCTTGTTACTTTTCTATTGCTGTGATTAAATACCGCGACAACAGCAAAGAGAGAGGGGGCTCTATTTTGGCTTGTTGGTCAGGATGAGATACAGTCCATCATGACAGGCGAGGCAGGATAGGCAAGGATGACAGCAGGGGCATGAGGCAAGCTTGCGACAGGCATCAACTGTCAGGAAACAGAATAGGAAGTGAAGCCAGGCTATAAGACCTCAAAACCATAGCAAATATTCTCTTCAGCTTAGCATGAAGATAAAATTTTATCGAATCAGATACAATAAAGTATATGATGGTTACTACATGGTGTTGATGTGGGACTCACCTAAAAACATAGAGATTTCTGGGGATGGTGCAGCACACTTGTTATTCTAGTGCTTGGAAAGTGGAGGCAGGAGGATTTCTGTGCATTTGATGTAAGTCTGAGCTACACGGTGAATTTCAATTTTAACATCTGAAAAAATCAACTGTTGTAACTCACTGTGTTCTTGAAACCTATATGATTATCTCAATAAAGGTTGGGGAAAGGTTATGACTAAATCCAGAATCCCAACAAAAATAAAAACCCCAAATCCCAAGTGAAGTAGAAATAGAGTCAAGCTTTATTAACTGATAAAGGGGGCCTGTGAAAATACTCAGCTAACATTAAATAAACTTAATAGTGAAAGACCGAAGGCCTCCTCCTCAGAAGGCAAGGGTGTCTGCTTTTAACACTGATGGCCAACATTTTCCAGAAGGTTCTGACCACTGTAATATGGCAATAAAAATGATGGCAGCATTCTAGTTTGGAAAAAAGGAAGCAAGGCTTTGTGCCAACACCATTGTGTATGTAGAAAAGCCAACAGAAGGTGGCTAGAATCAGGGACGTAGTTTAACAAAGTAACATATTACAGAATCAATATGCATGCAAATTAATTATAGTCTTTTTTTTTTTTTTTTTTTTTTTTTTTTTATTGCACATCACTCCTTTATTATACTGATCTGGAAAAGAAGATTTAGTATGCCCAAAACAAGTTCTGGACCCACACGGTAGGGTCAAGCAGCTGGAACATGATTCAGACAGCGAAAGACAAAACCGTGGACATGATCAAGGGGCACTTCACCTCTACAAGACAAGGCAGAGGGGTCCTAACACACAGTAAGAGACACTCCTGTCCCTTGAGGACAAGGAGTTTATCCCACTTGATATGAGGAATGGCTTATTTTCTGGTGACCACATAGACTATTTCAATCACCACTAGAAACCTCAGAGGGGTTTTTGTGTACTGATAAATATGTATGTACTTCTGTTTTTGTAAAAGTAAATGTAACACATAGACTTGACAGGATTGATCCCAACCTTCGGGGGCCAGCAGCTCCTTTAGGCTCAGAGAGGAAGTGACTACAGCCCCAGTTACCTAACTGCAGAAGAGTGCAGGACAGGCTTCTCACTGGTCAGGCCACAGCATGGTTCCTCCCTGACCTCCTAAAGCAGACCCTTGTAAACAAAGGACTAAGAAACCTGTAATTACTACCTCTCAATTCTCCTGGGAAGAGGAACTGTCCCTGGATGTGGACCAAGAACCTGCACCCTAGAGATGTTACTCTGACTAGATTCTATGAAGGGAGTGGGTGCAGGGGATAAAATACTAAAAATGGGAGCCACGGGTCCCCATCTGCAGCTACAACTTAAACTTAAGATCCTAAACATGGAGTCAGTGACGTGACGGGTGCTGGGAAGGGCGCAGGAGGCAGACAGGCAGGGAGGAGGGTCTCGGGGCAGAAATCTGTCTGAGCGCCTTCACTTCTTGGCCTTGCCCTGCGCGGCCACAGCTTCCATGGCTTTCCGCACGGTCTCTTCATCTCCCAGGAACTGCATGGGTTTAACGGGCTTCAAGTTCTTGTCCAATTCATAGACAATGGGAATGCCAGTTGGCAGGTTCAGCTCCATGATGGCCTCTTCTGAGAGACCCTCCAGATGCTTGACGATCCCCCGAAGGCTGTTGCCATGGGCCGCAATCAGGACTCTCTTCCCCTCTTTGATCTGAGGGACAATCTCTTCATTCCAGAAGGGCAGTGCTCTGGCAATAGTGTCCTTCAGGCTTTCACAGGACGGCAGCTGGTCCTCAGTAAGGTCTGCATACCTGCGATCCTTACTGATGTTGCTGTAGAAGGGATGGTCAGGCTCCATTGGCGGTGGTGGGACATCGTAAGATCGCCTCCAGATCTTTACCTGTGCCTCACCATGCTTAGCAGCAGTTTCTGCTTTATTGAGACCAGTCAGACCCCCATAGTGTCGCTCATTGAGGCGCCAGGTCCTCACCACTGGCAGCCACATCTGGTCAATGGCATCCAGGACTGTCCAGAGGGTCCGGATTGCTCTCTTCTGCACGGAGGTGAAGCAGATGTCGAATTCATAGCCAGCATCTCGCAAAGCCTGTCCGCCGCGCTTCGCCTCCTCGTGGCCCGCCAGGCTCAGGTCGGCGTCGTACCAGCCGCTGAAGCGGTTCTCCAGGTTCCAGGCACTCTCGCCGTGCCGGATGAGGACCAGCTTGTAGGCGGCCATGGCGATAGGCAAGGGGATGCAGCAGAGACTGAGGCTCGCTGAGATTCCGCTCACAGCCCGCCTTAATTATAGTCTTAAACACAAGGTATGACACAACCAGAAACTGAAATTTATTTATTTACTTTTTTTTGTTTTGTTTTGTTTTTGAGACAGGACCATGCAGTCCAGGCCTGTCATCTAGGGTAGCCTTGCTCTCCTGTCTCTGCCTCCTGATTGGTGGGACTAACTAAGGTATGTGGTGCCATCACCAGGCAGAAACTTAGACTTGAAAACTCATTTCCAACACCATAACTTTGTATTACACGCCTATAAATGATTAAAGAAATAGCTCAGTCCAACACAAGATGCAGATGACGGCTACAGAGTAACTATGAGCAGAGTGGAAACAACTCTAAGAGTTGACTAAATGGAGAGGTATCCTTAATTCACAAGGGAGAACACTCGCAGCTTTAAACACATCGCTTCTCCTCCTTTAAACATACCGATGTCAACAAACTGATATGTAGATTCAGCACATTTCTGGTGGAAACTGATAAGCCAGTTCTAAAACTCTGCAGCAATACAAAAAGATCCACAGAAGCCAAAATAATGTTGAAACAGAGCAAAGCTCAGTATCTCACACTGTTTGATTTTAATTTGCACTATAAAGCCATGATGACCCAAACTGTAAAATATAAGCATCAAAAAAAAAAAAAAAAAAAAAAAAAGACAAACAGACCAATGGAATAAGACCTAGGGGGTAGGGCTCCTATGCTGGCAACGGATTCCTCACAGTTAGAATTAAAGGAGAAACGAGGCTTTAAAAGGAACAGTTCTAGAACAACCTGATACATAAAGAAAAACAAACTATATGTACCAAGAACTTCAATCAGCATCTCAGACCACAGAAAAACGTTCACTGAAAATAGACCCAACCTCTGAACAACGGTAGGAGATCAACCACTGTGAAAACCTGGGGTGGAGTGGGGGCAGTGGGGCCGGAGAGGTGGCTCAGAGGTTAATAGCTCTGCCTGCTCTTCTAAGGACTCAGGCTCAGTGCCCAGCAGCCACCCAATGGTCCACAACTGTCTCTAAGTCCAGTTTCAGAAACTGAAAGAAAACCTCCTGATTCCGAGACAACGTTTGGAAAGCACAGGGTGGATGAAGGACTCACACCTAAAATCTAGAAGTAATATAACAAGACACTCAGTAGGGAGAAGGCAAACAATTCAGCTAAAAACCAGGCAAGGGCTACCAAGGGCGGTTGGTTAAGGAAAACACATAGGGATGGGGAGGGGGGCCGAAGCACCCAAAGGAGATGTTTACCTCACAGGCATCGGGAAAGCGCAAATTCAACTGTAACACAATCTCATTACCCACGCCTTAAAATGCCTAGATTGTAAGAAAAACTGATGGTACCAATGTTGGTTTTGACACATAATAACGGGAGATCTCAAGCAATGTTTGTGAAAAACTGAAGTGAGACAACCCTGGCAGTGAAAATTTCTTTTTAAAAGTTTTGCTCCTGTGGACTTAGCTAGGCATACCACTCCTGTTTTGTTTTTTTATCCTGGAGAAAAAGGCTAAGTCAATCAAATGGCTTTACCTGTGACAATAAGACAAAAGTTAAATCGACGGCAGTTTAAATAATAGCTGAATGGATAAAACAAAACTTGGCAATAAGATACTATAAATAAAACTAAGTTCACTGAGAAAGAGGGTCTGAAGAGATGACTCAGTTGGTCAAGCATGAGAAAGCCCAGAGACCAGAGTTCAGATCCCTGAACTTAGCCTGTGGGAAAGACGGGTGTGATGTTGTCAATCTTTAGCCCTAGCATGTGGAGGTGGCGGGGGTAGATCTAGGCACTCTCTAGCTAGCTAGCGCAGCTAACAGTGAGCTCCTGGTTTGGTGACAGACCCTTCTCAGTGATAGAGTCAATTAATGGTGACCATTGGTCTCTTCATACACGCACATTCATGTGCTCCTGAACACACGTGCATTCACACACAATGCACACACGTAAGAAAAAAAATGAAATGCTTACACACACACAACTCAAGATCAAAATCATTATGCTGAGTGAAAAAGGAAGACAGGAAAAGAAGCACATGCCTTGTGATTCCCTTTTCATAAATCTCTAGAAAAAATGTAAATAGGCATATAGCGATAGGATAGAAAGGGATGTGGGGGAGGGCGAGGATGACAGAGATCTGCGGGAATATTGGAGATGATGCGTATGCTTTCCAAGGCTGCATCCATACAAACCTCATGCGACTATCTACACGAAATATGTGCTGCGGGTTGTATGTCACTCAACCTTTCGAAAGAGATGACAATACACCTGTAATGAAAATATTCCACAGGATCCCGAGGGTTTGGCTCAGAGGTTGAGCCTGGTTGCTGGCAGGAAGCCTTGCATGGCCTTGAGTGGATTTGCAGCCCAAGGGGAACCTTACCAAGGATGTGAGGACTGGAAGTAAGATTAATGCTAACAATGGCAAGGCCAGGGTCACGGGGTTTCTGGGACATGGGTCAAAGTTCTCGTTCTTGAGCTGGGTGGTGATGTAGGGCCCTTGTCTTACATTCCTTCATTACATATGCATATATATGAATTCTTCATATGTGTTCTTGTTCTTTCATGTGGTTTACTTTAAATATTTTTTTTTCTCAAAATAAGAAAGAAAACAATGGCTTGAGGAGGGCACATTAAAAAAAATGTGACTCAGCTAGTGATAGGCACATTTCCAACTCTTGTCCTCAGAGCTATACAATGCTGAGGAAAGGGAAATTGAAATGATACGTGGTTCAATTGAAAATGAAGTTTTAATAAATAGACTCCAGAAATGTCCGGAGCATTTAAGGCACACTTCCTAAATGTGAGAATGAGAAGGGAAGCTGACTAAATACTATCTCGAGTTGGGTGTGTACCTATGACCTTTCAGAACACGCGGGAGAGCAGCCAGGGAGGTGGGCAGCAGGAGGAGGTGGGGCATGGAAGATATCACTGCCGTCAAGGGCGAGAGGTGAAGTTACACACAGACAACCTCAGGAGGTGTCTGAAGATGAAGTCTGGGATTAGTACGTAAGAATGGTTTACAGCACAGCCTCTGGAATTTACCCCAGTTGTGTGTCTGTGGTCTTCCTCATGGATCTCCCACGATGCGAAATACCGTGAGACTTAAGGGAGGCAATGCCCACCTAGTGCTAACTACCATGCCAGACAGGCCATGGGCACCCCTGTAATTATTGCTGGCATGTTAAATCTGTACACTTCAGATCCTGCTATTGAGTCTTAGTGGTCAAATAAAGACATCCAGTTTTTAAAGAGACTTCATTGTATCCGAGCTTGGATTGCATAGAAATCCTTGCCAGTCACAGATTTGGAGTGTATTTTTCAGTCTTGAGTTTTGCTGTCCCTAGGACTTGAGTGGATAGGGGTGGGCTCCATTGGAAGGAACCAGCTTCCAGTTCTCAGAGTCCAAACAATCCCAACTTCATGGTACTAATATTTAAAGAGAATCCTCTTGCACTCTGAACTTGTGGGAGAGTGTCACTGGTAGAAGGGTAAGATGGCATGGAGCCACGATGGTGGCCTCATTCTGAAACACTGGACTTCAGGATGATGTAGGCTGGGGACATACCCCACACGGGGATGCGAACAGAGTAGCTCTCTCCTTCCACCTCTCCTCTCCTTCTTTCCCTTGCTCACCCTCTTCTCTTCCTTGTTCTTTTGTCTTTTCTCCATGGCACTTAGTGATACTTCTGCTGTGTGCGTGTGTGGTTTGTGAGGCAGACTCCAGGTTCTTGTGTATGCTAGGCAAGTCTTCCATCAGTGAGCTATACTCCAGTACACTTCCTCTTGTGTTTATTTATCCAGTACAAATTCCAGAGATGAAGCCATGGAACAGGTAGATGGGATGTATTTTTCCACTTGCACGTTGCATGGGTACCAGGCATGTTTACAGAACCAGGGCATGTATACTATGCAGAGTACACAGTTTGAACTGTGCACGAGTATTACTCATAGGCTAGAGACTGTCTCCATACACCAGCTTCCCACTTAACAGTGTCTACAGAAATGATCAGAGCTCAGCCCCAAACTCAGTGTGGTACCCTGGCACTATGTCTTGGGCACCATCACTTTATGATTGTGTGGAGGAACGTTAGTGACTTTCTGGTACCATTTTATAACGTGAGAGACTTGGAGATACATGCAAATGGCATACCACTAGGGCCAGGGAGACAGCTCAATGGATAAAGTCCTTGCTACGCAGGTCTGGAGACTGGAGTTCAGATCCCCAGAGGTCAAGCAAAAGCTGGGGTTGGGGGAACAGCATCTTGCCTGTAATTGCAGCACTCAGTAGGCAGGACAAGGACTCCCGTGGCAAGCTGGCTGGCTAGCTAGCAAGCTGAAACAGTGAATTCTGGGTTCAGCGAGAGATCCTGACTCAGAAAGTAAAGTGCTGAGTGTGTAGGAAGACACCCCATATCAGCCTTTGGCCTACACACACACACACACACACACACACACACATACACACACAACCCACCTGCAGCCTAACACCCCTCTCCACATCCAAAACCACATTTACAATCATACACATTGCATGCACATCCATGTACACACACACACACGCACGCACGCACGCACACTATAACCAAGACAGAAATAAAAACTGATCATTTGAAGATTGGGAGAGAGAGAGAAAGCTAAGTGTCACTTGGAATTGATCAGCGATAGCTTGGCGCTGTATATGAAGCTAGAGGTGAAGAGAGTGAAGCCCAGCAGTCAGTGGCATCTCTGTCCTTACACTCCCAGCATGCTTAAAACCATTACCCTCTGGACCGTGATGAGATCATATGCTTGACATACTAGCCAATCTGTTTAGTGGAGGGGATTCTATATGCTAATCAGCCATAAATTGATGGGCATGTCTGTGCTCATTGTTATTCAAAGCGTGGTTTCGGTTTTTACCGGAAAACAGGTTTCTGCTTATGAAAGCATATTTTCCCACCCCTGGTATAATCTTTAATGTCATCTTGGGTGTTCTCTAGTGATCAGTACATGACGATGGCATGCTCGGTTCCTTACCTATCTCCCAGGTGCCGTGGGTGGCTCTCCAGATTGCTGAGCAGCGAAACTTTAAAACTTCTAGGCCCACCCTTCAGACAAGGACCACCAGAAGTGTGACCAAGGAGGGCGGCAGAGGCAAGGTGGGTGGGTGGCCCTGAGGGAATCCAATGTAAAGAATGCCACAGTTGGGCATATTTGACAGGTGACGGCTAAGAACAAATACACCCCAACTCTCATCAGCAGACTGCTGGATAGAGACAATCTCAATTACAGAACTATCTGTACACTGCATACATCCACTGTTGGTTCCAAAGAGGGCCAGTGTTAGGCCAGCAATCCTTGGGTCAGGAGGACATAGCTTCCCCTACCCTATGTATGTGTATAGGTGCATACCTTCCAGGTTTGGAACAACCGTGAATGTTTAAAGTTTAGGGGAAGAGCAAATACATGTTCTTGTCCCTTGTTTTAATTCTGCCCTCAAAATGCATTGAGATGTTTAGTGTGTCCTGCTGCAACAGGCTAGAATCCTTCTATAGCAGGGGTACTCACAAATTATTGTTTGGGAGTGTTTCGCACGCTAGATCTAGGGATACCCACCAAAGGTATATGCTGGCTGTGTATGACAAAGACAGTGAAACACGTATTTGCTTCTCAAGTATATATTCTATGGATATGTGCTTGTCAGTATGAGTGACGGTATGTTATCTGTGTGGGGTGCCCTTTGAAGAGGGTGTTAGCTCCCATGGGGCTGGAGTTACAGGTGACTGTATGAAGTCTCCCATGGGTGCTGGCTTCTGAACTCAGGTCCTCTGGAAGAACAGCAGGGGCTCATAAGTGCTGAGCCATCTTTCCAGCACAAAATATGTACTTTTGGAATAACTTTAAAAACTTTGGATGAATTTCTATTTGTATTGGAGATTTCAAAAACTATATTCTGATTTTTAGGAACTTGTTGATTGGTTCCTTACCTCTGGCTGTGTAGGAAGTTTATAGTAAATAGGGTTTTTTAGTACAACTTTGGGTTCTTAAGGGGAACCTGCTTGGTTCAGGGTTAATTTTATTCTTTTCTATCACTATGTAGCTGAAGCTAGTCTTGAACTCTTTTTTTTTTTTTTTTTTTTTTTTTTTGTTTGTTTGTTTTTTGAGTCAGGGTTTCTCTTTAGCTTTGGATTCTATCCTGGAACTAGCTCTTGTAGACCAGGCTGGCCTCAAACTCACAGAAATCACTTGCCTCTGCGTCCCGAGTGCTGGAATTAAAAGCGTGTGCCACCATTGCCTGGCTCTACCCTTGAACTCTTGCTTCTCCTGCCTTCACCAAACTGTATGCCGAGATTACAGTAGTGTGCCACCATGCCCAGTTTTGTCTAATGCTGGAGATCAAATCCAGGACTGTGGTTATGCTGGGCAGGCACCGTGCCAATGGAGCTACAGATCTGGCAAGACTGACTTTGAATACTGACTTTGAAAAACCTATAAGGTTCCACTTTGTTGAAAGAAGCCTGGAAAGCCTAGGAAAGATTTGAAAGCTATGAGAACACGAGGAAGTGAGAAGCTAAGCTTAGACCTGGCTGTTTATTGACCAAGCCATGCTTCTGTCTGAGTCCTCTTTGTGATGGTCTGTGCAGAGACAGCAGCTTGCTGAGTACGGATTGGAGTCGCTATGCCCCCCCCCCCACTCAAAGGGAAGTTGGGGGTGGAGCCTCTGCTGAAAGGATGTAGACTCCACCTTCACTAGCTAGAGATGTCAGAAGCTGAGCCCAGTAGCCTGATGGGCAACAAAAGCCGGAGCATTAGGGACGGGGCATAGCTTTAAACAATTGTTTTAGGAGACTGTGTTGTTAGCAAGGGAAAGGGGTCATTAGAAAATATTGGCCTTCTGTGACTCAGTTTCTCCTTTGCCCCCAACTCATCTTGGACTTCCCAAGGTCTTCCCTCCAGACCCTGCTGAAGTCTCTTCACTCAACTTGAAGGACTGCTTCACTGGTGTCCAGCAAGAGCAGATTCTGGATGTCTGCCTGCACTCTGTAGGGCTGGTGCAGAAAGCTCTGCACATAGAAGGAAATTTGCACAGGGCCTCATTTGGGAGAGATGAAATATTTCAGCAGCAGTGTTTATGTTCCTGGTCTGAGGATACCTAAAAGCCAGTGCGTTTTTTTTACATCAGGCTTTGAAATGAAAAGACATCCCCCACTCAATGGAAATACAAATCTCGTCCCTCTTGCCCTTCGGCCCCGTCAATGTTATTCTTCTCCATTTTCCTCCTCTCCTTGAGATTTCTGAGTCACCACAGAGGGAGACCCAGTGTGGTGTCTGGCCAAGTTTTGCAGGTTTAGCTTTCTCAAGAGAAGCAGACTTGAAAGGCTTCCTTTCAGGGTTCCCTAAGCTCCACAGACAGTCTGGAGCAGAATCTGTCCTGGGAGCCGTGATCGAGTAGAAGGCAGGATTGCAGCCTGCAGCGGGAGTTCAGAAGGTTAACGCCAGCCCACGGTTGTGCTCTGGGCTGTGTGCGGAGGCCAGCCAGGCCTGCCTCTCACAGACCTAGGCTGGCTTCCCAGGCTTCCCAGAAACTGCTACTCTTAACCTTATAAGCCCTGCCCTGTGAGAGACTGGAGCCCGAGATTCCCAGTTGGTTTTCCTCTCGGTCAAGATGGGAGCACAGCAGACAAAGCCAATTTTTCACTGTCACTGTTTGTGGGCAGCCATGTGCACAGTCACACTCCCCTGAGATGAAGTGGGCTTGAAAAATCTGATTTATAGAAGCACAGAGCATAATTTGTTTTTTAATGGTTGACTGGGTTAAACAGATATTCTTCACTGGAAAAGTCCCCAGCATATTCAGACCAAGCGCACACCATCCAAATGAACTGCTCTGGCCAGATTTACACTAATTTAGTCAATACTCTCCAAACATAATGGAGTCTACATTACATATGCATAATGAGAACAATTTAATAAACAGACTGGAAGCACATGAGTCATGAACACAAGCAGTGTAAGAAACTGTTAAGAAGCTGGTTTTCCTGAGACCAAATAGAGCATGGCTCTGCTTCTTCCTCTGGCCTTAAAGCTGACCTGCTGTCATGCCTTGGAGCAATGTATAGCAGACACAGGGCTATTACTAAGAGCTTTAGGAGGATTTATCGCAGGGAAAGGGACTGTCTTAACTCTTCCTCCTCAACACAGCTTTTGCACGCCATTGTTTTGAGGAAGTACGGCTTGTCCTTCGACTAGAACTCTTAGGCGAGGACTTGATCTTGGTCAGGCATATCCTAAGAATTAGAACTTCATGTTTTGTAAAAGAGCAGTGTCAAAGATCAATAGCGTCACTCACGGTGGCTCGTGCCTGTCATTCCGGCATTTAGGAAGGGGAGGAGGCAGGAGGATAGGAGGAGCTTGAGACCAACGAGGGCTACACAGTGAGACTCTGACAAACAAGCAAACAAAACCCAACCAACCCAAGAATGCACCAAGTCAGCAGAGACAGAAGACCTAGATGACAATGAGAGACTGTAATAAGAGAAATCAGACAAAGCCTCTGGAAGAGGTGACATTTGGACGGTGGCCTGAACAGTGAAGAAGACTTCTTCAAAAGGCAAATGAGGAAGATAGTGATGAGTCTAGATTTGGGGAAATATAGAAGCAGGAAACATACTGAGTGAAGATGGCCAATGGGTGATGACCAGGCTAGAGAGATGGTTGCAATAAAGAGAGACTTGCCAAGGATTGAAGGCTTCTGCAAAACATATGTAAGTTAGGGCATTTCTGGGTCCTGTAATTTTGGGGACTATTTTTCATTTTTTTATGAATATGAGCTGTTACTCGTACAATGAAAGAGTGGAAATTATTGACGGTGAATGCAAAGAAGAGAAGTTCATGAGAAAGGACCCTGTAACTCAAGCGGATTGGGAACACAGTCTATGCTGAAGACATTGGTGGTAGCCCAAAGAACAAAATAAACACCACTCTAAGTACAAGAAGGGACAAGCAAGATGGCTCAGCCAGAAAAGGTGCTTGCTGCCTGAAGACCTGTGTTCAATCCCTGGAATTCACATGCTTGGAAGAGAGAACCATTTCCTGCAAGCTCACATCTGATCTCCACATGCACACTGTGGCACGTGTGTGCATAGACACAGACACACTACAAGAATGTCATTATAAAAATAAATAGTAAGAAAGAAACACAGGGTCTCGATTAAGGGCAAGCTCCTGGGCCAGTTTTTTCGGTCCCTGTGTTCCTTGTACAGGCTCATTCTGATGTGCTGTACCCATCAGACCAAGATTTCAAGAGCTTCCTTGGAGAAAGTCTGTCAGAATGAAATGTCTCAAAGCCAAGTCAAGGAAAGAGAACTTAATGCTTCCTTGAGGAATTTATACTGAAGAAGAGATCATTTATGGGGCCACCCCAGCCACTTTCAAGTCATATAATAAGCTATAGCACTGGCGAGAAAGAAGGTTACCCACTCTAGTTTTCTAAGTCAGGGTTAGCCCCAATGATTGACAGCTTCAGGAAGGCTACTTTGGGCTGGATACAGAAACAAGGTCAACAACAAAACAAATTGTAAGGTACACTGTTATGGTTAGAAGTGACGGAAGCTCATATTAAACAACCTCATGGCTGATGAAGGCAACTCACCTTTGAGCCATAAGGCAATGATTTCTAGGACCCTTCAGTCAGTCAGTGCAAGGACAAGAGCTGAGCTAGTTCTGAGGCCCCAGTCTGGTACTTCCTCTTCCAGGCCTCTGGCTTGGTCTGTGCAATCCTAGGCTAGCAGGCTCCCTGCGGAGGGTGCACGTAGGGAATGTCTGTGAGGGACACGGTGTTGTTTTAAGATGTAGATGCACAGCCTGCTTTCCAGTCTGTGTTGCCACGATTTGAGTTTCAGGAAATGGTCTCAAAATTAGAGTTGTGCCAAGTAGCACTCGTTATGAAACAGAAGTCTGGGAATTGGGAACAATGGCTGGTAAAGGAAGAAGGTGGAGGAAATACCCAGTTTCTAAAGATGGCATCATGGTTATGGCTGGCATTCTGTTGTGCCTCCTGTCCCCATATTTCACACTTGGCAGGAGTCAGGGGGGTGCTGGATGGACGAGAATCTAACTTTCAGCTTGGGTCCCTGCCCTTCTTATTAGGAACTGTGATATCCTCCCAGAAAGGGCCTGAGTCCATACGGGTGTGCCCCACGCTGTGGCAGAATGCCACCTGGAATTTGTCACAGAGCAGATTATAATAACACTTAAAGTATTTTCATTCATTTTGGTCTATGCCAGGAGAAGACTCACTCCCTCTTCCTTCTCTCCACCCCCACATACCATGCTTAAAGAAAGAAAGAAAGAAAGAAAGAAAGAAAGAAAGAAAGAAAGAAAGAAAACAACCATTGGTAACCCAGCCATTTATTTGGCACACAATCATAGGAAAAGGGCCGAATTGCTTACCTCACCAGCTGCATATCCAGATCCTGAATCTACACTTGAAAGAGTGTGCAGGACAGGATTTCCATCATTACCAGTGAACTGGAACTGATGAATTCATTAATGAAAAGCTGTTTTCTGGCTACTGTCCTTCGAGGAGAGATTAGCATCAGTGGTGTGCGGTAAGTAAACCCTGCACAATCAGAACCTGGGTCTCCCCTGCACACTGGCTCTGAATTTAACTGTCAGTGAACATGTGATTAAATGAGTCTAGGACCAAATCCATAAGTAGATGGGGCTGCGATATAATATACTGTCTTCATTTTGAGCTTATCTTGTGCTCCCAAGAACCCATTTGACATGCGTAACGTGAAACCCTCTTTAGACAAATTTCTTGAGTATTCTTGTCTCAGCTTCCTTTCCTTCCCCACTTAAGTGGACGTGCTTGATCTTTGGTCCCCAAGGCCATGCGTGTTCTGTGCCTTCCAAGATGACTACCACTAATATTTCACCTTTACTCCCTTATCTTCCCTCTCTCTTCTCCACCATTGTTCCGTTTACTGAATACCCTCCAGCTTCAGATAGTGGGCTGTGTTGTGGAATAATCTTTTTGTCCACTGTGAAGATGTGTCACTCTGATTAGTTTAATAAAAAGCTAATCAATCAATAACTTGGCAGGATTTTCAGGGTAGAGAGGATGCTGGGAAGAGGAAGGTGGAGATGTCAGAGATGCAGAGCAAGCACGATGGGCAGGATGGAGATAAGATGATAAAGCCACGAAGCAGAAAGTAAATGAATAGAAATGGGTTAATTTATTAGAGCTAGTTAGAAACAGGCCTACACTATCAGCCAAGCTTTCATAATTACTAATAAGTCTCCTTGTGATTATTGGGGAGCTGATAGTTCTGAAAGGGCTGCTTTATTTTATTTATGTTTTAAATCATAGGTCTAATAAATTGTACATGTAAAAGCTCAGGGATTGAATTCCAATGAAGTAGTTTTGGTTTTGTCTCCTTTTTATTTTCCCTCTAAGATTTATTTATTTATTTATTTATTTATTTATTTATTTATTTATTTATTAGATAAGGGCTCATATAGCCTGGGCTCCTGATCCTCCTACCACTTCTGTCTTCCAAGTGTTAGAATTACAAGTGTGTTCGACTCTGTCTCATATACTTAAGACTGGATACAGGATGGCCTGAGAGGCAGAAGGGGCTTCAGATCTTGTTCTACGTGTGACCTGGGCCAAGTCATGACTCTGAGTCTCGGTTTCCTTATAGGAGAAAAGAAGATAATATTAACTGCTTTGCAGGGATATTGAGATAGTTAAAGGACCAAGAAATGGAGAACATCAAAAGAGTACTTGGTATAAATTAAAAACGTTCTGTATATTCATTATAAGACATAGAAATCATCTCACATATTAAAACTATTTAGTGATTCATTTCAACCTCTGAGATTACAGCTACAGCAAACTGTTCATATAAAGACTGACATTTTTGCCAGGTGTGATGGTGTACTCTTTTAATCCCAGGCAGAGGCAGGTGGATCTCATAGATTTCCTAGCCAGTCCGGTCTATGTCATAACTTCAGGACAGACAGTGCAACCATTTTAAAGAGGAGGAGCCAGAGGAAAAAGCATTTTTATCTCTTCTAAGTTTAACAGCATACAAGCTCTTAATATATTTAAAAAATCAGACTATGAGGCAAGTTTTATTTTCCAAATAGAGTTTCATGTGGCTCAGGCTAGTCTCAGACTCTGTGTGTGATTGATGATGGCCGGAAACTTTGATGTTCTTGCCTCTACCTCCTGAGTGTCGGAATAATAGTCGTCTGCTTCCATCGCTTTGGTCTGGGGATAGAACCTGGCAAGCACTCTACCACCGGAGAAGAGATCATTTATTTAATTAATCTGCATGTACATTTGACTCTGAGGGCATCTCACAATGTTTATTATTATTATAAATGGACTTTTGATAAGTAGCTAGCATATAGTTGATGATGTTTATGATATATATATATAAGGATATGAGATTTCTGGATTAGGAGTAGAGTAAGGGAATACTACAAAGAATGAAGTTAAAGCTGGTTCATGAGGAAATAATGACTAGACTTCTCTTTGGGTCCACAATGACAGAAGCAGAAAGAACACCACATTCTTTTACTGACAAGGAGTCAATTAATTCCTCAGGTCATTTTCTAGGCACCTTAAAAAACTTCCAGATACGGTATTGGATCTTTGAAATTCACACAAATCCTCTCACTGCAATTTTTTTATCTGAGGGAAAGCTTTGTGTAGGAAATAAAGCAGAGGTTCAGGAGTATCCTCAGAGAGAACCCAGGAACACAAGGGATCCATCTACGAGAGTTCCATCTGGAGAAATGCCCTTGCTTGGGAAGCAAAGAGAACGGTTTTGGAGAGCATCACAAGATGGGCACATTTCAAGGAAATGCGCTCTGGGAAACTTTTCTGGGTGAAAAAGTGAAAACATTCTTTTTTCTAGCACAGCCCCGCCTACTGTACCAACTGCTTAAGAACAATTCAGAAAAAGAACCTGTGAGGCCTTGTTGTCTTGGGGTCAGACTTAAATTTTCTTAACTTAATTCATCTCTTAGCTAAAAGAATGGCAGAGAAGTAGTAAATGTGGTGGTGGTGGAGGTGGTGGTGGTGATAGTGATGCTGTTGTTGTTGTTGGTACCTGCTTGTAATCCCGGCCAGGATTCTGAGGCAGGAGAGCAAAGTGGTACTAGGCACCAGGCACTACAGCAAACTGGGGGCTGATTTGGGCTATATAATGAACGATAGTCTAGCCTGTGCTACACAGTAAAACCCTGTCTTAAGACAAAAACCAAAACAAAATAAAAGAATGACTCAGAAGAAAACATGCACTTGTATTTTGTAGGCTTGCCTAGAATTCATTGCAATGCCCTTGCATCAGTACCCTCCCTCAGGGAGGTGTGTACTAAGTTACAGGGGTGAGCCATCATACTATAGCTTTCTGCTACTGGGTACGAGCCATCCCCATTTCTCAGAAAGAACAGAGTCCAGTGGGTCTCAAGGAAAGCATGCGCTCTCCTCTGAATTCTAAAATAGATCTTCAACAGTTGAGAAAAAAAAACAAAAACAAAAAACAAAACAAGAAGCCAGGCACGAATGTTCTGGAGTCCAATATTAACAGCTAGACATTCGAGAGAGAAAATAGAACAGTCTTTTCTTGGTATTTGAGTGTTTTGAAGCCCAAAAAGTTGCTACAAATGTTGACGTGTGAGCCAGATTCCAGGTGGGACTCAAGGGCAGCTTTCCTCCTCAGAGAGAAGCAGCGAAAAGCATGGCCCAGGGAAACACCTTGCTGGGAGACTAGGAGGGATTGGAGCACAGCACAGGTGATGCTGCTTTTGTCCCAGTTAACCTGCTTTTCCCGCTGCTGTAATACAATATCCCGACAGAGGCAATGTAGAGGAGAAAGAACTTATCAGGGTTCATAGGAAAAATCGTGACAATAGGAGCTCGAGGTGGCAGCTTGTCACGTAGGACGCACAGTCAAGAAGCAGAGGGTGCAGAGTGCTCATGTCAGCACATTTGCTCCTTTTTATAAAGTCCCGGTTCCCATCCAGGGCCTGACTTCACCGGCCTCTACAGTGGGTCTTCCCACTTCCGTTAACCCTGTCAAGATAATGCCTGGAGGCTGGGTCTCCTAGGAGATCGGTGGATAACTGATTCTAACCATCATGTGTTGCCTCTTGGTGCGTTCCATGCCTCACAAGGACAGGAGGGAAGAAGGAATAAAGGGGACCTTGGAAAGTTGGGGCAGGTCAGGGGAAATCCGAAATCAGAGAAAGCCCGTAGTATAGTCGGGCACTTGGAAGTAGGTCACTGAGCCTCCGGCCAAAGGCAAAGATCATTCGTGTGTCTTGGCTCTGTGCCTCTCCCCACTGCTCATCACCCGAGCTCTAATGAGGAAGGCACCGAAGGGAATAGATGTTCCATTAGCTGAGAGAGGAGGAGGCCACAGCCTCTGCAGGCCTGAGCTGAGATGGAAGGCAGTGTGAGTACAAAGGGTTCCCACCATGAAGACGATCTGCAGAGGCCACTGCTGAGGAAAGAGGCATCTCTGGAGGCCCAGAGACCCCAGGACCTGTGGTACTTTATAGCTTTCTTCTCAGTGAGGTTCCTGAGGAGGAAAGGTGAGGATGGGTGGGGTCCTAGGAAACTCCATAAGAAAATATCATAGAGATTGAGTTAGCCTAGAAAAGCGTAGGTTAGCAGCAGGGAGTGACTCGGTTACCTTTATTCTGTGAGTTGAAGCCTATGTGTTCAGGTAGAGAAAGTTGAGTTTGTATATTATGAACAAAGGTATTTTTCAGTGCCTGGGTTCTCGTGCGTACTTTAAAAAGTAATTTACACAAATATCTAGCGAATTATTGAACTGGGGGACTGGAGAAAGTGTAAAATTGGTAGAGTCAGTGGAATGAAATAAATACCATTTTAAGCCTCTGATGTAAGAAATCTATTTGTATAGGCCTAGCTCACTGAGCTGTAGTCTAGCATGTATTTTTTTTTCTGAGACAAACTAGGGATTTAAACTATGCACAAGTGGGGAATGTGGGAGGGGAAAAACCCATTTTCAAACATTTTAAATTTACTGTTCGTGGTTACAAGTTTCCTTAGGAGACATAATATTTTTTTTCTTCTTTTCTAAAAAAAAATAATTTGGACTAACCTCAGAAAAGCTGGGTTTAATGTTTCTCAGCCTGTTTCCAAGCAGACTAAAATACCAACAAACTCATATCCACAGGGAGAAGGTCCTGCTTCTCCAAGGGAGCATGATTCACGCCGAAGGGCTTACACACCCGAGATGCAAGACGGGCCTCTGAGTGCAACGTATGGCGTGCACACACCCGAGCGTGGCTGCCTCAGGAGGCTGCCTGGCCCGAGGCTCACTGTGACACGGGGATCCATGAAAGGAAACAAGAGCAGGAGGTGGGTCCGGTTTCACACTCATTGTACTCTCCATGGGAAAAGCCTTTTGGCAGCAGCTTTGTATGTCAATAACTGTGTCCGTCAGATCCGGCTTCTCCTAAGCAGGAGCTTACGAGATTAAAAATAGGCATCTCCAATGTTTTAATCTAAGGTGTAGGCAGAACGGGGCCATCCCACGTCTGAGCCACCCATGTTCAAACCATCAGATAACGAACACATTTGTGCGTGGAAGAGCATGTTTAAATGGTGAGTGGTTAAGGGAGCTTGTTTGTGTGAAAGGATCTCTTGAATTCCACAGTAGTCGGATGATAGCTGTTACTGTATGATGAATCTCTAATTTCCCCTTGTCATTACTCTGATAAGTAACTATATAAGCCGGATGTGTTTGCATCTGGTAGTGGTCTGTCTGGCCAGAGAAAAATGCAGAGGCTTTTAGGTCAAATTACCTATGCACAAATCCCTCTACCCTGAGGCTTGTTGTTTCTATGAGCAAAAAGAGCCTAGAACTTAACCAGGAAATGAATGCAAGTTTCTCTCAGGATATATCAAACTATTTTCAAAGGTTTCTATCATCAGTCCCGATTATTACCTAGGCATATATCTAGAAATGACACCTGCATGATTCGATATGAGATGACCCTACTGTTTCTGGACATTGGCGACTCAGAACCCATTGAACATTTCTTTTGGCAATGTGGACTTCCAGGTATCTACCCCGAGAGATCTAGGGACTTGGAAACAGTTCTTTAGGGGCAGAAGTAATCTCAAACCTCTCATATTGCAGACAGCAAAACCTGAGGAAATCAAGACACACGTTTCATTGTTCTGCATTTCTCTGGCAGATGTTCCTTAGAAGATGTGTTGACATTTGCCTTGACCATGTCCGCTTTCCTAGCTTCTGCCCTCAACTCTACTCACAGCACTTTTCTTAGACTGCTCCCCACTCCTCAGCAATCTCTTGCCAGTGCCAACCTAGAGCTCCATCCTGCCAAAAATGGAAGAGCATTCGCTGTTCCTGTTTATCCATCCATCTATCTATCTATCTATCTATCTATCTATCTATCTATCTATCTATCTATCATCTATGTATCTATCTATGTATCTATCTATGTATCTATGTATCTATCTATGTATCTATGTATGTATGTATGTATGTATGTATGTATGTATGTATGTATCTATCTATCTATCTATCTATCTATCTATCTATCTATCATCTATGTATCTATCTATGTATCTATGTATCTATCTATGTATCTATGTATGTATGTATGTATGTATGTATGTATGTATGTATGTATCTATCTATCTATCTATCTATCTATCTATCTATCTATCTATCTATCTATCTATCTTGTATCCCTTTTCTGACCTCTGAACACCAGGCGTCTAGAATCTTCACTGTACTGACAGCCAGTTTCTTAGACAGTGGGTGGCCTTTGGCTGATAGCTGTGCCACGGATCACAGTCCCTCAGCATCTCTGTGATTTGCATTTTCGAGTGTCACCTCAAGTGAAAAATCCATAAAAACATTGGGAAATCAGCATGGCCAAGTCAATGCTTTGGTTTCTTTCTCCCCCTTTCAACTTGTTCTTTCCTAGTGTCTGCCATGTCTAGAAATGGCAGCATCCATCTCTCAACTCCTGGGCCCAAACCTGGGGTGTCATTCAGGACCATGTGAAATCCCAGGACTTCTTAAGGCCTGCACCAACTACTTCCATCCTCACAAATCCCTCCAATTTCCTGCCTGAGTGAAAAAATCTGTGACGTGGCCTTACGCTTTTATTTTATTTTACTTGGTTTTACTGTCTCCAGCCTAGTCTCCAAGCAGCCACAGTTGGATATTTTTAAAATTTAAATTAGATTGTATGACTCTGTTGCTTGGAATTTTCCTATGGCTTTCTCTCACTTGCACTAAGCACCAAGGTCCTTTCCCTGGCCTTCAAGGCTCCTGTTTTGTTCTCAGTCACAGCTGCACGCTGGGGTCCTTTGTCTCCACAGTGTTCTCCTGCCATGATCTGCTCCTCTGTTTCTACCAAGTTCCCTGTCCTGTCACACCCTGTTCCTCTGTCTCCACCCCATCCACTCCTCCTCCATTTTTATTCAGAAAAGGGAAGGTCTCCCATGGATATCAACAAAATATATCAAGTTGCAATAAGACTAAGCATCTCCCCTCATATGAAGGCTGGACAGGGAAACCCGGTATGGGGAGCAGGGTATAATGAGCATTTTTTTAATATTGTAAATATTGGATACAACAATACATTAGAAATACCTTAAATTGCCTTTAATCCCAGCACTCGGGAGGCAGAGGCAGGCGGATCTCTGTGAGTTCGAGGCCAGCCTGGTCTACAAGGACAGGCACCAAAGCTACAGAGAAACCCTGTCTCGAAAAACCAAAAAAAAAAAAAAAAAAAAAGAAATACCTTAAATTTTGTTGTCACTAAAAACTAGCTTTTATTAGTGTAAGTCCATCACTTAGTTATTTAGAGACAGACTCTCCTGTATCCCTGGCTGCCTCAAATTCACTACATAGCCGAGGAGGGTCTTTGTCTTCTGATCTTCCTGCCTCTACCTAGAGAGTTCTGGGGTTTGGTTATAAGAACATGTCTGGTATTACCAGCTCAGTATAAGGGGCAAAAAAAATAGAACAACAAAATAATAATAGAAAGCAAAACATATAGTTGTGAGTTCTAGCTTATCTACACCACAGAATCATTGAGAAGTGTTTAAATAGGGTTATCTTTCAAAAAAATTAAAACAGAAGCAAAATCATACATAATCTCAGATCCCAGAACAAAACCTACAAACCCAAAGTCCTCTCTCTCTTTCTTTCTTTCTCTCTCTCCATCCTAGTTTGGAAAAGCAGTCACATTTGCTTTCTTATTAAGAAATGTTAGATTAACCGGGCGGTGGTGGCACACGCCTTTAATCCCAGCACTCGGGAGGCAGAGGCAGGCAGATCTCTGTGAGTTTGAGGCCAGCCTGGTCTACAAGATCTAGTTCCAGGACAGGAATCAAAAAGCTATGGAGAAACCCTGTCTCGAAAATAAAAAAAAAAAAAAAAAAAAAAAAAAGAAATGTTAGATTACCATAGGGAGTGAAAACACCAGCATATTGTCAGAAACTAATAGGCGTGAACCTGACTTTGGGATTCTTGCATAAGGTAGGCAGCCTAGTGTTGGGCAGGATTCTGGTCCTAATAACATCCTGTCCTGGTCCACCGAATGGACTCCACATGTTCTGTGTGATTCTTAATGCTGTGCTTGGGGAAATTTGCTGATTCCACCTCCTTCAGTTGGTTAACATGGAATGACCTTTCCATACCACTAATTCCAAAGGAATTCCTCATGTCCTGTTAACCAACCCACTCTTTCTCCAGTATTCTAGCCACTAATATTGAAAGCAAAGATGGAGACTATTTGTAAGTAGTCAGCGTGATGCAATATTTATTTAGTCTGTGTTTGCTAGTAAGTGACTATGCTGTCAAAAGAACATGAACCATGGGCATGCTGACGTTCTTGAGCCACGTCTAAATTGGACAGTCTTTGCCCTGGTATGGACCATGATAAGAAGATTTCGTACTTCCAGCTTGATGATAATGAGGCTTAATATTTATGAAGTGACTATTAAGGAAAGAGAGGTAAAGAAACCGTAAAGCTATCAACTGGGGATTTGGGGATTGGAACCCAGGGTACCTAGTTCAAAGTTGTCACAATAAACTATTGTTTCCCTCACTTGGTCATCTACATAGAGTAGGTTTCAGTAACATGTATATCCAACATCTAATAGCAACCAGCCTTAATAATATTTTAGATTTAATCAATGCAATGGGCATATATTTAGGAAGTCTTTCTCACTGTCAGGGTTGACAGATGTTTTAATTCTATAGAAAAAAAAAATCCACGTCAAGATGGCGCTGAAAGTGAAGAAGGAAGCTCCTGCCCCTCCCAAAGCCGAAGCTAAAGCGAAGGCCTTGAAAGCCAAGAAGGCAGTGCTGAAAGGCGTCCACAGCCACAAAAAGAAGAAGATCCGCACATCGC
Source organism: Chionomys nivalis (assembly GCF_950005125.1). NCBI lineage: Eukaryota > Metazoa > Chordata > Mammalia > Rodentia > Cricetidae > Chionomys > Chionomys nivalis. The sequence continues at coordinate 18,781,694 of NC_080105.1, read as the reverse complement.
CCACCTTTTGGCAGCCCAAGACCCTGCGGCTACGAAGGCAGCCTAAATACCCCTGGAAGAGCGCGCCCAGGAGGAACAAGCTTGACCACTATGCCATCATCAAATTCCCCCTGACCACCGAGTCAGCCATGAAGAAGATAGAAGACAACAACACGCTTGTGTTCATTGTGGATGTCAAGGCCAACAAGCACCAGATCAAACAGGCTGTGAAGAAACTCTATGACATCAATGTGGTCAAAGTCAACACCCTCATAAGGCCTGACAGAGAGAAGAAGGCATATGTTCGGTTGGCTCCTGATTATGATGCTCTGGATGTTGCCAACAAAATTGGAATCATCTAAACTGAGCCCAGCTGGCTAATTCTAAATATACACTTTTTCACCATAAAAAAAAAAAAGAAAAAGAAAAAAGATCCACATAGGAGAAACTTAACATCTAGGTAGAGTGGTTAATCATTTACCCAGGCGAATATAAAGTAGATCAGAAAATCACAGTAGTACTATGGGCATTAGAGAAGTGGAGAGTTTCAGCTAGAAGCCCCAGGAAAGACTTCAAAGTTGTCTGGGTGAGGCCTTGAAGCAAGCCTCCTCCTCCCCTGTCTGCTGTTCCCCTCTCAGTCTAAGGGATGGACAGAAGAGGCTAGGAATAATGGGCCTATGTCAAACCTGGACCAGGATGGAGGCTCCTCTTCTTAATCTCCTGGAGCAACCCTTGTAGTTAGAAAAAACCCAGTCTTGATCTTGTTTTGCTAGGGTTATAATTTTTCTAAGGTAAATCTTAGTGTGTGTGTGCTTTGTTTTAAAAGAAAAATACCCTAAATAAATTATGGTTAGTTTTGTGAATATAATAATGACGATAATTGTTGTATTCAGTGAACATGACCTAAACCACAAGCCACACCTTTGTATTATCCCCTATCCTTAAGTGTCGGAAGAATCTGTATCTTGTTTCTGAACAAAAGAATATGAAGGTGACAGAGGTCACTCACTTGACTAGGCTGCTGTGATTTGAACGAGAAAGGTCTCCGATAGGCTTATCTGTTTGAACACTTGGTCTATAGCTGGTGGTACTGTTTGGGGAGGCAGTGGAGCCTTTAGGAGATTGTGCCCAGCTGGATGAAATGAGTCACTGGGTGGGTGGGTGCTATTCTTGAGAGTTAGAGCCTAACCCTGTTTCTGGCTCAAGCCTTTCTTTCCTGGTATGCTGAGCCAGCATAAGTTACCTTACTTTCCTATTGGGTCTCTTTCTCTATATACAACCAAGGTTTCCTGTCTTCCCTGTACATGGTGACCATATAAACTGAATTCCTTTGGACAATTTCCATCTCAAATAAGCATAAGCTGTCAATCTTTCAAAGCGTGTCTGCCTTTTTCTTCATAGTGCCAGGGATGGAACCCAGGGCTTCAATCATGCTAGCAAGTAATTCTTCCACCGAACTACACCTTCAGCGTCAGTATTTGAAGTCTGACTCTGGAGATAGTTATATTTTCATGTGTAAGTTGTGGATAACAATTGTAGGTGGAATTGGCTATATACTCTCTTGTTTGCTGTGGGATAATCTTGTATGTTGTAAAGAGTTGTCACTCATACTGGTTTAATAAAATCCTGATTGGCCAATAGCTAAGCAAGAAGTACAGGTGGGATGACCGGACTAGGAGAATTCTGGGAAGAGGAAACGCAGAGACACAGTCACAAGTCAGACACAGGAAGTAAGATGATAGTGCCTTACTGAGAAAAGTCATCAAGGCCCATGGCTAAACATAGACAAGAATTATGGGCTAATTTAAGTTATAAGAGCTACTTAGTAATAAGCCTGGGCAATAGGATAAACAGTTTATAATTAATATAAGCCTTCCTGTGTTTATTTGGGACTAAATGACTGTGGGACTGGGCAGGACAGAAACTTCCATCATCACTTGTCCTTCCTTGGTCTTTGTACTTTTGGTGGAAGTGGGTATGCTTTTCTACAAGAGTGAAAATTGATGCATAAGCTGAATGTTGGATAGCTTCATTCAAAGCTTTGATCTCAGAGTAGTGTCCCAGACAAGCAGTCTGCTCACATACTCATCTGAGCGGGGACATTAGCTGCCCATTTGGCCAGCTAAGGACAGTGTAGCCTACGATTAGAAAACCATCTGTTACTAAGCATTATGTGCCTCCTTCTCCCTGTAGATTGATGTACTGTGTGAGTCTACCTTAATTTGAAATACATTTAATTTTAGAGCTTAGTTCCATGTCTCCATTTATCAGATGAACTCCATTTTAGTTCTGGTATTTTAAGGCTTCAGGTATAAATTAATTTCTCTTGAAATTTATCTCATGGAGACTTATCACCTAGAAAAATGTCAAGTTCCTTTCCTTAGACTGTATTCCAATATAATTTTTAGTTATATCTCTGATGGAGGAGGGTCATTTATCTATCTGTTGCTTTCATTGGTTAATTAATAAAGAAACTGCTTGACCTTTGATAGGTCAGCCCTTAGGTGGGTGGAGTAGACAGAACAGAATGCTGGGAGAAAGAAGCAGATTCAGTCAGTCGCCATAGCTCCCCTCTCCGAGATGGAAGCAGGCTAGAATCCTTCATGGTAAGACTCCACCTCGTGGTGCTACACAGATTATTAGAAATGGGTTAGTCAAGATGTGAGAGTTAGCCAATACGAGGCTGGAACTAATGGCCAAGCAGTGTTTAAAAGAATACAGTTTCCGTGTAATTATTTTGGGTAAAGCTAGCCCGGTGGCAGGAAGCAGCCCGCCGCTCCTCACACTACAGAGTGGCGCCCAACGTGGTAAACTGGATCCATGTAAAACCTGAGAGAGTTTAATTTTAAATAGTTACACTAATGCTGCCTCTATCTTTCTTCTTGTTTCCATTTTCCAGAAGGATCTTCACAATGCTCCTCTTTCCACATTGTTATTGCTCACATATAATGGCTTTTTGATGTTGTTGTCAATTTGTTTCTTATGGTTCTTACTTTGGAAGGGAATGTCTCTGCAATTAAAAGTAGTAATAATTCTGGGAACTCAGGTTATGGTACAGTTAATGCAATGCCTGCCTTGTATACGTAAGACATCAGCTTCAATCCTCATCATCAAGCAAACCACCAAGTGTGTTGGTCATACCTGCAATCCCAGAACTCAGGTAGTAGAGGTAAGAGGATCAGAAGTGCAAGATCTTTCTAGGTTATTCAGTGAATGTGAGGACAGCCTGAGCTACATGAAACTCCATCTCAAAAAATTAATTGATATATATTATAATAAAAACAACTTTCATAAAACCTGAATTAACACATTTTTATGTTTTAGAAAAAGAAATGCTACCATACCCATCCACTGAGTAGAGTGGGGACAGACTTGTTGTTCACTGAAACATTTGCTGACTGTGTTATGTGCTAAGCACAGTGGTAGCACTGAAATGGATGAGTCACTGTTCTTGCCCCTCAAGTCTTATGTTTTTGTGTCACGGGAATATTTAATCTTAGCTTTCACTACCACGGCTAATTTTAAATCCTTTCTCTGACAAAAAGAACATTTTGACCAGGATAATCTGATTATTTAATCCACTCAAAAATTTATGAATACAAATTTTATACTTAAAGGCGTAGAGAGAACCAAAACAATAAAATAAAATGGCCATTTATAAGTAGTATATCTTCAGTTGTAAAAATTTACTACAACTATATTGAAGTGAAAAGGGAATGAAAATAATAAGTAAGAAAGAACTCTTTTTTAGTCATACATGTTAACACAGAAGAAAATATGTTTTGTAGGAAACCACTAGAATATAATGGAAATTCAACTGTATAGAAACAAAATTACCATACACTTTATGAGACATTCTCTTTTAAAGTGCTACATCTTTACTTTTCAGAAAACATTTAAAGGACATCATCTCACAGTCTGTAACTCGTGATGGACTAATCATACTTTAACTATGGAGTTTCCAGTGTAGCATTAATAATATGGAAAGGTGATTCAAAGATGAATAACAAATGATGTGTTGAACCAGGAAATGCGCGTCCTGGCTTTAATAATGACAGTGGTGGTGATGGCAATATTAATGACAACATCACGATGATGAATATCTATAATTGATAAACATTTTAGGTACTGATCGAGTGCTAGACAGTCTAAGTGCCTTCCCCAAACTTATTTAATGTAATCATTTCACCACCCCACGTATTCTATCATCATTCTCATTTCCTAGATGACAACACTGAAGCTTATAGACAGTAAATGATATATTCAATGTCATAGCCAAATGAAAGATGACAGAGCCAGGATTAAAAGTGCCTGGCCCCAAAGACGACAGCTTGCCCCTTCATTACCCCTAGAAGACATCTGCCATCTGACATCATACAAGTGCTATGTTGTCCTCTCACTCAGAAGTAATAGGGAGTCTAGACCATGAAACCTCCGAGATACCCTTCAACTTTAAATATAATTCTTTGAGCCACCGTTAAAAGACTTCTGTGTCTCGCTAGTACCTAATCCTGTGTCTGTCTTATTCTGTTTTATACTCAGGAGATAATGGGCCTGAAACATTTCAGAGGTTGACCCTTGTTCTATAGGTGAGTGCCAGAAAAACATTTGCCCTCTCAGGGTTCCTTTGGTCCCACTCATCCCAGTTACTAAAAGCAAGCAGTGCTCAGAACAGGGAAAATCAGGCCTCCAGGAGCCTTTGCTCTGCAGCCCTCTCACCTGGTATACAGGGCTGTCAATCACACATAGGAATTAATCATCTCACTCACCCTGGAGGTCGGTCTTTCTCCTGATTATTTGGAAAGGAAACAATTTTCTGACTAAGGGAAATATCCGATGTCTAAGGTAACTGCCCTGAGTACTATCCTCTGAGTTCAGAGCTCTGGTGAGGGGACAGGCTGTGACATCTGACATAGGTCTGCTAGTCCTCTTCCCTCAGCTCAGATGCAAAGATAGAGTATACCTAAGAGAGCTCTTAGGCTTGTGGTATGCTCCGGCTAGAGCAAAGACCTCTCAGGCCGGAGAAGCAAATTCCCATCTGGTACAGTTTGGAAACTTGTAAATACCCCTCATTTATGTTATGCTTGTTTGGAAAGGCCTGGGAGATGTCCACAGATGGATAAATGGCAGGCTCCTGAAGGATGTTTTGAAAAGATTGCAAAACCGAATAGCAGTGAAAGTCAGACTGCAAGCAAGCAAGCTCTTATTTTTAAGCGCCATGCCAGACCTAACCAAACAAAACAATCAGAAAATAAACAAGAGCAGCAAGTTAAAAGACCAGGTCAGCAACCTAGAAAAACCTCCTAGGAGAGCAGAGAAGGGGATAAATATCTTCGAAGTCCCAAGTTTACCAGTGAGCGGCGCACAGACCTAGAATGGTGGCGCTGCCCATTAGTGCTCATATGTCAAACCACCTCTCCATCCCAGAGGCTCATGTGTTGAAGGGATCATCTCCAGCTGGCGGATCCAGTCACTGGCTGGTAATTGGATCATGAGGATACCATTAGGTTAATCTACTGGTGAACTCATACTGAATAAATTATTAGAGGTGAGGCCTGGTTGGAAGACATACATCACTCACTGGAGGGTGTCTCTGAAAGCTGCATCTTGCTGGGGGGGGGGGGGGGAATACTTTCTGTCTTCCTTTGCTTGCTGATTGCCAGGACATAAACAGTCCCTTTCCACTATATGCATCTTCCATACTGTATTGCCTCTCATATGGACAAGAAACATGGAGCCAAGTGATTATGCACCAAGCCTCTGAAATTCATTTAGATGAGTATGAGAATCTCTTTTCCATTTATTTGATTTATTTAGTCACAATGATAAAAAAAAAGCTAATTAGTACATGTCAAACTATTGGTTATTGAGTAAACAATAGATTTCTCATCAAGAACTAAATGAGAATTTTTTTAAAAGGTCACCATTCAAGTCTTTATATATTTATGAGAATATATAAATGCCTACATTTTAAAAGAAATCTCAGATATAATTGAACTAAAAGATATTTCTAGTCCAGCCCCTGTTCTTATTGTCGGATATTTAAAATGATGATGTCTTCATGGGTACAATGGTATAATATCCCTCTAGCTTTCAGCCTTGGTTCAAACCTAGTGGTAAAACCAAGCATCCAAATGGTTAAATGCCTCTGAGTCTGACAATGGTACATGTCAACTATGTACTATTCTTTGCCAGACACTGGGACAATAGCTAGGACAGAGACAGGCCTGCAGTGGGAGATCCTGCAGTCTTGTAGCCATTATAGAGCATTTTCATGAAGGTTAATGTGGAGAAAGTCCTTAGGGCCAAGAAAAGACCCAGAGGAGAGTCTCTTCTAGTTATTCCTCCTGGAAAGCTGAGTCTGATGTCTAAACTTAGATGTAGACAGGAACTGTTTGAGATAAAGGAGAATAGAGGAGAAAAAATAGAAAAGAAAGATAAGATTTCAGAAAACAAATTTGAATCATAGAAAAGAAAGAGGGCAGAATAAGGTCACCAAAGTATGCTTTATTGTTTCAAGTAGCCCTGATTATTAAAATTGTCTTTTAATTTAGTGCTAAATATACACTAAGACTGACAATAAGAACTTAACAACATATATATGAATTTATATATATGATTGCAGCTAAAGGTAAGACCTCTAGTCATTTCAGTTGACCTATGCAAGATACTGGGTATTTTTAAATACTGAAAAGTACTCAGAAACTCTACTATTGAGTTCCTGAAACAATGGCTGGGAAACAGTGTTCTGTTTCATTGACATCATGACCTTAGGGTGAAAATAGAACTTGAGTTGAGTGTGGAACAGGACAGAAACTGCTCTTTTCCTCAAGATTTTGTCTTACTCACCATTCTATTGCTGTGAAGAGACAAAGCAGTGCTTATACAAGAAAGCGGGGGCTTGCCTACAGCGTCAGAGGGTTTGTTCATTATCATCATGGGGGGTGATAGGAGCATGGTGACACTCATGGTGTTGGAGCAGTAGCTGAGAGCTATATCCTGGTCCAAAAGCAGGGGGTAGGGGCGTGGCAGGGGCTTTTGAAACCTCAAAGTCCACTCCTCGTGACACACTTCCTCCAGTAAGACTGTAAGTACTCTAAGAACACTGATGGAGGAAGGTCATTGGTTAAAAATAAAGAAACTGCTTGGCCCTCATAGGTTAGAACATAGGTGGGTGGAGTAAACAGAACAGAATGCTGGGAGGAAGAGAAAGTGAGCTCAGATGCAGGGCAGCTCCTCTGAGAGACAGCCGCCATGCTCTCCTCTCCAGAGCAGATGCGATGAAGCTCTGACCCAGGATGGACGTAGGCTAAAATCTTCCCGGTAAGCGCACCTTGGGGTGCTACACACATGAACAGAAATGGGTCAAGCAGTGTTTAAATGAATAGAGTATGTGTGTTGTTATTTTGGGGCATAAGCTAGCCAGGCTACCAGGAGCTGGAGCGGCAGGAACACAGCCTGCAGCTCCCACTACAGAACACCATCCCATCCTTCTAATCCTTCCAAACAGTTCCATTCTCTGTTCACTAAGCATTCAAATATATGAGTCTATTTGGGCCATTCTTATTCAAATCACTATATCATCATGCATTTGAGTGATAAGTCAGCTGAATTACTTTTAAGGTAATAATAGGAATTCTTAATGCTAATGTAATACTTTAACCAAATCTGACTTATTTATTTATTTATTTTGGTTCTTTAGAGACAGTTTTTCTCTGTGCAGCCCTAGTTGTTCTGAAACTCACTTTGTAGATGAGGTTGACCTTGAACACATAGAGCTCCACTTGTCTCTATCTCCTGAGTGCTGGGACCAAAGGTCTGTGCCACCACACCTGGCTCTAAATCTGACTTTAAAATGCATGGTTTCTGTTTCAGGAAATTGGTGTCGAATATTTTTATTCTTTTTTTTTTTTGAACAAAACTTGGCTTACACATTGAGCGAGAGGAAGAAGAGTTAAAGTCATCTCTGAGGATTGTAAACAGGATCTGGGAGAAGGGAACCAGTCTGAATCCCAGGCTGGATAAAGAGGATGGATTTATTTTAGAGATTCTGGGTGTAGACATTGAACAAGGTGGAAAGATGGTAACTGTATTAGGCTGGGACAGAGGAAGTCCTTCCCTCTGCATGAAAACTTAAGAGTTCTAAAAATGTATGCCCAAGGCCATCTACTTGCTTCCTTGGGATGCACCCACAGTAGCCCCGTAGATTAGGCTCCTACACAATGAAAACTTAGACAATCTCCTCGTGGTCCACTTTGGAAACTCACCAAGATTTTCCTAATGTAGCCACAGCATTTTGAAAAGCAGCTATGACCCTCTAAGCCCTGCTCTTAGGACACAAGACTTTTGTGCTCTGTCCAGTGGAAAAATAAAGTCAGCTGTCATCTGAGTCCAGTTCCTACCACCCTTCTCCTTCACCACGTTTCCGTTCTGTTGCCAAAATTTGTCTGAGTTGAGCTTTCTGGGACCATGAAACCTCAGTTGAAAGGGTAAAGGGTGCTTGAATTTCCTTTTTTTTTTTTTTTTTGGTGTGTGTGTGTGTGTGTGTGTGTGTGAGAGAGAGAGAGAGAGAGAGAGAGAGAGAGAGAGAGAGAGACGATCCATGTGTAGATATCAGAGGACAACTTGCAGGAGCTGGTTCTCTCTACCATGTAGGTTCTTGGGATAGAACTTAGGTCACCATGAGTGATGCTTTTCTCCACTGATCTAGCTGGCTTCCAAGCATGATATATTATAACACACACACCACAACAAATATAAGAATGGAATCTTATTCAGAACTTGAACTTTTCACAAGGTCAGATGCCAAAAAGCTCAAATTATAGAAATGAAGACAGGGAAGAATAATACCCTAAGTCAGGAGTTGTGGCTCATGCATTTTGGAGGCAGAGATAAGAGTTTAAGATTTCCAGGACTAAATGGTGAGTTCTAGGTCAGCCTGGGCCACAGGAAGACTCTGCCTCACAAAAGAGCCTAGGCAGTTTGGATGCTCACCTTACTAGACCGGAATGGAGGTGGGTGGTCCTTGGACTTCCCACAGGGCAGGGAACCCTGATTGCTCTTCAGGCTGACGATGGAGGGGGACTTGATTGGGGGAGGGGGAGGGAAATGGGAGGTGGTGGCAGGGAGGAGGCAGAAATCTTTAATAAATAAATAAATTAATTAATTAAAAATAAATAAAGCTTGGAAAAAAACCCAGTAACTTTCTATACTGTCCGTTTTCCTTTTACCTCTAATTTTGCTTTTTTGGATACAAGATAGAAGCACCAAGGGTATCTCTGCTATCTGCTGCCTCAAGTTGGATTTGGCTGTATGGAAATCAGAGATATAGAACAATAACTCCTGAAGACAATGGGGAAAGCATACAACTTAGCATGAAGTTAACCAAGCCCATTGCACTCTCAGCATTGTTCTCTATTTCATGTGGGTCATTTCCTTTAGATACCATTTGGGGTGAGTAAGATTTCTGCAGTTCTATAAGACAAAAGTTAGTGAAACAGAGTAGCAAAATGGAAAATTGATGTCACTGAATAATTCAATCTTTAATGATATTCAGCCCATTTTTTAAAATTCATTTTGAAGTTGCTATTATACCCTGAGCATAAGTTCATGAGATTCCAGAATAGGAAGATTTATATCATTTCATCTAATTAATATAAGAGAAGTTATCCAAATCAAAGAACATTCTTGGGAGTCTTCTTTTTTCAGTTTCTCTTTCCTCCTCATCTCTTTCTTTTTCTTCTTGTCTTTCTCTTCTTTTTTAAAAACACAACCCAATAGTCTCTTTTGACTTAAGCAGCTGAACTGTTTTAAATTAACGTTTTCCATGTTCCAAAAGAACATCACACACCACCAACTCTGACTCTCGTTTTTGTGGTCTTTTCTGGCAGTCTAATTTTCAATTACCCTGAAAGTACTTGATAGATTGGGTAAGAAATAACATGTCAGTTCAGCCAGCAAAGCAAAGGTAACCATGTAGCATGATGCGAAAGTCCTAGCTAACTAGAGAACAGGCATCTGTGGTTAGACTGTCAATGTGGAATGCTTGGTCCGAGATTCTGACACACAAGAGCACTTTAAAGAATTAAAATATTGGATCAAAGAGAAGCAATTACACAAGTCTGCTCTCTTCAAAAGCACACTGACACACGGACATTATAGACTCGTGGTCGAAAAGTGACCACACAGGAGAAGAAGAACCTGCCATGAACTTTCTTCTCTAGTTCGTCTTTTATGTTTCCCAGTGTTTGAAACCATCATGAAAGTTATAAAAGCAAATGTTTTTTCTGTAATTGGTTCTAAACAGCAGGCACCATCTCCCCCCATGTTCCCATGGCATTTGGCATGGAATGTCAGAGGAAGCAAGAATGAGCCTCCTGCCTGTTTACATAGGCAGCCTCCATGTAACCACCTAATCACGGGCGGCTTTAGACCGAAACAATCCCCTCTTTGAAATGAGGAAGAGGCCATAGAAAGAAATGTCTTGAGCTTGAACAAAGGGGAGAAGAGAGAAGAGTGTGTTGCACTAAGAGTCAGCTGCTTAATGCAACACACTTGCATAGTTCCTATAAAAGTGCCAGAAGCTAGCTCCCAGCCACCTCTGCATTTCTGTTATAAGATACTTGAGAAGGGGTTGACAGTGGACAGATTGACTTTGGCTCAGAGCCTCAAAAGCACTCTCCTATGGTTGGTAGGCTTTGGTGCTTTGGGGCCTGTGGTGAGACAGGATTATCAGGGTGAAAGGGCACGAATGAGAAAAGCTGCTCTTTCGTGGAGGGCAAGAGATGAAGAGAAAGAAAGGATCTGGATGCAGGCATGTCCTTTAGAGGCATGCATCACGGACCCTCTTCCTTAGCCTACAGCCCTGTTTCTAATAGACTATCAGCTATGAGTTTATCAATAGATGATAAATTATTCCTCTTGATAGCTCCCCCAACTGAGGAATCAAGCATTTGACACATGAGCCAACTGTACCCTTTTATGTACCGATCATATCGAAACCGTAAAACCTGATAGCATAAAAATGGGACAGTGATATCATACATTGTATCCCCACCAAGATGGCTTAGGATCATCTCTGAATCTTAAAGGTCAGAGGAAGTAATGTCCGTGTGCCACGAGACTATCTGCAGGTCTTGGCGGAGCCGTTGTACAGGAGCAGCAGCAGTGACTGTCTGTGTAAGAGCCGCCCAAGGTCAAGTCAATCAGCATCCTAGTATAGGTAGGGGGTGAGTGACTCATAACTCCTACCAGTAGCTGAGAAGTTAGGGGGAGCTGATGGCTACTGGCTTCTGGGGGAGTGAGAATAAGGTTCCCCCACTCCGAAGTAGCTCCTGAAAGGCTCCCCATGCTCACTCAATGGTTCCACACCAGTGCACATGTAGGAATCACTAAGCGAAGTCAGTAGGTCTTAAAAAAGAGAGAGTGCATGAACCTGAGAGGGAAAGCAATGAGAGATCGGGGAGGAACTTCAGGAGAGGAGCAGGTGGGAATGATTCAAAAGGCAATACACATCTATATGAAATTCTCAGGCAGAAAAAAATAAAGGACAATAGAAACAAAACACTGAAGATCAAAGCAATTTGTTTGCCACCAGGGAAGGTAGGTGTATGTGAGTTTAAAGAAGATTGGGAATCCTTGAGAACGAGATGCCCCAGGTTAGAGCTGGAGAAGCCAGAAGCAAAGGAAACATAGAAAAAAGCATTAAACATACAAAATAAAGAGACCATTGGTGACACTTGCTACATTTCATTACTGTATACACCATGGATGTGGAGTCTCCAGGTACCATGCATTCTTTAGCTCCTTACCACCAAGCCTAGATGACATGATTTTTCATTACAGTATACGCCATGTATGTGGACTCTCCCGGTATCACACTTTCTTCAATGCCTTACCACCAAGCCAAGATCAACTGATTTTTGTGTGTTCCTGTCTTTGAGAAAACATGTTAGATTGCTGCTCAGCCTGGTCTAGAACTCCTATGTAGCCAAGGCTGGCCTTGAGTTTGTGGTAATCCTGCCTTGCCTTTTTTAGTGCTAGCATCACAAGTCTGAGCCACCATGCCCAGTTTAAGTGTGGTGGTGGTAGTTTTTTTTTTTTTTTTGCATAAGATCTTGGTTATAGAAAATGACTTGAAGCATAATTGATTCCAAACCCCGACTATAATAAAAAGTTTTAAGGTTTTTCTCCAAACTAGTTTCTGACCACAAATCAATGCAAAATGCCAAGTAAAATGGCCTTGAAGCTGGAGGAGAAATCACAAAGGTATCGTGACTTTAAAATGAAAGCTTGCTCAGATTCCTCCCATGCCTGGAACTCAAGGCCTAGAGCCCTGTCCTGAGACTGCACAGCTCAGAAAGTGCTCCGGGGACAGATGGGGGAAGCAGCTGCTCCTCTCCACCAGCAGCTCCGCATGTTCTCAACAGCTTGAAGCCACAGCTGGCAGAGGTTCATCCTGTCCTTGGGCTTTGAAGTGAGACAACTAAACAGCCAAGGAGCCATGCTTCTTGGCCGGGTTGGGGATGGGGTGGAGTTAGTCCTAAATTCATTTCTTTTCCTTAATTGTTTTCACTGTGTGTAGTGTGTGTGACAGTTCCTGAGAGGACATCAGAGAACAATTTGTAGGAGTTGGTCTCCTTCTTCCACGTAACTCCGAAGTTGCTACGTTTAGTGGCAAGTTCCTTTATCCCCTGTGCTATGTGGCTGGGCTCTTTTTCTTTTCTTCTTCCCCGCCTTTTTTTTTTTTTTTTTTTTTTTTTAAGACAAGGTGTAGCTCACACTGGCCTTAATTTCTCTGCTGTTATGTTACCTTGTATTCTGATCCTCTTGCCTCCCTCTTCTGAGGTACACACTACCATGACTAGATCATACTACGCTTGGGGCTAAGAACTAGGTTTACAGGTACAAACCACCATGACTAGATTATGCTATGCTTGGAATTGACGCAGCATACAAGTCAAGCACTTGGCCTGCTAAGAAATTCCCGATTTCTTTTAGTCCATCTTGATCTGATTAACCCAGGCTCACCACACACTCTAGAATACAGAATCCTGCCACACAGACTCTGTAAAGCTAGGCATACATCCAGGAATTGACAGACTGGTCACACCTTGGTGGAAAGAACTCAAATCTAAGGAATGGCGAAGAAGGCCATGGAAGAAGGCAAAGTTACATTCTCCCCCCCCCACTTTCCTTTCTTTATTTTTGTTTTGTTTTCTTTCTCTTCAGCACACCTTGTTAAGAACATTGTCTTGCACAATACCTTTGGCACCTGCCATTTGTGTCCCTCATTAAGAGCCTGGCATGCTGTCCACTGCGGAAATGTTTTCCGCCCTTCATCACTCATGCGACCGCATTTCCTCCTTCGTCTGGAAAGTGTGTTTGCCTTACTTTCCCCCTCTCCAGATGTCTTCTCCATCTGGCACTCAAACATATTGTAACTTGTATATAATTTTACTTTTAAAAAATGCTGATTCCAAATATGTGTCACAGGAAGAGACTCTGAGCTGTGCCAGAGATCAGAGCTTGTTGTTCGTTGGCTTCCGTTGCATACTTTTGAGGTTTTGTGAGGAGCATGCTCCATGTTTGAGCCCTGCTCATTCTGGGGGTCAGATGGAGTCTGTAAATTTAAGAGAGGTGGAACAAAACATGGCTCTTCGGTTGGCATGCACAAAGGGCTGTGCAGCAAAGGCACTCACCAGTTTGCACATCCCAGTTGTGTGACAGACGGCACTGCCCTAGATTGGCTTCAGATGTGATAAAATGCCCTGGGCAAAACAAAGAAACAACCAACTAACCAACCAACAAAACACGGATGAAAAAGGACTTGTTTTAGCATATCCTTCCAGGTTATAGCTCATCATGGTGGTGGGGAAATTGTGTAGGAACATCAAGAAGCTTTCACGCATGAGAGAAATGGATGCAGAAGCATTCACTTGCCCATGCCCTGCTGGATTTCTCCATTCTTATGCAGGACCTCTTTATCCCCACTCTCACCAAGGGAATGCTGCCACCCACTGTGGGCTGGGTCTTCCCACATCAGTTCATTAAGACACCTCCTCACAGACATGCCCATGGGGCCAATCCAATGCAGACAGTCCTTCATTGAGGCTTTTTTTCCCAGGTGATTTTAGGTTGAGAAGTTGGCAATTAAAGCCAGCCATCACAAATACCGGTGGTCTCCTTATAAAGTCTGAGCATTTAGACGGAATACACACAGACATTCTTCCGTGTGTGGTACACAAGTGGATGAAGAGTCTTGCTTCCTGTCTCTGCCGGGTCCTGCTCATCAGCACCCCTCCCCCACTGTGCTTTCTCCCAATGCTCTGTTTTTCTCTCCCTGTCTCTCCATCTCACTTGTCAGCACATTTTTGACACTGAGGTCACATGCAATTGGAAGTACACACTTGAGGGCCGATCTCTCTGGCTGTTTTTAAACATGTTGTGGCAGATACCGTTCCACCGTTGGTGAGCTCTCTCTCACAGCCGTCTGGCTCCACCCAAGTTTAGTCCTGATTTTTACAGATAAAATAAGACAAAGCTCCTTCGCAAGCCCAGGAATGAGTTACGACTGGTTGCTGCTAGTCACGGTGGTTTCATTCTGCTTTGCCAGAGACCAACTTCCCCAGCCTTTCTGAGAACTAAAATTGGTCCTAGGATTTCGTTATGGTCCAAAACAGATGAGGGGCTCTCTGCTTAAAACGAACAGAACCTGACAAAATCAACTGTCTCTGCCCTCGTCCTCCTTGCTTGGAAGAGTGGTGGAAAATCGTGGTATCTGAGAGACTACAGTCACTTTATAACCGAGAAAGAAAGACCATGAGACCTCGAAAGCTCCCTGACATCTCTGGACTACTAGAGCAAGCACAGCTAACCATACACATTCACCGTGTGTGTGTGTGTGTGTGTGTGTGTGTGTGTGTGTGTGTGTGTGTGTGTGATATTTACCTTCAGACTTAACGCATAGCAAAACTGAGGCGGGTTAATCGCCCCTCACATTTCGTGCTCACAAAATGAAACCATTTTTAAGGATGGAAACATCAAAGCAGACTTAAATCAAAGTAAAGGTGTGTTCAGAGTAGACGTCCCATGGCAGGACTCATTCCATATCAGGGGATAACGCCCTGGCCTTACTCTCTTGCTTCCTTCTCATAAATGCTGGGTTAAGCTGCAGAATACCTGCTACGCATAGCAGGGGCTCTGATATTCACAGGGCGCTTATAAAAGTGGATTACAAACCTGGGAGGCAGCAGAGGACAGGAGGAGAAAGTCAGATTAAAATGGATGCAACTGTTCCCCACTTTCCTAGATGACACACTTGCAGCAGCAGTTAGGGGCCAAACCCCAACCTGAAAGTTACAGTTCCCAGACCCCTGCTCCCAGAGATTCCAGAAGGGGGTTCTCTTCATCAGCGCTGCTCACTGGGCAGGGAAGGCACCCTGCTCTAGGGAAGGAAGTGAGAGGCAGAGCTTCACAACTACAGAAGAGGAGTTTTAAGGTCTGAACGGGGGCAGGATGTGCTGTTACTCATACACGGTCACAGTATTCTGGAGGCTGAAGGAAGAGGATCATGAGTGTGGGGCTAGCCTAAGCTACAGACAGTATATATAGCACCATGATTCAGGCCCAGCCCAGTAGAAACATGATGCTTAGCGGAAGAGAACAGAATGGCAGAAAGCACAAGAACCATACATATTCTTTGAATTGTCATTGTGCTTTCACAGTGGTTCATCTGAATAGAGAGAGAGGAAGGGCCTTCTTTGTTTTCTCTCTCTCTCTTGATGTTTCCCCACAGGAAAGTGAACGAGCTCCCTAGATGGAGTCAGACTTCTGCACTTGCAGGGTCATCTTCATATTCAGCAAAGCATAGATCAAAACTACCTGGGGGGAAAGTAGCCATACCTGAATCGGACAACTAGAGGCCGTGCTAATGGTGATTAGTCCCTAAATAACACCACTAGCGCCCACTTACAAAGCAGCCGAGCCCTCCTCAGTGCTGGAAGGCATCTGGAGAGGCAGGAAACCAGACAGGAGGATGCACAGAGGGCATATGTGGACACCATACCCTTACATGTTTACAAGGCCCCGAACCTTTGTAGGTTTTAGACTCTGAGAAGTACATGGACTCAATCCCCTGTGGTCATGGGGCAATTCACCATCCTTCCTTCCCCACAGCAGCCTGGGTGGACGTACTGGGTTGTGCACACTCGATGAAACTGATAGAGTGAGAACCTGGACCCTGAGGAGGAGAGGGGAGAGAGAAAGGAGAGTGCTGGCTGAGCAATGGGCTCTCTGTAAAAGAAAATGCAATAGCTACCTTGACCCCATCTTTTGAACTCACTCAGGGTCTGTGCTGATCATGTGGAAGAAAGATGTAGTTTCGAGGCAGTGGGCCTACATGCCACACTGCAAGAGCTCTTCAGCTCTCTCTTTGATGTTCAAGAAAAATCATCTTGACTTCCAAGAAACGTTCTGTTATCACGCTAGAGACAGACACCAGAACATCTCTATCCTCGTTGTTTAACCAGAATGTTCCTGTCACTCCTGTTTCCTCTCCCTGACATGTCTTTTTAATTTGGTGCTTAATAGGATGGTGATAGCATTTGTTTTTTAATACTGTTGCTTCTCTGTTTTAATAGAATTCTTCCCTCTTGGAAAGTTGACATTTAGAAACATCTACAGAAGCTGATCGGCTGCAGAGGGTAGTGACACGTGGAACAGTGTGAGAAAATGGCATCCTTGGACCTTGACAAAGCTCCAAATTGAAAGACATTCAAGCTGGAATAGAGAGAGCAGGCAACAACGACATCACAAATGGTACTATTCTTCCAGTACACCCCACATTCCAGCCCTCTGAACACCCTACATCCCGGCCCTCTGAAGACAAAAGCAGTACAGGTAACACGGAGAGACCACGGCTAAGACCCTGCTGATGCTGCGAACCTTCTGAGGGCTCTGCCATTATTTTGTTATTTTACGTGTTTGGGAGTTTCGCCTGCCTTTTTGTCTGTGCATCCCCTGTGTGTGCCTGGTAC
Source organism: Chionomys nivalis (assembly GCF_950005125.1). Taxonomy (NCBI): domain Eukaryota; kingdom Metazoa; phylum Chordata; class Mammalia; order Rodentia; family Cricetidae; genus Chionomys; species Chionomys nivalis. The sequence goes on along the minus strand of NC_080105.1, from coordinate 18,764,679 downwards.
CTGAGGAGGCTAGAAGAGGGGGCCAGACCACCTGGAACTGAAGTTGCAGACAGTGTGAACTGCCATGTGGGTAGGGTACTAGGACTCCAATGCTGGTTCTTTAGAAGAATGGTCAGTGTTCTTAACTGCTGAGTCATCCAGCCAGGCTCCTCAGTACAGGTTTGCAAGATATCTCCAGAGCTCATGATTTTAGAACTCTGGGACCACATAATAGGTCATTATGGTTCATAGTTTTGTTGATGTCACTGTTTAAAACATTTTACTTTTCCTTGATTGCTAACATCTATGTCAAGCTAATATTTTATAATTAAGAAGAGCATATTCTACTCATCATACTGGTGGTAATTTTCGACACTTCTCAAATTTTCAGGGAAGACAATGAGGTTAGTTGGATGGTTAATAGGACTTTCTGTGAGAGTGTGTGTGGAATCACAACTTCAGAATATGCTCTTGGGCTGGAGACATGACTCGGTGGTTAAGAGCACTGGCTGCTCTTCCAGAGGACCTGTATTCCACATCATCACCCGCATGGTAGCTTACAACCTTCTATAAAGTCTGATTTCAGGAGATCTGATGCCCTTTGCTGGCCTCTGAAGGAACTAGGCACACAGGTGGTAAGCAAACATCCATACACATAAAATAAAATTAAAATTGAAATGCATATACTCTCATTTTATACCTATGGTTTATACATCTTTTTTTTTTTTCTTTTGCATTTGTTTTGAGACAGTTGTCCTCTTTAGGTAAGGCTGGCCTGGAACTAACAGAGATCTTTTTGCCTCAGCCTCCCAACTGCTGGGGATGCAGGTGTGAACAACCACACTAGTTTGTTTGCTTGTTGATGTATTTATATATTCGTGTATTAATTAATTAACTAATTTATTGTGTCCGACAGAGTTTTGCTATGTAGCCCAGGCTGACTTCCAGACTGGATAATCTTCTGTCTCAGCCTCTTTTTAAAAAAAATAACTAATTAATTTAGTTATTTGACATACCAACCAGAGCTTCCCTTCCCTCCTCTCTTCCTGTTCCCTCCCTCCACCTCCCTTGAACCCCCCCCCCATCCACTCCTCCTCCCTCTCCATTCAGAATGAGTAAGGCCTCCCATGGGAGTCGACAAAGTAACTGCCTCAGCATCTTTACTGCTGGGCCCACAAGTGTGAGCCATCAAGCTTAGTTTTTTGTTTCTGTTTTTTTTTGTTTTGTTTTGTTTTTTGTTTTTTTGTTTTTTTTTTTTAAAAAAGCTTTTATTTGTTTCTTAATATGTGCATGCCAGGAAACAAAACACAAGAAGCCAGGAGCAAAGTTAGCCATTGGCAAGCAGCTCAGCTTGATGTGTGCTTCAAGATCCCACAAGTGTACACACATTCTGGTAACTGAGATTATACACTGTGGACCACACTTTCCTCCACATTGTGAATATTCACCAGCCTGAAACCCCGTGCTACATGAGGATTTTGATAACCAAGCATACACCCCGCCATCTCATCTGTCAGACAAGATTGTGATCCTGTCGTCCTTAAGCCTAGCTTCGTTTACTGTTGTTTTAACGCTAAGCTAAAACACAGATTAAGTCAGGTTAAGACATTCATTGCCCTTGGTCATCTGAACTTCAGTAAGAAAATGAGGGCGAAGAGGAGAGGGAAAGAACGACGCAAGGATGTCATTTTGATTTCTGCAACTATCTCTAACTGCCCCATGCTCTTCCAAGCTCCCCCAAATCCACCACTTGTGTCCCAAAAGAACATTGTGATCACTTTTCCTCTTCAAAACGAAGTCCTGCTGACCCTGCATTTTCTGCCCTCAGTGATGCTATTTGACATGGGGACAAGTAGAAACAGAGGGATGACTTGTTTCTCAGTAAATAAATAAATGACAGCTGGGCTTCGTTGTTCAGGTGGCTTCAGGCTGAGGTCACTCACCTCAAGCAATATGTATAGAATGTGTTAATTTATTCTGCTATAATAATTCAAGTCATTTTTGGACCACCTTTAAAATTTTATTTTCAGATTTTGGCCTGTAGCTCAGTGCTTGCTGAGCACACACAGGTCCTGAGTTCCAAGCCTAGCACTGGGGAATAAAAAAAAAAAACACTTTTTATAGCTAAATATAAATCAGTTGATTATCTTAATATATGTGAGGAAAATAAAAAGTGGGAACGTCAAAATTATTACAAGAAAAAGTTTTTTAAGTTTTGTTCTTTATTTTGTTTTTAGAGCAATCTCTTGCTCTTCACCCAGGTTGTCCTGGGACTCATGATAATTCACCTGTTTCAGTGTCTCAGGTGCTGGAATTATAGGAATTAGCACCATACCCAACTTTCTTTCTTTCTTTCTTTCTTTCTTTCTTTCTTTCTTTCTTTCTTTCTTTCTTTCTTCTTTCTTTCTTCTTTCTTTCTTTCTTTCTTTCTTTCTTTCTTTCTTTCTTTCTTTCTTTCTTTCTTTCTTTCTTTCTTTCACAGACTTAATTCACTTTTATTTTCCTTGTATAAAAACCCTTATGTGGTGGCCACAGCTGGAGCCTGGGTCCTCTGAACAGAGACTCTGGTGTGGGTTTTCCCAAGATGGTCAGTGAATTCCTGATAAGGAGACTTGGTGAACACAGTCTCTTTCCAGAGGTCGGGGGTCAGGTAGCTGTAGGTCTTAGAGATGTCATCAAAGGTGGCCTTGGCAAAGTTGCCCAGGGTGGCAGTGCAGCCCCTGACTGATATGTAGTAGTCATCAATGCCGGCCATCATCAGTAGCTTCTTGGACACAGGAGCGGAAACTATGCCAGTGCCTCTGGGGGCAGGGATAAGATGCACCAGCACAGAACCACAGCGACCTGTCACTGCATGGAACAGAGTAGGGCTTGCCAATCTTGTTCCCCCAGTAGCCTCTCCGCACAGGGACAACGGAAAGCTTGGCCAAGATGATGGCCCCTCGGATGGCAGTGGCTATCTCCTTGGAGCACTTGACACGGAGACCTGCGTGACCATTGTAGTCCCCAATAGTGACAAAAGCCTTGAACCTGGTCCGCTGGCCTGGCCTAGTCTGCTTCTGCACGGGCATGATATTCAGAACCTCATCCTTTAGGGAAGCTCCCAGGAAAAAGTCAATAATATCAGACTCCTTAATGGGCAGGGAGAACAGGTAGATCTCCTCTAGGGACTTGATTTTCATGTCCTTAACCAGGCGGCCCAGCTTGGTGACGAGAATCCATTCCTTGTCTTCAGCTTTACCTCCGCGAGCCCCGCGGCCTCGTCCTCGGCCTCGACCACGGTCGCGGACCCTCAGACCTCTCAGACCTCTGCTCAATCTTCCGCGGAAGCCGCCACGGCCTCCTAATCCTGGGTCTCCGGGTCCTCCGGGCCCTCCCGCTGCACCAGCGTCATCCACCATTTTGTGTTTTCCAGAAGAAAAAGAAGCCATACCCAACTTTCTTAAGGCTGTTTTTGTTTTTTTTTTTTTTTACTTTGTGTGTGTATGTGCGCGCGCGCGCACATGCATGCACTTAGGCATGCCAAAGAATGCTTATGGAGATCGCAGGACTTTACAGAATCCATGAGAATCCATCTTCTTCTTCCCCTTTACATGGGCTCCAGAAATCAAACTCAGGCCACACAGCTTTCTAGGCAAAGCTCTTTACTTGCAAGCCATCTCTCCGTGGGCACAACACAGCGGAAGAGTTTCTCTAACACCAGCGATTTGGATGAGACAAAGTATGTCATCTTGGATACTGCTTTGCCGCTCTGTTGCGGGATGAGATGCAGCAAAATTGGATGAATCATCCTAAGGGTGTCTAGTCCGGTTTTTAAAACGCTTGGAGAGCCCCAGCCTTGCAAAGAGTGCAGACCAGCAAGTACTAATGGTCAGTCTTTAGTGCGGCGTGCCTCACCAAATCTTTTTTCCTCGTAGTATGTTAACTGTTTTCTGCATGACTTCATATCTAAACTTATACATGAGAATACACTGTCTATCAGCTTTCCAACTCACCTTCTGCAGCCCAATGCCAGCATGTCCCCCTTTCCATATTTCATTTACTAGACTTCTCAGGTATCTGCATAATTTCCAGTAACTCTAGGGTGACTGATTTGAATTAAAAGAAAAAGAACTTTCCCCTACTTGGTAAATGATTTTCTATTCATTTTCTCCCTTCCTCACTTTAAGATAGTGAGAGAAAAAAAAAGTACAACACGGGAAGAACTCACTGGCGGCTTTTTGCAAAGGTTATAAGTTGTCTAGCCCCAAACCCTGATTTATGCCCAAGCAACAAAGGATTCATTGTCAACATTCTTGTAATAACACAAACATTGTCTGGCCCTGTGGCATGTCCTGTGCTGTACATTATTTCATTTGACCACAATCCTGTGAAGTTGGCACTGTTGCAAATCCCTCTTGCTGACCAAGACACCACGTCTTGGGATTAGTGAGCAGTTTACCCAAGGTCACTTCTGGAGATGGTGGGAGTCTGTTTCTGTCCTACACTGTTGTCTTTGGCTGGAAGGAATCTAAAACAAATCCTAAAGACATAAATGGACTCATACCTAAACAGTGGATTGAGTGCATATGTTTGCTTTTATTTCTTCTTTAATACCTAAAAGAAAGAGAGTACCGAAAACACATATGCTCCCTGGGATTAAGAGTGTGTGGTTGAACTCCCAATGGAGGAGAGGAAAGAGGAGATCCAGGAGTGCCCAGAGGGCAAGGCAACACTGACACTAATTTGAGCAAGGAAAACCTTGATCTCTGGGTACCCCCCACTGTGGAGAAAAGGGATGGGGCTGAAGCCAAGAGGATTAGCTGACAGTTTGGGGAAGAACCAGCCCTATTCCCCATGCCTGGCAGTTAGTCAGCTGTCCGTCTTCTACTGTTTGAGGAGGCAGCAAATTCACATCATGGAGCTGCACAGACAGACAACTTTGGAATCGTTTGGCACAACAGCATATGGATGTTACTCAGTTGGCAGAATGCTGGCCTAGGGTGTACCAAGCCTTGGGTTTGATAGCCACATAAGTTGTCCATGGTAATGCATGTCTGAAATCACACACAGCACTGGGAAGCGAACTCAGAACCACCAGAAATTCAGTATTATCCTCAGTTACACAGTTAGTTCAAGACTAGTCCTGATATGAGAGATTCTCTCACAAACAAAAAAAAAAAAAAAAAAAAAAAAAGAAAAAGAAAAAAGAAAAAAAAGGAAAAGCATTAAATGGATGTGCATTTAATTTTCATGCTAAACGATGAAAGCTGACCCCTTTCTATGGATGAGCTTCCAAATGCTGTCTATCAAGCCCCACCCTTTGCCTTTCCTAGTGTACACATGACCAGGTCACGAATTCCAGTGAAGCATGTAGTTCCTGTCAGGATTTTGGTGCCAAAGGTCATGGAATGGTTTTGGAAAGCTTTGAACATGGTATTTTCTTTAAATAAACACAGAGAAAAAGGAACTTCAAGGAATAGAGATTATACAAGGGAGAGGGTAGAAAAGGGGGCAAAATGACCACAGCACAACTGCCTGTCTTCTAAAGAAAAAAAAAAATCCCAGGGATTTTTATCTGTAATGAGATAAAGGGATACCCTACACTGTAGCCGTGAAAATGACAGAGTGGCAGAAAAAATGGAATGAGAAGGAAAATTTGTAAATTAAATACATGAAAATATCACTGGAGCTCAGCAGGGGGATTATGGAATTCGAAGACTGGAGCGAAGAAAGCCACCCAAATTAGAAACATGCAAACCAGCGAAGGGCTGGTAAGGTGATTTGGAGAGTAACGGTGTTTGCTTGCCAAGCCTGTCAACCTGAGTTTGAGCTCTGAGACCTGTACAGTGGAAGGAGAAGACAGACTCCTACAAGTTGTCCTCTGACTACCACATGTACGCCGTGGCTGAAGGGCAACCCCTCACCCCCTTACACACACACACACACAGAGAGAGAGACAGAGAGAGAGAGAGAGAGAGAGAGAGAGAGAGAGAGAGAGAGAGAGAGAGAGAGAGAAATAAGTAAATGTCATAAGAAAATTAGAGAGAGAAAGAAAGAGGGGAAGGGGAGAGAGGAAGTGAGAGGCAGAGAGAGAATGGGACAGAGAGAGAGGGAGGGAGGAGAGAATAATAATTATTCATATGATTATGAATTAGATTGGTTGACTACAGCATGTGCCTCTTCTTGGCTTTCTCACTTAGGTTATGGGGGCTGAGCTCAGGTCCCTGAGTTTGTGCACAAACAGATTACTGGCTGAACAATTTCTTCAGCTCCATTTGAGAGGTTTGTTTGTTTCTTTTGAGACAGGGTTTCTTTGTGTAGCCCTGAGTGTCCTGGAACTCACTATGTAGACCAGGCTGGCCTTGAACTCACAGAGATCTGCCTGCCTCTGCCTCTAGACTGCTGGGATTAAGGCGTGCACCTCTGCCACTACCGGGGCGACTTAAGAGTTTTAACATTACCTTATTATAAGTTTCAAATAGAGATATTAGAAAACAAATTGTTAAAATAGAAGAACTCTGGTCACACAGGTCTGTAATGTTTGAGGCAGGAGGATGGATCACCAGAGGTCTGTCTGGGCTATAGACCCATAGATCTATAAATCCAAACTGGCCAACCTAGTGAGACTCGGTCTGAAGATGAGAAATGAAAGGGGAAAGGGGATGTACAGCCGACTAGAGCATGTGGGAGGGCCTAGATTCAGTCCCTACTACAGACAGAAGACGACAAGAGAGTTTCTTCCTTCCAGAAAAGAACAAAGAAAAAGTCATACAGCAAAGAACAGAAGCTAGATGAACCCATATAGATGCTTTGCTATAGTAGCACAAGAAGATAGAACCAGAAGTAATTCCCTCAACATTGGTAGGGAAAACCTGTAATTCACAACCCAGCTGAGATGTCGATTAAAAAAAAAGACATTTTTCAGATGAGTTAGGGTGGAAAGTCAATATTCTCTGATTAAAGATGTCCTCAAATTCAGTGAAAATGACCACACAACATACCCAAACTTATGGGACACAATGGAAACAGTGTTAAGAGGAAATTCAGAGCACCAAAGGCCTACATAAAAAAGCTGGAAAAATCCCACACTAGCGAGTTAAAAGAACATTTGAAATCTCTAGAACTAAAAGAAGCAAACTGACCCAGGAGGACTAGATGACAAAAAATAATCAAACTGAGAGCTGAAAACAACAAAATAGAAACAAAGAAAAAAATACAAAGAATCTATGAGATAAAGAAAATCAACAAAATAGACAAACCTTTATTTAAACTAATCAAAAGGCGGGGGAGAATATCCAAATTAACAACATCAGAAATGAAAAGGGGGACATAACAACAGACATGGAGGAAATCCAGAGAATCATCAGGTCATACTTCAAAAACCTGTACTCCACAAAATTGGAAAACTTAAAGGAAATGAACAATTTTCTGCATAAATACCACTTACCAAAATTAAATCAAGACCAGATAAACAAATTAAATAGACCTATAACCTATAACCGCTTAGGAAATAGAAACAGTCACCAACAGTCTCCCAACCAAAAACAGTCCAGAACCAGATGCTTTTGGTGCAGAATTCTACAAGATTTTCAAAGAAGAACTAATATCAACACTCCTAAAATTGTCCCACATGACAGAACCTGAAGGTACATTGCCAAACTCTTTTTATGAGGCTACAGTTACCCTGAAACCCAAACCACACAAAGGCACTACTAAAAAAGGGAATCACGGACTAATCTCACTCATGAACATTGATGCAAAAATACTCAATAAAATAATGACAAACTGAATCCAAGAACACATCAGAAAAATCATCCACAATGACCAAGTAGGCTTCATCCCAGAGATGCAGGGATGGTTAAACATACAAGAATCTGTCAGTGTAATACATCATATCAACAAACTGAAAAATAAAAACCACATGATGATCTCATTAGATGCTAAATAAGCCTTTGACAAAATTTAACACCTCATCATGATAAAAGTCTTAGAGAGAGCAGGGATACAAGGAACAAACCTAAACATAACAAAGGCAATAAACAGCAAGTCAACAACCAACATCAAACTAAATGGAGAGAAACTCAAAGCGATTCCACTAAAATCAGGAACAAGACAAGGTTGTCCACTTTCTTCATATCTATTCAATCTATACAATACTTGAAGTTCTGGCTAGAGCAATAAGAGAGGAAAGGAGATCAAGTTGATACAAATTAAAAAAGAAGTCAAACTCTCACTATATGCTGGTGATATGAGAGTTTGCTAAGTTATCCCCCAAAATTCTACCAGGGAACTCCTACAACTCATAAACACCTTCAGTAATGTAGCAGGATACAAGATTAACTAAAAAAAAAAAATCGGTATTCCTCCTTTATAGAAATGATAAACAGGCTGAAAAAGAAATCAGAGAAACATCACCTTTGACAATAGCCACGCATAACATAAAAAACTTTGGGGTAATGCTAACCAAACAAGTGAAAGACCCGTATGACAAGAACTTTAAAACTTTGAAGAAAGAAATTGAAGAAGACACCAGAAAATGGAAAGATTGCCCGTGCTCTTGGGTTGATAGAATTAACTTGGTAAAAATGGCAATCTTACCAAAAGCAATCTACAGATTCAATGCAATGCCCATCAAAATCCCAGCAAAATTCTTCACAGATCTCAAAAGAACAATACTTCACATGGAAAAAACAAAAAACCTAGGATAGCCAAAAATCCTGTACAATAAAAGAACTTCTGGAGGCATCACAATCCCTGACTTTAAACGCTACTACAGAGCTACAGTACTGAAAACAGCCTGGTATTGGCATAAGAACAGACAGGAGGACCAATGGGACTGAACTGAAGACTGGAATATCTATTCACACGTCCACGAACGCCCGATTTTTGACAAAGAAGCTAAAATAAAAGCGAAAGCACACCACTTGCTCTCAGTGTTGCACCCGGCAGAACTCCGGCCTAAATCCAGCTGCTGTTCACAGTTGCTGTCTCTAAAATGACCAGGAACTTAGGACAACGGTTGAAGGAGTGCTTCATTCCACTTCACTTCCAGTTGTTATTGGAACCCAGTCTTGACACAATCAGTCAGCACCACAGCAAGGTGTAAGATCGCACATCATCATCGGGGCTTTAGGCCACACAGACCAGAGTGACTGCAGCCCCCACCCCCCAGCTGATGTCATGGTGAAATGGGGCATTGGCCCTAAGGATAAACCAAATTCTCTACTAGGGGAACTTCCAGGATGCTTTTTACAAACCCATCTCTGCCACTTTTTGAAAAAACTTCCAGGATGCTTTTTACAAACCCATCTCTGCCACTTTTTGGGAAAATAATTATTTCTCTTAAGTGAAGCAATATTTAGCATCATAAATTCTTTGATCTGGAACTTGCTACGTGGTCCAGACTGTCCTTGAATCCCTAGCAAGACCCCAGCCTCAGTCTCCAGAGTTTTTACCACAGACATCCAGAAAGTCTTTATAACAACAGTTACCAAATAAAATCCTGCTTTCAAGGATAGAATAAGTAGAAAAAATAGGGGGTAAAAGCTCTCACTATTATTCCAGAAAGGTCTATCACAAATAATTTTCTTGATGTGTAAAATTGCTTTGTGATAGAATAATAAGAAGGGTGAAATAAACATGACTATTTCATATTTCACTGAGAGATTGCTTATTTAACCAAAATAATGTAATGCAATGGCTATTAAGGAAAGGAAGGAGCAGACACGGAAACACAATCATATGAGGCCTGAATTTACCCACAAGTTAAAACTATCTGAAAGTTTAAACTATAAACTTCATTTTAGAAGTTGCACAGGACAAAGACATTATTTATTTCATACTGTGGCTTTGTAAGGAAGCCACCTTTTCTGGCTTTGCGCGCGCGCGCGCGCGCACACACACACACACACACTTTTGCTACAGACATTATCGAGCATTATGGTTTATCCTTGAAACCAGATGGCATATGAACTGTTTCAACCAAGACAGAAACAAGGGCAAGAACATATTTGTGGTCTTTCCAAAAGTTTCTCCCAGCCTTCACATTTCATGGTGACGCCAGGAAAGCAGTACTTTTCAAACTGAAGCTGAGGCATGTGATTACCCGGATCGGACCTATTTATAAACTTGTTTGAGCAAAGCGAATACCATATCACTGCACCTACTCTATTTGGAGACTGTGTAAGTCATTCATTTGCCTCACTAACATCATTCGGGGGTGCACAGTCCTTGAGAACCACCTACTGTGGATGCGTACATCACTGCATTTAAATAACAATGGATCAGAAGAACATTGTGGAGATGCAGCAAGATGTGTAACAGACATTGGTCAGTGTTTCAGTGAAGGTACCAAATCAGGAGGCTGTTTAGAGCTATCCTAGAGGATGCAGGACACATCCTTCAGAGCCTTCTCACCTGCATGCAGCCTCACAATGGTCAGAAGGCATGAACCCGACATGCTCTAGCAACAACGACTGAACTTCTGGTTGCAAATGATTTATAGTTTCCTTTTGAGTAATGAAGCAAATGAATGCTTAAATTTAAATGGGACCTGTCCAGTAACTCTGTTTCATGAGACTTATATATTTCATCAAATAGGTTTAATATGCGCATTATTCTTTAAAATCAAATGAAAGAATATATATACATATATGCATATATGTATATATAAACATATATATATCAATCCCAGTGTTACCCACAAGGTTCATGTAATTCTAAGTTCAGTCAAGGAAGGAAACTGTCATTCATGGGCTCGCTCAGGAAACAAACTGCTTTTACACACGTAATAGGAACCAACTAAAACAAACGCGACTGTTACTAATGTTCTCACCACTGGATGATATATTAGCTTAAATGAAAAACTTACATGTTCACAGAATTAAAAAAAAAATAAATAGCAACCTAATAGAGTTCAGTCTACAGCATACAGGAATGAATTCTCATAGTAACAGTTATAGACACGGAAAGGAATTCAATAAATATGAAGTAGGGAGAAATTAATTAAGAATAATTATCTTTTTTTATTTTTTTATTGTTTTTTATTTTTCGAGACAGGGTTCCTCCGTAGCTTTTGGTTCCTGTCCTGGAACTAGCTCTTGTAGACCAGGCTGGCCTCAAACTCACAGAGATCCGCCTGCCTCTGCCTCCCGAGCACTGGGATTAAAGGCGTGCGCCACCACCGCCCGGCAAGAATAATTATCTTAAAATAGCCAAAAATAGGAAATAAGCTCATTTGCTAAAAGCTCAACCAAGGATCTTGCTTGGACAGAAGAGGTCAGTCATGTCAAGATGGTTCATGGTACTGAAATGTAATGAATGTAATAAATAGGTGTGCAAAAGAAGTGGAAATTCTCTTGGCTAAGACTCTAGGAGTGCCTCACTGGGGACAGTCTTAGTCATTCATTGTTTGAGGGAAGGTAACTGCGAAATTGTGCCTGGCACACCCCCCAGGAACAACTCCCATCCCCATGATTCTCTCTCTTCTTTCTTACTGTTCTTCATTCTACGCCATCCTTTGGAGCCTTTTCTTTAGAGCCTTCCATTGCACTTGGGATGTCTGTCTGGACTGCTTCTAGTCTGCTTTGTCTCCATTGAAACCAAGCTTTCCCCAGGGTTGCTACTAGCCCTTATGTTGCCCTGAGCCGGAGGTTTCTGCCTGCCCGGGGCTCCCCACAGCCTCTTAGAATGATTTGGGACCATCACTCAGTGTCTGCTTCTCCTGTGAAGGCCTGCACTCCACCTGTAATCATTCCCTTTCCTGCTGTCACCAGCGGCCTTGGCCATTTCCTCACTTTTCTCAATGACTTTGCTATTCAGCCTTTCGGCTTGTACCATTGTCTTTGGCCAGCATCCATGCCAGTGTTCTCTCTAGCACCTTGATCTGCTGGACTATTTCCCCTACGCCCGCGACCTCCATTTCCACTTGAACTACCCACTCAAACTGATGTGTCTTAAACGCTCTTATCAGTTGGAAGGTGCTTATCTCAGAGTGTGAACTTTGCTGGTCCCTTCTTTGGTCATCATGGGTTATTCCTCCATAATTTCTAATCTGACTTGGTCCGGAGACATTTTTGTTCCTTGTACAGCATTCACTATCTTGGTACCTCAGTCTCTTTCTTTTTGGGAGACTTTGCCCTTCCACTTTGGGTCTTCTTTGACACTGTGCACTGCAAGTATGATGTTTTTAATGATATTTTAAAATGATATTCAAATTAAATATAGCAGTATCCTTATAGTTCCAGGCTTGCCAGCTATACACACTCTCAGTTCTTGCCCTCTAAATGCTAAGGCTGGCTGATATAAAGCCACTAAAAGTTTGCACCGAATCTAATGTGGGTTTCCATTACTCTCAAATATGGTGTCATCATTGCTGGGAAATAAGGATTCCCTCACCTCTATTCTTCAACTTTACTTGTTGTCCTCACTAGCCTAATTTAGTCTTCGTAATTCAACAGACTTATTATTCAATTTTTGTACGTGAACTTTTGCCCGCATGTGTGCATATGTACCCTGAGTGTGCCTGGTGCCCAAAGTGGCCAGATCGCCTGGATCTAGAGCTATGAATAGCTGTGAGCAGCAGCAACAAGTGCTCTGAATTGCTAAGGCACTGTCCCACCCAATGCTTGACCATATTTCTGTGTAGCTTTATTGTATCTGTCTCCCCTTTAAAATGGTCTTCATCAGGAAGGGACTATATTTTCAACTTCATAATTCTCAAGGGAACTCAAGATGAAATGGGAATGTTGACTAAATATTATTATCCTGTGTTCTTTCATGCTAAGCATCAAATATTTGAGACTGAACATGTTGTGTTTTTTGGGAGGGAGTGTTAGAGTAGTACTTCGAACACAGAAGCCCTGCAAGTGTTCCCATTTATACAATACACACCAAGTAGGATTTTGAGCTACAAAATAAGCATTCTGGTTCATGGAAATTCACTTAAACACTGAAATCAGCAAGAGTCTCGCCTAGCGGAGCAGCATGATCTGTGTGCTAAGAATGTGATGCTGAGTGGGAGCCAGTATTTCCATGAAAAAATTAGGAGAAAGACTATATCAAAATGTTATTTCTCAGTTAAAAGTTCATACTTCAGGAAGTTCCTTGATTAGACTTCCCACCTCAGGGAGGGGTTGTTTTAGAGGAGATCCAACACTAACACCGTTAATGTAAAGCTGTCACCACAGGGTGTTTATAAGAGGCTATGTGTCTACCTGGGACCACCATCTATGTCCAGATGAACGCCAGTCTACATGGGGCCACCATCTATGTCCAGATGCCTGCTAGTCTACCCAGGACCACCATCTATGTCCAGATGACCGCCAGTCTACATGGGGCCACCATCTATGTCTAGATGCCCACCAGTCTACCTGGGGCCACAATCTATATCCAGATGCCTTCTAGTCTACCTGGGGTCACCATCTATTTCTAGAGACCCACCAGTCTTTGTGGGGGCCACCATCTCTGCTGCATTCACTCCTGGTCCTGTCGGGTGACTGTGTATGTGTGATTTTATAAAAACACAAGAGTCTCATTTCTGCGTCTAGTGTTTCTGCCCCATCTCCCCTCTTACATTATTCTGAAGGACCCTTTGGTTCTACGCTTCGTATTTTTACTGTTACTATGTCATTCTTTGACTATTCTTTGAAGACAACAAAAATTGCTTAAGCAGTGCACATTAAATCTTCAAAGTCAAAGGTAAAATGATTCACCTTGAAAACACCAAAAAGTAAAGGTTATTTGGATTGCACTAAATCAAATTCACAGATTTTTTTTTTCCTTAAAGAAAATTTGTGTCATGTTAAAAGATTCTCTCTCTCTCTCTCTCTCTCTCTCTCTCTCTCTCTCTCTCTCTCTCTCTAAGTGTGTGTGTGGGGGGGTGAAGTTCTTCCCAAAATCATCCTGGCAATCACTAGGCTGTAGATTATTGAAAGGTAATGCTATTACCTCTCTCATATTTGAGTCTAGAATTTCCCAGAATTTTTTAGGCACTCAAAATAGTGAGGGAATGAAAGTTTTATGAGTTTAAAGTGTATCTGTGGCCAGGCGGTGGTGGCACATGCCTTTAATCCCAGCACTCAGGAGGCAGAAGCAGATGGGTCTCTGTGAGTTTGAGGCCAGCCTGGTGTACAAGAGCTAGTTCCGGGACAGGCTCCAAAGCTATGGAGAAACCCTGCCTTGAAAAACCAATATATATATATATATATATATATATATATATATATATATATATATATATATATATTTGTGAGTATTTAAGCATCTTTTCACTGTCACCTGACAATTACAGGCGACACACCCTTCCCCCTACGTTGCTTTTGCTTTCCTTCATTCTCCTTGCCTTTCATGGCCTCTTTTGCTTTTGAACCTACCAGGTAAAGCGTATGTGAAACAGAATCTGGAAACCATTTCCATTCTCTCATTAAAGGGTGATAGAGTGAGATCTTGAACTTTAACTAGCAGGAGTTAAAGGATGGAAAAATGTTCAGCTTTTTAAGCTGTGCCGCCCAAGCTACACATTGGAGTTGGAGTTTTGGTCCAACATAAACAGGACAGGAAGGGAGTAGCACCGAAGGCTGCAAGCCTTCATCAGAGTCTGCGATCTGATGGGGGTGTTAACACGGCAAGCGCACACACCTTGAAAGGGCAACTCCCACGGCAAGCGTCTGCTGGAGACTGGACCTGTCCCACTACTCATTTCAGACGTTCCGTTTCTCGACAGTGTTAAAGCAAGGCCTGGGTCAAACGGGGGCTCTGGAGAAATGGAGGAGGGGAGCTAAGCAACTGGACGATTTTCTTTATACTGTGATTCTCTGCTGTGGGATATGTGTTTATTTTTACCCTGTGCCCCCTGTTGTGTTATGTACATGTTAATATGGATGTGTCATATGTGTGGACCTATATGTAGAGGCCAGAGGAGTAGGTAGATGGTGGGAGTTTTTTCCTGATTGCTCTCCGTATTTATTTTTGAGACACGGTCTTACAGGGAACCCAAAGCTCATTTATTCAGCCATGCTTTCTGGCCAATGAGCATCAGGGATCCACCTGTCTCCATTCCCCTCTGCATTTCTATGGTTACAGGAGAGTATCGACATGTCTGGCATTTTGCATGGAGGTGTGAACTCAGATATGCATAGCAGGTAGCTCTATTTATTTTTCAAGATAAGGTCTCATGTAGTCAGATCTAGCCCAAGCTAGCCTCGAACTCACTACGTAGCTGCAGGTGATCTTGAGCTTTTGATCCTCCTGCCTCTCCCCACTAAGTGCTGTGATTGCAGGCACAGACCTTTTTGCCCAGTTTTTTTGTTTTGTTTTGTTTTTTGAGACAGGGTTTCTCTGTGTAGTTTTGGAGCGTGTCCTAGCACTCTCTCTGTAGACCAGGCTGGTCTTGAACTTACAGAGTTCTGTCTCTGCAGTGCTGGGATTAAAGGCATGAGCCACCATCGCTCGGCTCTTTTTGCCCAGTTTTATGCTGGTGCTGTGGATGGAATTCAGGCTTAGTGCATGACAGTCAAGTACTCCATTAAGTGAGGGGCAGCTCTAGGTCTTCAGGTGGGACTACGGCTGAGTTCTTCATATGCATTTATTATCACCAGGTGTAGAGACAAGCAACATCAATTGGAATCGTCTTATAAAGGAGGGCAACACTGGAACTGGTGGGCTTTGAAGATGAAGTCCTGGAAGTATTCAGGGGAAAATTCAGCAGAGCACATGAAGTTGCTCTACAGGTGGGAGCTCTTTCTCTTCTTTGTTACTTTACTCTTGCTTCATTCATTCAAAAATACGTATGGACATCTACTACAGGAGACCCAATAAAGACAGTGAAGGTCTCTGTTCCCAGAGGGATAGCAATATATAAAGTCAATAACAAGTAAGTAACCATCAGAGGTAATTATGTACCGGGTATGGGTTGAAGGGGAGAGTGGTTGTGTGGCTGCTTTAGATTAGGTGGCTGGGGAAAGGGATAGCATCAAGTTGGGATTTGGTAGCCCAGAAGAGGCCAGCTTTTATCACAGTCCAAGCATAGAACATTCCAGGCAGAGGAGCAACTTGTGCTTCAACATGTGCCTAGGAGTGTGGGGGTCCCATAAGGCGCTTCCAAACATAGAAAGCTGGTAGAGTGACACTGGCCTCTCTTTCCCTCTGCCTCTCACACACACCATCTCCAATTCCTGTATATGCAGCAAAGGGACGATTTACTATTTTAAGAAATTGCTGACTGTTGCTTAGACGTAGCTTCGGTTACTCAGCCTTAAAGTCCTAGCAACCTTCCTGTTGTAGTCTGTTTCTGAGACAAACACCATGACCAGACACTCCTTAGGAGAACAGGTTTACAGGTCAGGGTTGGAACTCAAGCAGGAGTATGGAGCAGAAATGATAGAAAAAGCTGCTTGCTGGTTCTCTCTGGCTCATGCTTAGCTGGCTTTCGTCTAGACCCAGGACTTCCTGCTCAGTGGATGGTATCAGCCTCTTAAGGCAATGAGAATTCAAGATAATCCCTTACAGACATATTGATAGGCCAACGTGATCCAGGCAATTTCTTTCTTTGATGAATCTAGGCTATGTCAAGTTGATAGAGCCAATGAGAACACTTGCTGTGAAAGAGTATTTAGGATATGTCCCTCCCTCCCTTGAGACAAGATTTTCAGAGACAATTGGGTGTCTAAGGGTGCGTGTAGGTAGAGCAAGAAAGACAGAAGCAAACACAATAAATAAAACTACACAGAGAGACTGACTCAACCTGAATTCATTTTACTTCAACATAGGAAACACCAATCCTGCTTTTTTTTTTTTCTTCAGAGACTAGAGGAAGAGCAAACAGGAAGAAGAGGAGCAAAGAGAGCTGTTGAGTTAACATGGAAAAAAATCTTTTCAACCATTTCATTATCTAAAGGGCATGGACTTTTATGGCCATGTGTGTATTTTTGGAACTCCAGTGGAAAGTAAGAATTTTATCTGTTGACCCACTTGTTTCTGGGTGTAAGGGTCACCCTTCACTAACTCCCCCTCATTTTGCAGGCAGTGCACATGTAGATTGTACCTCCTATCCACAAGGCAGAAGAGGAAGACAGAAAAGGAGAGGAATAGAAGCTGAAATCACATCGTGATTTCTGAATCATTCAGTTGAATCCAGGAGTTAAGCACAAGGACACACAAGATCACACTTCTCTAGATGCTCTGTCAATCACTTGCAGAGTTTGCTAGTTAAAAAGTCCTCTCCAAAATTTCTTCTTAAAAATTCCAGGCAGAGCCATGGCTTTGGAGGATGATTTTATGACATACAGAGAATCCACAATTTTCTCTGTGAGCTATACATTTCTTTTGAATCTCCAGGCATTTTTGTTGTTGTTGTTGTTATGGAGAAAAGACCCAGTAACAGACTTATGTGGTGCAAAGAGGGAGTAAAACAAACTGTCACTAAGTTGAGTTTATGGTCTTTTCTTCCTGTTTTCCTCTGAAAAGGTGCAATTTAAGCAAATTATGTCATCACCTTTGAAACTTGTTCTTAAGCTCCTGCACCTTTTAATAACCGCAGCATTATTTGTTTTTGTGTAGACAAGGCCTCCGCCATGCACACAAGCACAGTGACACAGCTGAAAGCTGAGGGGCTGCTGAAATGCCAGAGATAAGGAGGGCTGTAAATGCCGGCTAACAGCGCCCCGTGTTTACTCTCCTGTGATTTATGCTGAATTTATGATGGCTATTAGGAGAGAAACACTTCAGTGGATCAAGAGCACAGTCAAGACCTCCTCATTAAACACATCTGCCCTTCCCCAGAGAAGTGGTCCCTGTTTCAGTAAAAGCACTAGAAATACATAATTAAAATGCAAACATGAAGCAAGTCAGTAGGAGCAATTAATTTTATGGCTGTGCTGTAAGAATGTAAATCTCTTTTATGGATGCCTTTCTTCTTTTTGTAACCTCACTTTATCTTCTCTATGAGAATGTAGGTCTCTCATACTGCTATACATAAACCTGATCAGTAGCTCTACCACCTAGAACATGGGAGCCAGTACAATGCAAAATGACAGACTGGGAAGCAATGGGTGGATTTCTGAAGTCATCTTATATGATTCGCCAGAAGTTTCTTCCTATAAAGCCACCTCCCCATTTGTTAAAGTGTTCTTAGAGTTGGTTTGCATTGGGCTGAGGTCCGTGAAATCCCTTGATAAACAATGAAGTGATGTGTAAGAGTAAGGTGTCATTCCAGTTCACATTTCTAATCAATTCTAATATGGCTAACACACAAGCCGATAACAGGTTGAAGAATGTAAGCATGCTAAGGAACCAAAGAACTCCTAAGACAAAAGACATCATAAGAAATCCAGAGCCTTTCCTAGATGGAGCGGTTTCATTCTCATGGAGTTGTGAACCAGGAGAGAATGTATGTGTTTCCACTGACCTATGTCAGGGAACAATTAAGAACTGTTCTGCTATGATAGAGAATCTTTTTAATTCTATTTCTCTCTCTCAACACTGTAATGGCCCCATTCATGACAATGCTTCGCTGCATGGTGCCATTGGAAACAGTTCATGCAAGATTTATCACCCTGAGAAAATAATAGAAATCAAATGTGAGTAGTGGAAACATGCAGTTGCAGGGACTGCGTTGTCATGGGCTGTCCTCCACGTGACAAGCCTGTCTCTGGTTTACCTTCCTGGTCAGGATAACCACTGGGTTCCCCCTCTTCCCTGCTTCCTCCTGCTGTTCTCGTCAGTGCTTCTGACTGAGTCCTCCAGTTAGAAAGGAGTTCGCTTCTCCGTTTTGTCTGGAGAGCAGTTGTACCGTACCACAAACTGGAAGTCAGCATCCCTACAGATGCTTTCACAGCCACCACCAGTTACAGCAAAGAGATTTAACCATGCTTCGTATTTATCTCCTTTACTTCGTATTTTTGAAGGACCTCACTTGCCAGCCAGCTCACCTCAGTCAAGGACAGCTTGCCTGCAGACCAGTCTAGGAGAATGCTTTTTTTTTTCTAACCAGAAAGGAAATTGCACAGGAATATGGAAAGTATTATAAAACCATGCATAAATACTCACAGTTTGGGTTTGGCAAGCAGAGGTGGTGGTTCCTTAGTGGGCGAAAGCAGGGCAGCTGGTGTCGGAGGAGATTTATTGCTGTAAGCTTTGCCATTAATCAGTCCGTTGACTCCGTGGCCGGGATGAACTCCATTGGTTTCCCTCTCTGCCGAGTTGAATTGCATTTGAAGGGCCGCCATGTTAAGCCCTAAGTCGGGGCTGTTCACCTGCTGGGTTTCGGGTGGTTTCTGCGACGACAGCTCATAGGAACCTGTCTCCAGGATTGGAGGGGGAGGTGGGAAGTGGTGGTCATGATCACTGTTGGGTTCTCCCATTGAGTCATAGCTACAGTTCTCAGAGTTGGCTAAAGAAGGGGACAAAAGAGGAAGAAAGTAGTAAGATGCTACCTGTTCAACAAATGATTTCATACTCACAGACCTGGTAGGTACCCTTGCATGTCATTAGGGAGGAAGAGCTACCCTGCTGTCATGGGATGAGGGAGCATGTCGCCTGGTGGCCTTGTTCTGAGGGGTGACTATTGTCTCATTCCCCTACTGAACACACCTATAGAAAAACTAACTGCTAATTCATTAACAAATCGCCTTAAGAGTGTAAGATAAGGTGTCATTAAACATGACATTGCGTACAATATCGATCTTAATGCTTTATCTTCTGATCTCCCATTGGACATCAGACCCATCCTCACTGACAGCCCTTAAGTTCAGAAGGGTTTATGCGCATCCTTTCTGAAGCTGGGGAAGAGAAGTTCTGAGCCCAAGCAAAATTCTTGAAATTCTCATGAGTACATAAAAATTTCCATGCCAGTTAGGAAATTATGTTGTCTCGATGACAGCGTGGTAGACAACAGGTTTGAAAATGTCTCTCAATAGACTGGAAGTATCTTGAGGTCATACCCTTTCTGAATCACTCAGTTTTCTAAGAGCCTGGCAGACCTTTCAGAATGCACCAACCAGTGATTATTGAGGTACACAGAGAACCAAGCAATTTATTGGTTATGTTTGGCACACAGTCATGAAAGATATTGCATTATCAGGTTTTACTGCTCAAACCGAGTCTCGTTTTTGCTGTTACTGTTTGGAGTTGGCTGTGGTCATTTGATGCGACACTCTTCAAGCTGACTGGAAACTGACATGCCGTGATGCTGCCTCCTATGGGACTCCGAAGACAGCAATGTGTGGTTCCCAACTGATGCTCACCATGGTCGTGCACGTCAACCAGGTCCCAGTAAGGCTAGCCTTCCTTTCCCTACTTATTTTACTGAGCATACAAAAGCCTTGACATTCCCCAAGCTTGTTCTGGTTGTGCCTCTGCTGCCACCTAGCCCCCAAGTTCTTGCTCTTCTAGAAACCAGGGCCATTGGATAGCCATCCACTTACTGATGTCCTGCTGTGTGTTTCGTTATGCCTCTCGGCTTCGTCAAAATGATCAGTTTAAACTTTCTATACAATGGGCTTGAAAGATGAGAAAGCTAATACAAGCCGAGGTAAAGTCCATAAGTAGAAAACTCACCTAGACATACAAATAAAAGTAAAGATCTGTTTCTTCTTATGGTTTTCCCTAGTGATTTGTTTCAGAGTTTGGATGTCTGTGTATTTTTGAGCACTGGATTAAGCAGTACAATATTTTATCTTTCGTGTCAGAGCTACTTACTCACATGGATATATAGTGAGGGGAAATTTGATTTCTAACGTCTTTACAGTTTCTCTCTGTTTTACTAGCTTGTATTCCTTTCTCAGAAGTTCCCACTATGATTTACAGAGTGACACATTTGGGCAGGTTTCTGCAGGTTTTTTCACTGCTGAAGACTGTGACTGCTCCCCTCACTTAAAGGTGGCGTTCTGAGGTGAGGAATCCTAGCTTAGCATGAAGATTATCACTTCCATTGTTTCTGAAACCACAATTGCACGATTTTTAAAAAAATTGGCCCAACAGTGAGTACTAGTTACTGTGTTTGTCATCACCACCTCCGCAGCTCCGTGCCTCCAAGATGAGACATTCTATTGTTAGGAGGACCTTGGAGGGGTCACGAACATTCCTAGGAGCTGAGCTCTGCCCCTGGGACAGTGGCTGCCTGTCTTGGGGAACTACTTGCACAAAGACTGAGTAGGAGGAACCAGGTGCTTTTGATGCCCACGTACCTGAGGTGACGAGAAGCTGCGCAGTGCTTGTCACTGATCCATAGTCATTTCTGGCTGAGCAGGTAAAGATGCCCGCATCTTCAGGAAAGCTCTCAGCAATGACAAGGGTGCAGATCTCCTCTGGAAGCAAAATGACCAAGACAATCTGTTAGAGGGAAACTATCAGAGAAGTCACGAGAAGTGAGCCCCAACCTCCTCTAGTTTCCCCAACTCCTCAGGGTTTAGTGACTCTTTCTTCAATTAAACCAGCACCAATGAATGGGAGCCAGTCTGTCTCAAAACATATCTGTCAAACACAGTGGGGAAGTATTGACTATGGTCAAAGTGTTACCTCACAAGAATTCTTTTTGTTTATTAAAGTAGTTACACACACGCACACATGCACACACACAAGCAGCAAGTACTAAGATAAACAATCTCAAACAAATGTTCAATCTCTTTTTACAGTCTGACTATTTCTATAGCTAATGCTCCTTAATATGTCTCCAGGGGTAAACACAAAGAATTTATTGTATTTAGCTCTACAGAATAATTATGACAGCTTTATAAACATATAAATATTACCAAAATATTTTTTGAGGTAGTATTTCAGAATTCAGTGTACACCTTTTTCTTTTGTTTTTTATTTTTTGTTATCAAGTGCCGAGGTCTGTGGCCATCTGCGAGCATTATAGCTGTCCTCCAATCCTGCATTTGTTCCATTCCCGACACTTATGCCACCCCCCACTCCCGACGATCCGATGATGCTGATGACAGTTCGGCTAGCAGGCTGCTGGAGATTTTCCTTAGAGCTGGAAATGCACCATTCCTTGATGTGAAATTCCTCTGCTCCTGGGCAGATCCGGGGACCACTGTTGACTAAGAGCTGTTGAAATTTCAGCAACAGGCAAAGCTCATGGCGACCATGCTGCTACCACAGTGAAACATACGTAAATCTCCAAGCTACAAAACGACACAACTTAATTCTTTTAACAGTAGTATTCAATTTGATGTCAAGGCGGGACGGGGTGTGCCAAACTAGATTCACTGTACAGCACAAGCTGAATCAATGACAGAGCTTAAATAGGGCAGTGGGGAACTGACATCATTAGTCAAATGTAGAAAAAAGCGACAGCGCAAGCATCACAGGTTTCCATTCATATGGTGTGTAAACAGGTCAAACCTCCTACAGGAGTTGAGTGGCTGCTGTGGCCAGGACATGGGAAGCTGCTGCTTGGAGTGGAGCAGGTTGCCAACATGTCCGGGAGGAAGTGCTGAAGGATCTGCCACGCAGGGCTGTGTCACAGTGGCCCACTGTGCACTTAAAGAAAGCGTATTTCCTGTCATGAACTTCTTTCTTTTGCTTCGGTAAAGAAGATGAAAAGATCAGAGTAGGGGCTGGAGAAATGGTGCAGTGGTTAGGACCAGCGCTTCTCTTCCGAGTTCCAAACTCCAGTCCCAGCACCCACACAGCTCACAACCTGTAACTCTGGCTTCAGGGGACTCAGTGCTCCCTTCTGGCTTCTGTGAGCACTAGGCACACACATGGTGCATTTGTAGACAAAAGAGGAGAGTAATGGATGTCTGTTGCTTATCTATTTAAATACTAAGCAAGGTAAACAAGTGAGATTCTCCAAAATATAAAGAAATTCTTCTAGTGAAGATGCTTAGGCAGTTTTCTTCTTGCTCTTCTTCTTGTTCTTTTTGTTGTTCTTCCTCCCCTTTCTCCTCCTCTTCTTCTTCCTCTTCCTCTTCTTGTTCTTTTTGTTCTTCTTGCTCTTCTCCTTCTCCTCCACCTCTTCTTCTTTTTGAAGAGTAAGAGAAAATGAGTTGCAATTTCAGCAAGAGGGAAGAAATAGATTAAAAGAACCAACAGCCTGAATAACAAAGTGTTGTATGATATGAAGAAAGACTTCCGAGAGAAAGCCTGGAACCTCTTCCATCACAGAGCCTAGACGCTCACAGTCCACCCAGTTAGTTGCCGAGTGTGCTGCAGGGTTTCTAGCCTCAAGTTCTTTGTAATGTTCAGGGGGTGAGATACAGCAGCATGAAAGGAAGAACTTGAGGTAGACAATCTCTAGATGGATCTCAACTCCAGAGTCTACAGGCCCAGTGCCCTTCTCCCTTCCCTCAAAGCTGGGCCACCTTTAAAGGTAGGCAAGGCAGGTGCAAGTGGGAAGACTTAGCAGAAAGCTCCAGTTTGCTAAAGACAAATAGTCATTTAAATATAAGGTGGAAATAGGAAAGAATTAAAAATTTTAGGCAATTTAAAAATAGAAACGAGAAAAAGAAAACATTTCAGCTTTTATATTTGTTTCAGATGGCTGGAGAAATCAAACTGCAGGTTGACCATGTAATACCTTTTAAATCCTTCCAGATATTAGATACTCTATAATTATTCCATAATCACAAGGACAAGATTCTTTTCATTCTTTTCTCCATAGTTTTTAGTAGCTTTACAATTCTTCTAACTCAGTCCATAAAGACAAATCTAAACAAGGTTTCCTGAATTATCTTTCTTTTTTCTTTTTAAAAAGTACTCTCTGTATATTTAAATATTGTGAATTTATATGTTGGGCACATGTATAATCTCAATGTTTGGGAAGTATAGCAGGAGGAACAGGAGATCAAGGCCAGGCTTGGGATGGAGCCGAGGGACTTCTTAAAAATATGCTTGCCAGATGCTTTTTGCATTGAGGTAAGTTCTAAAAGAGTGAATTTCAAACATTTATTAGAATGAACAGAAGGCGAAACACTTTGTGTTCGACCTGGTCACATGGGTGTATGCAAACAATGTACACAAATACACACACACACACACACAGACACAAACACACACACACGTATGAACATGACCACACACACATAGTGATAGCAAATATACAGAAAACTCTAAACAGGTACACTACTATTTTTTTTAATTCACCTACTTTTTGTCTGAAAAATTTTATTGTATTTATTGTGTGTGACTGTGTGTGTGTTTGTGTGTGCTTGTATGTGTGTGCACACCCACACCACACCCACACCACAGGTCATATGTGGGTGTCAGAGGACAACTTTCTAGAGTCGATTCCTTCTTTCATACTGTGGAGTCTAGGAACCAAATACAGTTGTCAGTCCTGACAGCATGAACCTCTACCAACCAAGTCATCTCATTGGCCATGTCCTTCATTCATTTTTCCTTTTGTATTGTTGAGATGGGTTTTCTATGTAGCTGAAGCCATGGCCCTGCTTCCTCAGTTTTGCTAGTTCTGCGATTATAGGTATGAACTACTATACCTGGCTTTGCTTATTTTAAAACATGGGAGTTGCAGAGGAAGGCTGGGAATGCAGCTCCATGGTAGAGCACTTTTACTCAGCATGAACAAGGGTCTGGGTTCGATTCCCAGCACTGAAAAATGAAAGAAGGTCACCATCCACTTTGATGACTCATTTGGAACCATGATTAGAGAAGTGGTTGAAAAGCAATGCCTCCTGAGGTTGACAAGATGGCTCAGAGTGTAAAGGCGCCTGGTGGAAAGCCCGACGACATGCATTCAATCCTTTAACCCACATGAAAGAAAAAGAAAACCATCTCTTCAAGTGTGCTCTGAAGTTCACAACTGTGGTCTCACTCACCCCCCCTCCCCAAAAAAATTGTAAAATGTGAAAGTAAATAAACACTGTTCCATAACCCTGAGCCCCATTCCCATGCTACTTAATATCCATCAGTCCTGAATGTTTGAGATACTAAGGGGAGAGCTTGAGACTTGGGTTTCTGACATATTCAAAGGATACAATCATTTGATTAAAAAGGTCAGTGAATAGAAAGAAGACAATAGAATGGCAGAGGTTGTGAGGTTGCCTTGTGGGTTTTATAACATTGGGCAGTCTTGGTGTTCCAGGTGAAGCAGATAGAAAGTGTGGCAATAATTCAAGCTGGGGCCTCCACATCAGTACAACTTGCCATGCTGGAAGTGAGAAACTACTGGAAAGGTACAAGGCCTGGCAGTTTTGCTTTGTTTTCTTATTTCTGTTTTGTCTTCTTTTAATTGAATGTATGCGGTTATGAGCATAAGCATATAAAGATAAAGAAAACCTAGAACATTTGTGTTCTAAGAGATTTTGGATAACTAGTCCAAAACTCTACTTCCTTCACGTTTGATCTCTAGAATATGGCTAATTAGTATTGCAGTCCAAATTCTCAGGGTAGGCTACCGGCCAGGCACCAGGTGCACTGCCTGGTTCTAAAGTACAAAGCCTCTATAGCTGTTGTTGTTGTTGTTATGTGTGTGTTTTCCACGTTAATGATATAGGAAGCCTGGTGCAAAGGAAGACAATGAAAATGTTAAGTCTGGAAACAGAGTTTCTTGATGCTTAAAATTAGCTTTCTCAATATTCTAATAAACTCATGGTTCTCAAATGCACAAGGAGATAGCTGAATGCCCCCTGATCAGACATCAGATCCCTTGAATCAGTCATGAGTACATTATAATTTGAATATACTGGCATTAGAAAAAATGAGCAGGTATCCCTTTGAATTTGTGGAAAACATCCTCAGGCAGTGGCTACCTCTGAGATATGGGCTTCCAGCAGCTCTGTGTGTGTGTGTGTGTGAGCGCGCGCGCGCAAGCGAGCACATGCATGTGCGTGTAAGTGTGCACGTGCACACACACAGAAATAAGGTCACCCATGTGTGTGCATAGAGGCTAGAAAAGGACTCCAGGTATTCAGCTCTATCCCTGTCCTCTTCCTTGTTCCATTGAGATCGAGTGTCTCACTGAAACTGGAGCTGTTGGGCACAGTAATCTGAAGCATGGCTTCTGCCCTGCCAATCACAGTGCTCACAGTGCTGAAGTTATAGGTGTGTGCACGACCACATCCAGCTTCTTATGTGGATCCTTCGAGCACAAACTCAGGCCCTCATGTTTGTGAAGCAAGTGCTCACCCCATGAACCATCTCTCAGTGTCCTGATGACTCCTAACAAAGGTGATGCTTCTTCTGCATCCCTTCTCAGACTTTGGGCTCTTCTAAGTTACACCTCCTTAAGGAAACATGAGGTTGTATACACAACTGCCTCTTCCTAGCCGGGTAGCTAAGGAGGAAGAAATCCACATGACTTCCTGGTCCTTGTGTGATTTGAATATGAGGTCAAGACCTGGAATGTGGCAGTCGAGGTCCTGCTTCTGCCAGGCTGGTCTGGGGTTTGATGTTTCGCCTCCTGCTCGTTCAGTTCTTGTCCTTAAGCAGCACTTTTCGAGTCTGCTTTTCTTTTATCCTTAAGGTCTGTCCTAGAATCCACTTCCCTCCATTAAAAATTAGACTTGGTCGGAGTTTTCCCTACTGAGATTTTAGGAGGGCAGGTTTCCAGTGAGAACATGTTATAACTAAAGTGAAATAATTTATCCAGTATTGCTTTATTACCTTCTTTTGTTTTGTTTATGGCTCATGTTTCCAACACTCAGTACATGGCAGCCTCCTCAGAACTGATTTTTAATAAATGCATAGGTTCATGTAGATAGAAAGAAGGATATTTGCTCCATAAAACAAACAAACAAACAAACAAAACAAATGGGTTGATTTTCTTACAAATTTCCTTTAAAAGTCCAATATGATCAAACAGGACTTATTTTATATGAATTTTCAGAAATACTGTGTATAAAATAAGATACAGACCTGCATATGTTGCAACCAACTAGATATCTAGAAAAGTTATGACTTAGAAAACAAAACCCGAATAGCATTGGGATGTCATTTTGTGACACCGCAATGATTTTAACATTTGGCCAATTCCATGTACCCAAGGTTCCTTTCTTGGCTTCCTTTTGAAAGAGTCTCCCAGTGGGGACAAGTTTGTAGCTTGCATAATTTGGACATCATTAAATATAAAGCAAGCCACACGGAAACGAGATGCCCCAGGTTGTAACATGAAATTTTTATCTGATTGCAACTCAACCCTACAGCATCTGTAAAAGAAATTCTGGTAAGAACTGAAGTCAGAAAATGTCGGTCATGTCGAGTGAAGGGATTAGAGGCTCGCTGGTCTGTACCAGAAAACCGTCTCCAGTATAAATGGAGAAGTCCATGGTTGTTAATAACTTTAACTGTGATCCTTTTTAAACCCAGTTTCCCCAAATTTGACTTCCTGAGGTTGTGATTTGAAGGCATATAATAAATTACTAAGTCAGAAATTATTTTTACTGGCAATAAATACTTTTTTAAATTACCTAAAAATTGCTCAACTGCAGCAGAAGGCAGCCCTGAATATCACTCAAGGTTCTTGGATGTATTTAACACTTGGTGAAACACAGACAAAAAAAGCCAAAATTTACAGAAACTCATACAAATGAAGAGGCAGCAAGGGTGAAGCCATTTGATCCCCTGGCAGTTCCCAGGTACTGTTTCATACATATCTCCATTTATAGCCTTTTAAAATTTTATCTGGAGTCACTAACAGCTTTTACTTTTCAAACTACATGGTTTGGCAAACACAACTAATTTTAAAAAAAGGCTCTGGCTAAACTCAATGAAGAAGAAATCCAGTGAGGTTAAAATCAGTGCAGGTATCAGTACATTCTAAGGATCTTTAAAGACAGTCAGTTCTACACATAGAGAGAGGGACATTGAAAATGTGCAGGGTAAGGATTGCTAATGAAATGGACCCCTGTGTATTTATCAAATGGAGGAAATAAAACAAAAAGTTAGCACATTAAAATTGACTTGTAGATTTTTCCCAACTTAATCCTCTTTATCTTAAGATAATATTTCCTTTGATGGTCTATATATGCATCCTTTAAAAAATGGGTATCAAGTATATATTTATGTCATTTAAAGAACTGGACAGTAAGTCCCACCTTGTCACTGTTAAAAAAAAATAAACAAAACCCTTCACTACTATCTTAGGCCATAAACTAATATCATCTTTCCTGAATGTTTCAAAACAAAACAAAACAAACAAACAAACAAACAAAAAAACAATCAAAAAAGCCACAAAGGTACAAGATCCAGGCAACATTCTGAATCTTGGAAAATGTGATACTCATCCAGTGGGACTAAGCGTGGACAAGAACTGGACGCCTAACAGTTACTTTGGATGGACTCGGCACCATCAAATTTCATGTTTCTCAATTCAACATGGCCAAATACCAGATCTCAGGACTAGGACAAAAATGCACAACTTCTTTGGGGCTACGCAAGTCTCTCCTGCTGCTCCAGGTGTCAGTCTATGGATGAGAGATCAGGACAACAAAACCGGGAAAACTGGCTCTGCCATCCAGCCAGCCCGTTATCAAGGCAAAAGATGGGAAGGAGCCAGGGAGTGGAGTTCGTAGTGCAGACAGCCACAGTGGGTTTTGCTCCTGACGCACACCCTGCAATCTGCGACTGGGGACCTGCCCTCCTTCGTGGTGCACAGCTGGTACACTGATGGAGGTTCCCTTTGATCACCGCTTCCTGTTCTGCACATCTGCATTTTGCTCTTTCTGGTTCAGCTCTCTGGTTGTGGTGGAGAACACCATCCTTGAGAGACTGTGGAAGAACACTTCTGAGACCTTGCAAATCTGGAAGTATTTTTACTAGATCTTCACACAGACCTGGAGCTCTGGGGATAATTCCCAGTTTGAGGTAATTTTTGCATTTGCAGCCTTTGCTTCATGGTCTCTTGGTGTCTAATGTGGCTGCTGAGAAGGCCTGAGCCTCTCCGAGGTCCCTGGGAATGTGTTCATTCAGTGGTCTATTATCCTGGATATTCTGAACTCCCCAGAGATATGCACAGCTCTGAATTCATTCCACATATTGCACACTTGGTGTGCATTTTCAGTCTAGAAGTGAATGGCTTAAAACTTAGAGAATCTGTGTATACATGTAGTGTGTGTGTGTGTGTGTGTGTGTGTGCATGCTTTTGCATGTGCTGGTATATATTGGGGTCAGGGGTGGACATTAGACATCCTCCTCAGTTGCTCTTCACTTATTTTTTGAGACATGGTCTTTCACTGAATCTACAGGTCTCTGATTGGCTAGATGGGCTGGCCAACGAACCCCAGGCATTCACCTAGCTCCTCCACTGCCCAGCCTTGAGGTTACAGACAGGCACTGCCAAGCCTGGCTGCTATGTGGGTGCTGGGGAATCTGAACTAGGCCAGAATTCAGGCTTGTGCAAAAAGTGCTTTACTGCCCGAGCATCAGGGGAAGGTTCTGAGTCACTTATTTGATAATGCTGTTCTCTTCCTGGAATCTCAATTCTATAGTGTCTCTTTCAGCTTCTCTGCCTTCTCTATCTTTCTACCCTGCTGTTAGATTTCTTTTTTCTGTGCTCCTTGGGCTATTCCCTCAACTTCTGTTTATGATTTTTCTCTCTTTCTCCCTCCTCCCTTCCTCCCTCCTTCCCTCCTTTCCTCCCTCCTTGAGCTGACTAGAAATTTTACCTTTCCCTGTTGTTTAATTTAGGTATCAACCTTTGGAGAAAATATCCCACACCATTGTCTACTTTTTTCCTCTTGAGGTGTTTAAATTGTCCACAGAAGGGTCTTTTTGTCTCTGCCGAGAAAGGCAAAGCCCACAAGCAAATATTCGAGAAGGTGACTAAAAGAAGAGGTTGAGGTCTGCCCTCCTTCCCCTTCCTTCCCTCCTCCTTCCTTCCTCCTTCCCCTTCCTTCTCTCCTCCTTCCCCTTCCTTCCCTTTCTCCATCCCCCTTTCTTCCTCTCCTGCATATATCGGCCAGAGGGCAATGCCCAGACTTTGCTCAATAGTTCTTTATCTCAATTTTTAAACATAAAGTCTCTCACTCAACCCAAAGCACGTCCACTCGACTAGGCTATCTGGTCAATGAGACATAAGGATTTATCTCTCTCTGCCTTCCTAGCAGCAGGGTAACAGGTGTGCCATGATGGCTATATTTTTATGTGGTTCTAGGGATCCAAACTCAGGACTTCAGGCTTGTGCAACATGGGGGCATTTTATTGATGAACGAGCCACTTCCTCAACTCCCTTCCTTCCTTCCTTCCTTCCTTCCTTCCTTCCTTCCTTCCTTCCTTCCTTCCTTCCTTCCTTCCTTCCTTCCGTCCTTCCTTCCGTCCTTCCTTCCTTCCTTCCTTCCTTCCTTCCTTCCTTCCTTCCTTCCTTCCTTCCTTCCTCCCTCTACTTTAGTCTGGCCTAGAACTTATAATCTCACTCCTCAGCTTTTTTTAAAATCTTTTTTTCAGTGCACACTCAAAAGTACTTTCAAACTTCCCCTTTCCTCTCAAAGATTAAAGTCTTGGGCTATGAGACTTTATGTATATTAGCATATTCTTAGAGTTATTTAAGCCTACAGATAAGCCTAACAGCTCCACGAGTTAGGTAGTTATTCCCATGGAACGTTATAACTTACATCAGGACAACTTAATTACTGCTGGCAAAACATACATGCATTAAAAGAAAAATTACCCCCTTGTTCTTCAATAACCACAGTTGCCTTTTTAATGGGTGTGAGCATTTGCTGGAGGCTGTATAACCCCTTTGTATGAGACTGGCTATAGAAAGGCTCATTTCCATACAGGTTTTCAGAAGTCAGTGGTTTTTGTCACATACCTATCAAAAAGAATGGTGACCCAGTGTTAAAACTATGAATAATTTTAGCTAGTCGGTGCATTATATCTGCCGGACATCATGTATTTCAAGCCTGTGACACATCTCTGACCGTGTGGAGAGTCACCCTGGGTGCTCTGTCACAGAGTGAGGGATGCAAAAGTTTCAGGCTAGTTTTGTCCACACAGGTACTTTTTCTCACCTAAAACTTAATCTTCCGTGTGCACACCCCACTGGCCTGAGAACAAGCATCTACATAGCTGTTCTTTCCCGACTCAGCCCTCAGGACATCCAGCCAGTGGAGTCTCCCTGACATTCTTAAGCACAGAGTCAGCATATGGACAAAGACTCAGGAAAGGTCACATAGCTAAGTAGAGAGTCACACTGGCAAGAGGGATGAGAAGTCTTAACTTTCTAAAAAGGGGATGGGAGAGGTATCTCCGTGGTTAAGAGCCTATGCTTCTCTTAGAGAGGACTGGGGTTCAGTCCTTAGCACCTACATCAGGCAGCTCACAACAGCCTGAAACTACACCTTCAGGGCAACCTATGGTCCCTTCTGGACTCCTGCATACACATGTGCATAATACATGTACATAGATACATTCACATAAATCTTTTAAAAGAAAGGAGAACCGTGTGTGTGTGTGTGTGTGTGCGCGCGCGCGCACCCCCCATTCTTTCTGTGTGTGTGTTTCCCAACTCACTTTTTTGTGGCTTTGGTTTCAAATGTCTAATTAGACCATCAGACAATGCAATAGAAGCCATCCAAGACAGTTTGTGGCTATTTCCAGACAGCTGAGTAACAGCCCGAGAATTAACCTCTGCGAATGAATCTTCATCCTCTTACACCAGATTAGTCTTTGAAGGATTCAGTCAGGGTAGAGTTAGAATGTCAAAAAAAGGAGGCAAGGCAGGTAGTATGACAAACCAATGTTGTTCCTAAGTAAGCTGACTCGCTATTAATTCACAAAATAGTCTGAAAAGATTTGTGATGAAGCCGACTCCTGTCTAGACAGAGAGGGGAGTGCAAAACACATTAGACCAGCGCAGAGCAGTCGTGACGAGGAAAGCCTGCTCCAGCTGCACAAGGCACGGGGGAAGGACCCAGCTAGTCCCTTCTTTATCTAAACATCGAATCCTAATGGGCCCATATCTAGATCCTAGGGAATTTCCACTTTATTTTCAGAGCCTTGAAGCATCTTACCCATCAGTAATAAGGAGGCTGAACATGAAAAATAGATAAGAAGAACGGGGGAGCTGGTGGGGAATGAGAAAGGGAGGGAAAAAAGGATGTAGACAGAGACAGACAGACGAGAGACCAGGACAGAGGAACTATGTCAGAGGAAGAGACAAGAGAGCAATAAAAATCTGTTTAGATATTGTCCCAAATTTCAAAGGCTATTTATGTTTCAGCACTTGGAAACCATCACCGACCGAGTCCTGTAAAATTTATCTCTTGCCTCGGATGCGCTGTAGCCACGTGTGTTTCTCTGTTTCAATCTAACGGCGGCTAAAACTCAGATATCAGAGAAGCCAGACCCCACATCCATTCTATGTAGATGAATATACCAGTGGCTGCTTAGATCTAGGAATCAGTCAGGTCATGTAAGAGAAGTAAGTTGTCTGAATATACACACACGCTTCCCCCCACACGCAAGTGCTCTCTCTCTCTCTCTCAATATGGAAATTTCAAGGTCACCACCAGGGAAACGTTTGGAAATTAGGAAATAAATCACACCTACTTTTGTTAGGCACACTACACTTTGTTTAAACACAAATAGGCTCGTTTGGGTTTATGGTCCATTCAACTCGCACAAGCAGTCACAGTCTTGTGTTAATTTTTCAAATTTATGTTAAAAACTATGACCACAGATTTTATTTAACACTGTATGTCAAGTATGGGCTTCCCAAAGTGGAGTGTGTTATCGTCCCTTTGGGAAAATGAAAGGAGCTACTCTAGTAGGTATGATAAGTACGATGGTGAGGAGAGTTCGTCTTCTTTCTAATAGATCCTGCCTACATTATTTTCTTATAGTGACATATTTCCTTGAAAGATTTCTCTGCCAAGGTACACTTCCTTGTTATTTTGGTTGTGATGGGGGGTTCTGGTTTCTTAAAATACTTTCAGACATAATTAAAGGGAAGAGAAAAATAAGGGAATTCAGCAAACATGGTAAGGAAAATCTTGTATACACTGCTCGGGTGATTTTCGGAGGAGGAGTGCCTTCTGTGCCTTCAGCTTTCAGCCATGACATCTCTGTGCTCACCCAGAAGACATTTAAGTGAATCCAACAGGTCTGGAGCATCCAGAACAAATTTTATTAAGTAGCTCATGATCAAACGTATATTTGCTAAAAGCAAAACAAGCCGTAACTGGGACACAAAGACTGTAAACAGTAGGAGTGGGGAGAGAATGGAGGCAGGGTGGGGGCTGTTGTCGTTACCTTCCTCACCCAATACCGTCCTCACTATATTGGGAATGTTTTTTCCTTTTTGATGTGTGCGTGTGTGTGCATCTATGAGTTTGTTAGTGTGGTGTGTGCACCTGTGTGTGCATGTTGTAGAAAACAGAACTTGGCATTGGGTGTCTTTCCTTGATTTCTCTTCACACTATCTATTTATTAATATCTTTTTAAAGATTTATTTATCTTAATTTTATATGTCTTAGTGTTTTGCTTGCACCACGTGTGTAGAATGACTGCAGGAACCAGCAGAGGGCATTGTAACCCCTGGAGTAGAAGCTATAAATGGTATGAGCCACCATGTGGTTGCTAGGAGCCAAACCAGGATCAACGAGCCCTCTGCCTTCCTTTACTTTTTGAGATAGAATCTCTCCCTGAATATAAATCTCATGAACTTGGCTAGGCTAGTTGATCAATGAAGTTCAGGACTCCATGCTTTTTTTTTTTTTTTCCTGCTCTGCCCATCATTGGAGTTACTGTTACCATGTCCACCTTTTTCTTTTTGCACGGATTCACGAGATTAGAGCTCAGGTCCTCACATTTACCACAACAGGCACTTCACCTCCCAACCTTACTCTGAATGTTTTCAATACTCAAAGACACATGTACTCAAAACTAAACCATGCAATAGCAAACGAATAATCTGAAAATTAAGATGGTAGCTAACTTATGATTTTCCAACCTTGGTTATAGGAGATATCTGATAAAATCATCATGAACCTCAGTAGATGAAGACAACAGAGAAAGCTGTATATATTATCCCAAGTACGAAGTACAATACCAAAATAAGCTCAAACCCATCCCAATTTTGGAAATTTTAGCCCAGGATTTTAGTGCATTTGTATTTAAACCACTGAAAGAAATAACTTGCACATGTACACAGTGACCAAATGAAATATCCAGTTTGCCCTTTATAAAAATATGTCTGTTCATCCATCATCTAGCTACCTGCTACTATTTGAAACAGTAAATGCAAAAGATGCACCCTTACCACCTATATGATTTCCATATGTGCTCATACAAAGGATTTATCCATAGACGTAGACATTCCGTACGTTGGGGACCTAGGATTATTCACGCGTATACAAAGACCTATCACAAACAAAGCATAAAGTGGTCTGTTTCCACAGCCTGGAAAGTGGCTGCGGTGTTTGATGTGGTGACTCGTACAACGAATGCTCTAGTTGTAACTCAGAAGCCACCAGATCAATTCCAGTCATTTCCGAAGGACGTTAAGAAGCATCCTTTTAACTTTGCTTTTAATGACCTGATACTCAGATGTGACAGGCTCAGGGGCAGAGCCTAGTACCATGACCTGCTAGAGCCAACAGGGACCTTGGAATTCCCAGGCAAAGGTCAGGGTAGGGCCATGATTCCCAAGGCACATTTGGCAGGATCTGCTTGCTGCTGTAGCAGAAGCGTAAACAGGAGAAACAGGAAAATGCCATGTTTTTTTAACCTTTGTGAAGAAATAGTGGAACCATGTCTTTTCTGATGGGAAAAATACAAAAGAAAACAATCTTCAGGTGGGGGGCGTACTATGAAATACCTGGACGTACAATTTTTGGGTTCATGGGAAGTCATAAATATACAAGAGGTCAAAGGCAGAGAACAGTCATCCCCCACACTCCTGGATCACAGAGCACTTGGGTGAGGTCAGATGACCCAGTAATGAAGAGCGATCCTAGGGCATGGTGACATTCTTCATGCTTGTGGAACAGTAAAAGTTTACAGCTCTAGCGCGCGCACACACACAGACATTCACACACACACACACACACACACACACACACACACACAGATGAGAGATGCCTGAGGGCTCACTCTGTCAAGTCTTTGGGCTCTTGGGTACTTTCTGAGCTGCGGGACTGTCTTGCAGTGTGTTTTGGTCAGTAAACACCTGCAATAAATTTATCTTTTCTACTGGTATTTTAGAAAGGTTTTCTTTTGAGTCACAAGTCTAGTTTAGCCTTCTGAGTATAAAACGCTGTATTTGAAGAAGCCTAGTCAACAAGCCCAGCTTTCTGGTCTGAGCAGCATGTTTTACTAATAAAGATGACGAGGATTGCAGTGCACAGACCCCATGATAAAGAAGACATTGTTTTGAAGCCGGTTTTATGTTTCTAAGGAATTGCAAAAACATCGCTCTATGTGGTGTGTGGTTTTAAAATAGAAACAAAGACCTACTGAAACCCCAGAGATACATTACCCCCAGCAGGAGAAAATGCTTACCGGGCTCAGATGCCGATCTAGGTTCTGTTAGCATGAGAAAAGAAAAAAAAAAAATGGAACAAGCATTAGAACAGGGTCTGGGGTTAATTAACCTACCGCTTTGCTCCCATGGCTTTTGGCTAGGCCGTGTGTGTGGACGTGGTGAGGGCCACCTCTGCACAGGACAGGGTTAAGCCGGCAGCCACTCGGTTTACATTTCCATAATACAGAAACACTGGGCCCTAGGAAGTGTAAGACACTGTAGTTCCAGACAGACTTCCAACTTCCGAGTCTCTTAAAATGATTTGCCAGATAAGCGAGTATGTGGGAATTTTTGTTCTAAAGGAAAGATAGATAGATTTCGTCCACTTCAAAGGGGCCACTGTGGGTTTTGCCCCATAAAAATGAGGTAGACTAATTCTTTGGTTTATTTCACAAGTAACATTTTGGAAGGAGTTGTGGGAAAAGTTCCATCATTAACTGTCAACTCTACAAACACCTTGAACAAAAAAAAGAGCATCTACTCCTGGCCTCTTTAATGCGGGCAGTGTCTTGCCATATAACAAGCAAGGAAGGGGCAGTTTGAAGGCATTATTTTAAGGAAATCGGCATTTTCTTTTAGGCAGTCCTGTTGATATACAGCATAACACTGTGTGGTCAACAGCAGTCGTAGAACGAAGTCGGTACAGAAGGCTGGAACTAGAAAATCGGCATTCACACGGGTGTTTTCATCTGTAGCTGGACAATCACAGTGGTCCGCTGGATCCCACATTTACAAGGTGTTGTGAGAAACAGGGGAGGGGAAAGAGAGGGGCTGAGTTACGCAGATTCATTTACACCCTGCACGTTACAGACTATATTAGTCTCATCCAGCTTAGAGAATATAAAACAGCTCATCTAAGTCTTTCCCAGTTCTTGTGAAACCAGAGGAAATCAAACTAAATTCGGGAGAACCGACACCTCTTCTTACTTTTCTGGAGAATTCTGAAGTCTGGAGAGTCGTGGATTTCACTCCCTTGCCGGAACCACTGGACCTGCATCGGGGGTGCTCCTCTGACCCGGCATTCCAGAACCACCACCTGGCCCTCGGAGGCTACTATGTTCTGTAGTTCCTGAAATTCAAGAAGCAAACGGCCCACCTCAGACTTCCCACCTCTGTAAACAGTCTCACAACAGAGGAGAAAGACGCCAAACCTTAGACAAAACCCCAAACACAGAGGTAACAAAACCTCCACGGTGAGAGGGTTGTCAGAAAATAATCAGCATGAACTCAGGTGAGGATGAGTACCACCGGCCGCCAGCTTTTCAAGATCTCCCGGCCGTGAGATTCGGACAGTTTACCATAAGGCCTGTCCGGCCCCTGTTTGCAGATTTGCACCGACCCTTATTATTTGTGGCATTTGATGTAACAGCTGCCACTTTCCTCTGGCTACATTTAATGGTAAACTGGTGGAATGCAAGGCTTGCAGACAATTCTATTCCAAATGACTGCAGTTGCTTAGAGAAACCAGATAAGAGAAAAAAAGGCACTCAAGTGTTTCGGCAGGTACCCACCCATCCATGGACCCCCCACCTCTGCCTGGCCAGTTTTCTACGTCCAGTTTATGAAGTTAAGCAGTTTGGCATTTTCAAGATTTTGAGTCAAATGATAAAACTGGCTGCTTGTCTTCCTTATTGACCTTCGTTTCTGCTTCCCTTGTAACTGCATCATTGCCTTACCCTCTCCAAACGCACACTAATAAATGCTTATGATGCCAAAGATAAATTAATTTAATGGGATGGATGCAAAGAAGTGAAGTTTTGATGCTTGTTATTAAATGCCAGAATGTTAAAAAAAATTCCCTTACATATGCCTTGGCTCTATGTCCCTCCTCCAAGATTAACTAGTAATGGGGGCTATTGATACTTTCAGATCATTTGAGAATTTGACTAGACCATTAGATAACTTAGGAAGTGTGTGTGTGTGTTTTGGAATAATTAAGTCATGATTTTAAAAAAGTAGTTATAAACAAGCTAGAGCACACAGAATTCATTAGGAAGTGTGTAGACTTTGAACAGGTTTGTTTTGTTTTGTTTTAAAGGTCTGGGGAGTAATAATAGCTAGTCGCAAATCTTACAGCAAATGGAGAAAAAATGCTTCAGTATATGTCCTTAGGATATGTGTTAAAGCGCTGTGGCTATTCTAAAAGCCTATTGTGGTTGCCAATGAATTATAAAGGTGGAAGGAAAATATCTTATTTGGCAGTGAACAAGAATATATATATATATATATATATATATATATATATATATATATATGAAATAATAAGAAATATATATGAAAAGTTTAAGGTTATCAACTACTGGTGTTGGAGATGTAGCTTAGGTGGTAGAGAGCTTACTCACTATGCATGAAATCCCAGCACCAAAACATCTAGGGGTAGTTGCTCATGATTTTAATCCTAACAACTCAGACAGAAGTAGATACTGGACAATCAGAAATTTAAAGTCATCCTTAGCTATATTGAGACTAGCCTGAGCTAGGTGAGACTCTCAAAAAAAAAAAATCAACTAATGATTGCCTTCCTTTCTCCATTTATATTCGTAATTGTGGAAAATGGATGGCTTTAAATGTCTTTCTTCATTTTTTACTGTATTTGTTTGTTCACTGTGTGTGGGATCGTGGTACACACACGCCAGAGGACAATTCTCAGGAGCTGGTTCTCTCCTTCTACCCTGTGGGTCCCAGGGAATGAACTCAGGCTTGGTGAAAGTGCCTTTATCAGATGAGACATCTTGCTGGCCCTAGACAGTCTCTGGCTCTTAAGTAAATGTTTTGTAGTTTATGATTGTAGTAAGAGATGAGTTAATTTAGTGTTTCAAAAGCACAGTGTGAGGTCCAGCTTCTATGGGCCAATCTATGAAATGGTTCCAGGAAGCCATTTCTGGTACATGACACCCAAATATTTTTCCTGTTTGGGCTTTTAGGCATCAAAGGAGATTAGATTTATTCCTAAAATTATGTGGCTATTTTTTTCCTGTTGTCGTGTTTGAAAACAAGAGTGTAGCAAATGAGTGGATGCCTGGAGACAAAGTCAGAAATCTAGTTGCTCCTAGATTTTCCTTACAGTTTAGCCTCTCCTGTAACAACACACACACACATACACATGCATGTACAAATGTACACACACCCCCATGTGTATGATGGATGATCAAGCCCAGTAACTCATTGAGACAACCTTCAGGAGCATAGGTAGAAACCCTCAAAATAATGAGGATCAATGTTCAGAGGTTCAGCGGCTTGCTTAGTCATCTGCATCATCATTCGGAGTCACATCTGGGAACGCTGGATGCTTCAGGATCCATATAAAGACCTTTCATCACAGATAATGCTGACTTGGCATTGTGATTCCTCGGAAGGGTCCGAGGAAAGAAAAGTCCTCTGGAGTAGCCGTGAACATCCTGGTTGCCCACAGTCTCACAGTCTTTACCAACTCTGCTGTGGGAGCCAAGCAGGCTCCTGTAGTATTCCCATGCATACAGTGTGTTGGGAATCTTTAGAGGAACATGAGGATATAGGTGGATGCACTCCCCGGACAGGAAAAGTCCACCTTGTCATGCCCTGTCACCGCCATGCACAAGAGGAATGCCAGAGGAAAGAATCAGGGCAATGAGTCCAAGGGTCATCCGAGTCAGGAGCTGATACAGGATCATCGTCTAAACCTGATCCACTAATCCTGGTCTAAAGAGGATGCTGCAAGCCAGAGAGAAGCTGCCTAGTGGGAAAAGGAAAAAGCATACAAAGGGAAGGGCAGAATGCAGGCACATTACACCACATACCAGGGCAGAGGGCAGAGATGCGCACACTACTTTCACACACTATCTCTTTGATTTTTTAAAAACCAAAATACAGTAGAAACTAGTTTTTAGTCATGTTTTAGTACTTAGAACACTTTGTGATCTGATTTGCGTGGAGGTGGTGGTGGTGGAGGTGGTGGTGGAGGTGGAGGTGAAGGTGGTGGTAGTGGTGGAGGTGGTGGAGGTAGTGGTGGTGGACGTGGTAATGATGGTGGAGGTGGAGGTGGTGGAGGTGTAGGTGGTGATGATGGTGGAGGTGGTGGAGGTGATGGTGGAGGTGGTGGAGGTGGTAGTGGAGGTGGTGGAGGTGGTGGTGGAGGTGGAGATGGAGGTGGTGGTGGAGGTGGTGGTGGAGGTGGAGGTGGTGGTGGAGGTGGAGGTGGAGGTGGTGGTGGTGGTGGAGGTGGTGGTGGAGGTGGTGGAGGTGGAGGTAGTGGAGATGGACGTGGAGGTGGTGGTGGAGGTGGAGGTGGAGGTGGAGATGGAGGTGGTGGTGGAGGTGGTGGTGGTGGTGGAGGTGGTGGAGGTGGAGGTGAAGGTGGTGGTAGTGGTGGAGGTGGTGGAGGTAGTGGTGGTGGACGTGGTAATGATGGTGGAGGTGGAGGTGGTGGAGGTGTAGGTGGTGATGATGGTGGAGGTGGTGGAGGTGATGGTGGAGGTGGTAGAGGTGGTAGTGGAGGTGGTGGAGGTGTAGGTGGTGATGATGGTGGAGGTGGTGGAGGTGGTGGTGGAGGTGGAGGTGGTGGTAATGGTGGAGGTGGAGGTGGTGGTGGAGGTGGAGATGGAGGTGGTGGTGGAGGTGGTGGTGGTGGAGGTGGAGGTGGTGGAGGTGGTAGAGATGGAGATGGAGATGGAGGTGGTGGTGGAGGTGGTGGTGGAGGTGGTGGTGGAGGTGGTGGAGGTGGTGGAGATGGAGATGGAGGTGGTGGTGGAGGTGGTGGTGGAGGTGGTGGTGGAGGTGGTGGTGGAGGTGGTGGTGGTGGAGGTGAAGGTGGTGGTGGAGGTGGTGGTGGTGGAGGTGGTGGAGATGGAGATGGAGGTGGTGGTGGAGGTGGTGGAGGTGGTGGTGGTGGTGGAGGTGGTGGTGGAGGTGGTGGTGGTGGTGGTGAAGGTGGTGGTGGAGGTGGACGTGGAGGTGGAGGTGGAGATGGTGAAGGTGGTGGTAGAGGTGGTGGAGGTGGAGGTGGAGATGGTGGAGATGGTGGAGGTGGTGGTAGAGGTGGTGGAGGTGGTAGTGGAGGTGGTGGTGGAGGTGGTGGTGAAAGAATGACCGTTGACAGTGTCTGTGCTCTAGCAGTTGTACAACAAGGGAGGAATTGAGGTTTCAGTTCTAGATTTTGAGGTGAGGACCCTCTTGGTGTCCAGGAGGAATGGGCCACATTATGGATGCCAGGACCCTTTGACCTTGTGGTGAGGGACAACAAAGGACACATCCATGTTTCCTTCTCCTGTGCCCCCAGCATGGGCATAGGAGTCATGTGAAGGCTGGGCACGGCGGTGCATGTTTGGAGCCCCAGCATTGAGAAAATTGAGGCAGGAAGAGTGTGAGTAGGAGGCTAGCCTGGGCTATGTAGTGATGTCTCCAAGAAAACAAAATAAAACACAGCAAAGATAAGGGCAGAAAAGAGGCATGTTTGGCCTCGGTTTCCCCCAACTCAAGCATGATGGAACACGATCTTCCAGAGATGCCCCTGATGTGTTGGCCGTGAAAACTCTTACACTTCATATTGGCTGTGAAGGCCTCATGTCTAAGTGGTCCGTGCTCAGAGTATCTGAGGAAAATGCCACTGACGTTACAGACTTAGGTTTCTTAGGGACTTAAAAGACTTCCTTTGCTTTTATTGTTGCTAGATGTTTTTGGAGGGGCTCCCAGCCATTCGAATGTGTTCTCTGTGCTCACTGGAGATAGGGGAGCTCTGGAAGAAGTTTGTATTAAGCTTGGAATTCACGAAGTCAGGCTTAGACGTCAAAATAAAAGCATTCCCTACACGAAGATAATAAAGCTGCCTTTGCTGTCCCCTGATAGACATTCCTTCTCCCTGTCTCTTTCTTTCTTGATGAAGGTTCACACTCCACAATCTAGCTTCACCTGGAACTCAGAGCATAACCCTTGCTGGCTTTGAACTCACAGCAACCCTTTGCAGCCTCCTGAGGGCAGGGATGACAGGAGTGGATCACTCAGGCATCCTCCCAGAAGTTTTATAGATTTGTTTACTCACTTATCTACAGCTTACTTGGGATTTATTCTTGTGATAAGTGTGGAGTCCAATTTAAAAAGAAAATTCCTTTGAACCCTACTGAAGGATTCATTGTGTCCCTAAGTGATCTCTCTGCGCCTGCAGTTACTGGAATATCTCTGTGGGTACTGTTCTGTCTCCTCGACAACTTGATGAAATTTGCGCCTTTGTCTGAACGTGTTTTGGATTTTTTTTTTATTGGGATGTTTGCAATGCATGGGGCTATCTTGGGCACAGGACCTTTCCCAGTTAGCATCTGCTATCAACTTGGCATGGCCTAGAATTACCTCAATGAGTTTCGGTTGAGGGATTGCCTCCTTCAGAGGGTCCTGTGGGCAGGCTAGTGTGGCATTCTTGATTACTAATTGACGCAGGATGGGATACAGGCCACGGTGGGTGATACCATCCTCCCTGCAAGGGGTCTTGGACTGTATAAGAAAACTGTCTGAGCAGAAGCTAGGGAGCTAGTCAGTAAGCAGAAATAATCCCTTGATTTCTGCTTTGAGTCTTTGCCCTCACTTCCCTCAATCAAGACCTGGAAATGAAGGCCAAATAAACCTTTTCCTCCCCAGGTTGTTTTTGATCATGTTGTTTATCACAACAACAGAAAGCACACTAAGACTGGACACAAGCAAACATGAAATTCCTTAATGTTTTCTAAATACCACACATGCATGTTCCAAGAAAAATTTAGACAGTGGTTTTAGTACAACTGTGTATTGACTGAGTCTTGTCACCTATAGGATTTTCCACTAAAGACTGCAGTCAATGTTTTAAGTTTTAGTTTTTAAAACATTTCAGATTAGGAGTGCTCAACTTTTATTATAACTATCATACATTTAGGAAGCCTTGACATTTTCTAAGATAAATTTGCTTCTTCCCTAACACTGCCCTTTTTATTTCCTCAGTCGGACCCTATTTGTAGCTCTCTCTCTATATATACATATATTTTTATTTTTATAATGTAACTCTTAGAACCAGGTTGCTAAATTCTATATCAAACAAATGGATAGAAACAAGAAACTTGTTGGGAATTCAGCTAAATTTGCATTAGATATATCTGAGAACTAATGACTTCATTAGTCTTTTGACATGAAAACGGCCTGTCTTTCCTCTTATTTGACCTTTTAAAATGCCTTTCAATTAAGCTTTAGACTTTTCTCTAAAAACAAAAAGAAAGAAAGAGAATCTGTGTGGACTGGTTTCTAACCCCGCAGCCACCCAACGACATGAGGCTCACTCAACATGGCAATGTAAATTACCAACTTAAACCAAATGGAAAATTAGGTTTTTTTTGTTTATTTGTTTGCTTGCTTGTATTTTTTTTCTATAAAGCTTCCTAGATCTTTTAAGAGATTTCATTGGGAGTAAAAAAAGAAGATGAATTAATTCTTGGGATTCATTGTACAGACCAACCCTGGCCTCAAATTCCTAAATATCCTCCCACCTCTGCCTCCAACTTTTGGGACTACAGTCATATGCTACCAAGCCCAGCTATAAAGAAATAAAAGATTTAAATACCAAATTCTATCTTGTTATTTATACCTCTCTTGGCTTTCCTATTAGATCAGACATCTGGCTTTACCTGCTCACAGTCATCTTTCTCAAACCTTGCATAAGAAAATAGCCACACAGTCATTATTCAACGAATACCTACCTATCCCCTAAGGTAACCACGATGACCTGCCTATTAATATCTTCATTTCAAATCTTAAAGGCTGCTACATAGAGTCACATGTGAACGAAATTTAAGAACTAAAGCAAACATGGAGAATGAGAGTTCCAGATGTCAGACCTTAGTGAAAACAGGAAGAAGACAGCCCATGGTGGCTCCATCAGGTCGGCAGAGATATGAAGTCGGACTGTGAACCTGAAAGAGGAGAGACACATGGATCGGATTCTCGATGTATAAATCTTTGAAAAGATGGGCTAAAGAAACCTTTCATTATGGGGATTGCTCCACTTGAATGAACCGCGTGTATGAAGGTAGCACCATACATCACCCGCGAGTCTACTCTTACAGCACAGACATTGTTCTGCTCCCTCATTTCACATCTGTTACTCTTCTCTGTTCAAAAGGGTATTGGAGGTAAGAGTTCCCCGGCTCCTGGGGGAATCTGAGAGCTTTTAAATGCTATTACCAAATGGATTTCTGTGTGTGGGACTTCCACAGGGGTCTGTTTAGAAGTTCTCACAGATGCTATATTTTATTTTAAAATACAGTCTGGATTCATTGAATCAAAAGGATAAGTGATTGGGCAATGAAGGGAAAAGTAAATTATGGAAACATCTGCCGATCTTATTTTTCACGTGAACACTTTGAATAAAGGAGAATAGAAAATATGAGGGAAAGAAATGAAACTCACTGACTGATGTATCAGAAGCCCAAGGCCCCGAAAAGATTACTGAATAGTGTTCATCTCAGGGGAAGGAAAAGGTTCCAGAGTTGTGAATGGAAAATAAAAAGTAGTGAATGACAATTTTTGTGTGCATTAAATTGCTTACTTGCAAGTAATCTGGATTTATTCACTTGTAAATCGATAGCGATCTGATACTATGTGTCTTAATACACCCCGGACACTACAGTGCCATGAGGATACTACAGCCGTGACAGACC
Source organism: Chionomys nivalis (assembly GCF_950005125.1). Classification (NCBI taxonomy): domain Eukaryota; kingdom Metazoa; phylum Chordata; class Mammalia; order Rodentia; family Cricetidae; genus Chionomys; species Chionomys nivalis. The sequence continues at coordinate 18,720,648 of NC_080105.1, read as the reverse complement.
TTATTCACTGAAAGACTTTTTATGGCTTGTCATTTGGGAGGTCTGTGTCTCACTTTTCACAGTCTTTGACATCCAAAGAACATATAGACATTCTATATCCATGACAGATATCGTTTTAACGTCATACGAAGACCAGTTCATAGACTTCATACCACCAATGAGAGACCGCTGGTACTACAGTCTCTATTCTGCAGATGAAGGAATTAGGCCCAGAGATGTTATGCTGTTTGCTCAAAAGTCCCTTTAGTAAGAGCTGGGATTCGAACCCAGGCTCTCCGACTCCCCAGTGTTAAACTTTCTGTCTCATTGCCTGCCGGGAAGAAATGATGGGCACCTCCACCTCACAGCAGCAAACTAGGACGTATAACTCAGTGTTCCTGTAGAAATAAAACCATGTGAAACACACTGTGCACATGCGAGTTAGTGCTTGCGTCTGTATGTCAATGTATATCTTTTTTTTTCTGTATTTCACAGTACGTTCAGCCGTGTTAGGAAGTATCTTAAGTTCTCCCCCAAACTAGTGTGTAAACTGGGAAGGAATGGGGCTGATAACTTCTCTCTACTGTAAAGTGTCTAGCACAGTGCTTAAAATCAAACAGTTTCATGTCAATATTTAGAAGTCAACCTCTTGAACAAAAACTACCTGTGGATTTATTTGATCAGAGATAGTTTTACAAACGTGACCCTGGTTCAGTTGTTTGAAGGAACTATTTACTGTATCTGCCATTTCTGGGTCACTTCTCCTTGTGGATTCTTCTCAAGTTTATGAAGACACACGTCTTTTCTCTACTGATTCCATCTTCTACATGTTACAAAGTATGAATGGCATGCAGTAGTTACTGTAGTGATTATGGGGAATATTATGGGTAATAAAAGCTGATGGAAAACATGGGGATACACAGGAGACAATGCTCTTCACTAGGGATGGATGTATCTATCAAGAGTGTCAGAAAAGCCTTCTACAAGTGTTGCACTTAAAGATTTATGTCACATCAATTATTTACATCTATTTTATTTTATTTTTTTAAATAATCATGCTGATGATGTTTGCAAATTCAGTTCCTTACAGTTACTTCCCAGCCGTCTCGCGCTGACCTTAAACCAGTATTTTAAAACAGCATAGTGAAGTCAAAGAATTGGAATTGTCTTTTACTAAGGCATACTGTTTGGCCTTCAGAGGCTGAAGAGGCTGAAAGAGTTCCTGTTGGTGTGTGAACTTTCCTGGTCTCTCTAGATAAGCTAATGAGACAGGCTAACTGGATGAAAGAACAGAGAGGACAGGCACACTGGAGTCCACACAGGGCTAAGGCAGATACCATTATCCTCTCAGGGCTATACGAATGCAGCTGTTGACGTACTGTGTGCTTTTGATTACAGACTCTTCTTCATGAACTAAAATGAGACCGTTAGCCATGGGGCTTCCTTCCTTCGACCACTGTTTTTACTTAGAAAATACTTCAAGGGAGTGTGTCAGTTAGAACTGAATACTACGCCTAAAAGAACGCAGCCTGCTCCCGAACTCAGCTCCTTGCAGGCTGGAGGCACAATTACCTGTTGCACAGGCACAGATAAGGGCTGAATCACAGCTGTGGTCACTCCTGTCTTGGGGGATGAGGATCCTATCGTCAAGGAAACAGAAGTTGTTTTCTTTTGAGCTCTGGAAAATGAAGAATCACGTGTTAGTTAGTTAGTTGGTTTTTTTTTAATCAGCAATTTTTCTTTAAAACAATCTTACAAAAGGCCTGGGTTTACTCTCTCTCTCTCTCTCTCTCTCTCTCTCTCTCTCTCTCTCTCTTCCTTTTTCATTTTCCTTTTTTTTGTAGACTCAGTCTGTTTCTATTAAAATTTGTTTCAGAAGTTGGAATTTGTTAAAAGAGATAGCTAAAAGAGTTGCATGGTCAGGGTCAGTGCATAGACAGAATAGATTGTAATAAACACACAGATGAAAGAAAAGTAGCCAGAGGCATCTTACACTCATAAAGATTTTTAAGGTATTATCCTTAAAAAAAATCTCAAGAGAAAATAAAAACAGGGAAAGCTCTCGAGTCTTTATCAGTAGGCAAATATTTGACATCTTTATGGTTAGGGTCCTATAGTTGACTCGGTTTTAGTGTTTATTTTAGGGCTAGCAGCTGTCCTTTGTGCTGGCTTCTAATTTTGTTGAGAGGAGCTTGGAATTTTTGTCTTCGTGCTCAGAGTTTTAGTGCGGTGGAAGGGAAGGATTTAGAGGAGTCAAATTCCAGGCTCATGTTGGCCTAGAGGGTGTAGGTCTTGATTTGAATTCTAAGTTAAATCAGAACAGGCAAAGTGGACACAGCAGAAGCTCATTTAATATCTGTGACTATCTGATGCTGAATGGACCTGACTTTTCGAACTATATATGACTATTTTATTATTGCAATAGTCTTACAATACAGTAAAGTAGTGCATTAATGTGTAGGGATCTAATCAGGGGGATTGGTTTTTATTGCATAGAATTGTTATGTATTTACTAGGAAATTGAAACACTTGTTAGCACATCTCAGCATTAATAGAGCTTTCTCCCAAACTCAGGTAGACTTGAATATGCTTTGGCAAAAAAAGGGGACAGTAACATTTCATTAGTAACCCATGTCTCTGCAGGGATAAACAAATTCTGGCCTTTTCGGATCTAACTAGCAAAAGATCTTTGCATGAAAGAAAACCACTTTCTGGCCTAATTAAGGCATTGCCGATCCTCATTCACACCTTCTCAGTAGCCTAACTGGTTTTACCTTCAGTGTGACCTGTCTGCCTCCGAAGCTAACGCAGCGGCTGGCCTGATTTTGGCATACTCATGATGAAATACAGACTCCCACCATTTCAGCTCACGTGACATCAAAAATCGTGCCCTAGTGGCAAGCGCTCAATCTCTGACGTGCATAGCTCGACCTCTCCCAGCCCAGCACACCTGGCTTCAAACCCCAGCAGCTGCTACCCTTCCTTGTCACAGGGACTATCGGGGGACTCAAAGACACTCACTGTGGCATAGCTCCAGCTTTTGATAGGAAAGGTAAGCTTTCACTGTCAGAGTCCGTTGAACTGGCTCCTGGGAAGACATTAAAAATCACGACACAGTTAGATCGCGGGCGGTATCAGCATCTGGAAGAATTCCGAATAATAATGGTCTTCGTCTGGAAATACTAACATGCCGAGTCTCATTTGTGCTCCAAATACCGATGGAAATCGAGGGCGATTCGCTGTCGAATCACTTTTTATTGTTTCTTCAGAAAATAATCTTTGAAAAGTACTATTAATAGCTTGCTTGAGACCACTGTGCTTGCCGTGCTGGGTTTATTATTAGCTCCGTTTTTATCACTTTGGCCATCTTGGCCATCCTTTCACGTGGCTAGAAAGCTACGAGACAAATGTGAGTGTCTTTGTGGAAAAATGCCCGTGGTTTTAACCTTTAACCCTGGGAGATCACGTGGTGGAGGCTGCTGATGTCTTCACCACCCATTAATCAGACGTAGCCTCCTGACTCTTTGTGTGTGATAATGGCTTCACTACTCAATTAATACACTCTCTGATTTTGGAACACATCCTCCCAAACTCATCTCGTTCCTGAATTAAGGGTCAACTTGTTTTATTTTCGGGTATCGGTAAACTGTACCTGATTTTTAAAAATTTGTTTTGTGTGAGTGTGAGTACAGTCATGTCCATGCACATGAGTGTGTGTGTGTGTGTGTGTGTGTGTGTGTGTGCATTCATGTCCATGAGTGAGTGTGGAGACCAGAGACGGATGTTGTGACTCCCCTTCTGCTGCTGTCTGCCTTAGTGCCTCGAGACAGGGTTTCTTCCTGGCCTGGATGCTCACTGTTTCAGATAAGCAGGCTGCTCTCAACACGTCAGGCCACTTGTCTCCACCCCTCAATGCTAGGGTTGCTGATACATGCAGCCATTTATGGTGTTTTACATGGGTAGTAGACACAGACTCAGGTCCTGATATCTACACAGCAAGCATTCTTCTCCAACGAGCCATCTCTCTAGCCCTTGCACTCAAAATATTTAAATAGTTATTCTTATCATGAGTGTGTGTGTCTGAGTTTACACATGTGTGCTCATGTGCATTGCACATGTACCTGCACACGTGGAGGTCAGAGGACAACTTTCAGAATTAGTTGTGTCTTGACATCTTATTGGATCCAGGGGTTGAACTCAAACCTGAGTCCAAGCGTCTCTGCCAGTGTACTAAAACATCTCACCACCTTCAAATTTCAGTGTGTACCTATTTGGTATCAGAAGATTGTAAGCAACAGACTTAAATTTCTGATGTTTCTTTTATAAAAAAAATTTCATTTGGGGTATTCAAATTATCTTACAGTACATGCTTATATGACCAAAATAGATTTCATGCATGTACAGAGTTGTCAAATAATTAATGAAAATATATTTAAAAAATGATCACGAGGCACAGAATTATGTAAATTAGGTAAGATTAGTGCGTGACCTCCTCAACACAATTTGATATATACTTGGCATATGTCTTCCGTTTAATATATGGACATATTGACACACATACATTCGTGTACACAGGCAGACAAATGGTTCATAGTCAATAAACTTTGCACACAGTACTTTTGCTCATCAGTGCATATAGAATATCTATGAACACCCAGTTCTCTTGGACGGCCACTTGAATTCCCTCCCCTGCCTTGGCTTAAGTCTCTCAGGTCTTTTGTTGACCTTGAAAGAGTCATGCTGAGGTAACTCTGTTGGAATGTTTGTTCTGTCCCTTCCTATTTCAGTGTGGGCGTTGTTCACCTGGCTCCTGGACTGCCACGAAGGCTCATGTCTTTCCACTTCTTTCCCTCCCTAATCCATCCTTCTCTTACCTGAGATTAATTTTTTCTAGCATACACCTTCCCTGTTAAGGCACAAGAAGATGCCTCAGTCTACATGAGAAGTCCTCCTATCTGACATGCAACCGATTTCACGATTTCTTTGCCAGAAGTTTCAGCATTTGCAAGTCACCAGATTCTGATCCCCAGAATTAAATGTATGCTTAGGGGGAACACTGCTTAGGGAGCTAGGCTGTGGTCTCAGAGAAATTCAGCATGTACACAAACCCTTGGAGAGTCTGGTTCTTGTGAGCAGAGAGTGGAGTGAGAACTAAATGCCTTATATGGCAAAATCAGGAAAAGACAAAGCAGGAGAGGGGTGTGGGCAATGAGAGGAATGGAGTGGGCTTGTGGGCCCAAGCAGGGAGCAAGGAAGGCTCCAAAGGATGAAGGGGAGGGAGAGGGAGGTCTGCCTTGCCAGGTTTCAGTTTCCTTGTTTGCGTCTGCACTTTGGCAACTCACTTTCCTCTGACACGCACATGCTATTCTGTCTTTTAAGGTCATCATCTCCTTGGGATTCTCAGGGCTCTTGTTTACACCCTGCATAGCACCTGTTCTGTCCTTTCTGCAGGCGAATTACCGGTCCTCTGAGAACTGAGGCTAAGAAAGGAAGTACCAAACTGTGAATATTTAATATCGACTCTGCCATAGCATTATTGGACTATTAGACACCATTAGAACTTCCCCCAAAAGTAAGCTGTATTCAACTTATAGGCAGGAAAATGGAAGAACCAAGCTGGTAGGTAAGTTCCCTGAGGTGGTGATGGCCCTACACTCTTATTCTGAATTGCCTTCCACTCACGACCATGACCTTCAAGTTGTGCATATCTGTATTCCCCAGCGCGGTAGTTCCACGCTTGCCCAGAGCTGGCCTTTAGCCTCTGCTGGAAGGAGTACAAGAAGTTAGGGAATTGCAGGACGTGTTTGGGGACAGGGAGTGGAGCCTGTGGCTGCAAGCGGGAGAAGCAGCAGTTGAGACCAGTTAGATACGCGGGGCAGGTTTTGAGGCTAGAGCTGAAGGGCCTATAGTTCGTTGGCAGGACACTGAGGGTGGCAATGGGGACCAAATTGCAGGATTAGCTAGAAGAGGGGGATTGGGGCCGGGGTTTACACAGAAAAAGCAGACAAAGCACACGCACGGGAGCAGAAGAAGCAGGCTTTCAAAAAGAAGGAAGCTTTCACCGCCATGCGGAGGTGGGAAGGGCTAAGCAGGAAGTAGCAAGAAAGACTGTTATCAGTATGGGCTGGGCTATTCTGAGATACCAGCTTAATTGGAATCATAAAATTGGCTGTGCGGGGAGCAAAGTCCTGAGGCTATAGACGCAGAGTGGCCAGAAATATGGGAGACAAGTGGCTATTCTCACCTGACTCCAAACATTCCTAGTATATGGTAATTCTCCTCTGATGATTTGTATTTTAAGTCATTCTTTTTTAAAATAATTGTGTGTGTGTGTAGCACAAATATCAGTACTCACATGCAGATCAGGGGACAACCCTACAGGGTCAGCTCTCCACATCCGCTCTTTTATGTAGGTTCTGGCGATCGAACTCATATTGCCAGCTTTTTGAGGCAAATACCTTTACCTGTTGAGCCATCTTGCTGGCGCTAATAATAAGTCCTTCTTCCTGGGTGTGGAGGCTTACACCTCTATTTCCAGCACTTGAGAGACTGAGGCGGGAGGATAACCATCAATTTAAGGTTAATCTGGACTACTTAAGGAGTTGAGTCCTAGACTAGCTTCATCTAGTCTGACCCTGTCTCTAGAACAATAACAATAACAGCAATAACAACAACAATCCTACTTCAGGACCAACAACAAAAGACTTATTCTAGGAGCCAGGCATTGGGATCTAGGACTGGACTTGAATCCTAGCACAGGAGGATCCTAGTGAGTTCAACGCCAGCAGGGACTGCTAAAGGAAATCTTGTCTTAAATAAAACACAGACAGACAGACACAGAGAGAGAGAGAGAGAGAGAGAGAGAGACAGACAGACAGACAGACAGACAGATTTTCTTGGACTGGGCTATAGCACTGATGCAGAATACCCGACTAGCACACGGAGGACCCCGGATTTGATATTCTGAGAAAGACAGTTAAAACGTGAAAATAACAGTGCTGTGCAGTGCTTTCTGTACCTGCCCAGCCCCTGTGGAATACCAATGTCACCTTCTGTCTCAGGTGTCAACACAGCTGTGGCAGGACAGAACAGACCAAATCCTCAAGGTGTCAGTCACTTCCCTTCCCTCTCCTCAGGGCAATTCCTCCCTCTCCCCCACCCCCCTCAAGTTGGGCCCCTGTGTGCTATCCGCTGTTTAGAAAAAGGGATGTTTATGGTGTGAGTAAATGCTTGGGAGAGAATAATTCAAACTAAATACAAACAGACCAGGTGTGAACGCTGTTTAAAAAAAGGCAACATACCAGAAGTGACTATTGAGTTAGTGGTACAGTGTATGCTTAGCCTGTGGGAAGCCCTTGCTTCAGTTCCCGGCAACACAAGCATACACACAGAGAAAAATCACAGGGCTGTTTTAGTTAGGCTATGCATAATTTTATTTTATATTTTCATGTGTGTGTGTGTGTGCACGCGTACATGCTTTAGATTTATTTTTTAGGCAAATACTATTTTTGTGATCTTCAGCGCAGCCAGCACCACGTGCCAGGCACCACTCCAGGTCCAACCGCTTAGATTCTGATAATGATCTAATTTCAAAGCACACAGCCACTGTTAAAGGTAGGGCAAACTACTGGCTTTTCATAAAATGTTAGGAAAAATTATTCTAAAACATATAATATATTTTTGGTTGTAAGCCTAGCCTTTAATAGGGGAGCCAACTTTCTAGCTCTTGAAAGAACAATACTCAACTTCATGTATAAAGACAAAAAAAAAAAAAAACCCAACAACAACAACAACAATAACAAAAAGAAAAAACAGGACGGCTAAAACAATCCTGTACAAAAAAGGAATTTCTGTTAGTTATTGATTTAAAGGATTGATTTTTCACTATACCTTTACAAAAACAAGATAGAAAAAAATTTGCCTTCACAGTGCCTACTTATAATAATTCTCAACCTTCGAGGAGGTACTTTTTTTTTTAAAAAAATATTTATTTATTTATTTATTATGTATACAATATTCTGTCTGTATGTATGCCTGCAGACCAGAAGAGGGCACCAGACCCCATTACAGATGGTTGTCAGCCACCATGTGGTTGCTGGGAATTGAACTCAGGACCTTTGGAAGAGCAGGCAATGCTCTTAACCTCCGAGCCATCTTAACTATGAGAGGCCATCCTTTTGGCAATAAAGAGGGCAAAGGAATTCCAGATTGCAGAGGGCCCATAGGTTGAATAACCTTGTTGATAGCCCTGAGATCTGTCACCATTCTCCATTTACCTGATTTTTTCTTAACCACAAATACAGGAGAATTCCAAGGGCTGGTAGATTCTTCTGTATGCCCAGCATCTAATTGCTCTTTTACCAACTGTTCTAAAGCCTGTAACCTTTCCTCAGCTAAAGGCCATTGCTTTGTCCATATTGGTTTCTCAGTCAACCATTTTAGAGGCAAGGCTGTTGGTATCTCTGAAGGGACATCAATTGCTTGTTCTTGTACAGCCCGAATGGCCGGCTTTCTCCAATTGTAATATCTTTTAATATTATTCTCAGAAATATAGGCTCTAGAAGTAGCAGGAATGTTAATTTGGGTATTCCATTGTTGTAATAGGTCACGACCCCATAAATTCATTGCAATATTGGCTACATATGGCCTTAAATTTCCCATTTGTCCCTCTAGTCCTATACATTCAACCCATCTCATGCTCTGCCTTACTCGAGATAGGGTTCCAATTCCCAGGAGCTGAACATTTACATTCTGAAGAGGCCAATACGGATGTCAAGATTCTGGGGTAATGATACTTACACCCGCACCTGTGTCCAGCAGGCCAGTAATAAAAATGTGATTTACAAAAAAAAAAAAAAGGAATTTCTGGAGGCATCACCATCCCTGACTTCATGCTTTAGAGATATAGTAATAAAAACAGCATGGTACTGGCATAAAAATAGACAAGCAAATCTATGGAATTGAATCGAAGACCCTGATGTAAATCCACACACCTATGAACACCTGATTTTTGACAAGGAAGCCAAAATTACACAATGGAAAAAATAAAGCATCTTCAACAAATGGTGTTGGCTTGACTGGATGTTCATGAGCAGAAGAATGAAAATAGTTTCATTTATATTGTCCTGCACAAAATTCAAGGGCAATTGGATCAAAGACCTCAACATAAATACAGATAAACTGAACCAAATAGAAGAGAAAGTGGGAGGTAACCCTGACTGCATGTGATGTGGGATTCCCCTCTGTATGTTGTGAATGTGTTTTATTATCATTGGTTAAAAAAGAAGCTGATTTGGGCCTATGGCAGGACAGAATATAGTCAGGCAGGAAATCAGAACGAGAGAAAGCAGGCGGAGTCAAAGAGATGCCATGTAGATGCCGAAGGAGAAAGACAACAAAACACAACCTTACCCAGTAAGCCACAACCTCATGGCAAAACACAGATTAATAGAAATGGGTTAATTTAAGAAGTGAAAGTTAGGTAACAAGAAGCCTGAGCTAACAGGCCAAGCAGTGTTGCAATTAATATAGTTTCTGTGTGATTGATTATTCAGGCCTGGGCAGCTGGGAAATGAACAAGCAGTTTCCATCTACATGTATGGGCATAGGAGACAACTTCCTGAATATGACACCAGAAGCACAGACACTGAGATCGACAATTAATAAATGGGACCTCCTGAAACTGAAAAGCTTCTGTAAGGCAAAGGACCCTGTCAATAAGACAAAAGGGCAGCATACAGAATGGGATCTTCACCAACCCCACACCTGACAGAGGCTGCCTCCAAAATATAAAAAGAAGTCAAGAAAATATCAAAATACTAAATAATCCAATTAAAAATGGGGTACAAATCTAAACGGATATCTCAGCAGAAGAATCTCAAATGATTGAGATATATTTACTTATCGGGAACTCACCAAGGCCAGCTGGCTGGGGTCTGAAAAAGCATGGGACAAAACCGGTCTCGCTGAACATAATGGACAATGAGGACTACTGAGAACTGAAGAACAATGGCAATGGGTTCTTGATCCTATTGCACGTAATGGCTTTGTGGGAGCCTAGGCAGTTTGGATGCTCACCTTAATAGACCAGGATGGAGGTGGGTGGTCCTTGGACATCCCACAGGGCAGGGAAACCTGCTTGCTCTTTGGGCTGAGGAGGGAGGAAGACTTGATTGGGGGAGGGGAGGAATGGGAGGCGGTGGCAGGGAAGAGGCAGAAATCTTTAATAATTAAATAAATTAATTAATAAAAAATAAATAAAAAAAGAATTGCTCAATATCCTCAGCTATCAGGGAACTGCAAATCAAAACAACTCTTGGATATCATCTTACACCTGTAAGAATGGTTAAAATAAAAAACACTGACAGCATATGTTGGAGAGGATATGAATTTAGGGGAACATTCTTCCTTGCTAGTGGGATGCAAACTTGTATAGCCACTTTGGAAGTCAGTCTACCAATTTCTCAGAAAATTGGGAATCAATATATCCCAAGACTTAGCAATATCAATCTATGGCAGTGTTATTTGTAATAGCGAGAACCTGGAAATAACCTAGATGCCTCTAAACTGAAGAATGGATAAAGAAAATGTGGTATATTTATGCAAAGGAGTATTACTCAGCTGGTAAAAAAGAAAATGATGACATCATGAAATCTGCAGGCAAATGGATGGAAGTAGAAAAAAACATCATCCCAAGTGAGTATGTACGTGGATGTACAAACATGGTACATACTCACTCATAAGTGGATTCTAGATGTAAAGCAAAGGATAACCAGGCTACAATCCACAGCCCCAGAGAAGCTAGGGAACTGGGAAACCCGAAGAGGGATGCATGGACTTCCCTGGGAAGGGGAAATAAATGAGATCTCTTGGATAAACTATAGGTGGGGGTAATAGGAGGGGTATGTGAGGGGTTGGGGGAATGGAAACACGAGGGATTTGGTTGGTCATGGTCAAGGGGATCAAGACACATGAGCTGGTATTTTTGGAACCTATTCCCCGTGCTGGGACAAGTCACCCAGCCTTGATGCAGGTGCGGAGAGCTTGTTCCTGACTCAACTTGATATGCTATGTTTTGTTGACTCCCATGGGAGTTCTGTCCCTTTCTGAATGGAGGAGGAGTGGTTGGGGAGAAGACAAGAGGTGTGGGAGGGAACTGGAAGAGAAGAAAGAGGGGTAACTGTGGTTGGTATGTAAAATAAATGAAAAAAATTAATAAAAATGAAGAATATAATATGAAGAACAGCCTAATGTATTCTTAGGCTTTTTCATGTTCTCTTCATAAATTTTCAAATCTAGCAGAAGGAACGTATGGCTGGAAATCTATTTGATGTCAGACATGGGTGCACCACAGTGGTTTGGCATTTGGGGTTGACCTCGGAGGAGCAGAAGAAACCCTTGCCCACGCCACATCTTGGCTTACTTCAAAATCTCAGCAACCTGGTTACTTAGCACTGAGTGAGCAGAGACTAATGTCAGGCAGTACCTGCTTGCTCGTGTCTGTCTTCTGCATTCCTGCCCAACCTCCCTGTCTTCAGCACTGACTTCCCGTCCTCTCCTCCAGATGCACATTCGTCAAGCCCACAAGGTCAAGTTCAATCCAGTTTCTTTCATCCCTGTTAAGAGCTACCACCCTGCTTTCTTCGGAGTTCTTAAAGCTATACCAATCCATTTTACAATGGCAAGAGGAGGGAGAGGCGGAAAGTTGCGATGAATTTATTTCACATGCTGTTTATTTTTCCTATTTACATATCCCTGAGCTATTCCTTTCCTTTCTAGCCCAGGAGGGTATCTCTTCCCCATCCTGCACACAGGGGTGCTACATTCTCCTCCCATTTAAAGACTTATATCTTACTCGCCCTCTCTTCGGCATAATCTAATTCTCCCTGTACTGTGTCTTTTCTATGGCATATGAACATATTCCAGGAACTCCTGCCTGTAAGCAGACTGCCAACAAACTGTCCTTTGTGGCATCTTACTTCTTTCCAGATAGATACTGACAATGTTCCTGCTGGTAACTTGGCAAAACTTCCCGAACAAGCACCCAATATTTGCTACAGATTCCATAGGTGGTAAACTTTTCAAATTCATTTCAACTTTTGACACTCTGCCCCCACGTGCCTCTTGTTACAATCACCAACCATGCCCAGCATTGCTAAAGGCAGTGGCTTGCTCCTGGACGTCATCTGATTCCTCAGCAGAGTGGACGCTGCTGACAAGTCCCTCCTTCCTGATGCGACTCCCTTCTCCTCAGGTGATGGCTAGTTTGAATTGTCAAACTGATACAATATATCATCTGGCAGACAGTGGGTGGGAAGACAGGTCTGTGGGGTATTGTCTTGATTATGCTAATAGATGTGACAAGACCTAGCCCACTGTGGGTGGCACTATTCCCTAGCCAGGGGATCTTAGACCACCTAAGTGTAAAGAGAAAATTAAACAATAAAAAACTTGCAAACATCCATTTCTCTCTGCTTTTAACTATGATGTCATGTGCCTAGCTGCTTCAAGTTCTGGCTACCTTGACTTTCTGGAATAATGGGATGAAACCTGGAATTTTGAGCTACAGCAAACTCTTTCCCCTCTAAGTCACATTTGTCCCTGTCACCTGACTGATGATGTCCAGTGGTCTTGGATTTCCCTTGGTTCCTTCTGTCCTTCGGGTTTTCCCCACCCAGGATCTTTGTTCCCTCTCCCTGGATTTTCCCCAGTTTTTCTGCTCTTCTCTTCTGGCTTTAGGTCAAATGTCACCTCTCCAGAGTGGCTTTTCACCCTGCCATCCTATCAGTTATTCTTATTTCCTTCAGTCTTGCTAAGGCTTGGAGTTTTGAGGACTTGGGTCCTTCTTATTCTCCTGCTCCTCATTCTCCTCCTCATTCTTTTTGTTCTTGTTCTTCCTTCTTCCTTCCTTCCATCTTTCCTTCCCTCCTCCCCCCTCCTTCCTTCCCTCCCTTCCTCCCTCCCTCCTTCGCTCCCTTCTCCTCCTCCTTCTTGAGTGTGAGCTTCAGAATAGCTATGTATTCATTAATATGAGCTTCAGGTTGGGACCAGTACCTGTTTCATAACAGTTATTAAACATACAAGTAAGGACGGCCAACAAAAGTACTTTGTCCTGAAAATCTGTGAAAGTAGAGCTAGGCAGGGATCATAGCAGCCCCAGGGATAATAAGAATTTCTTCTTCATTTTTTTCTGGAGCAGTGAAGAAGAGGCATATTTGTTTGGGTTTGAATCTCTGACTCACAGGTGAGCATGGAAGCACATACTTGCTCGCGCGCGCGCACACACACACATTCATTATTTAATCTCTTAAATTTGTTTCCTTAACTATAGACCCATAATTTTACTATTCTGTTGTTAATGTTGCTATCACTATTCATGTGCTCACATGCCGTAGCACGTGTGTGGAGCTTGCGGGAAAACTCTTGGGTTTCCCTTCTCTTCTGCTATATAGATTCAGGCTTGGCAGCAAGTGGACCTATCTACCTAGTCTGCTGTTCTGTGGGCCCAATCAGTGGGACATAGATAATTTCCAGCTAATAGATTTTGAAATATTCATAGAAAGATTTTGTTGATACTAAAAACGCCACAACTTCTCTACTTCTCGTAGCCCTCTAGCAGTTCCTTGTTCCTGTGGAGTTAGCAAGGCCTGCATCTAATCAGTGCTGGAATCAGTGAAGGCAAAACAAACATTTTTTTTTTTTTTTTTTTTGGTTTTTCGAGACAGGGTTTCTCTGTGGTTTTGGAGCCTGTCCTGGAACTAGCTCTTGTAGACCAGGCTGGTCTCGAGCTCACAGAGATCCGCCTGCCTCTGCCTCCCGAGTGCTGGGATTAAAGGCATGCGCCACCACTGCCCTGCAAACATTTCTTTCTGAGACTCTTGGTGAGACAAAGAACGTGTCTGTGTTTGGCTCCGATTTCATGTCACTGTTCTCAGGGATAAATATATACTGAAAACTTCACTTGAAACTTTAATATTTATCCTCATTTAACAAGTCAATGTTAAGCCAGTTTCTGTAGCAGTTTATGCTATTCTTAGGAAGATGAATCTTACTGGCTGTTTACCTTGTTTTACCCAGCTCCTTTATCCTCCTGCAATTTACCTAAGGTCACACACTATCTAAACGCACAAAAACTGGTGACCAGAGAGTATAGTGAGTATCCTGGGAAAATTGCACATAGGAAAAAAATTAATTTATTTCTAGCAAGTCTCCAAGCAAACCAGGCATCACATTTTAAAGAGTTTGGAACAAACAGAGATCAGAACATGCAAGCAGATTTCTTTCAGTTCCCTTGTTGTGCTCTAAAATGCCACGAGAAGTTCACTATAACGCCCCGCTCATTAGTGACACCTGCTAATAACTCATTATGAAAGAAGAATTCTCTTTGTCATTAATTTTTCATTAATGAAGCACTTATAAATATTTACGGTGGCGTGGCTAAGAGCGAGCCCTTTAAATTGGAGGAACCCTCTCAACTTTTCTGGGTCTGTTTCTCATTTGTAAAATGGAAAATTGGAGAAATGCCTCCAAGGACTGACAGTGAAGCTTAAAGAAATTTATCTGCATGCCTGTGTGTGTATGTGTGTGCATGTGTGCGTGTGTGTGTGTGTGTATGTATGTGTGCGTGCGCGCACGCGTGTGCTTTACAAGACAGGTCATAGGCATCAGCCACACACTGTTTGCTTTCCTTAAGAGGACAAGGTTGCCAGAAGTCCCCGCAAACACTCATGCAAAGTGGAAAGTCCTTTCAAAAGCAAAGGCACCAGTTTGTAGTCAGCCTTACTGTTGCTTTTAAAACTCTTTTGCTGGTTCTTGAAGGAGCTCTAGACAAGAGTTCAGACCTTGTTTCCTTTAGCTTTAGCAATGAAGACTGATAATGGAATTAGACAAAATAGCTGAAAACTGAAGATCAACATAGGAGAGACCTCAAGTATTTCCATGCTTGTTTGAAACTGTAGCTATTATTTTAAGAAGCAACTGATTTATGGGATAGTCATGAAATCGTGGATTTAAAGGCAATCTGAGAAGTGTGGTGCTTAAAGCACTTCCAATTATTTAGAACTATTGGTACTGATCCAAAAATATTATTTAAACTATGATATTTTGGTAATCAAGTTTTCCAATTTCACAAGGCATGGTTTTATTTATAAAAAAAACGATTAATGACTGGACAATAGAATTATTCCATTCTCTCAAACTGCTCTTACAGCATCCGTTTTTGAAATCATCCGTACCAATTCATTCATGTTCTTACTTAATTAGTGGAAATAAGGGAGTCTTAACAACAACAACAACAACAACAAAAAAGCACAGTGCTCAAATTTAGTAAAAATGAAAACATTTCAAAAAACTCATCTCTTCTAATTCCCATGAGTAAATAACTCCCTAAATCTTTTATAACCTTGGATGACACAGTGTTTCAATTACATTTTCATACTTCATTTACTTGAGGAGAGAAGAACTAAATTGGGGGCTTTATGTTGTCAATAAATTCACGGTAAATGTGGCAGAGATGAAAAGGAACCACCTGATGCCTGCCTAGGTGTCAGAACCAGTCAGGTGAGAACGAAATGTAATTCAAGAGTTGTTCGGGAGAAATGAGGTTGGGCTTGACCCACACCACCACAGTGCTGTTTGCCCTGGGAAATTACACCCACGGGACTGCAGGGATGCCTGGAAGACAGCCAGAGGACCACTCCCACTTCACCCCGCCACACCCGACTTGCCTTCGATGAACACCTCTGCGGAGGTGGTGTCTGAGCCGCTGGGGTTTGTAGCCAGACACGAGTAGCGACCTGTGTCGTCCTCAAAGGCCTCAGCAATGACCAAGGTGTGGAGTTCCGCACCGTCGCCCTGGATCTGAATGTCAGGACTGTTGAACAGCTCCTTCCCCTCACAGAACCATCTGCAGGACAAACAGATGACAGCAGGGTGGGTGAGGCACAGAACAAGGCAGCAGCCGCGTGCTAAGGAAGCAAGGCTCTCATGCTATGCCGGAAGATGTTTGCTCGGTAAACCTAGACCGTGAAATCAATGACTAGACACACCTGCCCCACGAAGATGTTCTTTGTCAGGCATCTTGCACATTATAGTAGCCTCAAAATAAGTGACCTTGTTGAATTTGTAAAGACTGTTTTGATTATAATCTTAAGGAACTAAAACCCAAAGCGTCTTATAACATGTTTTATAATGTAGGACTTCCATGATCATTACAGTCTTACCTATTACTCTTATCTAAGGAAGAGCATAAAAGGAATATAAACTTTATGTTCAAACTATCTGCAGTGCTCAGGAAATACGGTCATTAAAGCAATGTGAATTGACTAGCAAGACCTCTGAGCGCTGAGCAGCCCAGGATCGAATGCCTTCACACTCCTGATTTTCATAGCAGTTTCAAGCTGGCTTTTTTGTTTTCCACAATGGAGAGAGAAAGAGAAGTGAGCTGCAATTCATTCTTGCCAGCCGGCACTTCTGTTCTAGGCCAAGATGGTGCGGCAGGAGGCTGCGGCTGATTACGCAGGCTCCTTCCCATGGTCTTTCTTCTATTTCCCTACCTCCTCACACTCAGTAGCATCTGGCTGCTTTTACATAAAACGAAGCAGACAAAGCAACAAACACCTTTCCCTCAAACCTGCTAGTGTGATGCATTCCTAAAGAACCACGGAAACATGCTTGTTTAAACTAAGAAGCCCGGAGATTCTGGAAGTATGATTTTAGTTCAGCTCTTAATAACACTAAGAAATCTGTTCTGAGTCTGATTGTCTATAAAACTATGAAAATATGACAACACTGGGGACTAATTTTTTTTTATCTGGAGTTACGGGATGTAGGTCCATATTTAATTTGAAAACCAAGTTAGTGAAGCAAAGTTCTTGTGAACTCTCAGAGCACAAACTCAGAGGCCATATCAAAAGCCACACACTGATACTTACGTAACAGTCATGGCTGTGGGAATTAAAAAATAGAACAGAATGAGCCGACACCACGCACCATTTTATGTAGTGAGGCTCATATCATTTTGGGGCAGTCTTTCTTAATTCTGGGGCACTGTGTGATTGTTCTTGTTTGCATGAAGTCTTAGAGATTCATCCAGATTAAAGCCACGTCACATCCCCTTCCTTTTCTCTTTTTACAACCGTAGTCCAGCTTGCTACCTACAAGCATTAGTGCATTAGTGTGGTGTTGGCTCTCGTTGATCACACTAGTTCTATTTCTGATCAATGGTAAATTCCGTGTCTGTCATCAGACTAATAATTCTCCTGAATTTCTTCCACTAGTTACTCCTTGAACTTTTGATCTGTTCAAAACTTTTGATCTGCTTCACTAACTTGGTTTTCAAATTAATATGGATCTACATATTTTTGATCTGTTATTGATGGCTTCATAGTGACTTTCCCTTAGTTTTATTTTCTATTGTTTTGTTTTATGATAAACTTCTGTTTCTGTCTAATATTCCAGGGGCTCACTGCTACATAGCCCTCAAGGGTTACTCTCTGATCATTTTTACCCACACCTTTTCGTCTTTGGAATTCTTTTCTGGTCCTCTGCATTAATTCTTGTGACAAACAACACCCAGAAGCTTGCATACGAAACCTCCACTGAGCATAGAACTATTGAGTGTTGTTTATGAGAAAAGCATGGAACCATGTTTGATAAACTCTGAAACTAATTGTAGAGTTTGTCTATCTGTTTTGGCATTAGTTGGTTTTGGTTTCCAAGAAAAAGAAATAAACATAGCATTAAGGGAAAAAAAAAAGTGGGAAGGTAGGGGAGCTTTAAGAAGACGATGATGATGTCCATGGGATGGATGGGCCTCAACAGGAGGCCTTTGACAGCTACAGGAGTGTGTGCGTGCAGAACCTCACCCTCTAACTCTGCACATGGAGGGCCTGTAAGCCTGTTTTAGCATGGCTGCCCCCAAATCTTACCTTTCACACTTTAGAGCTGGCTGAGAGGGAAAATCAGAAGATACTGAAAATGACAATAACCTAAAACTTTGTAGTCAAGATATTTTTTTCTTTTAATTTTTCATCCAATCACACATTTCCTTGTGGCTGCGTTTGTTATATGACAGTGGAGTCAGGAAGGAGTTGCACTTGACTCTACAGTGCTGAAACTCATGTTCTTTACTTTCTAGGAAATGTCTATTGGTGCCTAATTATAGTTTCTCATACTGTAGACCTGGGGACACCTGCCACAGCACTACCTGGGAGTTTGTTAGACACACAGAATCATGACCCTCTTCCTAAGTCTACTCCATCACTGAGGGTCCCTGAGTGTTTCCGTGTGAATGCACCTTTAAGTCTGGATCTAAGATGCGCTGGTCATGCTAACTTGTCCTGATTCTCCATCCTAAAGTCACTGTACTTCACATCTCAGGTCTCTGGCATGTAGGTACATTCACAGTTCTGCTCTTCCCATGGGTCCTTTAAACCTCTGAATATCATTCACTTATTTGACAACTGATCACTACTACTTTTGAAAAGATTTTTTTATTTTATATGTATGAGTGTTTAGCCTGCATGTATGTATGTACCACATGCATGCTTGGTGCGTACGGTGGCCAGAAAGGAATGTCAGATCCCCTGGAACTGGAGTCATGAATGGTTGTAAGGCACCATGCACAGCGGGGAATTGTCCTCTGCAAGAGCAACAAATGCTCCAAACCGCAGAGAAATCTCTGCAGCCCCACCTACTCCTATGTTTTTATATCTTCTGTGTTATTTCTTCTATCAATATCCAAAGTTTAATATATTTATATCTCATTTTTTTCTACCTAGAAAATGGAATACTTTTTTATTAGTATAAAATAATGGGTTTTATTGGATAATTTCATACTACATTGTAATTTCATAATATGTATAATGTGTACTTTCAGAATATATTACAACATATTTTGACCATATGCCCTCTTAGCTCCCTTTCTTTGATGATTATTTTTTGAGATAGGGTCTTAAATAAATAAATAAATAAATAAATAAATAGTTCAGGTTGGCCTGGAACTTAGAGTGATCGTCCTGCTTCAGCCTGCTGAGTGTGTCAGGATAAGAGGACTAAGTCACTATGCCTGGATTAATTTATTCTCCCTCCCAGTTCTTATCCACCTTCCTTACACAAACTTCTTCTTGACTGCAAAATTAAATGAAATTAGAACAATTTCTTTTTGATCCACAGTGTCCAGCACAGTCACGGGTCACACATTACTCTATACTCACTCAACCTTCAAAATTTGCTATCCATGTTTCTTGTCAAATGCTCTGAGAAGGCCTTCAGAAAAATCCTCCATAATGTTGTCTGATCTAGCATTTCCTAAATTTAACAAACCATGGGATTCTCATCAATACCTACTAAAATCCCATGTGCGTATTATAGGATGGTTTTCTAGAATACTAGGTTCCACAGAACTTATAGTTTTAAAAGACTAATTATAAGGTAATAATGATAAGTGTAAGAGTAAAAGAAAAAATCTGCCAAGCACAATACACAATACCTGAAATATACCTTAAAGAGAATATAGTTCATATGTCAAAGATGTCAGAGCCAGATAGGTGTGTCTTTGCCACAGAATAGACTTAATACCTTGTGTTCATCAAGACTATTGTACTTAGTATTTAATATTAAAGGCATGTGATATTACACACAAACACAGACATGCACACACACACACACACACACACACACTATTTTTTAGGAGGTGAGAGCTTTGAGACAGGCTCTGTTGTAGTCCAGGCTAGCCTCAACTTAATCTCTCAGTTCAGTCCTTTCCAAGACTGGCTCCTGATCTTCCCCTCTCTGCTTCCCAAGTGCTGATGCCACAGGCACGTGCCCTCCCTCACACTCATATTGAAATCAGTTATTCCTGTGTTTTCCTATCATATTAAATGCAAGTTTCTTCTGGGTTTATGATTTGGTCTTTTAAACATATTCACTGGGCTTCAGTGGCAGAATGTTCGGTGTGCAGAGTGTATTATGCACATATTCTATTTTCTGTGCTTCTGTTGCTATGGCATCTGGAGTCTTATGGCTATGGAGAGACTGTCCTTCCTAGGGTCAACCAGTACCTAGAGATCTGAAACTGGCCTGCAAGCTTGTCTTTAATATGCAAATGAGCCAACCAAGAGCACCTGTTCCAGTTTCCTTTCCATGGGGCTTACACTGAAAAGTAGGGAAGGACCCTGTTCCTAGGAACCCACTAACTCATCCTGCCACTGATTTCCATCCTTACTATAGAAACTGTCACAGTGGCTTCTACCCACAGTTTCTCTGTCCTCTTTTGGCCTTGGAGTTGACTTGGTTCTTCTTCCTGTGGCATGGTGTTGTATCCTCCTTTTGTGAACTAAGTATGAATGATCTCCTTCTCTCCCCTCTCCCTTCTCACTTCTTTCCTACAGGGTCTCACTATACTGCCCTGGCTGGCCTTTAACCAAGAGATCTCCTACCTCAGCTTCCTTAGTAATAAACTACCTTCTAACCGCTATAAGTTCCTGGCTGGTTGACCTCACAATAGCTGACATTTCAAAACTTAGCCCATTAATAAAATAACAAGTATATAAAAGATGAAAGGTCTAAACGGATAGTTTAAATCATACCAATGTCCTAGATTTTGCTTTAGAATGTTTATGTCAAGAAGTTCATGCACTCTGACCAAGTCAATCTGAAGTGTACTTTACAAGCATAAACTTAAAACAGTGTAGTTAGTGCGTGCGTGCATGCATTGGGAAAGGAGACCAGCCTTGTCCAGGCTTCATGTAGCTTGTAGCAGACGTAAACGACCTTCTTTGCTGAGCTAAAAGAACCTTTGATTTTTGACATCCTGACAACCCACATTAGATGGGATGTGTGCTATAGCCATGTTTGTTTAGTTAAGTTTGCACAAAGTCATAATTCTAACAGCTTCCTGGCAAAGACTCAGCACATTCAGTATGTAGAGAGGAGGTGAAAGCCGGGTCTGTTGACCAAATGCTGACCTCCTAAGTTTTCTCCCACATTAAATTCTCATTGCTAGAGGAGTTTAAGAAAACCAATGCTGGCGTAGTAAACTACCTTGAAAGACACTGCTGCAGCGGTGACATTGCCACACCTCCTCCGCCCGTTCTTTGGCAGACATCACTAATCAATCAGTATGATGTAAGGGATCAGAAGCCCCAGCAAAGCTGTTTGGGCAGACTACAAAGCACATGAAGTCAAAGCTTAGAGTGACACATGCCTGCCATCCTAAGCGTGGTCTCATTCTAGAGAGCATGGCCTCCCATTCCTCTGGATCTTCAAAGCCCACTCTGTTCGTGATGAGGTAAGGCCAACGTGGGGGACTGAGTGAGGGGGAGGTGGATGGAAACATGCAGCTAACCGAGAGTCAACTGGGTTAAAATACTACTTTTTTCTTCTTCCAAACTTGCATTCTAAGAGTTCATTTATCTAGTGAGTAACATACTAGATGGCACATTGGAAAACTAGAGTCTTGGCATTGCCAGCTTCAACCACACTCAGACGTTCTCTTCAGCCCACAAATCCTTTTCTTGTGTATGTTGTACATGTGTTCATATATGTCCTTGTCCTTGTGCAAATGCCTGCTCATATAGACTAGAGGTTAACACTGGGCATCTTTCCTACAGCTCTCTAGTTTCTGAGGCAGGGTCTCTCCCTGAATCTGTAGCAGGCTGATTGGCTACACTGGTTGGCCAATGAGCTTTGCGGATCTGTCTGTCTCCATGGCTGCAGCATGGGTATCACAGCTGCATTCTGCTGCGCCAGCTTTTCACACAAGTGCACAGATTCAAACCCAGGTCCTCATGGTTGTGCACCAGGCACATTTACCCACGGAACCACCCACTCTGCTTTTGAGACACAGTTTTGTGGGTAGCCCAGGCTGGTCTCAGGCTCCTTGTTTCTGAGGTTACAGATGTCCCCAACATGCCTGGCCACACTGAAAATTTTCTTTAAATAAAGAAAAATCATTAAAATATATAAGTAAAATCTTGTAGTTGCAGGAAAGTGGTGATATAGTTGTTTTTAAATGAGAATATTTGAAAGTAATATAGTCAAATTACAGGAAAAGTTAATATATGTCAAATAACTATTACACATTGTGTGCTATGTATGTAAGACCTCACTGCAGGTAGGAACTCATTGCATATACGAACTTACGCTAGTCTCATTTATTGTGGTTGTATTTTTAGTTACAAGTGACTCTCATTTATCTACAGTAATGAGAAAGAGGATCATGGACAATTAAATCTAGATAATCTCCATTTCCCTCCTTGCCCTTATCCCCACCTTTCATCAAGTTTTCAACTCTGAATATAAACGTGTTTTAACAAAGTTTCCTGATTTCAACTTTCTAAGCTCTGGCCCAACTGGTGCACAATAGAAAGCCCAAAGGAACTGGAGAAGCCAACCTTGAAAAATTAGTATGTGTGCTAAATCCCCCTGCAAAAGAATAAAGGGGTGTGAATGTAGGAGCTAACCTGGTGAGGGGTTGTCAGACTCCAAGGCCATGCACAGGATGTGAGAATAACTTTTCATTATTGGAAATAAAATGTTTAGCGTTAGGTTCTATAGTCATAGTCATTTATTTATTCAGTAGTTTGCCTGCCAGCTCTTTATTTGTTCACCAAGGGGCTTATTTACCTGCACTTCCATTGAGAAATGCCTAGGAACCGCTGGTATCTACTAACCTGCCTAAAGGCCAACAGAGTGGAAATGACAGCTAAAGGCGTAAAACAAACAAACAAACAAAACGCAGCATTTAAGGAGTCTGGGTTCCTTCTAGGTTGTAAGGACACACAAACACCTTCAAAATTCTTTCCAAAAAATGGTTATGGATTTATACTTACAGATGAAAATCCTGCTTTGGAGAGAGGGTTTTGGTCAAGACCAACTTTCTGGAGAGGATAACGGGGACACAATTCACAATGCTCTCTTTTAATCACAAGGGAACGTAGGAGGAAAAAGAACTGGAGCATTAAAGGTTTATAGAAAGTGTATTCAATATTTATTCTATTCTGTGTTGGGTTCTGAGTGAAGTTTTTATGTATATATTTCCTTTCTGCTGCACAGTGTCCCTTGGTACCTAGGATCTTCCACACATTCTAACCTAAAATTGCGACTATGCCCAACACCCAAGGTTCATATGATGGCAGCAGCACGAAATGGTTGGACTGAAATCTAAGATGTTTTACATAGGACAGTTTCCTATTTCACCTATTTCATTATTTACTTTCTGCATCGCAAAGTGAGGTTTAGGGGACAACTGGTTTTCTGTGAACTCAAAACTATCTTTCTACAGCTCTGGGCTTGTGCTCAGGTAGAGGTCAGAGAGGGTGAGAGGTGGAATAAAGTCAGGGGGCTGCAGCTGCTTCTGAGCAAGTGGCTGTCCCTGAAAACCGCTCGTCTTCTCCATTCTTGGGTGGAGAAGACAATTTAAACATTTACCTCCATAAATAGTCTTCCTTTTTTTGCTCTGGCAACTGGCACTGGGGGTTCAGAGTGTCATGTTGGAGCAAATGCTCAGAACACTCAGATGCTCCTAAACAGAGCTTGGAAGATTGACTTTCATGAGGATAAACTAACTGATAAAATGAGAGGAACCAGCAAACACACCAATAAAGCGAAATAGACACTTCCTGGTTGTAACCTCCAATGGTTTACACTTTAAACTTGCATACCGCATCACTTGGCTATGAGTTGATGGGTAATCCCATTCTAATGCTATACCATTTAGCAAGAAATATCGATTTTATGAGCAGCCGTTTCTTCTGACCATTTTTATTTTATGGAACCACAACTACGCATCTCAAAAATATTTTGTGTGCCACAAATTAAACACATGGCTTTTAAGATGAAACAAATTTGATTCACAGAAGGCAAAAAGCTTCACTAGTGAATCTTAGCTAAGGCTCTCCAATGCTGCTAAACAAAGTGGTAAGAATCAAAGAATCAAACCAGTTAATGGAAACAAGAAGATGCGTACTGAATAAAACCTTCTGAAAACAGTTGGGAGTTTATGTTTTCATTTGCGCCACTTTCTTTGGGTTCATGGGAAAGGAAAGTTATTTGGAAAAGATGTCTCTCTGGATTTTTTTCTTTTTCAAATTCTCTTTCTTTGCGACTTCATTGGTTCCTGAAATAATTTCTCTTCCAAGGCATGTCGATGCTAACCTCAGGGGGCGCTGCGTTCTCTCTAGCTCCACCTGCTTTGTTGAAGCCCATGTCTGTAGAAAACTACAGCAACCGCTTCTCCATCATCATTATAATGGAAATAAAATAAGGGGACGGGAAACCTCAGAAAGATGCAGGAAATCATAACCAGCTCAGCTTATAATGTCCAGGTGGCCTGTTCACCTTCGGGAATGGTAGGGCTCTGCCATGAACTGGAGACCCACAAAACCAAGAAGCAAGTTAGGCCCCGCACAGGCTTTGTTTATGCCTGACCTCGCTGTTAGGCCATTGCCACATGTAAGCTCTGCATTTTGTACAACCTCAGTTAAACACCAATTAATTTTTATGGAGTAATTTTTGTCTTGTCACCAAAGATTTCTTAATTTTTTACATGTGCTCATATTAACCACAAGTTGTACCCTGTTTATTCTGCTATGTGGATTTATGGGCTGACCGGACTGAAATGAGTTCTTGTTTAAATTTACTATGGCTATAATTTCATGATTGCTTAGCTTGAAGGCCAATAGCTAAATCATTGTGGTCAACAGATGTACTTTAACCTGACCGTCCAAAAAGGACCAATAAACAAACTGGCTTTTTGAAATTCAAGGCCCAGGAAAATCAGATAAGATAGATTATGAACCTCAAAAGTCATGACTGGCGATTCTTTTCCTCAATATTCACTTTATCTCCTTAGGGGGAAAAAGAAAAAACTGAAAACAAAACAAAACAAACAAACAAACAACAACAAAAGAGGATTGGAGCAACCGAGATAAGATGAAACTTGGAGAAGATTTTATTTTGTTTTGCCCATGAATAATGGGTTTTGTGGCTGCAGATTATGAACACAGAGTTATTTCATTGCTGTCCTTACAAAACAACTATAAAAATACTCAAGTTAAATCTACACCAAATATTTATGCTGCCAGAAGCTGTTAAAAATCTTAGATTGCTCTTAACATTTTCCATACCAGTGGTGCGGTAGATAGGCCCTGGTATGGGTGTTAGCCGCCTTAGTTCTCTTACCGTGTCTGTCCTGTGGAGCCACTCAGGCTACTGTGATCCTGTGGTTCTCCAGTTTGGGGGTTGACTTTAACACCTTGTGAATCCTGAGCAATGAATTTGACTAGTGTGTCCTCCACTGGGCCCCAAGAAACTGGTTTTGCTACGGGTTAACAGATGATGCTGGAAAGTCCTCTGGCCAGCGAGATTTACAAAACACTGGATTCAACAAAAACTACACATCTATTTCCACTCGGGGATTTTCTAGAGCTGGAACGGTGCCAGTGTGCAATCTCTCTAGGAGGGAAATACGCAGGCGTCATTCTCAATCACCTTTGCCTGAGGAACATGTGTTTTGAGAATTACGTTGAAGGACCAGGGCAGTGTGAGACACATTTTGGCAAATAAACTGAGCAATAGCTAAGATCCCCTCTTACACTGTGATAATGGTATTTAGTTTTTTAAATATACTGGCATAAGTTTTAAATATAAGGGTGTGCGGTGGAGGATGTGTAAGGTTCTCAACCCCCATGTCATTCCATCACAGACTTTTCGAGCTACACCTGTTATCTTAAAAATCGGTTCATTCCCACCGCTTCTCTATGCGAGCACACAAATAAGTTGGCATGACCCAACAGGCTGTGCTTCAAAGCCACCTACACTGAAAATTTGTACAAAATGCTTCCAAGCCTTCAAAGCGGGGAAGGAATGGATTACAGAGCCTGGGAATGAGACATCGCACGCATAAACACTGCACGAGGTGCAGAGTCAGCTATTCTCTTGCTGTAGCTATGGCAGGTACTTATTAGCTATTGTTGTAATTTGGACGACATTCCGCAGGGGATAAAATGGGAGATGTTTTATTAGACGCTGCTGTCAATCATTTGCGCTCTTGGAACTTGTCCATTGAAATACAGCGATTACCTCAGAATTACGAAAGCTTAAGAGCCCAAAGCCAAAACTGGGAGAGGGACAGTGGTTCGACTTGATGTCTCCAGTGCTGGAATTGCAAGAAACCAAAATGCAGTTCACTTCTGAACCCTCAAAAAGCCCAAGTATGGTCTATGTCTAACGATAAGCAACAGCAGTGAGCCCAACTTCTTTCCCGCGTGAGAGAACATCTTTCTCCACAATCAAAGTTAAGGGTGCTTCTGTCTTAAATTCTTCTAGCTTAGTTTCTCGCATGAATGGTGCTGCTGCTAGCTGCTCACGACCAGGGGTAAGGGAAGAAGAAGCAGAATAAGCATTAAGGGCCAAGAAGCAAGGACCATTGACACTGCTTTTCAAAAGCAGTCCTTTCGCCTCTCAAGGGGTCTTTCTTCCTACCTTTCATGTCTCTAAGTGAGCTTCAGTTGGTGGAGGCTTCAACCAGATGAGGGAAGGAGCAAGGACAGTGGCTTCTTCCGCTGCTTAGATTGGTGACTGTCCTGTCAGAGACTGGCGAGAGGCCATGGCCTCCTCTCACAGTATACTGGGTCTACACTAGTCTAATGTCATTCCAGTGTGGTCAGTCAGGTGTCTCAGGAACCACAGAACAAGCACCTAAGGCAAGCCGAGCATGCACAATTAAACCAGCCCTGCAGTCAGAAACTCTATGTCCAGAATGGTTTCCTTCCAAGCGAAGGCTTTTATTTCTCCAGCTAACTTCTTTCAGAGCCTCCCTCTCTCCTGTCTGTTTCCCTGTGTTCTTATTTTGTGCTCCTTCTACAAGTCCATATGTAGAGCAGGTCGCTTTCCAAGGAGAGCCATAATAAATGAGGTAACCGCTGAGGAGAGCATGCTTTCAACTCAAGAGGGAAAATAAGGGGTAGAAGGAAGTGCTAACAGACAGCACTCAGGGGCTCTGCAGCATCTCTTCTGCCTGGGATAGCAAATGGCTTCATAAAACGCATGCAGCAACAACACACACACACACTCACACACACACACACTCACACACACACACACACACATGCACACACATACACATGCACACACACCATAGTACCACATACCTATGTACCCAACTATCTCGATTAAACATCTAACACAGTCCTTGAAGCAACTCCCTAATAGATTCTCAGACACCTTGCAAAAGCTGTTCCTGTGGTTCTAGCCACGCCGGTCATTCAGGTCATTCTCCACACCACATCTGTCTCCTTACCCGCCATTTGGATCAAGTACATACTTTCAAATTTGTAGACAGGTGAGGCGTTTTCCAAGAAAGCTGCCTCCCCAGTGCATCTCTTCAGATCTCCCGGGTGTAGCTACTGCCGGAGCAGGGAGGAGCCTCAGGTGTGTGAGGAAGAACAGGAAGTCGGAATTAATTATACCTTGGTGTAGCTGGCCATTTGAATAACGAATAAAATGGCATTTTCACTTTCAGTTGCTTGCTCCGGGCAAACCACCTCAGGCTGACATTTCATTCTAATTGGTCAGATATTTTAAATGTGAGACTTTGGATTACGATCAAAAGCAGACTTAAAATTTTGTCTTTGGGGAAAAAAAAGATGTGTGTTTTTTTAAATTATGTCATGATGAAAGTATTCTCCTTTGTGACTCCATGAGAACGCCTGCCTTTACCTGGCAGGGCACCACCATAGAGTGTTTCCATGTTATGTGTCCCAGAGGTCCAGGGATGTTACAATATACGAACTGTAAAAATTGGCTTTAGAAGCATATATGGACTTGGCAAAGGGCAAAAATAAAGGAATAAATATAGTCACTAATTAAAAAAAAATACACAAGTGACTCTTACCATAGATTACAGCATCTTTGAGTCCTGTGTGATACTGAGAGAGTGGGGGCTGGGGGAACGGCCTTGACATATGGTGTCCATTTCCTGAAAGAAATTATGATATTCCTGTACTTGGATAGCAAATAACATAGATGCGTTCGGGTATTTTAAAATGTGACTGATGATAGTATCTGTGCCTGTTTGTTTTGCAGCAAAGGACAATGTAAGTCCCTAGAGTTGGTCCTGGGAAGGAGGACGCTAAGTTAAATGCAAAGCTGAACATCTCTGGTCTCTGCACCCGCCACGTCTCTCCTGGAGTTTCAAGTTTGCGTCTATGAGGAGAAAGCATTTTCTTATGATCTTATCATTTTGATGAGTTCCACTTCAGGGAAAATTTCAAAGCATCTCACTTGGTACTAGATAAAAGCGGAAGGCAGTGTGTTGTGAGTGTCTGCTGGTGCACATGCATGTTACACACATATGAGCCGTTGCTTAATATCTTCGCCCAAGCCTGACCCCAGACTCCCCAAAACTTTAGGGTTGCATTGTCCCACTGTTGGTGGATTATTGGGACTTGATCTTAAAATTGTTTCTCGGGTCAGGCAGAGAGATGGCTTAGCACGTAAAAGCTTGACAACCTGAGTGTGAGCCCTGGAACCCACACAAAAAGCTGGCTGCGTGGCTGAGCCTGGAACCCCAGCATCCCCAAGGCTCAGTGGGATGTGGGGTTAGGAGAAGTGGTCAGAGCTGTGCTTGCTTAGAGCAGTGGCAGAAAGAAGAGGGATCCTGCCTCAGAAACAAGATGAAGGGAGACGATTGCTTCTGTCAAACCGTCCTCTTGACTTCTATGTACAGCCTATGGCACTTGAGTGTTTACACTCACACACATATAAAATACATAGATAAATTAATTTTAAAAACTATTAGGTTGATTTTCAAAGATCTAGAAAATCCCTCAGATTTTTAATGGCTCAAATTATTCTATATGGCCAAAGATGAAACGGATTGGAATTATGTGGAATAAGTTAGTGAGTTACTGGAGAGCTGAAGGTGGGAGATAATTGCCAGGGATGCTGTAGAGAGAGAATTTAAGAGTTAGGTGGAGAATTGCTTCAGATACTATGCTGTTCCCTTTCTTGTGGTAGATGGTTGATGACAGATGTATTAAATTTGTATGACGCATCAAATGCCTGGTGGGCTGGATACTCAGAAATACCAGAGCTTTCTAAATTATGATGTACCCCATTCATAGATTGTCCTTGTTTAATCAAGATAGTGAAGCAGATTTCCAGGGACCCATTAATAAGGTTGTTTATTGGAAATGTGTTAGTTGTTGAATGGAACTTACATTCAACCCGCACATACACACACATGCACACATACCCACACATCCAACACACACAATTCAATACACACACCTCATTATTTTCCCTTTAATAAACAGATTATGTTGTGAAAATATATCTTTAAAAGTGATTTCATAGTTTGGAAAAAACAATCTAACACATAAATTAACACGTGACACCCAGACTGTTTTCCAAAAAAAAAAGACTTCTGTATTTAATAATTTTCAGTAAGAACACTGTCTGTATGTGTGTTTCCATTTTTGTTCCTGGGGCCCATATTTAGCTTCAACTCATGAACACAGAGCCCCTAGCGTTTACAAATCCTTCTGCTAGGAAATCACATGCTACGTTCAGATCCAGCGAGGTGTAATTTAATTTTTTAACAGCACACCTGAGAGCATTAAAGAAACTTGCAAAACGCCGCTGTCAGACCAGAGAATAATTCAGAGAAATGTATTTTGCCCATGTGTTTCGATAGCTTTCTGGCCCGCATTTCACCCATTTGCCGATATCTGTTTTAGATTTTCCGTAAATATTCTTCTCATATACATCAACCAAAGACAGTGGAGCCGTCACTCGTAAGTGTGTCTATGAGACACAAGCGTGCTTTTTCTCTACAGGACGAACTTGCTACTGTGGTTACAGTGTCTGTGTGGAAAGCTGTCTCTCAACTTTGGAATCCCAGACCCTTCTAAATAGAAACATCAGGTATATCATATCTACCGCCACCCAGTCCCGGGCACCATCTATTCTCAGTGCTGAGAAGTCAAGAACACTAGTGGTACACCGTTGGGAAAGTGCTTCTAGCTAATTTATGATCATGGGTGGTGTAAGATTTTGTGTGCTTGTGTGTGTTTGTTTCCATCTGTGCAAGTGTGTAGAAGTCATAGGATAGCCCTGGGATTGGTTCTTAGGAGCCTCTTACCTTTTTTTTTTTTTTTTTTTTTTGAGACAATGTCTCTCCTTGGCCTAGAACTCACAACGGGCTAGGCTGACTGCTTGTCGAGAGGGGCCCGTGATGCGCCCATCTCCACTTTTTTTTTTTTTTTTAATTTTATTGTGTTTGGACTCACACTATTTCTTTTTTTTTTAATATTTATTTATTTATTTATTTATTTATTTATTTATTATGTCTGTGTGTATGCCTGCAGGCCAGAAGAGGGCACCAGACCCCATTACAGATGGTTGTAAGCCACTATGTGGTTGCTGGGAATTGAACTCAGGACCTTTGGAAGAGCAAGCAATGCTCTTAACCTCTGAGCCATCTCTCCAGCCCCCATCTCCACTTTTTAAGGGCTGGCATTACAGTCTCTGTCACCAGATGACTGGTCTTCTTTGTTACTGCACTTTGTTTTGTTACTTGACACGTACCTAGTTTTGTTTGATGCACGAGTACTTTGTCTGCATGTACACCTGCACACCAGAAGAGGGCATTAGGTCCCAGTAGAGATGACTGTGAGCCACCGTATGGTTGCTTGGAATTGAACTCCGGACCTCCAGAAGAGTAGTGCGGCCCATGCTCTTTACTGTTGAGCCATCTCTCCAGCCTCAGTTTGTTTCTTTATTTTGTGTGTATTTGAGTGTGTGTGGAGGTCGAAAGTCCACTTGTTGGGATCTGTGCAAACCCTTCTGAGTAAGAGGCAAGGTTGGCATTTTTGTAGTCCAGTTTGGCCTGGGAAGCGCTGTGGAGGCCCGCCGCCTTCAAATGCTTGCTCGTTCACTCCGCTCACTCTGGCTCACACCTTTCTAGTGTGAGATGCAGGTGCAGGCGGAGCCATCACACCCAGGTTTACCTCCTGGGGCTCTGACTCTGAGACACCCGTCACCAAGGAGAGTGGCAATACCTCCCCTTCCCCCTCATCTTTTCCCTGGGAAACATCATTATGTTTTCTGAGTGAATTGGAGCCAAAGCCTTTAATACCTCTAAAATTCTGGTGGGATTAGAAATTGTTCTGGCCAGTGACTAAAGAGTTAGCATTGAACATTACAGAGAAAACGTTAAATCTGTTGCCAGGTCATTTACTGCAACGTGAAGAGCTGCAGAAATGACTCGGCCCAGCTTGCTGGGGCCTAATAATGTAATTGTAGCTGGTGTGTGGAGGAGATGATGGAACAGCCTCCTAACGCCGTTCTTGAAAGGGGTTTATTGATCCCTGCACAATAACTTTTCAGCGATCATATAACCAAGAGTTACGGCTTCATTCCTAAATCAGCAAATATGGACTTCATTCTTTGCCGTTTGCATCAGTCTTCCGATCACAATTAGCGAAGTTCAAACACGACCCTCCAAAGGCCTTCCCACCCTTGTGCATAGGATCTGATTTTCCAAACTTTGGCCCATATATCTACTGATTAGAAAGGCATTCGTAAGCGCATTGGAACCATCAGAACACACAGGCCACGTGTAAAAAGGCCATGGGAAAGGGGGAAGGCACTGAGATGGCTCAGTAGGTGAAGGTGCTTACTGCCAAGTCTGAGGACCCGAGTTGGATCCCTAGGACTTATACGGTAAAGGGAGAGATCTGCCCTCTGCAATCTGGGCTCTGAATCCACACCTGCTTTGTGCGATGGATGCACAAACCCACTCCCAACAAATGAATACATGTAATGACTTTAAAAGAGCAAAGCACAAAGGAAGATAGGATATTCAGGGCTCCTTTCCATAAAGAAGGCAATAAAGATATATTACTGGACTTTGTAATACGGTAACACAAACCCAGCCTGTGCTCCTCATGTAGGTGGTGGCGGGGGGGGGGGGACATAGGTTTCTGCTTGGGAGCTGTGTGGCCCTACACGAGGGAAATGAACATATTTAAAATATGTGAAAACTGCTGCTGGCTTACATGGATTTGGGGTCCCTGTAAGCTCTTCAGAGAAGAATGCAGCTCCAAGAACTTATGTCATTTGT
This sequence comes from Chionomys nivalis, assembly GCF_950005125.1. NCBI lineage: Eukaryota > Metazoa > Chordata > Mammalia > Rodentia > Cricetidae > Chionomys > Chionomys nivalis. Next base: position 18,688,541 of record NC_080105.1, on the reverse strand, counting down.
TTCATTTCCAGAAAGTAAGGCTTTGAGATACTCACAGGACACAAAGACACAAAAAGAAAGACAAATAATAATTTTAACACTACTCACACACGCGCGCTACAGTCAGAGGACAGCTAGAGAGGCTGTTCTTATCACGTGGGTTTCAGGGAATGAGCTTGGGTCGTCAGGTTGTTGGCAACTGCCTTAACGGGCTGAACTTTCTCACTGCCCAAGAAACATACTTTTTCGACCTTTTATAACTCTTGCGATCTCTTCTTTAAAAGCTTTGCACGTTTGTGTATGTGCATTCCTGTGAGTGTGGGTGTGATTGCTTCTATCGTGATGCCGAAGTTCTAGGACTGCAGGTGGGCACTACCACACCTAGCTTTGAGGGAGTCCTGGGATTCAAACTCAGATCCCCAGGCTTGCACAGCAGGTATTTGACCAACTGAGCCCCCTCCATCCCTGCTGTGTTCTCTCAAAGCCACGTTTTTTATCTGCAGATCCATCCAATGGTAATGAGAATTAAAGAGGACCATGTGTGCTTAATGTTTGGTGTGAGCTTGATCAAGTTTACAGAGTCACGTGATCTAGCTGTGGCTATGTTTATCTTGGCTAACGGAAGAAACACAGAAAACATGTTAAGAAGGTATGTCCCTGACTTTGGAGGTATGGAAATATTAGTTTTCTGTGTTATTTCCACTATCACCCCGATGACGTGGTATATTAATGTATTTATAATATTGTATTCTGCCCATGAAGCTTTCCCTTGTCATGCAAGTCACTGCACATAGTCACTGTACGAATCACACAGGACCCGACTGAAGACAGCATTCCACACACTTACATACACAACCCAAGGGTCTGATCTACAGATTCTTAGAGACTTTTTAAAATTTATTTAATTTGCATTGGTGTGAAGGCATCAGATCCCCAGGAACTGGAGTTACAGACAGTTATGAGCTGCCATGTGAGTGTGCTCTTAACTGCTGAGCCATCTCTCCAGCCCCTCAAAGGGATTTTAAAAAAAGAAAGCATATCCTGCTGCAGAGAATGTGCAAAATGCCACACTAGGTCATAAATGAGGCCTTGTAGAATGTAGCACTTTAGAGCAGAATTCTCTTGTGTCCTCAACAACTAAGCAACGACTTTGGAAAAAGTGGTTGGCTCTGTGTGGAGTCAGTGTCCCAGGAACACTGCCCCAGCCTTTTCTCCCTAAAATGAATCTCACAGAGGACAGAGGAATCTCACTCCCATCCTCCCGAGCAGCCTGGGAATGGACCTTAACAATCTGCTTGACAAAGAGAAGCTAGTTATGAAACCAAAGGAAACCTTGAAGATGCAGGAGAGCACAAGGAGTGTGCTCACAGCAGCATGTCCTCCAGTGGGGTGACTGCACAGGGAAGACACACAAGCAACCCCAAGTTTCTAGTTCTTCCCTCCCACGGCCTTGAAGAGAACAAGGTGCCGTCCAGAGCTGACAGGTGTCAGGGTTAAGGAGCTATGAAATATGGTGAGCTCATTTAAACACTGCAATCCTGATTTGTTTCCCTAAATCTCTATTAAAAAATCATGACATCAGCATCTGACAGAATTCTCATGAATATGCATGAGGACATTCTGAATGCAGATGCTCAGGGCTCTAGATGCATACCAAGAGACCGGCCGGCAATAAGCAACAGCATTACCTACCTGTATAAAGATTTGCCCAGTCCCTCCTTAGACTGAGTAATAACTGACCAGTCTCTTCCCTTCAGGCAAATGGTATCTGTTTCCTTTCCTGGGGGCATTCCCTCACCTTAATGTACTTGCAAGGACCAAAACCACGTTCCCTTGTGACAATATTGCATTCAAGTGTTTCTCCACAATAAGAAGGTTCATTTTCTTCTTTATAACATGGGTTTCTAATTTTTTTTCACTCTAAGTGGTAAGCCAGCTGTTTCTAATGAATATGGGGAAATTTACATGCTGAACTTGAACTTGCTATGTCGTGATGAACAACTCTCTATCAGCTACTGGGGAGGGCTCGGTCTCTTCCTCCGTATCAACAATCCAGGGATCTCTAGTGAGCAGGAAGGAAGATGAAAAGAGCTTATGAGGTTGGTTCAGTGGCCTCCAGAGGGTTGACGGGAGAAGGCACACAATGACATGGTCTTGTTCCAGTGTACAGTATAGATTAAAGTCAATAAGCAGGGAAAGGCTAAGGATGTTTTTAAAAGGCAAATGCATGCAAGTTCCCTCTCCTCCTCCTCCTCCTCCTCCTCCTCTTCCAGGGTCTCATCTAGCCCAGGTTAGCCTCAACTACACTATATAGTTAAAGGCCATCTGATCCTTCTTCCTCACTTCCCAAGTGCTGAGATTCAGGTGTGCATCACCGTTTCCAGGTTGGAGGCTGTGCCTTGTGCGTGCCAGGCCAGCACTCAGTCAAGTTACAGCCCCTGTCCAGGAGTTCTCTCACCTGAGGTCTACACTGCAATCAAATGATTATAAGGAGGGGCTTAAACAACAAAAGCCTGCCAGGGACAGTTGTCCTTCTAAATGTATAGTGCCTGTTGTCCACTGGGTAAGGGGTTATGTTGTTTGTAGATTTATTTCCGGGTTGTACTGTTATGGTTTATGTTATGCTTCCAGCAGCCTTAGGAAAGCCATTTCCTTAAAAATAATAAGCATTAATCCTGATCTCTTCTACAGAAGCCAAATGAGCAAGAAAAATACATTAGACTATAATAAATGAATTAGTTTTTCTCATGCATTTTGTATTGTGATTAAATGCAATCAGATGGATGATTCTAATGAATTAAACTAGCCTGGTCCTTATAAAAATTTAAGAGAAACTATTATTTATTTAATTTAATTCTAACATTTATACATCTTTAATGAGTAACACAGCATCTTTGAAACTTTTAAAAAAAGGAAGGGAGATAATTACTATCTTTGGATTGGTGGACTTTTCAATTTTATTTTTTTGTTCCAAACTGTTCTGGCTAAATTTGTTGGGAAACAAAAACAAACAAGCAAAAATCATCCTATAGTTTCATGATGCTTGCACACAAATACCAGTTTTATATACTATTAATATATACTATTAAAATACTTGCATTCAAGTTTTGGAATCTGGTTACATCAGGATTTGGAGAAGCCATCAGTAGTTTAAAAATTGTATTCTTACCAGAGAAGCAGAAAGTTTCTGTGTCACGAAGTGCTAATTCTTGACTGATAAGACTTAAATAGCGATTACGCTTAGCTCCTAGCACTTCATACCACCGGATTTCTTGGTAAAGATGCTATTTCTTTCAAGGCAACGAGAAAAAGGCTGTTTCTATCCTTGTTGCTTGGAACTGTGCAATGAAATTCGATGCCCCTGATATCGCAGGGGAAGGCAGAGGCCACTCGCATGCGCTGGCACTGTGCCCCATCTTGATCCATTCTTGGATGCGTCCTGCCCGCCACTTCACAAGTGATGGCTGGAGACTACTTTAGTGTATTTCACTGCAGTGTGTGGACTGATTCTGGAGAGTGGAATGCTTCAGGGGTGGGTGGTAAAGCTGTAAATAGGGGCTGCTAGCTCCAAAATTACAGAACTCAGTCACTCCACGTACTTGTCAAGGCTTGGCAGAGAGGCCTGGGGCTTGTTCCAGTCTAACATGGGAATCCTCCTGTGATTGCTGGTGGCCTCTAAGTCATATGCACTGGCACCCACGGGAGTTCTACTTGGTGGTTTCTGTCCCAGAATGCTTAGCATTGCCTCCGACAGTGCTACTCAAAGGAGAGTCTGGGGGGTGAGATGAAAGCAGGGGGCAGACAGAGCAGCTAATGGGAGATCTGGACCCTTCTTTGTGGGCAGTGAGCTGCCCTGAACACAACTGGAGACCAGAGGGCCTACATCTGGCGAGGTGAGGGAACACATTGCCGTCCCTTGAACAGCAGCCAGCAGGCCACTTTGTCACCTGGTGATAAAGTTGGCTTCTTGCCCGTTCCTTCTTAAAACAGCAAATAACATACAAAGCTCAGCATCCCTGTGAGGTCGTCTCCTAGTTTTTAATAATTCCTTATATTTACTTAGTGCCGTTACTCTCTCCCAGGAGCTAACTAAAAGAGTTTTCCATATGTTACTTCAATAATTCTCATTACGGCCCCTTGCCCGGGCTGGTTAGAGAATGGTGCAGATGGGGTCGGCACTCAGCCTCCCACAAGGCCCCCGTCTGCAAGCTAACCTTATCCCGTTATTTTAGAGAGCTTGGAAGAAGCCACTACGATCACAGACAATCTGACATCCATGATGGACGGCTGAACAACAGCTTCTACTATTTATCGAGTGCTGGCTCTGTGTGCCATGCATTTCCTAAGCACTAGTTGGCTATGAGTGAAGTCAACCCTCCCCAGACTCGAAGAAAGACAGATTATTCACACCCATTTTAAAGAAGAGACCCAATGAAATTCAGTAACAACTCGAAGTCCCATCAGGAGTGGTGAAACAGAGCCATCCACTCTTATCAACCAGTCTACTTAAAGAGACTGAAGTCTTGTCCATTACTCAGTAGGGCCCCCTACCAGGGGACACTTGGGATACAGTGACTTGATTCACAGATCCAGAATCATATCTGTGCATTAAGCACAAATGAGTGAGATGAACTGAGAATTAAGAGAAACACAATTAGTTTTTAAAGGATGAAGCTAACAATTCAGACTACTGTACTACTGCCATAGGCACTATCCTACTTAATCTTTATACTGACTCTTGGAAGGAGACTATGGCTTCATTTCCCTGATTGGGATACTGAGGGTCAGAAAGGCTAAGTAATTTCAGTGTTGGAAAAGTAGAGAGAAAATCTACTTCCCAAGTACATGCAAACCAGATGGCACCCCACTTTACTGAAAGGAACAATGTAGATACAAAAACGAGAAACAAGTACAGAGGCCACAAGTTGAGTTACCAAGTAGGATGGGGTCCAGGTCTAGACCCACACTCCTGGGCTTCCATTACTGAATCCTTTTTCTTACAATGGCCGCATGACTTTTTGACTCTGTTCACTCATCAGAGTCAAACAGAAACCAAGTCAGTCTTTGGACCACAGGGATGAGTATTGGTGACAACACTAGGGTACCAGGAAAGCAGGATGCTGATTCTACCTTATTTGTTTACTGTGGGATTCAAGCCTACAACCCTTTGGGATGAAGTCAGCGCACCACAAACACTTGAACAGATACTTAACGAGCACCCGTCTGACATTTGAAGCCAATGGGACTATTGAGCAACTCTTCCACTCTCTGCAGACACCAGACGGTTTGGAAAGAAGAATGACATCCAGGAAGCACAGGCTTTGGCCTCAGACACACCTAGGCTGAGACCCTAGTTCTGTCATTTCCTCCTATGGAAGCTTGGGAGAGTGAGTCGCTCAAGCCTCCCTTCGCTTCAGTTTCTTAATCAGGAAATGGGGATACCAAGTGCTTCTGTCCTCGGATTAGTAGAACAAAGAAGGAATTAAGTATGAAGACACTCCCCATCAGAGCACAGTACAGGCTAACCAACATCCGTGAAGCGAAAATCTTCATGCGAAACTGGACTGGCAATCTGTGCTTCTACTTTCAAGGTTTTGCTGGACCTCTGAGAACTGCTGTACTGGAACTAAGCAGTGGTTTCAGTTCGATGCTTCGGACAGTTTTACCACGCCTGAACTCCTAGCCAGGCTTGTTGACACAGAAGACTTTTGTCTTTTTCAGCAGATAACATTTCGGAGTACACTGCCAGGACATATTGGGTGCCTCAATGTGTAGCCTGGTGCGCATGCATGCTAGTGACATAAGGAAGTCACGCAGGCCATACTGCGTTCCTCACATTATCCTTAGCAGCAGTAGCAAGACCTTACAGCAGGCCACCATGGCCAGCTGGGTACAATAACTGTTAACACTACAAGGCCAGTTTTGGGATGGTAAGTTCCCTGTAGCTTAATAGAAAAACCAAAAGAAAGAAAGAAAAAAGACCCATTATTTCCTGTATACTATCCTCAAGTCAGACAATGCAATCCAGATAAGAATTCCACCCAAATGAAATTCTTCCATTGTGGTTAGTAAACCAGCTTCTTCTTTTCTTCTCTTTTTTTCCTTCCTTCTTTCCTTCCTTCCTTTTTTTGGTTGAATCTCAGGGCATTAGGGAAATTCTACACTCTACCTGTCTACCTGTCTGTAGAATTTTCCTAATGCCCTGAGATTCTTTAATAAGCCATTTAGCATTAGTATTGTTTCATAGCCTTTCAAGTTACAATTCAACAGGTAACTGTGTCTTTAAAAACAACAACAGGCCAGGTGATGGTGGGGCAAGCCTTTAATCCCAACACTTGGGAGGCAGAGGTAGGAGGATCTCTGTGAGTTTGAGTCCAGTCTGGTCTATAAGGAACAAGTTCCAGGACAGCTCCAAAGCTACACAGAGAAACCCTGTCTTGAAAAAACAAAACAAGCAAAAAATCAAAACAAAACAAAACAAAAAACCAGCAACAAAAAGACAAAACAATACAAACAAACACACACACATACACACACACACACACACACACACCAACCAAACAAGCACTCTTAAGGTTTTGTACATTAACAGTATTCTGAGACTCTGAGGCTGATCCTCACAAGGCTCAAAACACACCGTTCTCTTCAGTCCCAAGCACTTTTCTGTCTTCCTGCAAAGCTGTCAAGTCAAGGTACACATCTGACAACCTCTCAGGACACTTATTCTAGGAAATTTCTCTTTGGGATGTCACAAGATAATAGAGACGAGGAGAGAGGGTGACTCTTGACAGTGATATTGCTGTCAAAGCGTAATTTTGTCTCCTGACCAACTGTCACAATCTGGATATTTCTGACGAAGAACAGGAAGTGTCAAGTGTGCTGTAAACAGACACCCCACACTTGAGAAAAGGAATGCAAAAATGGCACCCATGGGGCTTGACAACAGAAACTGTGTTTCTGTTCAAATGTGTTTCCATATAAATTTTCAAACACTGTTTGTTTACTTTGAGCTCAGATAATTACTCCCCCCCCCCCGGGTATGTGTGTGTGTGTGTGTGTAGCCCTGGTAGCCCTGAAACTCACTTTGCAGACCAGGCTGGCCTCGAACTCACAGAGATACACCTGTCTCTGCCTCCTGAGTGCTGGGATTAAAGGTGTGCACCACCACAGCCTGGCTTCTCTTCTCCTATGAAACACCAATAAATGACTGTGGCCTGACACTTCTTGTTTTTGTGCTGGGAAGACCCACGTTTCTCTGATAGATAGTGGGTCTCTGTCATCTTTCATATTTCACCAGACACCTGGTTTCTAGGTGCCTTGAGAGCATCACAGAGAACCACCTTAAATGTGCACCTTATCAGCAAGGAGGTAAACAGACAGAGTTCATGAGAGGAGTCTGCACAGTGACTGGTGTATGGTTGGTACCCAGGTAATGCTCACGACACTGTCCAGACCTTAGTCTTCTATTTGTCTACGAAAGCACCTGGATTGTAAAGAACAATGGATTCTGAGCTTAGCTGAGGGGTAAGGCTTCCCCTTTGAGGGAATTGGTTATGCAGCTTTCTTCATGCTTTGTAAGGGATGCTAAGGTTGGCATGCTGGCTAGCTTTATGTCAACTTGACACAGGCTAGGAACATCTGAAAGAAGGGATGCTCAACTGAGAAAATACCTCCATAAGAGGCAAGCTTGTAGGGCATTTTCTAAGTGATTTATGGGGAGTGCCCAGCGTACTGTAGTTGGTGCCATCCCTGGCTGAGCGGTCCTGGGTTCTATAAGAAAGCAGACTGAATAAGTCAGGAAGATCAAACCCCGCGATGGCCTCCGTATCAGCTTTTGTCTCCAGGTTTCTGCCCTGTTTGCATTCGTGTCCTGATTCCCTTCAGTGATGAACAGTGCTGTGGAAGTAAAGCCAAATAAACTCTTTCCTCCCCAACTTGCTCTAGTCGTGGTGTTTCATCACAGCAATAGCAGCTCTGAGTAGGGCAGGGTTTAATCACAGTAATGGATGCCCGACTAGGACAGGGTGTGTGTGTACACTTCAAAGGATACCAATGAAAGGCTTCATGAAGGCCACCAGACTGCTCATCATTCAGAATTAGGGTCTACTCTAAGGCACGGTTGGAAATGTCTTCTGATCTGGACCTACAGTGGACAGAATCGGGTACTATTATTTATCTACATCCCAAATGGGAAGTCAAGGCAGAGGACTCAAGAGCGAGATGTAAGACATGTTGGTAAGACTAACAGGGATAGGGCCGTCAGCAGTTTAAACACTTGCCATGCAAGCGTATTGACCAGAATCTACTGAAGTGTGGCAAATCATCTGTAATTTCAACACGGGAAGGTGGAGACGGGATCCCTAGAGCAAGGTGGTTAGCGAGACTAGCCATATAGATGAGCTCCAGGCTTGACTGAGAGACTCTACCTCAATGAGTAAGAAAAGGAACAATTGAAAATAATTCTATCATCCACCTGTGGTTCCCAATGTTCACACACACGAACTCTCTCACACACATGTACACCTGTGCCTGAAAACATGCATACACAAACATATGCAACACACACACATACTCACATATACACATAGAAAGAGAAAAAGCAATAGGGACCAAAAGCAGGTGACTGGCTCTGAGATTAATAGCCATGGATGCAGAGGAGCCAGGGAACCTTCCTGTCTGGATTCAGAATTTTTTCCCCTGCTGATTGTCATGTACAGAGGCAAATCTGTTATATTTAATGGGTATGGTCTGGAAAAGGGATTCTCAATTATGTGTACTGGCTCTTCCAGACCTTCTAAAGAGCTTGACAAAATGCAGATCCAAGCTGAGATGCTGCTCCAGGCTAAATAAGCTTGCTTGGTAGAGTGCTTGTCTAGGATGTAGGAAACGTTGGGGTTGATCCACAATATTGCATACTACCATCATGGCAGTACATAATGTACCCAGCACTCTGGAAGTTAGAAGGATTAGAAGTTCAAGGTCATTGCTACATAGCAACCTCGAGGCAGGCCTGGGCTCATGTGAAGAGAGACCTTCTCAAATACTGGTTAACGAAGCTGTACCCATTACTTTGCAAAAAGAGAGATAAAATAAAACGAACTGTATATTTCAGAGTTCCACTCAGGCTAATAGATCAGTGCGTCTTGAAGAATTGGGCCTAGAATCTGTATTATTGGTAAGTATCTCACTTTGTTGGGTATTGGGTGTTTTTGGGGGGGCGGAGGGGGTTGTTTGTATTTTGAATTTCTAAAATTTTAGAAAATGGGAATCCAGAAACGTATTAGGAATGTAATGACAGCACACATTCTGTCTCTGTGTAGTCTTGTGAGTCACTTTACTTCATGACTTTGAATTCTTCACCTCAAACCTGGGGACAGTAAATGTCTGTGCATGGATTGTTGAAGAGAAGGAAGGTAGATGCCATTTGTAAGTGCAATTATTAGGTTTCTGGGCCACCGTGGAGTCTTGCAAACTTCTGCCGTCTACCCATGACAGTAGCTGTTGTTAACAATTAAGAAATAGAAGGGCAAACCGAGTCATATTAGAATCCCCACTGAGTTGATGAATTACAGAAACAGTGGGAGACAAAGCAAAAAACAACTCAAGAGGAACAGTTCTTGATGATCCTGGAGGAAATGAGCATTATCACGAACACATAAGCAGTGTCTCGCCAAACAAGGATAAGAAGCTGAAAACGAGCCCACAAAGTCCGGCCAGAACCAGACACGAATGTGAGCATTGGCTGCCCTGACTGAAGCACAGTGTGAAGAAACCGTGAGGTCATTGTCACTTTGTAATACCTTTATGGGCCTTCTTTGTCCAGTGCTAGACTTCCCAATTTCAGACCTCCTTGGACTTAGTTCAACAGATAGAAATAAAGATGATGAACATTCTGGAGAAGAAACACCATTGGAAAGCAAAAGGAGCCAGGGTTATTTAATCTAAAGAGAAGAAAGCTACGGTGACCAGACTCTTCTATTCCAGGAGTTAAAGTTGACAATTGCCAGATGTTCTTGAGGAAGAACCATGCTTACGTCTAGCAGAGGGGTTACATGTGTAGCAAAACAAAAATCTTTCTCCTCAAATCTGTCCTCTGATTTTGCTCATACAAAGAGAGACAAACACCTTTCCAAACGCTTGTCAGATAATATGCATTCAGCGATTGCATTGTTGTAACCAAAATATGTATTGGAAACAATACACGAGAGCGAAGATTGATTTTGACTTGTGGTTTCTGTCCGTTGTAGTGGGAGACGGTGCAGAACATATCCTGCTGAGGCAGGAGGAACAGAGTTGCTGCTCACATGACCGTGGGCCAGGGTGTAAAGGGGTGGGGCTGTGACCAGGAGTAAGCAGAACCTTCCATGGACCCACTTCTACCAGGTACCCTGCATATCCTAAGGGCTCTTGGTGTCTTTAAAACAGTACCACATGTTGGGGACCAAGTCCTCAAAAGTCAAGCCAGTGGTGAATATTCTACATTCAAACTCTAGCAGGGGCTTATTAGAGCAGAATATGGAGATCAAGAAAAAAATGATAGATTGGGATTATTTGAGAAGCAATAGCAACTGGATTTGGAACCTACCCCTGGTCTGAGACAGAGTTGTGGTTTGGGGCTAGGAATCAGCTACCTTGTAAGTCAGTTTCTTCAGGTGTGAAATAAATATAACTGACCAGGTGAAGTCCACGGTCTTTCACAATTCTGCATATTCATGCTTTGTGCCAAGTGAGAGCAGCATGGCAGCTGTAGTTAACATGCCAAAGTTGTCTGACCATAGCAAAGAAAATAATAAATGTCCTGGGGGATTTGGCACTGATTCCAGTGTGCCATAAATAATATGACACCCGTTTCATGGGTTGATGTCATGAGGTGGGTAAATTGCGGAGAGCTACAAGGTCTTATGAAGGAGTATGTCTTTGAGAGAGGCAAAAGAGAGATTGCAGGCTATTCCAGAGACAGGGATGTGGGAGCCAGAGTGGAGTGTGAGGGGCACCAGGAAGCCAGCTAGGAATGAGGATTGGGATAGAAGAGACTATGGGCTCATTCCGGAACACACTGATGGGTGTGAGTGTTGGTGTGACTGCCGAGCTCATATGTTGAAGTCTTTTACCTTTGAGATGATGTCATTAGGACGGAGGAGCTTCTGAGAGAAGTTCAGGGGACCTTGTTAATCTTTCCTCTGTGTGTAACACAACGAGAAACAGCACCCAATGAGCAGGAACACAGGTTCTCACTCAGGATACTAAAATGGAAACATCTACTGTGTAACATTTTTTGAAGATTAAGGCAGCTTATGTGCCTGACTCATAGCAAACATGAAGAAAACTGAGCTCTGGTGGCAAATGCACTTGAGACAAAGTAAGAGGAGATTAGCAGTGATTTCACAGTTTAAAGGAAGGGCCTGAATCTGGACTATTCCTAATGATGCAAACTAATTTTTACATAGTCCATTGACCTGTGTTCCAGGGTTAATTTCTAAGGAGTATCACATTTACATGGGCACAGTTTGTCCATTTCGCAGGCAAGCAGTTGAGCCTGATCTAAGTAAGCTGAAGACTTGTAACAGTTCCTCACAACTCTCTCCAAAGTCACTGTCTTGGTTACAACATCAACTTCCTGGAAATGAAACATGGACAAGTGATTAATGTTTTAAAAATTATAGCCAAGGTAGCTGAGCAAGGTGAGGCTAAGTCTGATTGCTGGCCATTTTCCAAAGTGGTTGGTGGAATCTAGTGGGTAGTTTTGTCACCAAAACAATGCTGGCAGACAAAAAAGAAAATTTAAGGTTCCAACTCCTCTGCTCATAGGCAGCAGACCAGACCGGAACCCCTTCTCATTGCCACTGTGCCTGTACCACCCACAAACCAACCAAGAGCCAGGGGAGCACGGTAGTCTGCTTGCCACTCCCTCCAGATAAAGAGGGTTAGGCTTGCTTCTTTAAATAGCAACGTTCCCACTGCTGTTTCATGGCCTCCTCCAGGAGCCCCGAGCAATAGTATGGCTCCTAACTCTTTTTCTTATCTCTTAAGACAATTCCTTCCTACCCAGCAAAGTAGGCTAGTGACACTTTTACTGTAAATCTTGACACAGTGCTAATTATTATTATTATTATTATCTTAAGACAGTAATGTGTGCATCTCAGGCTGGTCTTGAATTCTCCATATAGCCGAGGATGACCTTGGATATCTGACCTTCTTCCACCCCCTAAATGCTAAGATTATAGGTGCATACACCACACCTGGTTTATGGAGCCCAGGGCTTCGGGCATGTTAGGTCCTTAGTCCCTCAACATCCATTTCTATTAAGGCAAGACCTAAACTTCAAAGCAAGCAAGCCCAGAGGTCCCACTGGGCACTGAAATTTCTCATTTCTCTCTCCCTTTCTCACCGCAGTGTGTGCTCAGACACTCTTCCCGGGCCAGCCCCCTTTCTGCATTGGGATGTAAAAAATGAATCTGTATTTTCCTTTCAAAATAGATAGAGTTCTTCTGGAAAGTGAGGAATATGACTAAGTGATTTCTTAAAGTCCTTTCCAGCCAGTGATTCATCAGACACAGAATTGGAACTTGGAATGGTCTACCCTATTGTGAGCCAAATGTCTCATTTTTGCAAATGAGGAGAGTGAGGTCCATAGAGGTTAAGAGTTGTGGGGGCTGCCTGCTACAGTGGAAAAAAAAAAAGATGGGATTTGAAGTTTTAAAAGTTATGAATTTGGGATCAAATTCCAGCACAGACTTGCCGTGTGACCTTGAAAACATCAGTAACCCCCATAACTACAGTTACCTATTTTGTTTACTGTCTAATATCAGCCTGAGGATACACCATCTATGAAGAGCACAATAATTGACAAAACACAGTCTGAGCCTGGCCCATGTGTTGCATTTTTATTTGATTTCTCCAAGGTTACAAACAAAACCAGCATCTTCAATTCCAGGGCCATTTGATTTCCATCATCCGGTACTGTCTCCTCGTCCACCCCTTCCGTGGTTAGGTTTTCTCATAAGCCACCACACTAGTCTGACCTCTCTATGCTCCAGTCGTGGGAATTCAGATTGACTTTGATGGACTGCAGAGCTGCAGAGCCGCAACTATGATGTCTTGTTAGCGACATGCAAGCACCCTTCCATAATATCATAGTGATGGCTCTCAGATGCCAAGCTGACAGCGGCTAGCAGTCAGGTCATGTTCTGGAGCCAACTTCCGAAGCGGCATAGCTTCTCTAAGCAGATCTGTAACATCAGACCAGAACTTGAGAGATGGCTTTTGAGTAGCCTTTGGACTCCCAGGTTGCGGCACACACATACTTTGGTTGTGATAGGATGGGTGTAAGCCACAGAATGAAGCAATAACAGATAGAGATTTGCTGACTTGTTTGGTGGCGAGAGGCGGTTGACAGTGCCAACCTACAGTGATCTGCTGAGGTAGAAGGTGGTGGTAGATTGATCTCACAAGTGAACCATGGGTCCAAGGGTGGTATGTTTCCAAAGACCACTGACGAGAAGAGCACACTGGTCTCTGAGCTCATTCACCATTATCTGTGCATTAGGAAAGATTGTACGCTTTGTTTGACTCCATTATCAATCACAGGATATATTGAAACCTCAGGAGGTTACCCCAAATCATTTCTTCCACTTATCAAGTATTATGTACCTCCTGAACTGACATTTTGTGACCCTTTGTTCAAGCTGGCACTGGCTTCTTGTGTCACTGATGCTCTTCTCAGCTCAGTGTTGGACATCCTTCTTCAACTGATTGAGAAGAGCGGGGCCACTTCTTCACCAGTGATCCCAAGAGTGCCACCATTTGATCCATTTCCCACCGTTTTCTTGAGCATGAAAAGTTTTTCCAGTTTCCAGAAAGAGGAGGGTCAAGATTACGATAAATAGGGAGGACTGCTTTTTGCCATAAAAATGGGGGAAAAAAAAATGAAACGGGGGAGGGACCACTGCGAGCCAGTTCACTCAACAGTTTCCATGTTAAAAAGAAGTTGAAGTCGGAGCCATGTGGTCTCAATAAAGTAGTAAAATATATTTTCTTACCCTACACTTCATGTGCCCATAACCTTCCTTTTAAATCATCTCTAACCAGTCCCAAATCACCCTGACCGCAAATCATTTGGTGGCTTTGGTCTCCAGGCAATGGAATGTGCTGGAGCAGACGGGGAGTCGCTACCAAGTGCGCTCAGAGGGAGCTTCCACCCCACCCCTGCCCCCCAAGGCGCACAGACCCCAGCAAGAGCCTTGAAAGTTCTGCACTGAGATAGCACATGACATCATGGCTCAATCATTCCAGAAAACACAACACACACACACACACACACACACACACAACTGCAAGGGCTGCAGAATGGTAGGCAGTGCAACGTGACACAAGCCACGGTGGGCAAATAGAGCCCAAGAACCGCTTTCCTTAAGAAAACACTCACAAATACCACAGGCAGGCAGACAGAGGGACATTTAATTACATTTACAGAAACCCATTGTATCCATCAGCCCCACCAATTTCAGAGCTGACCAGCTAGTAGGAAGGTCACCCACTGAGGCTGTCCTGGAGATGGGGCAGCCAGGAGATCCTGAAGTTACGTCCAGGTATCATAGAGCATGTGAAACTGTGAAATCGGCTGATGATGCTTGACTGAATTTCCAAGAGAGCTCGACCCTCTGCAGTATCTGTCTTTGTGTGTGTAGTTGCAGAGTTAGGAGAGGCCCAAGGTGCTAGAAATCAATTATTCAATTCATGACTAATTGACGAGACACCTAGCTAAGCGGTCCCAGGCACAAACAAAACTCTTGCGATTGCCATCTGCTGTCACATCTGAGGATCCAGCCTTTTGCTTTGCAAGTGCAACTGGATCTTTTGTTTGTTTATTTTTATTTTTTAAAGGAACTCTCCAAAGAGTTAAGTATACAGTCTTTGAAGAGACGGTGAATGCATTGGGTGTGCCTGTAGGCACTTCTGGGAAACGAAGTCCAACACTCATTGGCACAGCATGATGAAGGCTTGAGGGGAAAACATGTTCCAAATAAAAGCACTATTTTTGAGTACCCAGCTATCATCTTACAGCAATTGCTAGAGCGAGCATTTAAAAGGAGACCCTGAAGAGCTAGGAGACAAGAAGGATATGTCTAAATGGCCCCCAAACTTCCCAGTTTTCACCCTCTAGAATCGTCACTGCTGATTCTAGTAAAAGGAGATTTGTGGTGAAAGGAGCAGGGGACCCAGCAAAATCATAAAACCAAAATATCAAGCTGCAAACGTAAACACTGTAATGTTCAAAGTAGGTCTCATACCTTAGGCGACAAAGAAAAAAAAAACTGTACAGCAACTGTAGACATCTATGTCTGCTAGCTATAATCTTTTCTGAGACATGTTATTTTACATCCCGGTAATGTGTGTGTGGCAACCGTCTTTTTCATCAGATACACTGGGGAATAACTGTTCATTTCAGCTGGGGGTGGGAACAGCCCAAATGCATGCTGGTCATATCTTTCTGTAAGCTCTAAAACAATGGTGGGGAGAAAAATGCAAGACTCCCAGGCTACTGAAAATAACCTGTTTGCTATTACTTATACTGTTATAAGCCTAGGACTCTCCCTCCCTCTCTTTCTAATTGCTGGGTTCAGCAGAGATTTCCCATGGATTTATCAGCAGCAGAAATAAACATGCATTTAGCTGAGCTCTACTTGGAAGTGTTAGGAAGGGCTATTCAAAGTCTGTTTTCATCCCGCGGTTAGGAATTCCACGTGAACTTGCTAGGATGTTAAGCTACATTCCAGTATCCTGATGATTCTGTCAATCATAGAAGGGGGGAGCAAAAACCAGCTATCCTTGGAGAACAGCTCCTTTCTCAGATGGCCCTCCCTCTTTCTGCCTTCTGCACAAGACAGTACTACCCTTCCCCTTCATCGGAAGCCTACCACTTCTGAATTTGAGGTGACTTCTGAATTGGGCTCATCAAGCACCAGAATCTGAATACAGGCTTTTGGTGTAGGCACACTGTGGGACATCTCCCCCAAAGAAATACTGGTTGCTTCTAGAATCGGTCATTTCTAGAACTCCCCCCAAATGGAATCCTTGTCAAGTAATGCATCAGATGGGGGCACAGGGGACCGGGCCGGGGGGGAGCAGGACATGGGGGAGTTCCGTCTTCTGCTCCCAGTCTTTCCATGGTAGAGAAGTCATCAGGAATGCACTCCTCGCTATTGTATTCTGCTTGCCACTTGTTCCTAGAGCCACAGCCAACTGCATGCTAACTAATGAGAGAGGGACTCAGTCCAAAGGGCTTCCAAGAGAAAAGGGGAGCTGGGAAAGGAGCTGTAGATTTTGTTAGACAAAGGACTGCAATCGAGCGAGACCCAAGAAAACAAACAACTTATAGGACACTGAAGGACAGCAGAGGTGAAAACCGCCCGAGTTTTCTAAGAGGGGGAAAAAAAAGAACCGGAAAAACAACAATAAAAACTCTCCAAACAAAAAGATCAACCTCAAACTTTCCCTGAGATAAAGCGTTTCCAGCTAGAACTCATTCAGCCACCGAGTGGTTCAGGCTGTCAGAAGCGGCTCGCCTTGTCAAAGTTTCCTTCTGGTGCAGGCAGGGGTGCCGCAGATGAGAAATTAGATGAAAACCCATCCCAAAGTTTTGCTTCAGGGGCGTGCAGTGGAAGAAAGTAGCACGTTAAGACCGGGGTGGGGGTGGACAAAGAGGGCAGAGATGTAACCTCACGCCCTTCTCCCCTCCCCCACCCAACCCTAACAACAGAGAAGTCTGGTGGAGTAGGACTCTCTGCCTGCTCTCTGTAAGGGTTTTAAAGGATCGGGGAACCTTGTGCAACTTCGCGGCTCTGCACGGATCAAACGCTGCCACTTACCAGTTGGGCACCGAACACTCTCTGCACACCCGCCGAAGCAGCTCCTCTGGGCTCCTTCGGATCCCGCTCGCTCTCCTCGTGCAATTTGAGGACTTGAGATATCGGAGCAGAGGAACACACAGGCAGCGGGGTCGCCTAGTGCTGGGCTCCCAGCAGCCTGTGGTGGAGTCACAGTGAGGACGTGGTCTCCCCAGTCCCGCCGTCCGAGCCAGGCAGCTGGACTGCAGCCGCGCGAGTGAACCGCGTCTGCAGAGGGGCGCGTGTGCGCCGGGTGTGAGCGAGTGAGCGAGAGGAAGAGAGAGAGGTAGAAAAGGATCCAGCCGCTGCTGGGGAGGGGGAGAGAGCGAGGGTGTGTCCTGGGCAGGAATGTTGTTAATGTCCAGAAATAACGCCCCTCTATCCTGCCCTGCTTACACGTCCAAAGGTTTTTGTTTAGCCAGGGGTGGGAGGATCACAATCAACCACCACTGAAGTGACAAGCTAGTGCCAGTCCCAGACAAGTTCCGAAGCCACCAGCCAGCTCAGCCTCAGCTTGAAGCCCTTCCTAGACACCTCAGCTCATTTCACACGGATGGCAAGTCTTTACACACCTGGGAGAGCAATTAGGCGACACCAATTCTCACCTTCACCTCCTTTATATCCCCGTCCATGACGATCACGTGGATGTCCCTCCTCCTAAGTTAAATCTCTCCTGCCAGTCTATAAATTAATCACCATGTCACACAAGGAGCCCTTATGAAAGGGAATGCGGAAAATAAATCTGGTCTTTGTTCTCTTTTGATGTTGAACAAGCCTGCCATTAATCAACTCTTTTCCTCAGCATCCAAGTTGCGATGCACTGAGTGGACATGTGCAGTTCTCTTGCAGTTGTGCCCCCGCTGCATCGTGTCGCAGTGACTCAGTCACTGTCCAGATGGCCATGACCGAGAAGCAATAGGAAAACTCGAGGGACCTCTTAAAGCCTTCCTACCTGCCAGCTCTCACCCCCTGGCAGACTTGCCTTAAGACACTGGGAGCGCTGACCTCACCATGGGCTGTATTTCCCATCTTTGCATTCCAGAATTAGCCTGCCCGAGACACAGAAACCCAGGATTGGATTTGGTAACTTGGAGAAGAAACCCATGAGGGACCAATGAAGCTATTAATTTAAATAGAGTCCATAAAATGTCAAAGGCATGACAGATTCTTGAAGTCAATTAGGAGCCTTATCAGAGCATGGGCTCCAAAAATAGAGTCATCCTGAGAGGTCCAAGCAGAGATAACAAGAGGCATGTTTGGAAGTAAACACATCGAAAGAGCGCTGGTCCATCTCTAGCTCACATTTATTATCCTGAGGACGGGATGGCTCATGAAATATTGGATATTTTCCCCTTCCTTATTAAATTTTCCCCTTCTTTTGGGAATCATTGCCGAGCTAATAAGGTTGAGGTTGCTTCCAATGGGAAGATATTCCGGGTTTGGCAAGTCCAGTCTCTTCTCGCATATCTTTTTACTTTTTGTCTCTGCACGTCAGTTTTCATGGGGTTACAGAGTCAAATGTTGTTCCTCTGAACGGCAGCAGAGGGAACAGAGGAGTTTTGAGTTTCATTTGTTCCTCTCTCATCTCTGGGAGGAGTCAGAAGAAGAGCCTTTCTTCTGTGAGTCAGAAGCCATTCTGCTGATTGAAGGCACAGGCTAAAACAAAGGGATCTTGGCACGTGGTTCCCCTAAACAGAGAAACTTGAGTAGCCCCTGAGTCCACACTTGCTGAAAAGGTAAACATTTTAGGCTTCTGAAATGCAGTCTCAAAGATGGGGGCCTTTCTGGGCTCCCTTGTGTGAGTGTGGATGAGAACGAAAGTTGGGTGGAATCGGTTCCCCATTTTCTGGACCCAAGGAGCTACCTTTGGGTGCAGCTATCAGGTGCCCAATGTTCGTGGAAGTTCTGCCCTTGATCTCCACAATCAGCCAATTGTTTAAGCTTCAATTGGAAGTGTTGTCACTGCTAAACATTCTTCAGAGTTTCCCAGACCAGGAAAGAGAGGGTGACAAATTTCTTCCTGTGTGGTTCAAGGAGGGGCGGGGAGCTGCTCAAACTACGAAGTCCTGAGCTCTCTTCACAGCTACTGCTAAGATAATGGCTTCTTACAAAAGAAATGAATAACCAGCAGGGGAAGCACATGATTAGTCCAGCACTCTGGAGGCAGAGGCAGGTGGATCTCTGTGAGTTCAAGGCTAGCCTGATCACATAGCAAGTTCTAGGGCAACCAGGACTACATAGAGACCCAGTCTCCAAAGACTGAAAAAACCGTTTTTTTGAATAAGCAACAATTCATATAATTTAAACAAAAACAAAGGCACTGCACTCTTGCCTACACCCTTCAGTGGGTTAATGGTAATATTCGTTTTCCCTGTAGGCCTCCCAATTTCTTTAAGTACATGGATACAGAAAACACTTTCCGTTTTCTTTGGAAAATAAAATATTCAGAATTATTACTGGACTTTATCCCCCCTTTTTACTATCGATTCTTTTCTATTATATGCTTCTCTGTCTCCCCGCCACCATTCAGTTCAAAATAAACCTAGCTCAGCATCTAGTACCCACCTACTTCTGTATATGTTAGTGACAAGGAATTGGAGAAATTGGCTTTTGTCCCTCTATGGCATCTGTATCTGGGGGAGGGACATAAAACACATGATAGACATTGTCTTTGTCAGGGTCACTGTTGCTGTGATGAAGCATCACAATTTGGGGAGGAAAGTGTTTATTTGGCTTACACTTCCATATCGCTGTTCATCAATTAAGGAACTCGGTACAGGAACTCAAACAGAGCAGGGACCCAAAGGCAGGAACTGAGGCAGAGGCCGTGGAGGAATCCTGCTTACTGGCTGAGCCTGCTTTCTAGGACCGCTAGCCCAGGGATGGCATTACCCACAATGAGCTGATTCCTCCCTCACCAATCACTAATTAAGAAAATGTTCTACCAGATGGATAAAACTAGAAAAAAAAATCATCCTGAGTGAGGCAACTCAGATCCAGAAAGATAAATATGGTATGTATTCATGTGCAAGTGGATATTAGCTGTTAAGTAGCATGTAACCATGCTATAATCCACAGATCCAGAGAGGCTGGTAACAAGGAGGGCTCTGGGGATCTCTCTGGGAAGGGAATTATAATAGATTTGCATGTAGACTGGGGGTGGGAGGGATGGGAATAGAGGCAATCTGTGTGGACTCAGGGAGGGAGGGGTGGAAGGAAAGACTACTAGAATTGGAGGGTGATGTGGAAATTCCCTGGACCCTGTGAGGGAGACACAAGTGAGGACTTCTAGTAATGGAGGGTATGGAGCCTGGACCAGCCATCTTCTGTGATGGAGGATAGGGAGCCTGGACCAGCCATCTTCTGTGATGGGGGATACAGAGCCTGGACCAGCCATCTTCTGTGATGGGGGATAGGGAACCTGAACCAGCAATCTTCTGTGATGGGGGATACAGAGCCTGAACCAGCCATCTTCTGTGATGGGGGATAGGGAACCTGAACCAGCAATCTTCTGTGATGGGGGATACAGAGCCTGAACCAGCCATCTTCTGTGATGGGGGATACAGAGCCTGAACCAGCCATCTTCTGTAACCAGGGAGGATACGGAGCCTGAACCAGCCTTCTTCTGTAACCAAGGAAGATACGGAGCCTGAACCAGCCATCTTCTGTAAGCAGCTAAGGCTTCAGGGGTGGGACGGGAACACCAACCCAGCCACAAAACCTTCGACCTACAAGCTGCCCTGCCTACAGGAAGTGCTGGGGCCATGGTGGCTCAGAGCTTGTGGGAGTGGCCAATCAATGAGTGGTCTAACTTGAGGCCCACACTACGAGAGGGAACCCAAGCTCCACACTGCCTGGATGGCCAGAAACCAGAAATGGGTGGACCCAGAGACCTAGGATAGAATTAGACATGCCTAAACTAAAACAGCAACAACAACAAAGCAATGAAATGATTTCTAAGGACATCTACACTACTCATAGATTGGCACCTAGCCCAATCGCCATCAGAGAGACTTCCTCCAGCAGCTAATGGGAGCAGATGCAGAGACCCACAGACAAACACTAGGCTGAAAGAGATCTCCATTGGGTTCCTTCCCCCTTGGAGCTGGGGAGCATCACAGAAGAGGGAGAGGAAGAATTGTAGGAGCCAGAGGGCTCCAGGACACCAGGAGAACCCAGTCGACAGCATCAACTAAGGAGGGCTCATGGAGACTTAGAAACTGAAGCAGCAATCATGGAGCCTGCACAGGTCTGTGCTGGGTCCTCTGGATAGACGTTGAGGTTGTCTAGCTTGGGGTGTTTATGGGACTCCCAATAGTGGGAGTGCATCCTTTTTGTTTGTTTGTTTGTTTTTGAGACAAAGTGTCTCTGTAGTTTTGGAGCCTGTCCTGGAACTCACTTTTGTAGACCAGGCTGTCCTCGAACTCACAGAGATCTGCCTTCCTCTGCCTCCTGAGTGCTGGGATTAAAGGTGTGCACCACCACTGCCAGGCTCTTACTGCATTTTATTATACTGTGTTCTGTTGATATCCCTGGGAGGTCTGCTCTTCATTGAAGGGAAACAGAGGAGCAGTGGATCTGGGGATGAGGGGAGGTGTGTGTGGGAACTGGGAGGAGTCGAGGGAGAGGAGGCTTTGGTCAGGATCTATTATATGAGATAAGAGTAAATAAAGAGAAAAAGAAAGTGCCCTCCGGCAGTGGTTCTCAACCCATCAGCTTCCTGCATATCAGATATTTGCATTCTGACTCATAACAGCAGAAAAATTATATTTATGAGGTAGTAGCAAAATAATTTTATAGTAGGGGGTCATCACGACATGAGGAACTGTATTTAAAGTGATGCAACATTACAAAGGTTGAGAACCACAGGCTTGCCTACAGCCTGATCTTACAGAGGCATTTTTCAATTGAGGTTCCCATTTCTCCAATGACTCGGGCCTGTGTCAAGCTGACATTAAACTAGCCAGCACGAACATCTGCAAGGAAATAATATATTATACTAAAGCATAATAGGAGCATCTGAGAAAAGTATAGCAAGATTATGAGGAGGTCTAGAATGTGGGAGATTTATGATTTGGGATGGCATGGTGAATGTCGCTTAGCTGAGAAAGTGACCTTTGAGCAAAGACATGATGGCGGTGAATAGGTGAGCTTCAGGATTGTTTGGTGAAGGAGGGGTCAGGTAGTGCACAGGTCTGAGGGGTGGTATGTAGACTACAGGTGGAGGACAGTGGAGAGGGTGGTGGAGCAGGAAACTTGAAGCAGAATGCCACTGGAAGTCAGACAGACAGTGGGCAATTCAGAGGGTTGTGAAAGCTAGCGCAAGAAAGTTTTGACTGATGACAACTTATGCTGGAGAGGTTGTGGGGGTAAAGGGAACATTTCTTCATTGCTGGTGGGAATTCAAGCTGGTACAGCCCCTTTGGATGTCAGTGTGGCAATTTCTCAGAAAATTAGAAAATAACCTTCCTCAAGACCCAGTAATACCACTTTTGGGTATATATCCAAAGGATGCTCAATCATGCCACAAAGGACATGTGCTCAACTGTGTTCATAGCAGCATTGTTTGTCATAGCCAGAACCTGGAGACAATCTAAATGCCCCTCACCTGAAGAATGGATAAGGAAAATGTGGTACACTTACACAATGGAGTACTATACAGCAGAAAAAAATAATGACATCTTGAATTTTGCAGGAAAATGGATGGAGCTAGGAAACATCATTTTGAGTGGAGTAACCCAGACACAGAAAGACAATGTATTCACTCATAAGTGGTTTTTAAACATAAAGCAAAGAAAACCAGCCTACAATTCACAATCCCAGAGAACCTAGACAACAGTAAGGATCCTAAGGGAGACATACATAATCTTAATCTACATGGGAAGTAGAAAAAGACAAGATCTCCTGAGTGAATCTGGGGCATGGGGACCTTGGGAGAGGGTTGAAGGGGAGGGGAGAGGAAGAGAGGAGAGCAGAGAAAAAATGTAGAGCTCAATAAAAACCAATAAAAAAAGAAAACTTTAACTTTTATTCTTTTAACTTTTTGCATGTGTATGTGCATGTGTCATGTATGCATGTATATATGTGAGGATGTATGTGTGGAGGACAGGTTGGTGTCTGGAGTCTTCTCCGACTATTCTCTCCCTTCTGTATTGAGTCTCTTCCCAGAACCCATAACTCTGTGATTAATGGTCTAGCTGGCCTGTTTGATCTGGGACTCCTTTGCCTACCTCTGGGGCACTTTGATTACAAGCTGGCTTCCACTCCCACCTGGCATCTACTCATGGATCCTGGAGATCTGAATTCTGGACCTTGTGGTTGAGTTGCAAACTCTTTACCCAGCAAGCTAGTTCCGTAGCCCCTTGATTTTTTCTTAGAGCACTAGGGAGACATTGGAGAGTCTTCAGCATGACACACATACAGACACACACACACACACACTGCCTAGAGAACATGTTCATGTTTAATGTTGCATATTTCCTTTTATAAATGCAGTACGATGTATTTAGTAAGGATCCCAATGATAGACATCTGAGTTGTTTCCAAACATTAGACAATGTGGTAGACACCCATGGATGATATTTTACACTTGTGCAAGTAAATCTGTGGTACTGATTCCCACAAATGGGATTACTACATTTTCCATTTCAGATTTTGATAGATGCAGCCAAATTGCCCTTCAGAGGGCAGAACCAATTTACACTCCCATTAGTAATATTCTTGCCATCTTCAAGAGTGCTGTAGCCTTCCCAACAGAGTATGCAATTAAACTTCTGGACTCTGGTCAATCTGATAGGTGAAAAGTGATGTCTCAGGATAATTCTGATTTGCATTTTTGATTTTGAGTGAGTCTGAGTAACTTTTCATACACTTGGCACCCATATAGCTTTCTTTGTACCATATATTTTTTTTTTGTTGTTTTGTTTTTTTGTTTTGTAGTGGCCTAGTGGCCTATTGATGTGCCCTTCCCATTTTCTTCTGTAGTCTTCGAATATTTCTCTGCAGTTTCTAATAACCAAATGTCATTAAGGAGATATCACTCTGTCTTATGAGAGCTATTTTACCTCCTGTCTATAGACTTGGTTGATAATATCCTGTGATAGTTCTAAGTTTGAATTATTCTACAGTTTTTGAATTATTTACCCATTTAAAAACATACACACAGTTAGAAAGATCCTTCCTATCTATATTCTTGTCATTGATTAATTAACTAATAAATTAATTTCTTACATGTGTGGGGATGTGGGTGCATGGTATCAGGGGTCTAGTATGCAGGTCAAAGGATAACTTCTACTATATGGGTTTGGGGAATGGAATTCAGGTCCTCAGGCCATCAGGCTGGAGGATAACACACTTCCATGCCAAGCTGTCTCTCCAGTCCTCATGTTTCATCTTTAACACTGAAATATTTTAGTATGTGGGGTGGTTTGAATGAAAATGACCCCCATAGGTCCACAGAGAATGGCTTTTCTAGAAGGTGTACCCCTGTTGGAGTAGGTGTGGCCTTGTTGGATGAGAAGTATCACTGGGGATGGACTTTGAGGGTTTCAGATGCTGAAGCCATGCCCAATATGACCCCCCTCTTTTTGCTGCTTTCCAATCTGGATGTGGAAATCTCAGCTCCTTCTCCAGCACCATGTCTGCCTACATTCTTCCACACTTCACACCATGCTGACAATGGACTAAACTCCTGAACTACAAGCCACCCCAAGTAAATGTTTTCCTTTAAAATAGTCGTTGTGGTCATGGCCTCTCTTCACAGTGATGGAAACTAAGACAGTATGTACTTTATCCCTGCTTAGTTTATAAGGTATTAAGAAGGGACTCTGTTTTATTTTATTTCAAATAATGACCATATCCTACTACCACTTTTCACAGAAACAATGAAAAAATATTTCATTTACACTTAAAAACCCGCATCAGACAATTTGTCACCTCAATCATTTTTCAGCATGAAGCTTTATACAATGTCCATAATATTGACCAATATTTTTCCTGGACAATACTGCCTTTCAAACTGAATCTTCACATCAATTGAACAACTCATAATCCACCCCCTTCCAGCCTTCAGTCACAGTTTTTGCCTCTGATTTAGTAAATTTAACTGCTTTATAGACTATATAGAGGTGAACCATACAGCATTTTTCATCCTGTGACAGGTTTTGTCATAGTGCAATGCCCTCAAAGTTCATATGTACTGGACATATAGCACACGACTGACTACTTCTTCTTCGTGGTTAAATAATATTCCACACAAGCATACACAGTCTTTATTTGTGCATCTGTTGGTACACATCTGAATCAAGTGCTCTTGGCTATTGTTAATAATCCTGCTGCGAACATGGATGAGCAAATGATTCTTCAAGATCCTGCTTTTGGTTCCTGTGAGCGGGATGTGGCATTTTAATTTTATTTTTTAATCTTTTAAGGATTTTTCATAGTTGTACTATCTTCCATTCCCACCAGCAGTAGATGCGAGTTCTGATTCTCCAGATCCTCATGGCCACTTGCTCTCTGTGCTTTTGTTGTTGACTATGCCACTGGGTATGAGATACTGAGGCACTGGGCAATCCAGACTATATAGGAACTGCAAGCAGCGTAAGAATTTTTGACTCTTATCCTTTTATTTATTTATTTTTGTTTGTGTGATATGATTGCCTATACATATGCGTTCACTTGTATCATGTATGTGTGGACACCAGAAGTTGATATCTGGAGACTTTCCCAATTGCTCTCTACCTTATATATTGAGGCTAAGTCTCTCAGTGGAACCCAGAGCTCAGAACTCAAACACTGTGGTTTGGAGTTTCATTTGTTTAATTTTGATAGCGGGCACCTTTTCATTTGTGTCTTACTTGAGTCCTATCTATAGAAAGCTCTATACTTAGGTCTATATTTCAAGTGGATTGTCTTTTTGTTGTTGAACTACAGATGGTCTTTATATATTATAGATACTAAGTGCTTATTAGATTCCATGATTTGGAAATAGCTTCCTCAAATTCTACTGATGTGCTTCTTGCTCTGTGCATTGGTCACAGAGCCAAGTCTGAATGGATGCTTTGATGGCCGTGCTTTGCCTCAACAACTCCTCATATGTGAGATGCTGTGTTTACCCTGAGGCAGGTAGTATTACTGGACTTCCATTCTTTTTCTTAGTTGTCATATCGACACTATTTTAAAATATCGAGGCTGTTTGTTTTAATATCTAGTAGGGCTCTGAAAATATTTTGTATATGGCATTTTTTTTTGAGACAGTGCATTGTGGATACCAGGCTCCTCTTGAACTCGCTATATAGCCAAAGATAACTGGAAACTCTTTCCCCTCCTAAGTGCCGGGATTATAGACATGTGCCATCAGAACTGGTTTATGCTGTGCTCTGGATTTAACTCAGGGCCTCTTGAACGTGAGCTCAGCATTATATTACAGAGATTATTTTCCCCATTCATGATGGACATAGAATGATAAACTATCGTATTAAGGACAGACATATTAATTTGATCTGATTTTACTAAAAAGGTATTGTTTTGGTAGTCAAATGGTAATTATCTTTTGCCCAAATGCTTTGGGAGGCTGTCCTTAGAAGCTATCACAAAACCTTTCCATTTAAATATGTTAATTAGAGGGTAGTAACAGATTTCCTAATAATGAGCTATCCCTGTGTTATTATCATAAAACTACATGACTAAGGAGATTTAATATTTAATGTGCTGACAGGTGTTGTTTGCTAGCAATTTATTTGGCGTTTTTACACTTGTTTTGGCAATTAAATTTTTTCTTTAATTCAGAGAGTTATTTATCTATTTGTTGTATGCGAATGTCATTGTATACACCATGGTGCACACATAGAGATCAAAGAATCCTTTGCACCATGTGGGCTCTGGTATTGAACTTGAGTCATCAGGTAGGCCTGGTGGCACAAGTGTTTTTAACTGCCGCACAGCTCACAACTGGAACTTCAATCATTTTTATTTCTGCCTTGTGATCAAAGAATGAAGTTTTGCCGGGACTTCAGCTCAGTAGTGGAATGCTTGCCTAGCATGGGAGAGGATGTATATCCTACCAGGAGAGACGACCTGGATCTACATTCCAGTGCCATAAAACAAAATAGGAAAGGGAGGGGGTATGGTCAATTCTGTGTATGTTTCTTTGGTCAGTTAAAAACTAATTATGTGTAGGATAAATTTCATAACAAGTGTCTTATAGTTTATTATGTTCTAGTTATATATATTTTGGAAGTTCACAGATACACCATTGACCGAAAGCTTTCTCTCATAATCTCTGTAATTTTTATTTTACAGGGTGGCTGCCATGTTATTTAATGAAAGTGTATTAACCACTCTTCCCATGCAGCACCACCCAGCACCTCTTCTCATCCTGTTTCTCTGCTGGCCTCCATCGACCTCCTCTGATGTCCTAACTTGATTCTAGCACGATGTTTTTGCCCACCATGTCTCCCTCATCCCTTCACACTGATAAGCTCTGCATTGCTCTGCTCTAGCCCTCTCTCCCTCGCGTCCTTTCCCTTCCTCTCCTCTGCTCTCCCCCTCCCTTCCCCCTTGGTTTTTGAACTTAGGGTCCATGGCTGCCGTTCTGGCCCCCTGCACTGTGCTGTATTTCCAGCCTTCTGCCATGGATCCTCAGAGTATTAGCCCCAGTTGTATGAAGAGGAATGTTTACGGGTACAGCCTGAGCTCCTAACATACAATCTGCTTGCATGAATACTAAACTATCATCTCATGTACATAAGTTTGTGTATTTATGGTATTTTTTTTTCAGAAGTTCCAATTAGTTCTATAATGATGCAAATTTAAAAGCTACTTCCAGGGACAGGTGACAAAGAGCTTGCCATACCCATGTTGAGAGCAAGATTTTGGATTCCCAGCATCTAGGCAGGTATGGAGGCCTATCTATAATCCCCACAGCAAGATGGCCAGCTAATCTAGTTTGTGTGAATTGGTTAAAATTAGGGAACCTTGACTGGAGAGCCAATGAGAAAGATGCTCACTGTCAACCCCTGGCCTCCACACGCACAGTCGTGGGCACCTGCTCCTGTGTGTCCACATGTGCCCACCTACCATACAGATGGATAACCAGAAGCACGCACAACACACACACACACACACACAGAAGAAGAAGAAGAAGAAGAAGAAGAAGAAGAAGAAGAAGAAGAAGAAGAAGAAGAAGAAGAAGAAGAACAACAACAACAACAACAACAACAACAACAACAGCATGGAATGGTTATTTCGGTGAGGATACATTTGATTTGAGCTCTTCTGCTCCTTCCAGCATTACTGTAAGCCCAAGAGAGAGTTGTTCCCACTGTACAGCTGGGGCAGACGGAGAGAAACTTTTGAAAATAGGTGTTTGCTCATTATCTTTACATGAGTAAACATGCAACTTAGCTTTCTGTTCTCCCACAAAGAAGCCTTGATGCAGAGAGATGCATTTTCTAAGGCTCAGAGAGGACAGTGTACCAAAGAAGTGTGCAATTAATGAGCTCTGCTTTCCTCAGGAAACGCTAGCATCACTGAAACGCTGGATGCTTGACTTCTGGAGGTCACAGAATCCCCTTTCTGTAGAAGCTTCATAAATAAAGAGATCTCTTTGGACAGTTTGAGTGTGGTCCTGCCCCAAGGCAGGGGTGACTGCCCCACCTCTGGGGCCCCCTTCCTCCAACCATGCAAAAAGTGCATGCCGGAGCGTCAGAGTGACTCATTTTCAAACATAGGCCCCAGAGGATGATCAGTCAAGAGATTGGTATCGGTGGCATTGGGGTTCAGAAGCATAAAGTGGTTATGTAACAGGATGCTACTTGATGGAGAAACTTAAGCATGGACCAAATTACAGCTAATAACGCTGGCTCTCTTTGTGGTCTAGAGACTAGAAGATCATAATCAACTTCCTGTTGCTTCCAGTTAAAGGAAACATAAGAGGAGTGAGTGCCCACATGTCTTTTCTACTGAAAGAAGTGGGGAAAAGAAACAGGAAAAATATGTAGAAAAATTTCAAGTGGAGATGCTTTAGGGCCACATTTTCTTCTACAATGAAATTCTCAGGTTGTCCAGAAACTCAACATCTGAATTGTGCCAGTTAGTGGGTCTGAGCAAGACTGGAATGCTGAACATTCTTCAAGGCTTCATAAAAAATCCCCCAACTGATGGACAAATGCCTATGTTGTAGTCATGGAAAGAGAAGCCCCCCCTTGTGATTTGGGACTGAGTTTGTTCGTTTTATATTTATAGTTTCATCACTGAAGGAATGTAGAATTTGGCATTGAGAAGAGCATGGGGAAGGAATGAAGGAAAGAATAGAGAGCAGACGTGTGTGTGTGTGTGTGTGTGTGTATATACCTAGGCACTATGGGATTGAGGGAGAGGGAGAGTGTTTACTATCATCATCTTCATTCCCATTTGTTTCGTTCATTTGCTTTTGAAGCAGACTCTCCTTTGAGTCTCTAGTGCCGGAGAGTAGCTGTAAGAATTTTCTGCTTCCCTTGCTTGCAGCTCCATCTGTTTACAATGAAAGCTTGGCTTCCACTTTTTGGCACAAATAAAAACCCTAGGGTGCCCATATAAGTCAAACAGATGAAGCATGTGTTCCCAGACCTGAAGCATCACCCTTTCCTGGAGGCCCGGGACTTTTGTGATGGATTTACATAGCATCTCATCCTCAATAAATCTAGGAGGAAGCTTCTGGGAAGCAAAGGTGGGTCACAGGTCGCTGGACTTCACAGTCTGAGCAGTTCATCTGCCACCTAATGGAGTGATGGAACCCTGGGGTCACACTTGCCAGGAGAGAGGTTGGTAACCAGCAATTGAGCTATGTAGTAAAAATTCCTTTCACCACTTGTCATGGGATTCTTAAGTATTTGGGAGAGGGATTTACACATCAAAACAAGGAAATATGGAAATATGGTCTTTGCATAATTGCTGAAATTGGACCCGAATTCCAGATAGAAAGCCATAAGTTTCCATAAACAGAATAGCAAAAAAGTAAGTAAACAAGACAAAACTTTTTAGTACCAACTCTGAAGGCCAGGCTGGGGTTGGGGTGGAAGGAGAAAGGAGCTCTTTGGGTGATGCAGTTGCTCTCAGATAGAGATCCACACCTAGAGGCTGGCAACATTCACCCTCTCCCTACATGCAAACTTCAGACAAAGGTCTGTAAGGCGATGGCAATAGGGAATACTGTATGCCCTGAAAGGTGTTGCTTCATGTTGGCCACTTCTCACTGTTTACTGAGCCTGCCCCTCGGGGGTTCTGTGGGAGAAATCTCGACTTCCTTTTCAAAGGGTATTCAGTAGCTGCCAGCAAGAAAGACTGAAGCAAACCATATATAAAACTGAAGCAAAACATATATGCTTGAGGCCATTGAAGAATCAGATGTGCATCGGCTGGTCTGGAAATGTGGTTGCATGCATCAGAATTAAATGGGTCTAGACAAAATGCTGATTCCCTGGTAAGCCCAGCACAGATTCAGAGGACCAGGGTTGGACTAAGGCATCTGTACGTCAGTCAAATATTCTAAGTTCTTTGATGGAAATGGACTGTGATATTCAAGCTTCACTGCCATCTTGTCGAGATTTAGACTCAGCATGGAGACACATCTATAGGGTGTGTCTATGAGAATGTTTCCAAAAAGGGTTAACTGAGGAGAGAAGATCCTCTAGGATGTGGGAAGCAAGTTCCAATAGGCCAGGATTCCAGAACAAACGAAGCTGAGGGAGTCACGTGGCACACGCGTGTCCTCCTCTCTTTCTACTCTCGGCCTGCCCGTGTATTGGGACCAGCTGCCTCACACTCCTGTCACCGTGCCTGCATCACCATGTCAGACGGTAGCCTTGAACTAGGAGCTTATTTTGACAGGAATTTTATCACAGCAATAAGAAAAGTAATTAATTCATGAACTTAAGAGCCCACTTTGAGACTTGCTAACCTAGAGGATTTCTATTATCCCGCTTAAAAAGAGTTGAGAGCGAAATCACACATGTTGAGTTATAATCACCCATAGATTTTCCATAGACTGTGCCACAAGTTATCCAGAAATTCAATGATGTCTTAATCTCAAACCTAGGATCTTCTCTGGACAAGTGTGTGACTGACAGGGTATGCAAGGATGTGTCGCAGACTAGATGTAAAACAGACTGTTCTCCAGGAAGTCTTGCTTGAGTCAGCCTCCACATGGGACCCAGATCTCAGCATAGCAAAGCATTATATTCTTTTATTCTGATTTAGTCTTTTAATTGAGTCGTCTAATTTGAACATCTTTATGTTTGGGTTTTACTTTTTTTCTTTCCACTATAAGACTGTGAGTGTGTGTGTGTGGGGGGGTGCTGGCTTGCACATTTGCGTGTGTGACTGCAGGTGGGTGGTTGCTGTAACACACAAGCAGAGATCAGAGGACAGCCGAGGGAGTCCATACTCACTTTTCTCTTGTTCTGAGACAGGGTCTCTACTTCCTTTCCACTGTTCACACCAGGCGAACTGATCCATAAGCTTCTGGGGGATTTGTCTAGCTACAGTTCCCCTCTCTCCATAGGGGCCCTAGGACTGCAGAGACTTGATCCGCGTCTCCAGCTTTTTAGATGGGCTCTGGTCCTCTCGCTTGTGTGACAAGTTTGCCCGGACAGCCATACTCCCACCCAAGGCAATGTTCTTTTTTTTTTTTTTAAACACGTTATGTAGTAGTTATTTTCTCATTGTTTTGACAAAACATCTAACAGAACAACCACAAAAAGAAAAGATTATGGTATGTTATAGTCTCTATATGGCTTGCTCATATGCCAGCTGATTAGGAAGCTGAGAGTAGACCAGGTAAGGCTAGGCTATCACCTTCAGAGGTCTGCCCCTACTGCCCTATTTTTCCCCTTTATTTCTTTCTTCATTCTTTTCTCTCCTTTCCCTTTCCTTCCCCTTCCGCTTCTGCTTCCACTTATGCCTCTTCTGAATTTTTGAATTCAGTTGAATTTTTGTTTTGAATCTGATCTACCAAGTTAGTGTTTCCTACCAACTAGGGGAGCACTGACCTTCACAGACTTCACAGTCTTTGTTTAGGTCCTGCCTCTGTGGGAGACTCAGCAGCAGCCATGGCTGTCTTCTTAAAGTCCTGATTAGCCCTTTCTGCTTCCTGGAGAGCCCTGACAACCTGAAAGTGTGACAGCTTTTCTAACATCTTGTTTCTGATTCCTCTTGGCCATTATTTCAGCAAGGGATGTACCTGCGATGCCTGTTGGAACTGACTGTGCACGGGGTTATTTTCTTTTGAAATTTCTGTGGCTGCCCTTTCTGTGTGCTTTCATCGGTAGAGGACAGTCCAGTTTGTCTGCTGAGGATCTCTCCTGGCAAGGAGAGTGTACTTGCATTTTGCATTAAGAACCTGGAAAACCTTCCCATGGGTCCTAGTGTGGTGCCACAGGTATCTAGTGTAGATCTTGGACCTGCTGCAAATGCTCAGCTTCACCTTCATGGTGATGGGGGCAACTGGAAGGAGAGAAGATGACAAAAGAGTAGGGCCTTTTGTTTTTAAAAAATTCCACAGCCTTGCAAAACAGTGCCATCAGTTGGGGATCAAATTTTCAAGGCATGCGCCTGAGGGGAACATTCCAGAGTCAAACCATAACATATCATTAAAGTAAAAATGAAATAAATATCATTAATCAAGTCTGTTGACTGCATCGCTAGGATGGAGCCAGCGTGGTTTGTGGCTTGCATTCGGTTCATTTGTTCTGTTCCATGTCAGCACGCTGTGCACTGATCTTAAACATTTGTGCTCTGGGTTGAGAAAATGAGTGGATGGATTTGTGTAGTTTCATCACGCCTACTGGAAAGGTCTTAAGGAACATACTCTACCTCCTTTGGTTAGGAGAACCATGTTTCTCATTATAGGGAATCGTGTTTCTGTTTAAGATTAAGTTTGGTGACAGTTAAGTCTGGTGGTTTAGAAGGTTTGCGAAAGGCAAGAACCCAAGCGGACCCAAGTTCTTGGAAGTTGTTCTTAGCTGCTCCTCCACCAGCTTGATCTCCTTGTTGTAAGAAGCCAGCTCTCTCCAGGGGTTCTGATGAAAGACTCTCCACACAGTGTGAAGAACAGTTCATCCCATCTCTGCTGATAGCAGCCCACCCTAAGCCACCAGACTTTCCAACCCAGACAACGGAAAAGCCTCCTGACTGATCTTCTCCACAGCAGCATGTTCATGTGCAGACTGGATTAGGTCATGTCCCATCCGAAAACGACTAAGTGGCTGCCTGCTGCAATTAGATTAAGAGTTAGAGTCATTGAAATGTCAAACAAGACATGTAGGATTTGTCCTATGCTTACTCCGCCAACTCCCTTCCCGTCAGCCTACAGGGTTTCTTTCAGCTCCTCATTCGTATCAGCCCCTTTACTAACCAGGCCCTTTGTAACTCTCTAGACTCATCCTTGAAATCAGTGTTCCTTGTCTGTGTCCTTGGATAGTTTTCTTCCACCTTTAGGTTGTGATTCTTCATCATCTATCGAATACATGTGTTTCTGTTATGTGCTCCCTTTGCTGCAGGGTGCTTAAAAAGCTCTGATTGCACCCGCACCCATAGCTCAGTGCCTTGTGTACACCTGGCATATAATAGATGTTCAAAAACAAAGGCTCAGGATACTCTTGGGTAGGCGTCCATATCCCTAAAAGCTACACATAGCATACTGACCATTCAGAAATGTTAGGTATTGAATAAAAAGGTGATTGTTATTGCCTTCTGGAAACCCATCCATAAATGTAAGAAAACATCTATGTGAAAAATCAAATGCTCAGGAGGATTTAGAACAACCTATCAGATGATGCAAGTGATGTCTTAAGCTGGAAGGAAGCTCGTGAATAAATAAATAAGTACATATTTTTACTGTGGCTAGTATTTTCTTTGGAAGACAAGATTCATTCTTATGGTTTTGCAGAGGTGACAAGTGGCATTTTTGACCTCTGATGTCATCCAAGAGCTTCAACAGGAATGGAATGAGGCTAACCCCCATGTCATGCATAGCCACGTAGAAGAGATTTTGCATTTATTCCTAATATCTGAAGGTGGCTGACTTTTCCACACACTTTTTGTACACTGAAAGGGTTAAATAGAGACTCAGTCTGAAAGGGAAGGATTAATTAAGACACTTTGATGTGTTTTCATGGTACGTTGTCTATAAAAGAATAAACCTTATGTCCCTGGGAGGAAAGTCAGCAGTTTCTGTCCCTAGCGCCTCCCAAAGTAGGGATGAACTGGTACAGAGCAGAAGTTCCTGAGAATCTCCTACTGGCTCCCAGAATGCACATGGTATTTCCATATGTTCTAGGCTCACACTGTTCTTCACTGTTTCCAAAGTCCATTGGCATGGTATTTCACCTACTTGTCCCATCTGGGTAGTTGTTGTGACCCTCATCTTACAGAAAGGGAAACTGAGACATGGAATGAAAGAGACTTGATTGAGAGCAACCAGAATTTCTTGGACTGGAATGATCCACTGCCACACACCTTTCATCCTTTCTCTTCTATGATCTCATGAGTGCTATGTTTTCTTCTTCATTAAGAAAGATATAGAACTTCAATGCTGATTTCATTGCAAAGCAATAACAGGGATTTAAAAATCCTATTTAAGCCTTCCTGTTCCCCCCTTTATCGTCAGAAGTCAGGCAATAATAAAGCAAATAGAGTAAGCAATGTGACCATGCTTCCTGATGCTTATTATTTCCAGAAGTAAAATCACAGCAGTTATCACTTATCGAGAGAAATTACTACTAATAAGCCACAATATATAATAAGTATACACATACACACATACACATACATATGCGATATCTTAGGGTTTATATAGCTGTGAAGAGACACCATGACCACAGCAACTCTTAAAAAAGAAAACATTTCATTAAGGTGTCTCTCTCAGAGTTCAGAGGTTCAGTCCATCATCTTCATGGTGGGACATGGTGGCATGCAGTCACACATAGTCCTGGAGAAGTAGAAGTATCTGAGAATGCTACATCTTGCAGGCAAAAGGAAGTGGTTGTCTGAGACACTGGGCGGTATCTTGAGCATACATGAGACCTCAAAGCCCCCCTCCACAGAGACACACTTCCTCCAACAAGACCGACCTACTCCACATCTCTTAATGGTGCTACCTCCCTATGAGATTATGGGGGCCAATTACATTCAAACTACCACGTATGTAACATGTGTATGTGTGTGTGTAGTATATAGCATGTCGTGTGTGTGTATATGTGTGGTATAATAATAATAATAACCTTATAAGAGAGTTCTGTAGTATTCCCATTTTATACTGCAGGGCCCTGAGTTTTGAAGTACTTGGGCAATTTGTTGACCATTCCATTGAACTTCTTATCCCAGACTTAGGGTTTTAAGAATTACCTGAAAAGAGGCCTCCTTTCCCAGGATTCACAGTGGAGTCCCTTGACTGAAAAAGACGTAGGTTACTTCTCCCTTGCAATTAAAGGTTGAATGTCACAGAAGAGTCATTTAATTCAGTGAACTAACTGCCCTCTTCTGCATGAATTTTCTTACAGTTTTAGAATTTAGAGTTTATTCTCCAAAATTTCCCAGTATAGATGTTTTTTTTAAGGCCTTAAGACCTGAAATGAGAGAAGGGCTTAGCCATCTCAAACATATGCACAGCCAGTCAAGAGTGAGAAAAAGATAGGGGAGGGGGTATATACTGAAGGGGGATCTCTGAGGACAGATTCTTTTCTTATTTATAAGACAGCATCACGTGTAGTCTAATTCGGCCTCAAACTTGCTGTGTAACTGTGGACGACTTTAGACTTCCGGTTCTTCTGTTTCCAGCTGCTGAGACCATAGGCATACACTATTACTCCCGGATTATGCAGCAGTGAAGAGCAAGTCTATGGCTTTTTGTATGCTAGCAAGCATTGGAGAAACTGAGCTACCTTCCCAGGCCGAGTACGGCTTCCTTTGTCACAAAATTAAAGTTGACTTCTTGAAATACAACCCAGTTTAAACTCAAAGCCACAAAAAGTATGTATGAATTAGGTATAAAAAATACTATAGCAGTCTTGAAAATGAAAGCCAAGAACAGAGATCTAAGTGGTGGCGGAAAGAGGGAGGGTGAGATTGGGAAGGAGAAGAGAGGGAGTTGGAGGGAGGAAGGAGAGAGAGAGAGAGAGAGAGAGAGAGAGAGAGAGAGAGAGAGAGAGAGAGAATAAACTACTTTCTCCAGCTAGCAATAAACTTCTTTATCCATAAGATGATGCCAAAGACCCCATAAATTATCTGTAGATTCTTCCCTTTGACCACAAGGCAATGGTTATTAAAAGCTGCAGGTTTTGGCAGGTCTGTTTTTCTAAGAGAGCCACCGATGGGATTCAGGAAAGTTGACATCTGTTGCTTTCTAGAATGATACCTCAGCCATAGTACTGAAAGAATCCCAAGTCCACCTCAGTCTGGCATTGCAGAAATTGGTCTTTCAGACCCAAGACCTCTCAAAGCTCTGCCCTGAGGGCTATTCCCATGCTTTCTCTCAGGCAGTGTTCCATTGGCAGAGCTGGCAAGGTGTGGGACACGTGCTTTTGATTATGGAAAGAGATTGACTATAAAGAGCAAAACTTAATCCAAGAAGGAATGTAAATCTCTTCTTCATGCCCTGTTGAAATGTAATGTCAGTACTTAAGAATTCCTTTTGCCACCAAATGGACCCGGGCCAGATTCTGACACTGAGCCCCCAGGCTCTGCCTATTCTCCTTGGGAAGCTGTGAGGAGAAATGTCTTCATGATTACAAAACGCATGTGTGGAGAGACAATAATGAAGATAAATCATTTTCCCTTCCCTGATACTCAAGCCCTCTGTGGTAAATGCCACATGTAGCCTTGGGGGAAGAGAAAGCCAGTGCGTATTTATTTATATCGTGTTTGTGACAAAGAGGGCTAGAACCTGAAGTAGGGATATAACTTCCATCCTCTGTGCTTTTCTTTATAGGAATGTTCTAAAGTAAGCTTTGGAAAAGTCCTCCACCTACCCCAACACACTAAGCATCTTTCACAGGAGATACGGGCAGAAGTATCCAAAAGCTGCATTGCAAGGGCTCCAAGCCAAGCCCGACAGATAGCAGTTCATGGTCTTCCTCTCTCCCTTTAATCATGGGCTCCTAATCAATCAGCCCACCACATCCACGCACTACTGCTTATTGGCTCTGCTCCCCGCAATATGAGAATCCAAAACCCATTGTTTTAAATACCTGCAGCCTCTTGCCAACATGGTTGCTCTTGCCCTTTATTCTGTATTTGTTTTTGGGCAATTCATATGGCTCATTGACATGCCGTTTTCCCGCACGGGACAAATGGGGTTTTCTCTGGACGGTGATGGAGGAACATGCATTTTCGGAAACAAGACAAACCTTTGTTACTGCAATTGTTCTCATGTCAGTGTGCTCTGGCTGCTGCTGCTTTTTTTCTTTCCGGCTCTAAGATCCATTCTTATGGTTTCTTAAAATGTTAGTGGTCAAAAACACACAGAACACGGCTACAACTGTGCCTGGACCTGTGGACCAGCAGCAGGAGCTTCTCGCCCAAAAACAAAGACGAAATGAGACCATTTCACAAACACTTGTTGAAGTGCAAATGATGCTTTCGCGGGCTTGTCCTCAGAGTCCCATTTGTTTATGGCTGCTTTATGATTTTCCTAACCGGAGAGAGTTATTTCAAACATGGGCGACACACACACGAGCACATTTCAGATAAAAGGGAATCTTTGGCAGAACACACTCAGTCGGGGTAGCTGTTTTTCCCCTTCTTTTCATTTATAGGCAGCGATTTGGGACTTTGGAGAGCTTTCCCAGAGCATAACAGTTAGGCCGTGAAATCTTCCAATAATACAGTATTATTGTTGTTTTAAAAATATGAGCCGTAGAGTTCTCAGCATCTTTGTAAGAATTCCAAGACAGTTCTTAATATTTAAGACGTACCAAAGAAGACCGATATGTGTTGATGAGAAGACCAGAAGTAAGGCAAGAGGTAAAGGGACTGTAGATTCTTTGCCAGAGTTAAGGTGCCATCTAAACAGACAGAGTTACATATGATGGTCATTGCTTATGACACACACACACACACACACACACACACACACACACACACACACACACAGAGAGAGAGAGAGAGAGAGAGAGAGAGAGAGATCAGCTGATACCAAATTTGCCAACATTTTAATGAATCCTCAGCTCTCAGCAGAAGGATAGCAGTGCTATGTTAGGGCCATTGCACACATGTAGAGTTCTACAGTGCAGGTTTTTTACACAGTTGTTGGCATGACTCTCCGGTACCCATTATTATTTATGACCTATCATTATTTTTTATTATGCACATATTACTTATGTGGTATCACTACCATCTTTTTAGATTATCTTTGGATATGTACCCATGAATTAGTATAATATAATTCTCTCACTTTTATCCATAATGAACACTAGTCTTCAAAGCCAAAATGATTGGGGCACACTCCAGGTCTTCAGAGAACTTGGGGGTGATCCCAGCGACTCATTATTGCTAATTACCCCATATCTGAAAGTATAGTGCTGAGCTCACCCCGCACAGCAGCCAAAGGAGGCAGCACTCATCTCTCCATGACTTTCCTCTCAAATATAAATCTGTGTATTTCCCAACCTCGCCCTTTCAGCCAGGGCCTGAGACCTGCATCTGTTTCTGGTGCTGTTATCTGGAATACGGGATTCAGCACGATTAGTGAGTGTCGACACACATACAGAAGATGAGGAAAGGGTGGTGCCAGTAGGGAATGCTGAGGGTTGGGGGCAGCATGCAAAGATGAGACAGGTCTGAAAAAGACTCTGGTCTATGTCTGTTGATGAGGCATAGCTATGAAAAGTATGGGGGCTAAGGCAGGCCAGACACTTCAGGAACATTTCCCTGTCACCGTTCATTAGTAACAAAGAACTCACATGGCCAATTCATTTGAGTTTGTCCAAAGTGTTCCTGACTGCAGTACTGACCACTCATTGTCTATGTGTCCTCATGACCAGGCTGTGTGGTGGCCTACAAGGCACTGTGACATCTGTTTCTGAGATACAGAAATGAACAAGGGCATCTAGAAGAACACCATCCAAAGCTCAGTTTTCCTCACATGCCAGCTCCAGGAATATTTTCACTTTCTCTACTTGCTACAGAAGAAAGGCAACAAGGAAAAGGCATCCAGAAGGTGGACTTGGCAGCGCCACTCTAGCTTTCTAGTGTTATAAGAAACACTAGGTTTCTTGTAACGGAGACAGTTCTGAACACAGCGAGGGGACACTCTAGAGAGCTTTTGAACTTTATGGTTTCAGAGACACCCATGCTCCAGGAGGACTGGTTTCCCTTCCTCACTCTCACCCAGGGACAGTTCTGTGTTGCTACTTATTTGAGAGTGTTAGAATATTGGCAGGAAGACCCTTCTACTCAGCACAATATGGACCATTATATAATAAATCAGAGAGCTATTAAGAGCTATTTTTGGAGACATATCTCTGTTTCTCTTGGCTGGTCTGCCATATTGAGATATACTGGAAAGCAGGTATGAATTGTCTTGTTTGATTTACCTTATATTGAGGTTAGATTTTGTACCCAAAGAGCAATGCACATCCACAGTTTGGAGAAAATCACTGGGCTATAATGTCACCAAGAAGTACTTTGATTAGCGTTCATCTGTGTGACATATGGAGTTGGGGACCATTTGACAGAGGCTTTTCAAGGCTATTGGAGGGTCAAGCTCAAATCAGGAGAACATGTGGAGAGTTCTCTAAAACCAGGATTACCGCTGTAGGAGAATCCATGTGTTGGGGACAGATGGATCATGAAAACCATCACAGGGAGATGATGGCAAGTCACTTCTCTAGAGGGAGCTGGAGGGATAATTTGTGGATGTGACAGGATGCGCAAACTCAGATTTCAAAAGCACCTTAGGTCTTACACCTGCATCTCTTTGGGGAAAGATGGAAAGCGGAATGTGTCCAATATACTCAAACTTGTGGAACTAACTGCATTCATGGAGAACGCAGCCAGTGAGGGCTTATGATGAGAGAAAAACCAGCAGCCTTCAAACAGCTGGAGAAGTCTACATAAACTACCCCAAACCAGAAAAGTCTATCTGGTGAATCATGCTTTAAAATGGTGCTGGACATGCAGAACCTCAAAACAGAACACATGAGAAATTAAATTCAACGCACAGAATTTGCTGTTAGAACTTGGTCATGGAATAAGACTTGAAAGACCTCAGTTTTGGTGATACAAAAACTGACGGTCTTGTAAAACATGCACCTGTCAAATGGAAAGATTGATAGGATCTTACGTTGATGGATTTTTGTTATGAGTTTTGCTGTTTGTTTCAGCATGCGCTAACAAGGAGGCAGTTAGCTGCTGTACTGGGGCTGTAGGAACTCTGGCATCTGTCCACCTGGCAAGGTGGGACAGAATTCAGCTCAGAAGATCTCAGGCAACCAATTCAAGATGGTGATGGAGTGATTTATAACAGAAATTCTTAGGAAGCTTACATGTCCCAGCAAAGTGGTGGAATGGCCTCGATTTTCGTTGTTGGTGGAAGTCATGGGAAGGAAGGGAAACCGCCAACAGCATCAACTCTCAGACACAGAAGCAAGTACCAGAGTCTAAATAAGGATTTTAACATAGACTTCAGAGAGAAAATAATTTACTCAGTTTGCTGATGGTCAGACCAGTTCAGCAAGGGCCTGGTCACTGGGGACCAACAGTCCAGCTAGAGTTCCTGGCAGGTAAGATTAGGCCCCATGATTCTTTACACTAGTCAGTTGTTCTACCAGGGATCAAACTCTAGACATAAGTCTGTAGGAGGCAAATTTGACAATAAACCTGAAAGTGAGCAAGATTTTGAAAAGCAGAGTCACATACAGCCTTATATGTTGTGGTAAAGAAGGTCACTCCGTGCCCCCTGATTAAAAGAATGCCATTAATGCATGATCACTTCTGCAGAGACCAAGAAGTTGACATAATTAGCTCCCACTCCTGAACCCCATTGTACATGGATTCCTGGACCACTGCTCTGAAAGATCAACTGAAGAGCTAACACCAGCACCGTCTCCCTAAGGTCAGGCTTCGTATTACAGGAAAACACAAACCCCTGCGGACTCAAGTCCCATTAAATCACCCTGCCTGTTATTCACACATGGACATAGTTTTGGCTCGGATACAGTTTGGTCTGAGCTGCAGAGCCTGGTTGGAGGCAGTCTGAAGCCTGCTGCCGAGTGTTTTTTAACTTCACCATAATCCTAGATTCCCCAGTTCAATGGAGAAAAATACTCTAAGCTCCTTGGAGAGACCTCTACTCAGTAGGAGACAGGAAGGAAGCGGGGGGGGGGGGGGGGGGGCGGCGCTGGCACAGCCTTGACCAAACCTCAGGTGTTCCAAGAGGATGTCTCTCTTTTTGTGTGAAAACTGTAATGACTTCAGGAAGACAAAACTTGGCGAGGCAAAGCTAGTTCCATCTTTTATCCTCCCTTGTCTTCTAATATCCCACAGCTGTTCAGATGATCAGAATAATTGTGGAAAACACAAATGAAGGACACTAAACATGCCAGGGGAATTAATATAAGTTGGGGATATTGACCAAACAAACAAATAAAGGAGAAAACCAAAAGCAACAACAGCAAATAGCTTTAGATATGAGGGAAGAATGAAGACAATTGGGGGTTGGAGGAATGGAGGAGAGAATATCTATAATAAGAATTGCTAAATATAAAGAACACCTGATATCTCTTACGAGAGGTCATTCTTAGATTTAGG
Source organism: Chionomys nivalis (assembly GCF_950005125.1). Classification (NCBI taxonomy): domain Eukaryota; kingdom Metazoa; phylum Chordata; class Mammalia; order Rodentia; family Cricetidae; genus Chionomys; species Chionomys nivalis. The sequence goes on along the minus strand of NC_080105.1, from coordinate 18,646,893 downwards.
ACAAGAAACCAGTGCTTACATTTTATATTTCAGGACTGTGGGTACTCATCCTCCTAACCTTGCTTATGCTCTTTCAGCCTTACCCAGGCTGACTCTGGAGTATTTCACGACAGTTGCAGTAATCCTGAAGAAACTAAAAGCCATCTTGAGATGCAGGTGAAGTGCCCATAAATACGTGGTGAGCTTGCCGTGGGCACTGTGGGCAGGCTTCCTGTGTGTGCCTCTCCAAGACTGGCGACCCCGTTAGTTATAAAGGGTGCCATCAGCTCTCTGTATCCTTCAGTCCTACATGGCCCTGATTCAACCAACTGGAGATCAAAACAAAACAAAAAAAATCTCAAAACACATTGTATCTGTACCGATCATATGATAGATCCGTTTCCTTTTCATTGCTCCCTAACCACTATGGTAAACCAGCAATTCGCATAGCAGTCATATGGTATTAGGGTCTTTAAGTAATCTCTAGGGTGATCACACAGCCATATAGCCCCATGACAGGCTGTACATGCTCAAGGATGCTGAGGATGTGCCGAAACAGAAATATAGGTGCCCAAAGCTCACACAGTCCTGAAGTATACAGGGTATCTGTATAGGCTCTAAGCAAAGTATATGTTTTCTATTTGAGAACTGAGTATATGTAGATTTTGAATCTGTAGGATTTCCTGGGACCCAGTCCCCAGAGCTAGCCACACTCACGGCCTGTCCTTGCCTTTCCGAGAATCTCCATCCAGACCACATATTATAGGCTCTGCATTGCCTAGACTGTTCCCCAAAGGTCAGAGTCCGGTTGATTTTCTGTTTCTTGGGGCCAAATTTAAGCACCGAAAACAAGTACTCACAGATAATTAGCATTATCGAGAAATAAACAATCACATGATTCAACCTCTGCATCATTTGGCTCTGAATTACCAGAGCTCTGGTGTCTGAGGGAAGTTCCATTTTTCACTTTTTGTTTTCTCGATTGTTAAGTGGCAATACTAATTTTTACCAGCTTTGCAGATTTGTCTTCATCAGATGAGTCAAACATACAGACAATGCGCTCAGAACAGTGTCTAGCCCTTAGGAAATATGGTCTATTATCAGATCAGACCCAGCGATGCATCTCTTCGGCTTTGGCCGGCCAAGGGCCTGCTGCGGCTGATTAGTCAGTTCTTACAGAACTCGGCTCGCCGAGTGCCGGGTCCAGCGAATGCTGAGTCAGAACAGCCATCAGCCAACTGCGGTTCCAGTCACTATGTGTCTTGTGCTTTCCCCGTCCCTCTGCTGCTGTTTATTTTAAAATAAACCACATTAAATATGGTGGAAATAAAAGGGGAGACAGGCTGACTCCCCAAAGGATACGGAGGAGACAACTATCTTTCAGCCTCCCAGGGACATGATTTACACTCTGCACTCTCTGTCCTTCCGTTTACTCTCTCGTGTTATTAGGCTTTGTCTTTTCTCAGACAGATCTCGGCAAACATCTGTCAGCCGCTTCCATTTTAACTCCCCGCCTCCCAGCTCCTGTGCCTTTTGTTGAATATTAGGCCCTTATCACAGGTTAGTTTAATCCGTTCAGCTATGATTCCTATGTTTCTCCTTAACTTTCATTCAATCGTTTGGCACCTCTGATCTTTTTATTTCCCAAATCTTTAGGAATACAAGCAGTAAAACAGAATCTATGAGTAATCTCTCAGACCAGAAATAAGATAAAATTAGAAAAATGTCTTAGATAATACAGGGTCTTACGTTTGTAATTTTAATGAATGAGCCAAATCTTCTTTTCATGCATTAATTTCCCACATACCCTCAAATGTTATCTTAGAGTAGTATCATTCCAAATGCAATTAAAATTAAAAAAGATTGACCATGGGGTCAATCTTTCTCAATGGAAATATGAACTAAATATATGTAAAACACTGGACTGTTTAAAAATTAGTTCTTGAGGCCCAGAGTTCAATTCTTAGTATTTTCCCCAATTGAGTGAGTTAATTCCAATAAAGTTGCTATAAGAATTAATCACTTTAGGGGGCTGGAGAGATGGCTCAGTGGTTAAGAGCATTGCCTGCTCTTCCAAAGGTCCTGAGTTCAATTCCCAGCAACCACATGGTGGCTCACAACCATCTGTAAAGAGGTCTGGTGCCCTCTTCTGGCCTTCAGGCATACATGGAGGCAGAATATTGTATACATAATAAATAAATAAATAAATATTTAAAAAAAAAAGAATTAATCACTTTAAAAGGAAAGACCACCTCAAAGCATTGTCCTATCTCCTGATAATGAAAGGGATATGGAGCCGAGAGCATGTCTCAGTGGTAGAATGCTTGCCCAGCATGCTTCTGGCCCTGGGTTCAGTACACAGCGCTGCCCAAACAGAGCCAAACAAAGCAAACAAATAAACAAAACAAAGCAAAAAACCTATCCCAAACCAAACAATACTATGCGTTAAAACAATGATGTATTTCTATATATTTCTATATATCTCACAGTGGCAAAGATGAGAATCACTTATATTTTATTTTATAACCAAACTCATGGAGAAGGATCATCCAGTTATAAGAGTAATAAGTTAATACATCGTTATGGAAGACACTTGAGCAGTGGTTATAGAAATTAACATGTATTTGACTCTTTAAGTTAAAAAATAGAACTTTTTTCCTACTAAAATTAGACAGACTCCACAAAACATCTAAATGCATGATTGTGTGTGCCTAGCACAAAGTCAGATTGCCAAAATATGAACAGCAAATTCTTCTGGTGACACGCAGTCTTTTTTTATAAAACTATTTATTATACTGTGTACAAATTTTATGAGGAAAAACGATTTTACTTATTTATTGGGCAGTGGTGGTGGTGACACAGTAAGGGACTGTAGTGAGACCAGAGGTCAAAGCAGTCTTCTGAGGACCTTCATGTTTGAAGTTCAATCTCCAGACAGCTGGGCCAAGCTGAACCTTGGTCCAGACTCCTTTGCCCAGTCTACGGGTCTTTTCCCTGAATGCTACTGACTGACATGGGGATCATGGCTTCATGTTCCCTGTCTCCACATTGACCTGCCTTCTCGTGGCCTTTGAAACCGTCTTATGCAACTGACTCCATGGTGGTCACCGGGGAGGGAGGTATTCATGATTTTCCTCTCCCGCTCATTTATCAGAGACTAGTTACTCAGCTAGCCATGGATGGAACAATAGCTTTGGCATTTATTTAGAGCCATGTAGAAAATTTTGAACAAATATACATGTTACATTCCAAGAAATCCATTTATTAGGTCAAGTATGGGGTACGGGTATGCGTGTGTGTGTGTGTGTGTGTGTGTGTGCATGTGTAGGTCAGAGGTTGAGGTCCTACATCTTTTTTTTTTTTATCATTCTCCATCTTATTTTTTGAGGCAGAGCCTCTCACTGAATAACTACTAGGCTAGGCTGATTGACCAGCGCACCTCAGTGATCCTCTTATCTTTGCTTTCCCAGTACTGGGATTACAGGTAGGGGCTGCCATGTTTGGCTTATTTTTCTTTTTAAACATTGGTGTTAGTGAACCATGCAGTTCGCCATGCTTGAGTGTGGGGCAAGCACTTTATCAAATGAGCCATCTTCCTAGCTCTAGGTATCTTCAATTAAAAAATTTATTTCTCAGGAATTCAGGTCTGAGAATCCCTGCAGCCACTAAAAGCTCACATCTTGAACTGGCAACAGGAGACAGAAGAGGGTATTGTGGATGGCAGGAGACTCTTGAGGCCTCAGAATCTATCCTGTGACACATCTCCTCTAACAAGGCCACATATCCTAAACCTTCCCAAATAGTTTCACCAACTTGGGATCAAGTATTCAAAAATATAAACCTATGGGGGAGGTAATTCTCATTCAAACTACCACATGAATTTTTTTCTTATTTTTTTTTTTTTGAGAAAGAGTCTCAATGTGAAGCCCAAGATGGCCTTGAACTTGCAGTAATCTTCTTGCCTTCTCTCTAAAGTATTGGGATTTAACTATGTGCCACCAAATGCACATAGAAATAGCTCATTTAAGATCTGTACCTGTTCTGAACTGGAGATATATTAACAACAGAAACACTTTTTTTTTCAAAGAAGTCTTCAGAGTACCTGGGTTTTGACTAAGAATAAAGGTTAACTCACATTGTGGTGGCTTCTTTCTCATTTGACCTAGTTAGTAGATATATATTGGCTAGCCTGTGAGTGATGCTATACTAAAGCTTGACTTGGAGAAACAACAGAAAATTCTGTCAATAGAAAATGCTGGAATTTCCCCTCCTCAATTTATCCACCACATTAAATAGGACTGAGTATTTCAGGCATTCTCTCAGAGTCTCAGCACTGAGCTGGAACTTCAGATTTGTTAGCACCAATGGCATTGTCAGATGGGGGTGTGTCCTTAGTAAACTCCCTTCCAATCACTAACAGTAGGAATGCTCAGATGGTGGGTTTTTCTCCTTTGCTCTTAAATCACATGGTTATTACTATTCATGGTAAATTGATATTCACAAATATGAATATTAATAATGATATTGCAACATAATAATTTTAAACTGTATAAAATACGCTGTTTTCTCCAGTAGCTTAAGCAACTATGTTTTATGCATTATGTCCAGAGTTCACAATAGGTCCATATGACATCACTTTTGCAGACTGGTGGGATGATGCAATGGTTGGTGTCTTGGTTAGGGTTTCTATGGCTGTGAAGAGACGCCATGATCACGGTAACTCTTGTAAAGGAAAACATTTAATTGGGCTGGCTTACAGTTTTGGAGGTTTAGTTCGTTATCATCATGGCAGGACATGGTGGCGTGCAGGTGAATATGGTGATGGAGAAAGAGCTGAGAGTTCTACATCTTGATCCACAGGAAACAGAAGGGGAGACTAGGTATTGGGTATAGCTTGAACATACATATGAGATTTCAAAGCCTGTCCCCACAGTGACACACTTCCTAATCGAACAAGGCCACACCTCCCAATAGTGCCGCTTTCTATGGGCCAAGCATCCAAAACCAAGGATCTACGGCGGCCATTCTTATTCAAACCAACACAGTTGGGTTAAATTTTCAGCCTATGAGACGTTTTTAGACATCTCCGGGTGTTGGGTGTAAGGTGAACTGAGAATGTTCGTGTGTTGAGCCTCCTTCCTCGTTTGAAGCAAAAGTGAAGGAAAATGTAGGGGAAGGAAGCATGGTGTGTTCTGTATCTGACAGCGGGGCTTGATGAAGAGGGCAATTAGATCAGTGTCGTCGGCTGATGCATACCCCTGACGCGCCTGTCTGACCCTTCAGTTCTGCTAGAATGCGCCAGGAATGCTGCTTTCTTCTCTCTCTTGGATTTCATGACAGCTCTCATAAACTAGGTTTTTAAGAGATCATTTTTGGAGTCATTCTTTTGAATTATGATATGATAAGGAGCCTATCCTATGAACTCAGGCCATGAGATATTTCTGGATACGGGAAGGTTTTATATGCGTGTTTGAGGACTGCTGTAGACTAGCGGAGACATGCAAAGCACATGTCTAGACTATGGGATGTCTGCAATGAAAATAATAACTTTTTAGTTTTGCGATTTTGTTGTTCTTCTTCTTGAAAACCAGCCTTCCTTATCTGCTTTGACCACAGATCTCTTTTCTGCCCTGTGGACATTTGGAGTAATGTGGAAAACATGGCCTAGTTTAACTTTTTCCCCTGGGTAGAGGCTTAATTTAGTGATGGATTGATTGCAATATGGTCTCATGTTGTAACCCAAGCTGGCTTAGAACTCATTATGATACCCAGATTGGCCTCAAATCCCACAAGACCTAAGATTTTAGACATGCACTAGCAAGCTCAGTCAAATCACTTATGTTTTTTAAATGGTCTCATTTATAAAGGAGGAGTTACACTTGTCCCTACCACCTCCTAAAAACCAACTATAACCTGAGGGTTACATAAAAACCATGAGAAACAACCCAAGCAAAACATACGAAACAAACTGAAACCATTGTACCCAAGTCACAGAAAAGATTGTATGTTTTGTAAGCTATGAAAAGTCCTCATTTTCTTGAGCCCAATATATGGAAAAGACCGGGGTTCTTTTGTTGTTTCTTTGGTTTGGTTTGGCCTTTGTGAAAAACAATTGTTCCCTTGAGTTTGGATGATATACTTTAGAATATCACGTTGTGTGTTCATAATTAACTGCCTTCATTTTCACATTCAGGACCTTGGGTTATTTTGAAAGTCATTTAGGAGCAAAACAGCAGCTTAAACAAGACTTTAGAACACAAACTTACAAAATAAAAGTCTCTAGAGGGGTAAATAAGCAACAAGGAAACTTTTAAAAATTTTTTCTTGGGAAAATAAATCCTGAGACACTTTGAATTCTAACTAGTGGGTCAAGAATGTTTAACTGGTCTATTAAAATGTTGATAAACACTGTGAGTTTCCAGATGGCATGGCTTGCTCAGGATCTTTCAAGGGCCTTCACAGTCAGTCCATAAATTAAAGATAAACACACACTTGATAGCAACAGATTTCTCTTTAGGGTGGCTAATCTATGTCTGGGGTATGACTATATAATTTTAATGCCTTGGTGGGGTATGCTTTGCTCCAAAGTCGCCTTCCAAGAATCATCTTTTTGAAGTTCCTAGATGCTTATACTCCCCTCTTTGTCAAGGTTAATAGCTTGTATTTTCCATACTGGGTTTGAAATACCTAACAAACAATTTGGACATGGAGCACAGGAAAGTCAGGTTGAAGATAGCTGAGCCACATAGCCAGGACTCTGCCCACTGAACAGAAGCAAATGCATTTTCTGCCCAGTACACTTCTACATGGGTTCCCTTCCCGTTTGACTTCACCTAGCCAAAGGAACATAGTACAAGCTTCACAGCTTACAGAAAGTTTTTGATGTCCCCATTTATCTTTGTTCCTGAAGACCAGAATACTGGTTCATTGCGATAGCTGCCACTTCGGGTGCTATTTACTAATTTATCTGTTTATCACTAGACTCAGAGGTCCTTGTAGTACAAACTATATCTCTCTGTCTTTCTATGTGTGTCTCTCCTGCCTCTCTCTCTCTCTCTCTCTCTCTCTCTCTCTCTCTGTCTCTCTCTCCTCTCTCTCTCTTTCTCCTGGGATGGGAGAGATGACTTTTTCACTCTCTATGTAATGTGACGTGTCATGTACTGTGCCTGCAGGAAGAGTATTCACAGGCTCTTTTAAAAGAATTAGTTTTTCAAAATACTAGTAATTTTAGACCCATGCTGTAACCAAGATTATTAAAACAAAACAAAAATCGCAAGGCAAATCCAGACTTGCAGAAGAGAAATTATTGAGAAACAAGGAAATAGTGATAAATCATTGATTTCTTAACCTCCTTGCATCATTAAGAAAATTATGCTAAAGACGGCTCACAGGCAAGCCTACACATCCCCTTCTCCCCAGGCAAGGCTGACATTGCATCACAGAGATCTGGTCTTCTATAGGATTTCTTTTCTCTTTTGAAGGGAAATGTTCCTTCAAATACTCAAGGCCACACCTATCCCTCTTCCAGGGCAGCTAGAAGCCTCTGATCTTTCTAGAATAACTTGCAGGCCAGACCTTTCCTGTATTCGCCATTTAATTGCAACACCTGTCCTTGTGACAGCGAGGTTGTATCTAAGCAAAGCACTGTGAGACCATCCTGGTCATCCAGCCATCATTGGCAAGTGCCGTCCAAGGAAGCCCAGTTGGCTCTGACTTGACTTTTGCCATAAAGTTACGGGCACAGGTTTGACCCTGATGCTGGAAAAGAAAAATGAACTGAAGGTGACGCAGGAGACTTGCAAGCTGAGATTCTCTACAAGTGTCCCTCTTTCTGTTTTAAAAAAGATAGGTGAAAAAATTATATACAGGAAGTTATCGAAATTACTTTTGGACAGAAGTTATATTTCTATAATTATAAAGGTATTTTTATCCACAAAGAGAGGGGCAGCATAAACACCAAACAGTTTTGTAAGTAGAAACCTTCTTTTATTTCTGTTCATTCTCTAAAATCAGCCACTGGAAGACATTGCATACTATGCACGTTATACCATTTGTGTGAATTCATTTATTTTGCTCAAAACATTCTCTCTCTATGTAACCTAAAATTTATATGGTATAGTACATAACTCTAAAAATTTTCTATGTGATTTCAACAATGGTTGAATTATGCATACTATTTTACAATGTACTCTTTTCCCTTTAAAATATAAATTAGGTATCTTTTATAGTGACATAAATGCAATTTACTCTTTTAAATAACTATTCAGTATATTATAGGGTAAATATCCATAACTAATTGTGTTGATTCTCTGTTAATTCTCTGTGTGTTTGCTTTATTAAAAGTAATACTTCACGGGATATTCTTGTACGTAAAGCTTTGCTCATTCATGAGAATCTGCTTGTACAGTGGGTAGTAAGAAACTAAGTGTTGGATTAGAGGACACTTGATTCTAAATTCTGTATCTAGCAGAACTTAGAATCATGTATCCTTAGACTTTCAGTTATCATCATACAAATGTGTTGAGATAATTTCCAGTGAGCTAATTAACTATGAGTTTAATCTTTTCACTTTCATGGTTTTTAAGACCTTGCAGCTCGAATATATAAACATTTCTAATATTTTTATAAAATTGATTAAAAAATATTTGTAACTATTATCAGCAGTGATGGCTAAGTCTTTGTTCTTCTACAGTGTATTACACGTCATATGTCAAGTGAGGTTGGAGCAGCTGTTGGGTATGCTGGGAATCAGGGTTAGGGAATCTGAAATGAGAATTACATAAAAACCTCCCAGAAGGTTTTGGTATAATAAGTGAGAAATGGCTAACTCCTGAAACAGACATAGGAATTCACCCTCAAAAAAACTGATCAAAGCAAAATTAAAACAAAAAGTTGGTAGAGTATAAAAGGCAATAAGGACGGCCAGTAAAATCCATAGAAGTTACTTGGATAAAAAAAAAAGAATTACAAAACAAACCAACAAACAAATTCAACTCATTCCAAAAGTAGTAAATCAAAGACATAATATATTTTAGATAAAAAGTATTGAACAGGGTTCCGGATTACTGAATAATAACATTTCTTAAGAACAAACTATATACGTACATTGAAAATAATTGAATTTCTTGTTATTTGTCAGGAAATACCGTTGGGGCAACAATAACACAAAGTTCATGAAAGAGGACGTCAGTGACAAAGGCACTATCAATCCACGGTCTTTGACATTGGGGTGTCCCTTCTGTACAAGGTCTGCAACCCTGTGAACTGTGACATCATGTGGGAAAAGAGCCCATTAGAGGTTTCTATGAATTATCAGCTGTTCTAGAAAATTAGATGGCACATCAAGGACTTGTGAAAGAAAAGTTTTCTCAATTAAGAAAAGTAAAATCATGATGTAAACAAGAGAAAAATGACTTTGGTTTCTGCTCTATGTAAAATTGTCATAGAGTATGGTGATAATCAGGAGGCATGCTACAAAAGACAGAGAAAAGACAGTAGAGACTATATTCATGGATTATGGCTTGCTATTACAAATTATGATATTTTTCTGAATTTTTGAAAAGTGTTTGGGGATATTTGTCATCTTTAAAATATTTATAATTAAATATACTTTTCCCCAATCTAAATAAAGATTCAAAATAGAATGATAACACTTAATCTTGCACCTTCTCAAAAAATAAGTCTGTAAAATTGCATGAGTTTCAGGCACAGAAGTCAGGTCCAGGCCTGAGCGAGTTTATGAGGGTGTCTCTTTGCACACATTCTTGCCAACACTGGGTAGTAGTAAAACATTTTCTGTACTTGCCAATCTGATAATGCATGGCATATCTTAGCTGTTTTAGTTATATTTCCTTAATTAGGAATCACACTGAAAATTTTTCATGTGATTATTTCTGTAGCTCTTCCTCTCATTATGTTTGCCTATCAGTTAGCTTAAGCATACACACACGCACGCACACACGCATGTACACTCCCACACATGCACACACATGCATACATATATGCACGCTCACTCACACATATACAATTTATCTGAGACAGTTCTAGTTAATAGCATTTATCTTCTGCCTGTGAATTGTCTTTGAAATACTGTCCCCAGTCATTTGTTATTCAGTTCATTTTGATTATGAAATATATTTCTCTTTATTTTGAAACCATAACTTCTTTAAATTTACAAATTCACAGACAGGTTTTTGGTTATTTGTTTGATTTATGAGTCAGATTCTAGCTGTGGTGCTCAGAGTAGTTTTGAAGCCCCCTGCCTCAGCTTCCTGATGGATGGGGTTATAGGCATCTGCTATCATACCTGGTCATGGCAGGATTTTTGCAAAAAGTAAAAGGTTTATGTAAAATAGATTGATGCTACACGAGAGTTGACTCCATTACCTAATTTAAATAAGATAAATGTAATTTAAGAAATATCAAAATTCTGAACCCTTTGGCTCACCATCTCCAAGTCAGAGGAACAGTGAAATACCTTTTTAAATTATTATTTTCGCTATTTTCTCTTTCTATTTCAGAATCAAGTTATTCTGTATTTGGAAAGGGTAAGAGAATAAGGTCAATCGACAAGACTGGCATTTTTAACGTTAGAAGAGACTCGGGGAGGAAAGACAAACTAGCCATGCTATGTCCTGGGAGGACTTGCCCTGTGCTTAGCGCCGTCCCGGGCACGGAGTGCTGGGTGCATCTCGATGAATGACTGAAGCCATCCCCTGAAGACGACACGTGTAGGAACACATTTGCTTCACTCCCCCCTTTAGGCACTTACTTTCCTTGCAGCTGCTCCTCACCTTTAAGACCCACTACAAATGTTACCCCAACAAAGCCCATGTTTGGAGCCTCAAGGACACCTCCTCAGTGTTTTCGGGGCACTTTACAGCATTTCCACAGCACTCAAGTATACAGATTTCTGGGCTTACTTCTCCATTTAAACCGTGGATTTCTTGTAGGTAGGAACTTGCTTTGTTCACCTTGAAATACACAGAGCTCACATAGAGTTTGTCCCATGGTAGGTATGTTACAGAGCTGTTTGGAAGTATGCACAGAGCCCATCATGATTGAAACGAAGAAGAAAATAGCGTGTTTCCAAAGTACTAAAAAACACCTATTAGAGGTAGACCTACGATATCAGGAGGGCAGCATGAATGGCTTTGATGGTTACTGAAAGTAGTGTATTCCATTGGGTAAGCACAATTAATTTACAGTGGGACCCAGTCTTATCCTCGGGTTCCTTGGATCTGGCACCTTCACAACCGAGTCCTTGGCCACGTTTCCTTTCAAAATCTGGGCGTGCTGTTACTGCATGCTGGAAAGACACCGCCTTGCCTTGCTGAGAGTTCACACATTTGCTCTGTATAAACACACTTTACAAAGTGAAAACTGCTAACATTTATAGAGAGGCAGGAGTTGGGCTCTAAAATGACAGTGCGCACACTTTAATAAACACTTGCTCACATAATTATACATAATAAGCATTTTGGACAAAAGCTTCAAAGTAGCTTAGGCATTTATAGCGAATGATGCGATCTGCTGGAGGAAAGCAGATCCCGGAGGGACCAGTATCCCATGTGCTTCTGGCATCCTCCCATCTGCTCATTATGTAGCCAAGATCTTCTCCATAAATCATTGTGCTATGCAATGGTGTCTCATTTATACATTCCACAACACAGCAATGGAGAGGAAGCTAAAACCGTCTGGCTCTTGAGTTTTAGACATGCACACTAATGCTGCATTGTTAACATAATATTTGGCGTTGTGACAGAGACCAAGCTTTTGATTCAATAGGAAAGGCAAACAACTTGAGGCCTTGCCCACTGACGGAGGTCAGTGACAGGTAGACACGCATCTTGGGTCTTGAATGACCTAGTCAGTACTCCCATTTTATAGTCTTTTGCTCATTTATCATTGCCTTGGGAAAAAAGCCCATCATAACTTGCTTAAATGTGTTTGACCCCAAGTTGTAAAATAGACAACTTATTCATTTGGAATGGAAGCCTCACTGTGAAGATTTTTCTTTCTTGGGATTCATGTTTTGCATTTCTGATACTTCTATATAGAGTTACATATATTTCCTGAACACACTATTGTTAAAGCAAAACGCTGTTCAGGTTCACACACCAGAGGGATATCACTGTGGACAACAGCTGTAAGGCCTGACTAGTGGATTTCAGAAACTTCAAAAAAAAAAAAAAGGTCAGTTATTGAATGTATTGTTATTGGTTGTGCACTGTATTTAAAATATTTCAATTGAGGACTAGAAGCCAGTCTTCCTCCTTTTTCTCTTTTTCCTCCTCCTTCTTCCTCCTCCTCCTCCTCCTCCTCTTCTTCCTCTTCCTCTTCCTCTTCCTCTTCCTCTTCTTCTTCTTCTTCTTCTCCTTCTCTTTTTCCTTCCTCCTCCTCCTCTTCTTCTTCCTCTCCCTCCTCCTCTCCTGTTTCTTCTTCTCCAAGATCATTTACCAGACCTAGAGTTCAAGTCAAGGTAGTCTGACTATACATATATGGCTTTTCTAGTATTACTAATGCCTTTATTTAACTCTACACAAAGTTTTTTCTCTCTCTCTTATTCTTATGTTACAACATTACATTTACAAATATTTTATAGGACTTTGCCTTCCCTCAGGCATTTCATTATTCTTGTTATTTTGAGGGAACTTTGCAAACACCATCTCTACTTCCTCTGTCTAGTTAGGAATGGCAGCACCAGCTACTGGGATGGTTTGAACATAATTTTTCAATCCCAGGTTCATGTATTTGAATATTTGGCTCTAGCTTGATGGTGCTGTTTTCAGAGGTTGTAGAAGTGGTGTCATAGAACAATAGCCAGTGGAAGGGAGTCACTGGGGTCTGGCATTTGAGAGTTCTAGTCAGGCTATACTTCCAGTATGAGCTCTCTGCTTCCTGTCTGTGATGGCAATGTGGCCATTCTTCTCATGCTCTCCCTGTCACCATCAGGATACTCTCTGCTGCCCATCATAGGACTGTACCCTCTCCAAGTGACGCAAAGTAGATCATTCATTCCTCCACTGGTTCCTTCTGAGAGTGATTCTCACATGTATGAGAAAAAAAATAACTAATGCATCTGGGGACTAGTCTTCAAATTGTCTCCATACTTTTGCTAAGCTTTCACATGCGGTGTCGTTATCCATCTTTGTTCCTTCACTCAGGACCTCACTAGTAACCCATAGGTGAATTTCACAAGTCTTCTTTATTTCTATTTGTATGATTATTTCTTTACCTTCTCTTTCCTTTGTCAAATGCTGCGCTGTTCTTTACAAAAACGAATAACCGAGTCAATTTCAGGGGGGGGGGGAGGCAGCCATAGAAAGGCTGCCCGTGCCACAGTATATAACAGCATATGCATACATATCAAAAGACCAAACTGAACTTATGAACGTAAGTTAATTAAACATATGAAATTGGGAGCAAGATGGGAGATATGTTGGCGGGAACAGGAAAGGGTGGAGGGAGAATGTGGGGAATGGATAAGATCAAGCTACTTTATATACATGTATAAAGTTTTCTGATAAAAATCAAATTTCAAAATAAGCAAAGAACTGATTTTTTCCCCTTTTAACTTCTGCTTCTTCTAATTTGTGTCAAGAGTTTTCCTTGTCATGATTGACAACTGTGATGTTAACTGTGAGGTCTTTGATGAGATTAATGTGCAAAGCTCTGAAATTCTCAGAATATTTTTCCTTTATCAACTTCCAGTAAGTTTGCTTATAAAATGTTTTCTCAATCACATAGTACTATCTAAAAGTAAAAAGAATGATGTCTGTTGATACCTTAAAATTTAATGGTTACAATCTTAAGAGTAGGAAAGCTTGATATTTCTGTTATTGATCTAGATTTCAAAGCCAAGTTATTGACTGACCATAATTTCGTCAGCACCATGTCTTCCCTTTTATCCTGGTAACTGGTAATCTCTTCATTAAATAAATGTCTATTTTGAGTTGAGCAGACACGTTGAATAGAAAGAAAAGAGCCAGAGCATAGAGGATTTCTCTTACTCTCTTTAATTAGAGAGAGGCTACAAAGAGTAGCCTTTAACTGTGTGTGTGTGTGTGTGTGTGTTAAAGCTTAGAAGGAAAGGTGAAAACTTAGAAGAATGGACAGGGGATCCACATGAAAATAAGAGGTAAGATTAACCTCAAACACTTTAAAATATCCTATAGTGATTTTCAAAAACCCAATAGCGATCAATAAAAGAGAAAATGATAAGGGAGACGGTGAGATAGTCATTTCAATCCTGGTGGTAATTCATTTGGTTTATCCTAACATTTTTTTGTAGAGTTGATATTTTTTTCAAAGGAAGGGGGCCAACTGCATTTTGTTCTCATGTAAATCTCAGAAGCAAAGCCTGATTCAGGCAATTATCATGGTCCTAGACATGTTGGCCTCTTCAGAATTGTATAGCACATATCTGTCAGGAAAATGACCTAGGTTCCTCTTCAAGTTTGGTCCTATAGGACATGTTGCCCCATGAAATATCATGACACTATTTTTTTTATCTTGGCTTTTAGACAGATCAGGCTAAGAGGAGTTTTTTTTTCTTAATTTAATACTTCAAGTTGCTACCTTTGAAAGAGCGATATGGAATCTAAGCAATAAATCATAATAAAGAAGAGTTAGTATCAAATAAAAAAATCAAGTATGACACTTTACCTTGATTTACTTTCTAAAACTTGATCTGCAGATTTGAGAATTCTTGAACGTTAGAAGCAGATTCATTGTTAATTTTTATATTAGTTCTTAACAATTGCTTTTAAAGGCACATTTTAATACAACTTAACCAGTATTCTTTTGAGACTAAAAATGAAAACACTTCTTATTCAAGGTAGAATTTCTTCTGATTTGATGATATTCCCCCCTGAAAACTCAGTTCTTTTATATGTGTTTGTTATATGTTAATAAAAACTCCCCTCATGAACTTTTTGAGTCCATACAAAATTTTTAATATCACAAGAGCAACCTTCTCATTTCTTAGTTTACACCCATATGTTGGAAATCCCTTCTCAAACAAGTGACTTTAATTACTTTAAAGGCTTCTCTTGTTCCCCTTTCTCCAAAGAAAACTTTCAGTATCAGAAGCTAATTATCAATTGCGTATTCAGTCATCATCAAAAAAAATAAAAGGGGAGTCTCATTAAGATATTCTTTTAGGAAATGAAATAAAAGATTTCAAGTAAGGAATTTTCAGCAAAAATTCTGCCTAAGGTGAACTTGTCAGGCACAGTTTAAAGACTATAATAATGTTATATACAAATAGAATTAATAATACATTAAAACTAAGTTCAGTGAATTTCCAAGCTTATTCTTGGGGATGTAGGTGAAGTGTCCTTGAAGCTCAGTTTGCTGTGGTATTTAGGGAGATGGTATAGTAATAAAGTTGGTGACTGTTTAGTTTTTTTTTCTTTTTATTGAATATCTCCTATACGCCAGCTTGATTATATTTCCATTCCTCTGATTCCTACAACCAAAGGTTTCGGAAAGTGTTATGATCTCCTTTTTATCTGGGTCACCGGGTTGGGAACCTACCCTTGCTTTGTGTCCACCTTGTTACTCACTTGATGTGTTACTGAAATATTTCTGATGCCCGTGTGTGGAAGGGGACTGTTGCGGTATCTTTCCTGGCAAGAAAATGGACAGGTAAAGACGATAGATGGATAGACAGCACACACTTCATAGAGTCTCCTTCTGTGTAAACACACGTGCTCTTCCCCACCTATTCCAATTCATTCTCTCCTCCATAATGTTCTGTCCATTTGAGGCAAAGCATAGACTTGCTTAGTGTACATCAGGTTAGCTGTTACCAAGACTAATGCACAGCACAGACATGACTTAGAAGTTCAGCTGGTCTATACACACAGGCCATAGCACTGCAGTGTTATCACAAAGACTCTATTTTTACTAGAATAACAAAATTCAAAGCCATATGGCCTGCTACTTAAAATACACCAAACATTTGACAAATGATATAAATAAAAGCATGTTATTGTTCTATTATTATACACAAAGAAAGTTCTACCCTAATGGATTTCTCATGTTACTCTAATGGCATGGTATTAACTGGTCTTGGAATTTTTTTCCGAGGAAAAGCATTTTTTTTTTTTTTTTGGTTGGAAAAAAATACTTAGATATTCATTGGAGACCAGCTGACATTAGGACTTTTATGGAGCAGTTAAGACTGCTGGTCAACTTGGGGAAAGAATTCAGAGTTAAGTGTGCCAGTTTTGGAGGATCTGGCAAATTCTCCCAGACCTTAAATAGTCTTCCTTGTAAAACCCAATGAAGGGCTGGTTTTAGATTCAGGTTGACATGGCACAAAGCAGATCATAGATGCTTAAAAGAAGGAAAATGGATGGTCAGAGAAAAAGTGCTGGCTGGGATTCTCAGACTCCTTCAAGAACTTTAGCCTTTTGAATACTTGGCGCTGTACAGAGGCCTAGCAGGCTTTATCATCATGGTTTCAAGTGTCTCAGATGGTGTCTGGATCTCAGGAGAATTTAGTTGCAGACCTCTGGTCCTTCAGAACCTTCAGCCTTTCCTTTTGTCACCATAGCAGGCTCTCATCTCTGCAGTAGATATTACAACTTGGTTCTCCTTCTCTCCAGCTTTTGAAAACAAAGATATGGGCTTTACAGCCCCCCACCCCACACACTGGTGGGAGGTGTCAGTGGGTCCAGAGGATTGAGATACTCTTAGGAAAGGTCTCAAGGCTGCAAGGCCCTTGTTGAAGACCAGATGCATCAGTAGTCACAGGAGGAAATGGATACGGAATAGCTTTAAAAAAAAAGTGGTGACTCAGAATTCTGACTCAGAGGGATTTGGGCCAATTTCTGATCTCATCCTGGAGTGGGACAACACCTGGGCTTTCCTTAGAGTTCTCCTATCTAGTCTGAGTTTAGGGCACACCTGTCTGGCCCAGAGGGGATAAGCTGAGAAGTGAGAACTCTACCTGCAGTGGAGCGCAGCTGTTCCCCTCAGATCAGACAGGGGATCAGCCCGATAACTCCTTTATCACACTTTCAATCAGGAATAACAAATCCTGGCACAGTTAAGCCCTGTAAAAGGAATCCAGACTTTGCCAGTTGAGGTGAGCTTTTATGGAACAGGACTCTTCTGCTTCACAGTTGCCTGTTCCACTAGAAACATCCCGTCGCCTACAGTTGTTTCAAGAAACCTTTGCTTTAAGTTTGAATTTTGGCCCAAATGCAAAATCTCATTGTTAAGGAGCAGATGAAGTGGCAGAAAATTACAATAGTCACCTTGCTTTAGGTTGAAGATTTTGTGTTTTGTGGAAGGGAATGCCTGAAGGAAAAAAATTGGCTGAAGGAAAATCATTTTACTTGAAGAAATTTCTGGTAGAATTATAGCATGCTATTCTCAAAACATGGCTTCCAGTTTTTATGCTCAAAAAACAATTTTGTGAAGTAACTTGAGAAGTATTGTATGGCTGCCCCAAAAGTTTCTCAAGTTATTTCTTTATATTGTAACTAGAGCCTGCCCCAAATGTTTCTAAAGTTCTTTCTTTCTTCCCTTAACATCAGCAGACATCCCACCTGGGGTTGCCTGGGTAGCTGGCTTTAGGATGCTCTGACTTTCTGTGAACTCTCAGCATCATGATTCTGTTTGTAGCTCCAGGAATTTAACCCCACAGGGATTTTTCTGCAAATCTAAACTCCCAGGGATACCAATGTCCTGGGAGGAATCTGGGCACAGACTCAGTAGGGAAGAAAAGCAAATCGATGACTCAGAATTGTGCAAGTGTCTGAGATCACTGTTGATAGGAATGGATACTCCACAGGCATTCCCAGACCACATGGAGACCGACCCAATTCTGTCAGCATCAGATTCACCTTAGGGATGACTCAATTCTATTTCTGTCTAAATGACTGGTCCTGGAAGAGGCATCAAAAATGAGCCTCCCAGGACAGTCCTGGGGGTCTTATCTCCCACCTACAATTCTTTCCCCCTTGCCATCTGAACTGACCACTTGACCCCAGCCTATGTGTCCTTTCTGTGTTCTCTACTTAATGAGTCATGGGAGCGTTGCTAGGTCATCTGGAAGATGTGCCTTCGCTCTTGAGAACTTTACCAGGCAGTGTTGTAAGCTCTTGTTTGGGACGGGGGAGACAGGGAAATTCTTACTCCTCAGGAGAGCTGGCTAAGAGAATTGGCATACATGAATGATGGAGTACAGAAAAAAGCTGCTGCCAGGGGATAGCCTTAACCATTCCTGGGGCAATATGGTTGGAAAAAGATGGCAAAGTCGGGAGATGTTGGCATCGCTTTCCTTCATAACCGCTGTGACACCTAACCCCTGGGCTCTGGAGCCTCTTGAAGCTTTTGAGTTCCTGGCAAAGCCTATGCTGGACAGTCTTTCTAGAGAAATCTGGTGAGCCGTCTGCTGCTGTAGCCAAGCAGGGCTGCTACTGAATGATGTAAGCGGTTGCTTTCCTTCAAGAGCAAAAGCAACTTGATGTATCCTAGCAAACCAAGTCAAAGGAGGAGAGCATTGCAGTTTGAATGCAGTTGCTTGTGTACCACCATCCCTTTTAGATGGTGCTCACGTAGTACAGGCACCTTATGAAGTTCAGGATAATCTTGCAACTCTGTTGTTCTTGCCCCCACCTCAGGCAAGCATTCCAACCAAGGAATACCTGGTTCAGGAAAGAACCGAACCCAGGGCTTTGAACATGTTAGGTGCACATTCTACCATATAAATCTCACCTGTAACCCCCAGATTCCTATAACCTCGATACCTTTCCAGCTGCTGGTATCTGCAAACTTAATGTATTGCAGCTCATAAGGACATACCAGTGTCTCCTAACTGCAGCGCTCCTGACATCTGAGGTGAACAGTCTCCGTCTGCGGTTGGGACTGAGTGATGGTGGAGTTTCCAGTCCAGTGTGGTATCTATAGTCGCCTTGCTGTTGTCCGCCTGCTACATACCAGTAGTTTCTCCAGATATTGACAACCAGAATGTCCCTAAACATTGACAAATGCCTTGGGGCATGGCGATGAGATGCTCTGTCTCTGTCATCGATGTTGATAACCAATCACTCCATGGCTGTGTTGTTACAGATTTGATAAACAATCGCCTCAGGGGACAAGTTGCTCCTGGTCTTTGCCTTGAGGCAACGTTTGATTTTTCTTAAGGAAATCTAGGAAGAAACATTTTAAAATGCCACAAGAGAATTAGTGGTAACTAATTCTTATAATAATAGGAAGAATTTTTAACAGCCCCTGGTGTTTAAATTAGGCCTGTTCCTTGATCCCAGGAAGCAAAAACCCTAGGAATCAATAAACGACTGTTAGGATCATTGGGGTGTTTGGTTGGGATTGTATTTTAATCCATATCTTGAAATTGATTCAGGTTACATTTTTAGCTTGGCAAACCCATAAATCTCTGGCTATCTCAGTTTTACTAGATGTCAAGTAAATGTAGAGATTTGAGCCTCTATTCTCTTTCCTAAATTCTTAGGAGATCAAGAGTAGCAGGCAATGGTCAACTCTGGACTATGCTAGGGAAAGAAATCTCAATCTGGGCCTCAGCTGTGACGCTCATATACATATTCTCTGTGTTCTTAAGGCAAGAGTTGTGCAAGTCTGGGCCATTTCCAGCCCCTAATGGTTTACCATGACTTTGGAGAATATTAAAATCAGTGGGTAGAGAAGGATCTCAGCTTTCTTTTCTTCCAGGGTTGAAAATAATACCGTGATGGGCCCTATTTGGGTTGAAAGCCTCCCCCGCACCACCACCCCATTCCCCATAACCACAGTCTCTTGAGAATCAGGAGAAATGACGGGCTACACTGTAGCTTAGTTCAAGTGCTTAAAACTCTGACTAACTCATTTTTAAAGAGTCTCAGAGAAAATGATAGAACAGAAGTCAACAAGCCAGTACTTACACGATAGTTTTTATATAGAGAGATCTACACGGACATGACAGCACTGAGCTCCAGGGAAAGGGATTTATCTAGTCAAGGATGTCTTCCTGAACTTTCAGCAGAAAGATGCTACAGCCAGCGCTTTCAAATGATATGCCGCCATGAGAAAATGGCAAATCCACTATCAGGAACCCAGAGGGGACTTCTTTACAATGCCCTTTAGCATCGCTCTGAAAACTTGGATTACTAGAGTGCATAGGCCACCAGTTCCGCCCCAGGCTAAGGAGTGGTTCAGCAGGCCTGTGTTCACATGTTCCCTCAGCTGGTGTCTCAGAAAAACCACAGCTTGGTCCCTACGGCTCTGCGTGCCTAGTGTCACATGCTGAACTAGGAACACGGTTCCCAGGCTTGCAGTCTTTCCACTTTCATTGAAGAGTTCTGTTGTGTGTAATTATTACGTTGCAGGTAAGCTATGCAAGGGCTTTTACTGGTTGTTCACAAGGAATCTTTGTGATGTTGGGTTAACGGAGAGGGGGAGCAATTTCAAATCTCATTGTTGGGACAGCAGAAATCAAGTCTCTTGCGGAGAGCAGAAGTCAACCACAGTACAGCTGAAGACATGATTTGATGTCACATCGCTGATGTCCTCATCTGCTAACTGCATCAATACTGTCTCAGGTCCCTTTTTCCTCCTGTACCGACATGCATATGTAAACACATGCCCAACCATGTCAGTAACAGGATACTGTGATAACCAAGCAAGATGGTGGCCATGGATTACTTGGAAAATGGTCACATGTTATGGACTCAAAACTATTATTTTAATTATGCATCATAGACAGCAAGTTCTGTGTTTCATACACATTTAATAAGAGGCCTCTGAATAAACTTGGAATGTATTGATAAATAGGGATGTACTTTTTCTTTTTATTAACTAAATATTTTCATTTATTTTACATCTCTACCTCAGTTGCCCCTCTCTTCCTGTCTCCCCTCCTTTCCCTCCTCTGCCCTCACCCATTTCTCTTCTATTTTGTTCATGCTTTGTTGACACCAATAGAAATGTATTTTTTTTTAAAAAAAGCACCTATCTTCTTTTGTTCACCTTAGCTAAGTTGAATATTTATCATAGAAATCTGTTTATGATCTTACTGGGACTAGTATAGCATAGCTAATGGTTGAAGGGTGTTTCAGCATGCACACCAGATCAACCTGCATTTCCTTTGTACATTTCCATGGGTATTTTGCTGCAGGAGTATTTCCCTCAACACTGTACTCTTAGAACCTGGCCTAGAATATGGGTTTGTTAAGGAAAAAATGAAGACACGTTATATAACAACTACCTATTAAACGATCATCTTCAAGTCTATCCATGTTCTCAGCCACCAGAGGTTCTCCTATGACACATGGTTCACATTTGAATGCTCAGATTCAGAAACACAGCTGGCTGAAACTGAAGTCCCCTCATTTTTGGATGGCAGACACAAACCACAGATTGCAATAGAGGACACTGAAACAATGCGTCTGACATGCTTGGTGATTAAGCAGCAAACAATTCTTTAGATGTTTTAAAGGCAACACGTACATGGACACCATTTCTCATTATGCAAATCACACAAATTAAGAGTGTTAACACACATCATAATGAAGGATTAAGCAAAAAATCCAAATTAAAAAATAATTGCTTTTGGTTGAAGTTCAATAAAATGATTCATGAAAAATATTTCCTTAAAATTATGTACGTTTAAAGACCAATACAATAGAGTGGCCCCTCTCCCATGACACATTAGTTCTGTGAGTGGTGGTGTTCCCATGCAATCTTCACTACACAAATAATATGCTCATCAGGAGGAGGTTGATGCTTTGCAACAACCAGAATTTATTGATTTTAATTACTTTAAATTAAACTTGATCAAGGAGGGAAAAAGTTGAGGGTCTTGGGCCCTGTGCAGGCTACAGCAGGATGCTATGTCAATTTGGCATGCAATAGCCTTGGATTCTGGAAAACCACACAGGATTGGAACAAGATCAGCGAGATGATCATGGAATCTGATATTTATTGGCACTAACTTTGTGCCAGACACATTGTTAGCCATGCTACATGTCTTCTCGTTACTTCCTAGACTCCCACACACAGCATTTCACACTTCTTATTTCAGTGATGAAAATCCTGAGGCTCCAAAAATTGTGTGCTTACTGGGACTGGTGGAGTAAAGATGGAAATTATGGTCCTCCTCAGCTGTGGGAACCACACTGCCTTTGACTACGAAAGCTTTGGGCAAAGAGAAGTTGAAGACCATAGACATAAAGAATAGGTTTGGTAAACTAATGAGGTCTCTGTGACCCCTGGATCAAAGTAGAAATGTAACAAAACACATTTGTGGCAAAAGATGAACAGATCACACAGATGCCTCAATAACAGAGGAACGTTTAACCAACACAGTCTTATTTAGGAAAATATTTCAAGTGAATTCTGTCATGGTTCTCTTAACACATTTAGATGGATAGGAGGATTGTAGATATTCTGGGGTGAAATCAGAAAAGGAAATTAGCTTGGTGGACAAAATGTGGCAGCTCATGTAATCTATGATCACACAACTCAAGGTGTGCAGACGAGCAGTAGTGGCATCTGTCACTGCGGAGAGCAGCATCGGTCACTGCGGAGAGCCTGAGGAATGTGCATTGAGCCCCAGTCTGCATCTCCTCTGAGTCTGCTTCTAACAAGAGCCTCAGGAGATCTGAGCACCCAGTCAGTCTGAGAACTGATCTAGGAGGCAACTCTTCAGGTGCAGCATCTTCTGCTCACTTCTGTCCCCTCTTAAAATAACTTTAAAGGAAATCTTGTTTCATTCATTCACAGCATATCCTGATCAAAATACTCCAGGCAGCCAGCTGTTTCTGCCATTTCTCACATTTGTTGGAAGTCACTTGCTTGCACTTCCTGCTTACTCCGTTGATAGTATTTCCTTTCCAGGTCTCTAAGGGAGTTGAAGACTAGATAGTTATGGTTACAGTTTTCCTTGTTTGTGATACTTAGAAAAGAAATTCACTAAAGAAGTGTAAAGTGTGTATGATTGAGAGATATCAAAAGATAGTTTGGGATGGTAATGCAAGTTATGATAGAAAGTAAATTAGGTAGGTACAAGATTTTGGACTCACCAAGGTAGGATAGATAAAAGAGTATTTTCTCTGAATTTGTCAAATGCAAATGGATTAGACCTTATTGATGTGCTTATTACCTGTATGTATTGTATATAGTTATTGTACTTATTGTATATCATTGTTCTTATATTAGTTATAGTCTTCTTTTTTATTTTAGACCAACAGAGGAAGTATAGTGATATTTATTTGTGTTTTAATAAATACAGCTTGCCTGAAAATACCATTAAAAATGTGAGAAATGACCAAAACAGCTGGCTGCCTGGACAACAACCCAAGGTTCTTCTACAACATTAGGGCATCTATCTTCAGCCTCAAGGCCTAGAATATTCTACAGACTTTTCTATGAAGCAGGATTTCTGAAAGACTGTCTTGCCTTGTCTTGATAAGATTTGACAGTCACTCTCTTTTGTGTCCTGCTTGTCCAGTTAGGACAGCTTACCATAGGGTCAAAATACAAAGAAGAGAGTTATAGTCTTATCAACATAAAAATGCATACTAATGTGTATAATATAGAGTTATTAATATCATTTGTTGGCCCCAGTTTCTTACAGCATTACTGAAAGTTAAAGTACTTTGATCAAGAAGTATGATTTTGTTCAAGTGAAATGAGGGAGTCTTTCAGGCACCAGAAACTAGCTTAGGTTTATGGCAAAAATGAATATGACAAATTTTCATAAACAAAATATGATCAAGCCAAATTCAACAGTGCACAATTAAATAGTATTGGTTTATTAGTTAAGAGCAACTCAACTTAAAAATCAATTCATGTCACATACTACAGTGGTATAATGAAGACCAAAAACCATATAATCTTCTCACTGAATGTAGAAAAGGCACTTGACAAAATTTAACATTTTGTGATAATGACATTCACATCAGGTATACGAGGACTGCACTTTAACACAATGAAGGGAATGCAAGCCAAGCTCACAACTAACATTTAATAATAAGCTGAAAGTATTTTCATCCAAGACTGGGACAAAAAAGTAATTTTGACCACTATGGCCACTTTTGTCAAGCACTGTGTTGGAAGTCTTAGCTACAGAAATCAGACAAAAAAAATTAATATAAGCTTCTCCACTCAGAAAGTCATCTATTTTCAGGTGATGTGATCTAACGTATTATTCAATCTGTGAGATTACAACTCTAAAGACTGTATATAGATGTCTACATACATGATCACACATGACCACACAATGAGCACACATGTTTGCATATACATGTATGTGCACACAATTACAAATACATATAAACATGCACACATGAGCACACACAGACTCATATAGACAGAACCAATACATATAGAAAAGTTTCAGTAAATAAAATTAACACATAAAAACCAGTTTTGCTTCTTTATGTTAGCAATAAGTTGTCTAAAGGATTAATAAAATCATTCACAAAAACATTCAAATGAATAAAATACTTACAAATAAATTTAACAATGGTCAAAGATCTATACACTGAAAAATATAAAATGAGCCAGGCGATGGTGGAGCACACCTTTAATCTCAGAACTCCGGAGACAGAGGCAGGTGATCTCTGAGTTCAAGGGCAGCCTGGTCTACAGAGGTGAAATAGTGAGTTCCAGGATAGCCAAAGCTACAAAGAGAAACCTTATCTTGAAAAACAAAACAAAAGAAAAAAAACCAAAGAACAAAAACATGAAAAGTAGAAAAATATAAAACAATAATTAAAAGAAATTGAAGAAGACACAAATAAGTGGATTTGAAAACACAAGATTATTAAAATGTTCAAACTACTTAATACATTTCTACAGGTCCAATATGACCAAATTGAATTTCCTTAAAGCCATAAAGGTCCTGTACAAACAAGTTTGATCAAGAATAATAAAAGTAGATGTACTGAAACTACTTAACTTACAATGTACTACAAATCTGCAATAACTCAAAGAACATGGTGCAGGCATGGAGATAGATGTGCAGAGCCAGGAGTGACAGCCCCCATGCTGCCAAAGGATGAAGACTGCACACGCGGAAAGGACACTGTTTTAACAAATGGTGCTTGGAACACTGGATATCCACCCACATTCAAAAGAATAAAAGACACTTGCTTTGCACAAAATACAAAATGCCACGTCAAATGGATTACTGGTATGATGTAAGATACGGAAGAATAACACCATTAAAAGGAAACTATAGGTTAAAACCAGACAACTGATGGTTGTCTAGACAATGATTGCTTCACCAATTGATTTAGTGTTTGCACATATGATCATTGTACTTTGCTCATATTTGCACCTCCATATATCCTTTTGAGGATATATGCCACCTGGGTAATGATTTTCTTATGAGTCAGAAAGCATAGACAACAACATCGCAAGTAGAAAAAAAAGGGATTGCAATAAATTAAAATCTTCTGGAAAAGAAGGAAAAGAGTCTATAAGAGTGAGAGACCGGTGTGGGAAGTCTTTTGTCTATATGTTGCTTTTGTTGATTAATTAATAAAGAAGCTGCTTTTGGCCAATGACTTAACAGAACATAGACAGGCTGGAAAAGATATATAGAGAGAAAGTAGGTGAAGTCAGGGAGAAGCCATGTAGCCACCGCTGGAGACAGATTCGCTGAAACCTTGCCTGTAAGCCACAGACACATGGAGATACACAGATTAATAGAAATGGGTTAATTTAAGATATGAGTTAGCCAGAAATATGCTTAAGTGATTGGCCAAGCAGCGAATTAAATAATACAGTTTCTGTATGATTATTTTATGGTTTGGGCAACTAGGAGCAAACAAGCAGCCTCCAACAACAAGAGACAGCCTAAACAATAAGAAGACAATATTTATAAACCATATATTTGTTAATAAATTAATATTTGTAACATATGAAGACTTCTAAACAACTCAATATCAAGAAAGTAAAAATCAATAAAAACCAGATAAAATATAAGACAAAAAACCAACTCCAAATCTAAAATATAAACAAAGGATTTAAGTAGTCATTTCTCCAAAAAGATGAACAAATGCCCAAAATGTGTATAAGTGCCCGACTTCACCAATTATCATAAAAATGTTGATAAATGTGACAAGGACACATCACCCTCCCTACCACCTCTGGGGTGATCAGAGAAGCAAGGCATGTGTTGGTGATTGCATGGGCACAAAGGAACCCTGTCCAGTGTTGACAGCAATGTAAGCAGATCAGGGATAACAGTGTGGAAGGTCTTTAAATATTCAGAACAGGATTACCACATCATCTCATAGTTCTCTTTTTGGGTATATAAAGACCCAGGATTCATAAGGAAATGAAAGCAGTATTCTGAAGACTATCCAAGATCACATGCTCATGCAGAAGCATTCACAGTAGCAATGATCTGAAAATGACCAAAGTTCCTGTGAATGGATATATAAAGAAAATGAGCTATATTTACAGAAGTGTGTATGTTGCACTCCAGCGGTGGTCCTGTAAGATTATATTTCCTAGTGACTTTATCACAGTCTTATTTTGTGCACACACAACTGTTGGTGTTCAGAAGATGATGAAATCACTGAATGGCACAGGTCTCAGAACATACACCCTATCATTACGGGAGGTATGATTTTACACACACAAGAGAATACATATGTTCCTGAATTACAGTGGTTTCACTTATCCCTTTTTGACCTTATAAATTTGCATAAACAACATGCACTCGGTATTAATCATTCTTTGAAGCTTGAATTTTGATCTTTCCCTGGCATTGTGACATATGACAGCACTCTCCCTTGGTGTCTGGCAGCAGCAACAAGCTGCAGCACTCGGGCCGTCTCTCAAGCACATGAATAAACAGCCCATATACCATAGGTCTTTTTATTGCTGAGCTGTGGCCTTCTGTGGTCCAGGTATATTAGCTGAATGTTTGACTTAGGATACTTTCAATTTATGACGGGTTTATTGGGATGCAATCTCATGTTAGACTGAGAAGCAGTTTATTATACACACTGTGTAAAAAGAGAGAAGATGGTCATTTGCAGCCTCCTAGATTGGTCAGTATGCCTAGGGAAATAATCAAGGACAAGTACTGTGATATCTGACTAATGCATGCAATTTGAAAATGTCAAACTGATAAAAGCAGAGAGGAGAATGGTGGTTACCAGAGAGATAAGGATGATGAGGAAATGTTGGTCAAAAAGGACAACATTTCAAATAACCAGGATGAAAAATTTCCAGAGATCTAATACACAAAATGGTGGCCGTGGTCAACAGCACTGGGCTGTGCACTTGGAACCTGCAAAGAGAATAACTCTTACATGTTCTTACCACACAATGAAAGTCATAGTTGTGGTATGTAATGATTATGTTAATAACTTGACCATGGCAATCATGTCAGAATTAACAGATATATCAGAAAAATCACATTGTGTGCTTTAAACATATACATCTGTCAAAATAGAATTCTGAACATATTCTTAGCACTATTCTTAATATATTAGTTAGGAAGAAATTTTGCACTATGCTTGTTGCCACTAAGGCAACAAAGATTATTTTTTCTATAAAGTTATAAACAAAATCTATTGTTGTAATTATTTTTCTCTAAATATTTATTTTAGAAATATTAGTCTAGTTCTTTCCTATCGTGTGTGTGTGTGTAGAGGGAGAGTAGATGTGTGGGGGTGCACTGTACATGCACATGTAGAAAACAAAGATTGATGTACAGTAAAACATAAGAGATTTACAACTGAAAAATATGCCAGGTTCAGATAGATTCACAGAAGAGTTATTCTTGATTTTCAAAGAAGGTCTATACCCAATACTTCTCATATTACATTTTTTAAGGAAAGAAACAGAAGTGTGCTTCCCAGTTCCCTTTATGAAGCCAGTGTAAAGATACAACAATTACAACAACTACAAGTCGATATCCCTGATAGACACAGATGAGAAAAGTTATTAATAAAATACTTACAAAGATAGCATAGGCCTACATCAAATTGATCATCCACCAGTATCAGGTTGGTTTTGTCTTGGACATGTAAGAATGGTTAAATAGATGTAAATTAATAAATGTAATAAACCATATAAGCAGAGTTAGAGGCAAAAATCACTTTATCACCTCAGTAGATGCCATAAAGGCTTTTCACAAAAGCCAATAAGTCTTTGTGATGGAAGTTTCTGGAGAGAATACAGAAGGGAAAGCACCTCCCTGCACTAAAGGGTTTACTTGACAAATCCATGGCCAACATCATCCTAAATGTAGAAAAAAATCAAAGCAAACTTTTTAAATTTTAATTTTTAGCCGGGTGGTGGTGGCACATGCTTTAATCCCAGCACTCGGGAGGCAGAGGCAGGTGGATATCCGTGAGTTCGAGGCCAGCCTGGTCTACAGGAGCTAGTACCAGGAAAGGCACTAAAAACTACAGAGAAACCCTGTCTTGAAAATAAAAAAAAATTAATTTTTAAGCTTAAATTCAAATTTAAAGTTTAAAATAAGAAAGGATGGCTCATAATCCCACGCCTTTCCAATATAGTGCTTGAAGCAGTAGCTCGAGCCATAAGACAAGAGGAGAAAAACCATAAGAATACACAACCAAAAGAAGTCAGGTTACCCTTATTTGCAGATTATACAGTCTTTGTATGTGAGGATCCAAAAATTCCACCAGAAAACTACTAGAAATGACTCAAACTTTCAACAAGGCAGCAGGGTACAAAATTAACCCATAGCATTTTTATATCCCAACAACAAACATGCTGTAAATGAGATCATGGAAACAAGAAGAGCCTGGGAATAAACAACCGAGATGATGAAATGTCTCTCCAAGCAAAATTTTAATCTCTAGAGAAATCAATTGAGAAAGATACTGAATGAAAAGACCTCCTTTGCTCAAAGATTGGTAGGGCTAATGTGAAAGTGACCGTCCTACCTAAATCGACAGTCAGTACAATCCCATTCAAAATACCCATGGCACTCTCAACAGAAATAGGAAGATGCTATTATCCATATATAAGGACAATTTACCCCTCCATATAGATCAGGCTGGTCTTGCACTCTCAAAGAGCAGCCTGCCTCTGCCTCCAAAGTGCTGGGATTAAAGGCGTGCGTGCGGCACAACATCCAGCTCTCTTTAAAACCACACACAGCTTTCTTTTAAACAACTTCCTTCCCCATCCCCCTCACCCTCTCTCTCTTCTTCCTCTTCTATTACTATTCTATTATTTTATTACTATTAATATTATTGTGAGTATATGTGAATGCACATGAGAGTGTGTAAGACCCGTGTATCTGAGTGTGGGCACGTCTGTGCCATGCTATATATGTGAAGGTCAGAGGTCATCTATCAAGAGTCTTTACTCTCCTCTCACAATAGGTTCCGTAAACCAAACTTGGGATCGCCGGGCTTGGGCAGAAGTACCTTTACCCACTGAGCCATCTTGCCAACTCACCACCTTCTACTTTATTCTGTAAGGCAGAGTCCATCACTGAACCTGGAATTTCTTATTAAGGCTAGATGTGCTGGCTAGGGAGCACCAACACCAGCCTTTCTCTGCTGGGGTGACAGGTGCATGCTGCCCTGCCCAGCTTTTTACGTGAGCAGTGAACATCTGGCGCATGCCCTCAGGTTCTCGCGATGTGAGCATTCAGTACCTGCACACAGGTTCTCACACTTGTGCAGTAGACACATCACCCGCCAAGCCCTTCCCCATCTTTCACTGCTCAGTAAAATATGAATAATTGCCAACATCGAGATCTGAGTTGTATCTACACGTGTACACATATACTGCAAAATGTCAGTGGCATTATTGCAATATCTCGGAATTCCCGTGCTTTCCAAGTAAACTTTCTCAAACATTCATACTCTGAAGCTTGGCCAGCAGATGCTTTAATGATGACAGCTGCCTTTGGTTATCCTTGTCCCCTTACTCTTCACCATGCCCTGTAGGGAAGAGCTTTCTTATTGCATCAGATGAAGGTGCAGCCTAGGTTTGGGGAGACTGTGTACCTTCCCAGTTGCTGGACTTTACAGGGTAGAAGGAAGCCCTGAGCTATTACCCATTATGGTGACCCACTCTGCTGGAGACTTAATGGGACTTCCTAGGGATTGAAAGAAAGGTCTGCCTAAGGCTACAGTACACAGCTGGGGTTTAATTTTAGATTTTCTCCTTGATCCCCTCTTCTGGTCCCCACATGCTTTTTTCTTTTGCTATGAAAACCCTCTTTCCAAGTTGTAGTAGAAAATGACTAGAAATGAGAAAAACTTGCCATTGAACTACTACACAAGGCAGCAACTGAAACTGTCTGTAAAACTGTTCCAAGGCTGAATTTGGGGTTAAATATGGCTTTTGGAGACAGGGTCTCACTATGTAGTTGAGGCTTGTCTTGAGCCTCCTGCCGCAGACTCTGCAGTGCTAGGATTACTGGCATGCACCGATACCTCCACTCACTGGCAGTTACTAGTTGGCTTCCCTGTTTCCTGACTGAATGAGTCTGGAGATCTTTGATATAAAAGAGTCAAAGCCCCCACTTTCTTTTTTGTTTGTTAGCAGTAAGAATTTCTACGCGCACACTTTACCTACCACTTACACGAACAGCCTCCCTACTCTCGCAGTTCAGAGCACCCATTTTGGGAATACTTTGTGAAGGGCATTTGATTCCCAGTTGGATATTTATTTCAAAGGCCGAAATGGACAGAAGATATATGCTCAAGGGAACCACTGACGTCAGAAGATAATGGAGGGGAAATAAATGTCAAGCTAACGGGTTGTCGTTGGATTCC
Organism: Chionomys nivalis; assembly: GCF_950005125.1. NCBI lineage: Eukaryota > Metazoa > Chordata > Mammalia > Rodentia > Cricetidae > Chionomys > Chionomys nivalis. The sequence continues at coordinate 18,616,150 of NC_080105.1, read as the reverse complement.
AGGCCATCTTGAGTCAGTATGTGCTGCCTCCAGACTAAGTACATGTTAAGGTCAGAGAACACTGGAAAATAGCCTGGATTTCTGTGAGTTCTTGGAAATGATCAGAGTATGGTGTGTGTGTGCACGCGCGCGTGTGTGCGTGTGTGTGTATGTGTGTGTGCATGTGTGTTTGTGCGTGTGTGTATGTGGGTGTGTGCACGTGCATGCGTGCATGCATATGTGTGTGTGTTTATGTGCATGTGTGTGTATGTTTGTATGTGTGTGTGCGTGTGTGTGTATGTGTTGTTCTGCATGAAGAAACATCCTTCCCATATGTCCTTTCTCTTCTCTCTCGCTTCCTTAAGTGGTGTGATCAGTTGTCCTCTCTCGCTCCCCATCTACTCCCCAGTGCAGACTCCTCCTCCGTGCCTAGGCTCCTTTAAGAGCTCCCCCCACGTTCTTTTTTTCTTCAGGATGAAATTAGTCACTCCCCCAACCACATATCAAATTCCCTCTTGACTCCTAACAAAACAGGTATCTTCCTCAGAAAAAGAAGAAAATCACACATAATTTTTATGCATTTTATATCTTTCCAGTCTACTTTTTAAAAAGTCTAAACTTGGCATGGGCTGTGGAGATGGATAGCCCAGCGAAGACAGTGCCTGTGCGCAAGCGTGAGGGTGCAAATTTGATCCCCAGGACTCATTTAAAAGGGTGGTGCATTCTTGTGACCTCAGCACTGGGGGAGAAAAGAGGCTGACCCTGGGGCTTGCTGCTCTACTTTAATATGTCAGCTCCAAGTGCTATCGAGAGATTGCATCTCAGAAATAAAGTTCATGTTTCCTGTATTGCAGAAAATCACACCTGAGCTTAAGTTCTGAACGGTACATGGAAGTACATGAACACACTTGCGCAACCTTCCATAAAGACAGACAGACACACACACTAAACAATTAAAAATTATTTCTGAATCATAAATAGGGCTTCATTGTGTTTCTCTATGTTTTTTATTAGTTAATGTAATACATCTTGCAGAATACAAGAACCACCCTGCTCTGTCTGCCATGTTATATGCCACAGACAATATAAATATAAACCCCACAAATTACTAAAAGGTTTCATAAACACACACATATATGTATTTTATCTTTCAAACAGTGAAATTGAAACAGAAAAAGAGAATGATACTGTCCTGTGTATTCTCTAGTTTTTCAGTATCCACATGAAGAGCCTACAAATTAGTTCTCTCAACTTCAGTTTCTTTCTAAGCATGTAACATGGTTGTAGCACTAATTGCTTATGGGACAGCTCATAAAAAATACGCATTTCTAGCCTCTCTCCATAGTTGACTGAACAAGAAGCTTGGGGCCTGACCTTAGGGTAGCAATGGTTTTAAGCATTTACAGTGATTTCAGATTTCACCAGAGAGGTGAACTTCTCAACGGTGACCATCAGACCAACATTAGTGGCGTTGCTTAGGAACTTCTTAGTAATGTAGAATGTCAGGGCTGGAAAGATGTTTCCATGGCTAAAGTGTCTGCAGCTTGAGGAAGAGGACCAGAGTTGAGGTGCCCAGCATCCACATATAGAGACAGGGTGAGTGTGCAAGGTGAATCCAAGGGATTCCTGCAGCAAGTTAGGCTTGATAAATAATCAAATTAGTAAGCTACAAGTTTAGCGAGAGACCGTGCTTCAGTGAATGAAGTGGAGGGCTGTGGAGGAAGCCACCTGACACCAACCTCCAGCATCCACACTCATGTGAACATGTATGCACACACGCCCATACAGTGCACATACACATATCCACACTCACATGCACATATATGCACGCACACACATATACACATGAACAATCATGCTTATATGCACACGTATGCACATGTTTGCATGCACACACACATGTGCATGTATATCCATGCATACCCTCGCATGTACACATATGCCCATGCACACCCACACACAAGTACACACAGAAACACAAAAGGAGACATGAATGCAGTACCTCAAAACCTCCATGCATGCCCACATATGTGCACATAGATCTGTGCACACTCACGCACAAGTACATACCCAGAAACAACAAAAGAAGAAAGAAATGAGTACCTAGGCCAGGCCCACTGAAGCAGAATGTGCATTTTAAGATGCCAAGGCAATTTCCCCGGCACTTTTAATTTAGTGAGGCAGTTTGGACCAGCTCACTGGGCAGCAGGACTCTGTAACAACTCATTAAAAATTCTGAATTTACAAATTCTAAAGGCTCAACCCAGAGATAGTCAATCAGAACCACAGGAGACAGCAGGGTGGAACCCAGCTTCTCTGGGTTTTGACAATATCTCCGGTGAGAAAGCCACCTTCGCGGCCCACTTTTTTTTTTTTTTTGCACATCTGATGACGAGCATGGACCATATAAGGCAATGCAAAGAGACGGGACACAGGCAGGTACCTGCTTGCCATTAACATGACTAATGAGCCTTAACTAGTGTCTTAAGGGCTAATAAGCTTTTAATCCCAGATTTGAAATAATAACAGCTATAACAATTAAGGAAACAGGTAACAAAACGCTGGCTAATGATAATTCCTCAGTTTTGAAGGAGGCAGAGAGTGGTACAATCTAAGCCTGAGGAATGTCTCTACCTTTAATCTCTTACTCTAACTCCACCCCCAGCCCTGATTCTTCAGAGCATCTGCAACATTCATTATTCCATTAGTTAGTTCCGGGTGTTGCCTAACAAGTTTCTGAAACTAACACCCTCCACCTCACATCCAGGGTGAAAGGGTGAGAATTGTTTGTCTCTCCTGCGTTCATTCATTCTACTGGTTGTTGAGCATTTACGAGAGAATCAGATGTTACTGGATACAAATAATCTAGCGGTGAAAAGGTGGTTCTCCCCCATCCCCCCCAGGAGCCTCTTGGTGAGATAACACAGTAAGTAGATCTGTATCTCTCGTGCTGCAGGCATGCTATAGTCATTTGTTAGAAACACTGGCTAACACAGCTGAAAGATGGATTCAAGGAACAGAAAAGCAATGAAAAAAAGCCGGTGAGTAGTTACCGTTAATGAGGCTGGACAGGGCCAAAATGCAGAAGAGGCGCGTCTGAAAACAGCGGTTTCTAACCAACCGCAGCCCCGTCGTCTGCTCCGGCAATGACACCAGTGATTCAGAATAACTAAAGAAACAAATAACGGAAAGAACCTCCAGCTCCGCATTTTGATAAAAATCATCCTTTAAAACTATACAGTCCATGCCTGATGCTTCCCAGCATGCCCTTCCTATTATCACCAGCATTCCGTGACTATATTGTTTATGCCAGTATTATGCTTAATTAAGAACCATGGCAATCTCAATGAGAGTCTGAAAGCCAGATGTGGCCCATATTGTCCAAAAAATGCAGCTATCCTGGCAAGCTACGGATAAACCTTTCAGAAGAGAGAGAAACTTCCCAGACACTTTTTCCCCTTTCACCCTCAAGACGCAAACCTAAGAGGCTATTTTCCAAGGTTAGACGAGAGGGGGTGATCCTGAATGCTAGCGGTCTCCAGCATTTCCAACCCCAACAGTGGGGCAGCCACCTTACCCCAGCCCTGCATGGCTTCCTACTGTTGAGCAAGGGTGCCTGTAGGCCTTTCCCCTTCAAATGAGCAATCCTTAGGAAACTGAACCCCCTATGGGAATGATTCTCCCCCAGAAACTCTCTCTGACCTTCCAAGCCTTAGTTAGCTTCTTTCCCACTTCCTGTATGCCTTTCAAATTCTTTGCATCCTTTAATCATGGCACTCATCCCCCAGAATTCTAGTTATGACCATATGACCCTTTGCTCTACCAATAAAAGCCAGAAGGCTGTTTGAGTACCATATGGCTGTCCATCCCCTTAGCTGTTTGTTCAGTCTGTTGGGTACTAATTTTAGGCATTAAAGGGCCTGAGTTGGGAAAGCAACTAAACTCCCTGTTGTTAAGGAATTAAAGAAATGAAGGAAGTGGCTTGCTCAGCACAGCTGCAGGTGAAGAAATGATTGCACATCGTGGCCAGGGCTAGACATTCATGAAAAGAAGGTAATGAGCTGGAAAGAAAAAGGGTTTGGAAGTGACTCTTATTGTGAAATCTGAAAAAATAGAATGCAAGGAGAAGCCAGCTAGGTGGTTCATCTATGGAGTATAGCTGTAGGCCAGATGAGGAGAGGGGGCACAACAAGGTTGGAGAGGAGGCCTTGTGGGGAAGTATGAGGCTTTACCTCATAGACAGTATGGGAGAAAGTTGGCTCCATGGGTTTATTTTATTATGTAGAGAGCACAAGGAAGAATAGTATTTAGAAGGCGGTGGCTGACGTGTGAGAAAAGATGATCAGAATCAATGTTGGGCAGTGGGGGATGTCAGAAAGTGTAGGATATGTGGACGAAGTAGGCTCTGGATGTAAGGCCTCTAGGCACTGACCACAGGTAAGTGGGGAGGATGCTGCTGGTACCATAAACAGAGACAGAGCATATAAGGAACACGCTGGGCATTGGATGACATAGTCAGTGTTCAATTTTGAATATACTAACTGTGAGAGGCCTGGGAAACATCAACTCCTGCTGGACAGGTTTATTAGCCTGTAGTAAATCAAGTGATGGAGGGTCCCCTTAGTAATTTTTTTTTCCTTTTTGCTACTGCAGAAAAGAAGGTGAGATCCCAGTCTTCGGATGGAGAAAGATTTGTGTCTATACCCTCATTTTCTTTTTATTCATTTATTTATTTTAAGTTTTTTTGAGACGAGGTTTCTTTGTAGCTTTGGAGCCTGTCCTGGAACTAGCTCTTGTAGACCAGGCTGGCCTCGAACTCACAGAGATCCACCTGCCTCTGCCTCCCGAGTGCTGGGATTAAAGGCGTGAGCCACCACCGCCTGGCTTATACCCTCATTTTCTGACCTAAGGCAGCATGCCATTAGAGTTATATCTTCTCTAAGCCTTAGTCCCCCTATTTTCTAACCCTAAAAGCCACATGTGATTGCCATGACAACTAATGCCTGGGTTGGGCCTCGTGTTGAACAATGACAGCCTAAGTTGATAATTACAATGGAGATACTGACAAGGTGGGTCAAGGAGTATCAGAGACTTTATTGGCAAGCAAAGCCAGGGTGTCCACTGTGTTGGGGACCCTATCAAGAAGGATGTAGAGGGACTGGGTGGTTGGCTCAGTGGATAGGAACAATGTTCGTCTGAGAACAAAGATTTGAAATTCTGTCTTCAGCACCTATGTAAACGTCAGAGGTGGCTTGTGTGTCCTAGTACTTGTGGCTGAGACAGGAACTGCCTGGCTAGTCTGTCAAGCAGAAATGGTGAGCTCCAGGTCAGAAAAAAAAAATAGACAACAGACTTTATATCCAGGTAATAAAAATGGTCAAGCAGGTTAGCCAACATCCTTCTCTGGTCTATACAGGTAGAAAATGCTCTCTCTCACACAAGTGTTCACATGTGCAGCACGCACACACACACACACACACACACACAGGAGTGAGCATATCCTTTTTTTTCTCATGGTTTTAGCTTATTTACATGTAGAACAAAGGCCCAAATTCCCAAGTTGACTGATAGACCCATAAAAAATGAATAATCTCTTTTGATAGAGTTTGATTCATGGTGGTAAATGTGCATAATGCAAAATTTCCACTTTATCCGTGTTTAGATGTGCAGTTCAATGATACTCTGCATGTTTATACCACTGCACTGCTGTAACCACCACTAATTCCCGAACTCGACCCCACAATCATTGCTCTTCCTCAGAACTGGCCACTCCAAGTACTTCATAGAGGAGGACTCTTACATGAGTTCTACTTTCGGTGGCTGGCTTATTTCACTTACCATTGCAGCCAGAGTCATGCCAGAATATCCTTCATGTGTAAGACTGAATGCTATTCCATGATATGTACATACAATATTTTGTTTTTGTTTACCCATTAACCCACCAATAGATACCAGGCTTTAATCCACATTTTGATTATTGAGAATGAAACTCCTGATGAATGCATTATATGGAGGTTTTCTGTATGAGTACAAATATTTGCTGACTCGTTACTCCATCCACTCATTTTCTCCCTTGGCAGTATGTCCCAAACACTTACTTAGGCTCGCACTGAAGGGCATATAGCTAAGGAATAAGGAAAAGAACTGGAACACAGCAGCTGACAGGCAGTGCAATTATCCAGAGCATTAATTTACCGACAGGTAGGAAATCTGAAGAGGAAATTTTAGGACCTTAAAGTCTAGTGATCCAGTCAGCAAGCAACTCAGGAAGACTGCTGTGCACACAGCATGAAATTTGTGCGCTAATCTTGTGTTCCACTCAGGAAAATCAGTGTTAGAAAACATAGGAAAATCTTGCTTCAAGAAGATGGCCCATTGGGTAGAGGTGGTTGCCACCATAGCATTATGATATACCTGGAGCTCCACAGAGGTGGAAGTAGCAGCTTCACAGAGAATTCTGACTTGCACTGTGGTTTGCATACCCATACACCAACCCTCCCCCCACTGATAAAAATAATTAATAAAATCCAATAAAATAATAATTTGTGAAGGAATACTAGAATCTTTCATTTGATAGTTAAAACACATAAAGAGAACTCAGTGGCATGGTCTGTGCAGTTTTCAAAAGTCAAACCTTAGTAAAAGTAATTTACACTTGGGGACTTGACTGATGTTTAGATAAGTTCAAGAACTGACACCAAAATCTTCTTTGATCAACTGCTAATAGATTGATAAGTTATGACAAGGAAAGTCCAAGGTTAATGGTAGCCAGACGGCAACTGAGATGGATAGATTTGATTGACAACATGCAGAGTGCTATTTAGGGAGAAAGTTTTTTTTTTTTTTTTTTTTTTTTAAATGATAAGTAAATCCACGTAAGAGTCTTTTACCAAGTGTTCACAGTTCCCTGTAGACTAAAGACGCAAAGAGACTGAGCAAGAGGCTGAGGAGAAGGAAGGGGGTAGCAACCACCCTGAGGAGATGAGGGAGGAGAGATTTAAAGGAGCACGATGGGAGATACTCGCAGCCTCAAAGCGTCCCAGCGCCTCTTTCTTCAGATGGCAAGAACCCTGCCATTAGTTTCAAAGTAGGGAAGCCAGAGAAATAAGCTCCAGAGAATCAAATCAAGATTACAAAATGGAGCTGGGCAGGCACCTCACAAAGCATAGGGTTATAGCCACTATTCCTAAAATGTGCTTTGAGAAAAATAGCGGGGAGGGGAAGGCAGTGTTCCCACTTTTAGGGTGTTGAAGACTGAGGGCTGATCAATATTCAGGAACGACCCACCGGTGTCAATCCAGGCCAAAAGCGAATGTGAACATCTGCGTTTCGCAATCTGACCTCAGGACGCTGGAACTTTTGGATTTCCATAATACAACTGTAAAAAAAATTATGTCCCTCTAGCCTTATTTGCTTTCTTTAATGGATAATGCTTCTGGCTTGGATCTTCATGTGGAAAAAAGGATCCTTTGTCTCATAAAATGTTACAGATGCTGCTATGGTAACACACTTTAATTTTATTCCTATCTCAGAAGATAAACATGAAAAACTGCAACTGGCAGCTTAATCTGATATTTAGCATTTGCTTCAGGTCCACAGAGCACTTGGGTTTTTATTTTTGAGGAATACTGGCACTTTTATTAACCTGCTGTACTCAATTAAGCAGAGCCTTAAAGCCCTGTCTAGAAGGTATTATTCTGCCAATTTGAAAATACCATGTGGCCAAGTTTGAAAACTCACAAGGGAGGGAAAGCATGTTCCTTCTATGACAGAATTCTTAGGTGGCCAGAGTGAGTCTGAATTATGGGAGTTTTCATTTGAGCTAAAAACACAATTAGACATCTACAAAAACAGTATCAATTTGGTTTAAAAGGAAACATATCCACTGACAGACAGTTTCTAACATTTCTTTCTTTCCCTTTCCCTCCCCCCTCTGTGTCTTTCTGTCTCTGTCTCTCTCTGTCTCTTTCTCTCCCTCTCTGTTTTTCTCTGTCTCTGTCTCTCTCTGTCTCTGTCTCTCTCTTTGTCTCTCTCTGTCTCTCTGTCTCTCTCTCTGTCTCTCTCATTAGTAAAGCTTGCAGTGCATGGCACTTGTTAAGCTAAATCGAGTGTTTTGCAATTAGTTAATAACCAAGGTTATTGCATCTGCAGAGGTAATTTGAAACCTAAGTTCCTGTTAAATAATAGCAATATCCGGCCCTACAGAACACCATGGCTTACACACCAGCCACTGTCATAAACAAGGGGAAAAGCTCAAGTAGAAGACAGTGAGGGCCACAGTCTGTGGATTTAAATCCACGTCCCTTCCTTTGCAGCTGCAAGAGAACGCGGTCCCTGCTACTTGATCTCAGAGTTTTTTTCTAGCATCCTCTCTGCCACCGCCCTCATGTCACAGTTCTTAGCCCTGTCCCTTCCACATTAGAGCATTAAGGCAGCTGAGGAGTTAACGGAGGCTGAGGTCCACACAGCAAAGTTTCAATAACAAACGAGTGGGGTCAAGTCTGATTCTGATTTACTATACATCACGGTAACCCGTTCCAGAACATTTTCTGCCAGCATTTCGGAACAAGGATCCTGGGTCATTCATTAAGTGATTAGGAATCTACTTCCTGCTTAATTTTAGTCATTCTAGGTCTCTATAGAATAATAAAAAAACATCATGATTGTTGATTGACACACTGGAATTCAGAGATACCCATGACGGACATAATACAAGCACAACAGCACTCTTCAAGCCCCACAACATGATCAAATAGCTAGTAATTAAACAGAAATGCCTACCTAAGTTGTTCTCGAAGCAAACTTTGTAATATTTTCCCTTCATAAAAGTCCCCAAGTATTTACAGTCTGTAGATGAGCTCACATTCTTGACCGCGGAAAGATTAAATGAGAAAGGAACGAGAGTGACAGAGAGGCTGTTCACACTAACACTACTTGTATTGAGAAGATTCGAAAGCATTGTCTGGATTCTCATTGGTCACTCGGGGCACTGGAACAATATTTACCCAGTTGCTATGCGGACAGAGGTGGCTGCCAAATCCCTCCACTAATAAGCCTGAACCTGGCGTTTGCAGATAAGGATCCACTATTGTTTGTGTTGCTGTGCTGGCTGATAAGGCAATTGCCAGAGCAGGTACCCAAGAGATCTTTATGACAGCCGCAGAATGGCTGCCGATATTTCCCTACTGCCACCTGAATTTAAATCATGGTCGCAAAAGGAAGAATGGGGCATGATTTTTACTATATCATTATTTTAATTAGACTCTCCTCTTCAAGAATGTAAGTCTATAAAGATCATATTTAAATGTCTTCTTTATACAGACTGTGATTCTAAATCCCATTATGTGATTCAATTAAAATACTCCAAATAGCCAAATAAATGGAGGTTTGCTTTAAGACAGCTCATGCAAATTTGAAAAGGAAGTAGCTTGGGTCCGATAGGTAGACATACACACAAGCCACCACTAAGCTCTGTGTGAACCCACATAATGTCCACATGTGTATGCAAGCTAGAACGCTAGAGGAATAATGTAAAGCATATGCCAATTTAGGCAGTGTTTTTTTTTTTTTTTTTTTTTTTTTTTTTTTTTTTTTTTTTTTTTTTAATTCAAAGGCAGATGTTTTCCCTTTTGTATTTAGAGAAACACTCGTATTTTTCCAATGTGTACTTCACGTGGATGTGTTTTTTCGGATTGTGTGAATGGAGAGCAATTTGGATTCTGAGCTTGATATGACACTCTGGACATGAAAAGAAGCACATCCAATGTATCTTTAGTTACATTTTAGGGGCTGCATGATGGTTCAGTGGGTAAAATGTTTCCTAGCAAGTCTTAACCATCCGACTTTAGTCCTTGGGGTCCACATGATGGAAGGAGAGAACTGACTCCTGGAAGATGATCTTTGACTTTCACATGGGTGCCATGACATGCATGCAACTACACCCACGATAAATAAGTAAAATATAGTTTAAAAATTAAAAGAAATAATACATTTTCCATAATAAGCAAACTGTGTCTACCAGTACAAAAAATGTCAGGAACTGCTTAACAAGTAGAATGTTTTTAGTGGTCATTCATTGCATTTTAAGATGATTAACTACGACTCAAACTTTCTCTGTACCCCAGATTTTTTCTTTGTCACTAGGTAGTTAATGTTCTGGTCTATATTTGGTTATTGGCTAATACTAGAAATCAAAACAAATGAAACAACACATTCACGACAATAGAGTTATAGAACTTCTCATGCAACCAGTGGCTATTGCTTGAGTATCCCCCACTTCCCTTTTAAATGGTCTTAAAGAATTGAGGTGATTCTGAATGAATGACTCAACAGGTTAAGTTTCTGTTGTCTGAACATCACTCCATTTCTTCAACTTAGTCATGAGACTTGGCTCTTCCAGCGTTCACTCACTGGCCAAGATAGGGACTCTACACTCACCACTACAAGAGTGCTACAGAATGAGACCACACTCGTTCTATCCTGCTTCCTCAATAAAGAAAAGGATGTTTGTATGAGTCTTGAAGGCTCAGCTATGTGCATATCCTTAGCCACCCTGTATTTGTTCATCTCTGTTGAGTGTGGACAACCTATGTTACCTATACCCCATATCGTGTGTACACAGAAACATAAATTATTCTAGTTTCCTGTCTGTTTTTGTAGCAAACATCATGAACAGAAGAAACTAAAGAAAAGGAGGATTCATTTAGCTTGTATTTACTCAGGTCACAATCCATTGAGGGAAATTAGGGTAGGAGCTCAGGTGGAAACAGAAACAGAAGCCACAGGGGAACAAAGCTTACAGGTGTGTTCTCTGGCGCATGCTCACTAAATTTTCTTCTACAATCCAGAACCCCCAGACCATGGGTGACACTGCTCACAGTGGGTTGGGCATTCCCACACCAAATAGCAATCAAAATGTCACTGGCCAATCTGATAGAGACAGTTCCTATCTGAAGATCCCTCTTCACACATGAATTGTGACAAAATATAGCCAGGCATGGGACTAATGTTTAACAACTATACTCAGTTTTTTTTTTCTTAGCTCTACAAGAAAAGAATGGGACTGATAATTTCCATATCACTCTGTGAAGAAACACACCAATGACTAATAGGCTTATTAAATAGAATATTGCTTCTATCTTCATGGACTCTGTTTCCCGAGCCTAAATACTTAAGACTGAGATTTGTAGATAAATGTCTATGGAAAAGAGGAAGAGTTTTTATTCTTTATAACAATGTTCAAATCTAGAAGAGAATAAGCTGAATTTGATACCTTTAAAAATGTATTCCCTTTTAGGGACTAGACTGGAGCCATCCCAGAAAAAATTTTTTGTTGGATGATGGCCAACACAATTAGCTGAATGGTATAAGACTCTGTCTTCCTCCTGCACTTTCTGACCCAGTTCACACTCTAGCAGTTTGGACACCCACTTTCTGTCCTGAGTATGGTCTCGGGTTGAAAGTTCTATAGAAGTTTTGAGGAAGGGAAATAAAACATTTATGTGGCACGAAACACTTTCATCCTACAAAAGACAGGGGTATTAGTTGGCTAGATTCGGAGGACAAGGTTTTCTCAAGGCTATAAAATTTCATGGTGCATTTTTAAAAATACAGAAAAGAAAGCTTTTTGATTATGATAGCTTTTCCTTTTGATTAAAACCAGACATTCTTCTGCGAACCTTCCTTTTTATTTTTGGATATTTTAGGGAAGCAACCAGCTCAAATCCATTGCTCACTCACAAAGCAGAAATGTTGGGAACGTCAGAATCTGGCTTCTAGGACGTGTCTTTCCCGAGTGTGTGTAGGGAGTGGGCGCTGCAGAGCCTGAGCTGGGGCTCAGCTGGTAGAGGGCTCGTCCAGCACGCACAAATCAGGGTTCCCTTCCAGAATCTCCAGACCCGCTCTGGCCGTGCTCTGCTGTGATTATAGCACTTGGGGAGTGGAGATGAAAAAGACCATTCAGTCAGTATCACCCTCCTGCAGTGCAACTGTGAGGTCGGCCTAGAGTACATGAGACGCTGTGTTTAACTGATTGAAAATAAATAGTAAGCTGGGATGAAGTGAAGATGGACTCTCCTGACTGAAGCCCCAGAGTTCTTGTCCTGGTCCTGTGACCATGGTGTGCATTCTTATCCTAAATTTTCTCATGCTTCAGACACTCTGGACAACTTCCTTCCTTCCTTCCTTCCTTCCTTCCTTCCTTCCTTCCTTCCTTCCTTCCTTCCTTCCTTCTTTCTGTTTTCTTTTTGGTTTATTTTGAGACAGGATTTCTTGTGTCACAGCCCTGGCTGTCAGAGAAATCACTCTGTAGACCAGACTGTCCTCAAATCCACAGAGATCTGCCTGCCTCTGCCTCCTGAGTGGTGGGATTAAAGGTGTGCGCCACCACTGCCTAGCTCTGGACAACTTTTCCTGAAGAAACAGTCCATGTTCTCCCACTTGTGTGCTTTCTTGGCCCTGTCTCCTGACCCATCTGTTGGCCTCTTCCAGGTCTCAGTCAAAGATGGCTCATATTGTCAGCCCCGCCCCACCTGAGTGGAATCATTTATGCAGGCAGGGCAGGAATAGTCTCTGGGTGTTCCCGCCTTACTCTCAGGCTCTACATATCTGGTTGACTCACAGTAAGCACTTGGGGGATATTTGTGGAAAGACCATAGGTAGGAATAGTCGCTGATGATTGTGGTCTTCATCAGAGAACAAAAAACCAAAAACCAAAATCCAAAACGTAAAGAACTGGTGTCCTCAAGGGCAAAGGAGAAATGAGTTCAGGAAAACAGACGGGCTTTTAAAGGGAACAAGGTGGTGAGACTGCATCAACTCGTGATCAAACTGAAGATCTAGAACTCAAGCTGAAATGAAGTTTTTCTCCAACCACGAAGATATGAACTAAAGATTGATAAGTACATGCATGTCCTTGGATCCTGGAGAATTTAATGTCATCTATATGTATTACATATTTCTATCTAGTCTGATGTTGTTTATATTTATTTGCATTCTAAGGCTCATTCCCCAAACTTTTAATTCCTTGATGGATTTTTGTCACTAGTCCCAGTCAAGAAATTTTAAATTAATCTATCTATTGAAATGTATTTTGGTGTTTTGCCTGCATGTGTGTCTGCGCACTATGAGTGTGTCTGGTGACAAATAAGGACACAAGAGAGTATTAGATCTCCTGGAACTTACATTGCCTCAGACAATGAATATTTTAGACTATTATTTGCTTACTTATGGTGGGGTACTGACATGTGTATGAGCATGAGCTCGCTTGCAGGTAGTGCAGAAAGGAGAAGAAAACTTGCATGAATCCACTCTTTCTTTCCTCCACGCAATTCCTGAGCAAGTGTCTTCTCCTGCTGAAAAATGCAGTTTGTCCTTGGTCCTTGAGGTGTCTGTACCCCTGAACATTAGTTTAATAGACATGTTAAAATAGTTAACAGAAGGAAAACTCAAGGAAGGAAATTGGCAAGCAGTTTTAGGTGCGGTTTTCTGGAGTTCTCAGGTGTGCTTTGTCTTTAATTCCAGAGATGTTCTAATGAAGCCCCTTATAGTAGCTGTCGTAGGGTCTCCACGGGCCTCTGTGGTCTTCACGCCATCCAGAGAGGTCTTGAGTGCAAAGGACTGCGCGGGATCTGGTCTTTGGATGGGGCTGTATATGCCTGTCATTTTCCTAGCTTCAGGTATAGTAGCAGGCACGCAAGACAGTTTTCTCTTCAAGATAGATGTGCTTTATCTGTTTCCACTGAAAGTGCATCCTCTGTTATTCTAGGTCATTCTGCTTTGCAGAGTCAATGACTAATAGAAAAACCCCTTAGTTATACCAGCATATCTGTATGCGTGCATTTGTATTTTTAAACTAAATAAACCTACACTTGTTTCCATGAAGGTTATCCAAGTGGCAAATATGAAAACAAATGAAAACACAAACTCAGTTTTTGTAAAAAAAAAAAAATTATTTACAGGTTAAATCTTTAGGGCAATGCAGTTGGGTCTATCTTCCATAAACTCATATTCTTACTACAGTACCCAGTGCTTACAAGAACAGGTAGTTAAACATTCATCATAATGAATCAGTGAGTTTCTTATCTTGTTCCCCAATAATATGATCCCAGAAATAGGCTCCATGGAGCTGACAGTATTTGTGAAGGTGGTTGGCTGGTGGAGTCACTTCATTTTAATAAGTATCTAAACTCCTTTGGACTGCTGAGAATGATCACTTTCCTGCTGTTTGCAGTGTTCATGCTCCAACTGAAGCTACTTTTAAGCAAAGTTTCAAAAGAAACCTGTCTGGTTCAGATTATGTGTGAACCTGATACCAGCGGCTGAGGGGTGGTTTCGGATTGCAATGTCAACACGGAGCTCCCTTCTAGCACTTTCTAAGGTCTGCTTCCTTCTTAGCTGGCGGTGTTCCTGAATGAGCCACTCCATTCTTAAAGGATTGAGTAAGGTGATGGCTGTCGGTGTGGAGAGCTCGTGCCCTCAATGAATGTGCGCCGTTTCTCTTCGAGGTCATGAGCTCGATTCTGTAGATCTGACTATTTTGTTTCACAAGCTAGAAGTTTTATCATTCAGACCTCATTACCTGCTGCAGTCCACATTTGCTGTGAAATTACCCCTGTGTTATCACACTCCCTTCATTTCACTAAACAGGGTTCCTTTAAGCAATCCTATGAAATCAGTGGTGAGATGAATAAGTGGTACAGTTTAGCTATTATACAGACACAAGCACGTTTCAGTGACAGTTGGGTGAGAGACTTTACCTTCTCCCTGAGGCTCCATATTTCTCATAAGTTGCTCCTATATCAGCACTGCAATAATGTTTTTCCATTTCAAATATGAATATTTGAACTTGTTATCTTGAAATAGTTTAGCAGTGTTTGAAGTTTGATTTAAGTCTGTCTTCGGGTGGTGAAATCCAGTGTCAAGGTGCAGCTGTCATTTACCCAGTTCAAGAACAAATAGTTCCTGCCTTATGTATCAGAAAGGTGGGGTCAATATCACATGCTCTAAACTTTCAGTGACAGCTTGCTTCCCCTTCAGCAAAACTACTGAAATTTACCCTCCGTACTCTTGCTATTGGCACTGCCCAGTTGTTACACATGCTTTCCTCTTTAGAGACTGCATAAGCTAAGAGCCCTACCAGACAAAATCAAAGCCAATGTAGCGTGAAAGGCTTGGTATGCCGAAAAGTCTCAGGGTTCTTTCTGCACGTTGCTATTTTCTTCCCTGGAAAGTATTTCTGATAAAGACTTTGCAGTTCCCTGTGAGTCAAAGGGGAAATTTCTAGTACCACATCAGATCTCTAAGAAGGTATTTTAAAGCACATAAAACCATATGGGTAGTTCATATGTTCTGACCTAGCCCTGTAATAACCTCCGAGTCTGCTATTTCAATTGCCATGTGGAAAGTTACATTATAAAGTGAGCCTTGCCATTATGTAAACATAGAACAAAGACACACCTTAGCTAGGGCTTTCCAGCAAATGGCGCATCATTATTGCTTCCTTTGGTATTTCCTTTGCAGTGTTGATTATGATGAGGTCCTGGCATCGTGACAATAAATACCATGCCAGAGGAATTCCATTTTCACTTATGTAACAGGATGCTAGCTAGAGTGTGGGCTCCTCTGGCCTCTGTGTCAACTGAAGCACAAATATGGTCGGGACCAGGCAACCATGAAGGTTTGAAATAGAGTCGCAGATGAGAGCATTTAAAAAGTCATGAAAATTGGTTTCGAGACTCATGAGCCCTTTAGAGAAATCAGGATGGAAACAGAGGTCGTAAACAAAACGGGGAAGAAAAACTGGTGAAAAGAATTGCTTGCCATCATCCTATCACCAGTAAGATCTCCCATGCAAGGAATGAGGAATGGGTGCTGCCTCCCAGCTACTAGCCTAAGGATGCGGGAAGGACCAAGTATAGAGATCTGCATTTGCCATACACAGATGGTGGGTGGCTGATCTGTGCCTGAGAAAGCTGAAGAATAATTATGACTAAATTCTAACTATTTCAGAAATTTCCAGATGGAAGTCAGAGCACGAATTTCCAGGAATAAACATTTATTTCCATTATATGGGGCCAGGGAAGATGACATTTAAGTGTAGGATTATGTAGAATTGTTAGGGTAGACACGACAGGGCACCTTGGAGGGGGTAAGAAGAGAGTGACTTAGAAAGGAAAGGCTGGCAAGGAATAACTGACTTGCCAATGGTAAAGGACTCTCAAATGCCTACTCAGAGTGCTTCTGCCAGACTAAGGGGCACTTGAGGACTGAGACGCCAAGGAGCTTACAAAAGCACTCAATGAGACACCGAGCTAGCGTGAGCCATCGTGAGCTCAGAGAAAGCAAAGGCACCCACTCAAACACTATTCTGTCCCCTCACCTTTCTTCCCCAACGCACTTCCTTGCGAGCAGGAAATGTGTGGACAGAAGGGAAGAGGCTAAAAGAATGAGTCTCCTTGCCCTGTGCTGGCTCACAGCCTCCACCACGTTCTCACCGGGGGAAGGGAGGCAGGAGCACCAATCTCAAAATGATAGATTTCTAAAATTACACGGGACCAGACCTTCTCATTATTAAAGAAGGTTGCTACTGAGTTTCAGTGCACATGGGCATCTTATTCAAGAGGCTCTTGTGTGTATGGTGATTTTGCTTGTTAGATCACAGACCCTGGGTTCTTCCCTCTCCCAGAAATCAGACCACACATCCTTGTACTCTCTCTCCATAAAGTTGCCAGCAAAATGTGGTGTGGCCTCTGTTCTTTCTCCATTTGCAGCTACTAGCTCAACCCCACTGATGCCCAGGTCCCCAATTAACCCTGAATTATAGCTTAACTCTTATACAGTGCCTTCCAGCCTTGGGATATGAACTCTCCCTGCACCCCAAAGATAAGACAGAAACTTCTTTGTATCTGACTCTCTATTTCTCCTTCAAGGGTCCCATATGTCTGCCAATGCTGTAAGGCTGTCACTCTTCCAGTGAAGTTCCCGGAAGAGAACTCAGCTTCCTTACAAAACTGCTAACCTTATAGCAACACCATGCAAGGAGGAAAGAAAACATCAATATATCCTAGCTACCTGAAGGGGACAGCAGAGGAGGACAATAGGCTGGGATTGGTTTCCTCCTTGAGTTGTCCTACTTCTTTATGTCTAGAGTGAGTTAAAGGTTATGACAACAATTCTAATAAGCATTTATACAGAGAGATGCTGGCACCCGAGGAGCACAGGGTACTTTTGCCTTGGAATAGATTCACACCCACTGGAACGCCTTTGGATATGTGGGAGTCTACAGGATGAGCAGAGACTGAATGAATGGTAAGTGGGAACATGAGTGGATGGTCAGTGGTCTGTTTGTTTACTGTTTTTTCAAGACAGAGTTCTTCTGCTGCTGTCCTGGAACTCACTATGGGCTTCCAAGTCACAGAGATCTGCCTGCTTCTGCCTCCTAGGTGCTGGACCTGGCAAATCAAATGGGTTTTGATGCTCCTCGGGAGGGAGAGACTGCAGGCCCACTGCTCGGCTGTTGGCTAATCTGCACATGGTAGGCACGCAGAGAATAAACAGAGCCACAAGCTTTAGCGGGGACAGACTCACTTCCTTCAGGCTTCATATATCAGACACAAGGGAATCCTCAGCATACCATTGGCTTGATGGAATCTGGCTGGTGCCCTGAAGATTTGATACCACTCCTGGTGTCTTTCTCAGCATAAACTTTTGTACTTTCTCTTTATTTTATTGTTGCTAAGTTAGTTTAAAGTAGAATACTAACACAGATATTAACTGATATTTCTCAGAAATAGGACTGAATGGCTTAAAGAACAGGATTAGATAAAGATCTTAAGCCTGGCATAGGGAACGAGTATTTTTGCTTTAAAAAAAAATAAATTAAAATAAATAAAATGCGGCATGGGTGTGGAGGTCAGAGGAAAATTTGTGGGAGTCAGTTTTCTCCTTCCATCACATGGGTACCAGACACTGCACTCAGGTTGCTGGGTTTAGTGCGACATATCTCTGGTCTTTTCTATTTTTAAAAAAAATTCAGATATTAATTTATTTTTTAATTCAGGTATTAATTCACATACTTGAAAATACCTTCCTGTATTCTGTTTCATTATCTGGAATTTTACTTCCAAAGTCCCATTTTTGAAAAATCAAAAAATAAAACTGTGACTTATAAGGAGAAAAGGAAAGTCAGTTTTTATTCCCTGATTCTGTTTCCCATTTAGAAAGGTACTCATGTCACGAACTACTGTTTGCAAGTGCACAGCGTGTGTTAGGAACTGTGCTGAGGGGCCGACAGGAAGGTTCACTCAGAAAAAGCACTTACTACCCACTAAACCTGATGCTTGAGTCTGACCCCTGGGACCCACATGGAAGAAGGAGAGAACTGACTCTCAAGTTTTCCCCTGACTGTCATATGTACGCAATGTCACACATACCTCTACACACACACACACACACACACACACACACACATAAATACAGCTGAAAATTAAATATATATATATATATATATATATATATATATATATATATATACTGAGAGGTTAAGCATTTTCCTGATCCATAGTGTTATCTTTTAAGATTTTCCTAAATACATTTTATAAACATGAAATAGATTTTTAGCATGCTGAAATACACCTTAGGCGACCACTTGCATCTGAGTATTAACCAAACAAGATCCATACCTTATAACAACTTTTGGATAAACAATGAATGAAATGTCCAGCTAGGCCATGATGCTACAAGACACAGTTGGATAATAAACGATTAAAGCAATTGCCTTGGAATGAGCTGCTTCTCTTGTCTGAGTCTGGTACACTGGGCAAAGCAAGTTCATTCAGAAAGGGAACAGCTGGTCACTATGGCCACTCCCTCACCCTCTGGTTTAATTGTATGACAATGCAGAGACATGGATGATTGATCTGCTAATTTTAGATTCTTCTAATAATCACCCTGAGTCAGATTTCTCAAAGAAATACCTTCAAAGCTGCTTTTGAAGAAACCAAGAGAATAACACATTTCCCCAGTAGCCCTTAGGGCTGCATACAGTGGTCCCTCACTCGTCACCCATGCCTCTCCCTGTAGGCAAATCCAGGCATCCTTCCCCTCTCTACATAAGGAAAAGCTGGAAGTGGGTGTGGATTTTTTCAGTCTTTGGAGCTCCCTAATGATTGCAGATGGCCTTGATTTCTATAGTTCTTTATTCTACATTGTGTTCCCAACATGTCAACATAAGCCCTTTTAGTTTATATTGATAGTATTTGAAACTCATAAACAAACACATTTTATTTCTTAAAAAAAAGTAGAAAACGGCCTAAGTAAAGGTAGATTTATATTCCATATTTTTATTTCAAACTTCATTAACAGACTCTGTCTCAGTAAAACAAATTAAAATAATAAATGTTTTACTTCTTATTAAATAATTAAAATACAGACATGGAGGAGAGTTTCTCAAAACTCTGCTGTTTAAAGGCAAAGGCTGTTTCATTTTGGTGCATTTTCTTCCACATTGTACAAAGTGTATTTTACTCCACTGAAATCATACTGATCAATAATATAGCAATTTGATGTGTTTATCCTTTAAAGACCTCCAAAGCTCTTCACATAAACCGAAAGCTGGTAGCTTATGTTGAGGGAGCTCAAAGATTAAATTCCAGTGTTTTTCTCAAGTCAAATTTTCTACTTGAGAGAGAGGAAGGCAATATGGGAGAAAGGTTTCTTTACATATGGGATTTTGAGGACGTTTAAATTGCTTGCTTCTCAGTTAAAATTCCTTTACATTTTAATAAAATGGACTGGAGTGATGGCTCAGTGGTAATCAGTACTGACTGCACTTCCAGAAGACCTGGGGTTGGTTTCCAGCGCCACATGACAGCTCACAATCATGTATAACTCTAGTTCCAGGGGATCAGACACCATCTCCTGGTCTTCACGAACACCAGGCAGGCATGTAATATATAGACATATTTGCAGGCAAAACAGCCATACATATAAAATAAAATTAATCAATTTTTAAATAAAAATTTACTTAACCGTATGCAATTCAATGTACTTACTAGGTCAGCATTATGGCTTACTTCATAATATTGTTACTTTTATTTTAAAAAATTAAAGAGAATTTTTATAAATAACTGTCATTCCTATGAGGCCTGACCATCTGTAGCAACAGAGAGTCTCTTGCTGTGGCTTTATGACTCTGCAGGTATCTCCATATTAAAATAGATGTAAACTATCGTCACTGTGATGGGTACTACTGCCACCCCTAGAGTGTGACCTGAAGACTAAGAAGTATAATAGGGAAAGGAAAATGTGAAAAGTGAGCCTGTGTTTTTAATAATTAAAAATAAAAGTATTAGCATTATGTTCTTAATGGAAAGAAGAAGTCACACAAAACAAACACAAGGTGGAAGAAACGGTCTAATAACAACAGTCTCTCACACATCAAATGCTTCACAAAGATCAATGGCCAGATGTTTCCTATACCCATAAAAAGGAGCCAGTTGGCTTCCTCTGCAGGCTGGGCCGTTTTCTGCATTGGCCAAAGACCTAGTGATGGTGGACCATGTGCCAGGCACTGTGCTGGGAGTGAGGGGAAAGGATATAACGGAAATAAACAGTAGTCCCAGTTACCACTGTCATAAATAATAGCAGTTCCTTCAACGGGGAATTCTCAAAATGTTAGGCTTCTGACTTGGCAAGTCAAGATACCCAAGTAGGGAAGCAATTTGGTGTGTAAGGAAGCCCACATTGGATTCGGGAAAATAAGAACAATCCCCCTAAACGAAGCAGGCCAACTCTTAAAACCAAACCAAACAAACAACAGCAACACACTGGGTTAGCATACTTAAGTGCACATTAGGAACGGCTATGCAGAAACATAGAGTCTTCTTTATACGGCAACATCAAAAGTTCTTGCATGGGCTGATGCCATTTTTCCTTGGTGTCAACGCTGGCGTTCTCTCAAGTAGCCTGCTTTTCCCTTGTCTGCTCTTTCACACACGTAACCTGTTGGGTGCATTTTCAACATTTTCAGTTGTTCCATCACACGCATTAATGATGCTCATAAGTGAGTTTCTTCCTCCCTCAGCACACCGGGTCTCCTTGTCCATGGCTGTCTTCTGGAGACTTCCTTTGCAGCATCATGAGGCTCTCTCTTTCCAGACTGGATCATCTTCTCAAAGACTCTGAGAGTTTTTCTCAGACGTGGTTCTTTCTTTCTTCACATGGGCAGAAAGGCACAGGCTGTCAAGTAGATAATTCTTTACCTGCTGGATAAGCTTGGATGAGTTCCTGAACATCTCTGAGGCTGGTTTTCACATCTTTAAGATGAACCAATTGTACCAGAAACTCGCTCTATAAGGGTGCTGTCTGCCTAGTACACAATGAATGTTTCCATTTAATGTATCTTTCAAGATCTCCGCATCCTTCTTACTATAAGTGCATTGTGAGTTTGTACCAAGTAGGAGGGTGCTTGCCATTCTGCTTCCAACCAGGCAAACTTAAACCAAGGCCATGATTGGTTTCTTCTGGCCGGTTAGAATTCAGAGCCCAGAGACCCAATGGGTGGTATATGAAGCTCGCAGGGTCCAGGGCTTCATAATCCTAGAGTGCCAGACTTATTCAAACATATTACCTCATACTTAGATTGTATTTATCCTCTTCTTCCCCTGTCTAAAAGAAAACTCTTGGGGTTTCCTCTGTCTTTTCTCCCCCAGTTTGATTTCATTTTTTATGACTTCAAAAAAGTTGGAGTGATCTGTGAATTGGCATTGTCATTCCCTATTTCCTCTTTACAATCACACCACGATATTACAGTCAGATGTTTCCACTAGTCCCAAGGACACCGCCGTTAATTCTACTTTATTAAATATGGGTTTGCTCTTGGGGGTCCCATCCCCTGATAGGCAGCTCTACATCCATGATTCTCTGCCTTTTGTGGTTGTTGCTGCTGTTACTGTTCTTTCAAGAGGTTATGGAATGTGGCTAATCACTTCCTAACCTAATTAAAACAAAATGAAATTATTTCGAATTACTGTCTGGGGCTTTTGAATGTCTTCATAAATGTGTCTCTGGGTTTGTTTTCACCCTCCATAAAGAGTAGAGAATAAATTAGTTTGTCATCATTATTATTTTTAATTAAATTCCCTAACAATAAATACGTAAAGCATTCAAGAATTCTACCACTTTCACACCCAAAGCTTAAGACTCCCTTAGTGGCTGCCCATTTCTACCAGTTTGAAGTAAAGTAAAGACTGGGAGTGGATAGGCCGGGCGGTGGTGGCGCACGCCTTTAATCCCAACACTCGGGAGGCAGAGGCAGGTGGATCTCTGTGAGTTCGAGACCAGCCTGGTCTACAAGAGCTAGTTCCAGGACAGGCTCCAAAACCACAGAGAAACCCTGTCTCGAAAAACCAAAAAAAAAAAAAAAAAAGACTGGGAGTGGACAGGGAAAGGGGCATTGTTTATTCATATGAAGAGCACAGTCTGTGATGATAGTCAGCACTGAATGATGCAGTTACAAAATGCAAATTGAAACGACTTTCACAGGGCTGCAGGAAGAACAATGCATCTCAGGAGATGAGAGAGATCACCTGTTCCTCTCTGTGCTGGAGGTAAACCATTAGCAGTTCTGTCCTGCAATCATCATATGTTAAATGGGACAACAACACGCTTACACTTTGATTTTTACAAAGCTCACCAGTATTCCCCATCTGTCAGCTGGGGTGTCCATCATCCTAGACCTAATAATTCCCAGACCTGTGGAAGCTGCAATGCCTGTGAGATACTTCAGTGAATCTCCAGAGGCTTAAATTCTCATGACAACGTCTGGCTCTAAGACCCTGCTCATTGAATGAAAATGATAGTAGTTCCTCCTCATCCAAGGTTTTCCTGTCTGAAGTTTCATATGTGTGGACCTGGGAATGCCTGCTTGGCATCCTTTATATGTGCTGTGCTCTACTTATATCAAATAAAATGTGGCCTATGGTATGCTATTTGAAAACGCAGGCCAGCAGTACACACAGGACCTCTTAGCTTCAGTTGGTTTTGCCCTCTGTGATTTCGATTAGCTGTGGTCTACAGGATTCCAAAGATATTTTTAAGAAAAATGCCAGAAATTAAAAAAGTCAAATAAGTTTTAAGTCACATGCTATTCTGCATAGTGTGATGAAATCCTTTTCTCATTCTATCCTACCCGTGAGACAAATCATCATGTATCCAAAGAGTTCACGCTGTCTATGTCAACCCCATTAGCCTCAGTGATGGGGTCAGCTAGATGTGTGACAGCAGCGCTTGTGTTCAAGTAGCCCTTACTCATTACGGACAGCCTCGAGGTACAAGATCAAAAGGGCTTCAGCTCACACCCAATGATAGTAAGACATAAAAAGTTACAGCTACAGCATGTGATAGGGCACAGGATGGCAAAGGCATCACATCTGTGGGTGGAAGACACAAGACCTGCTCTAACTCATAGTACCAGGGAGCATCGAGACCGTGTTGAGCAAGGGTCCCCTGAAAGTGACACTGAGCCATTTACTGCAAGGGGGTAGCCACACAGATTCAGGGAAAGATTTGGACTAGGAAATATTTTTTGAATTACTGGAGATTGTCATGGTTATTAATTGCCTTTTGCATTTAATGTATAAATTTAATTTATAATTGGCAAATTATATATGTGGAAAAAGTAGTGTATATAGGATTGATATTGCCTGTCACTTCAGGTATCCTGTGGGAAATCTTAGGATGTATTCTCTGTGGACAAGTGGGGTACCAGAGAGTACCCTACATTAACGGTGCCTTATGGATATTCTGTGTACATGGCTACTTCACCTTCTTCCTCTAATTTGCAGAGAATGTGTTTTCCATATGCTAAGGAATTTTGCTATGCATACAAGGAGACAAGGAAGGTTTACGGAGCAGGGACAGTAGAAATCTTAACTTGAAAAGCAGACATCCGCCTTTCTAAAAAATTTTGTTTTTCTTGTTAGCCATTCTTGCTCCTGGGGATTTTTGAACAACTTCTGATATGCTTTTAGTGCTCTGATCTTGCTGGCAGTTTCCCCTCCCTCTTATTTTCCCTCCTCATTTACTTCCTTTCAGGTATCCTCCAGGAATTCCACGTTTCTCAGATTACTATGTGTAGCATTTGCCCAAAGTCAGTTTTGAACCAGCCATATACCTAGAAAAGCCACTAAGATGCTGGGTTTAGCAAGAGGGCCACCCTACAATTTCTTCCCTCACAGGATCTGTTCTTCTTAGGTTGGATTTGTGCAGCTGAGTGGCATTTTTATCTGGTGTTAAACTGGGAAAAGCAGGGTTGGCAATGCAGCTCCTCAGCGCTTGTTTAAGCAAACTGGCATAGCTAAGTTACTGCAAATGGTTGCACAAGCCATCATTCTACCATCTCATCTCCATCATAAACATACATGATGGAAACTCTTCTCGGCTGTGGAAAGTTCCCATTGGATAATCTCAGCTGCTGTCTTAGATTAACCCACAGACACCCGCAGTCACAACAATGTCATCTCTGAGCCAGGGAGAGACTGATGGGATGGTATCATGTGGGCTGGATGTAGATCAGACATTGTAAATGGATGATAAATAAAAGCTTAAATTAAGATAGAGATCTCGCTTCCTACGTTCAGCCTTAGCCAGCGGAAGTGGAAGAGAAGGTCTCTGCTTTTCGTCAAAGAAAGCAAGGAAGTGTTTGTTTAAGGCTGGGCCTCAGACTTTAGAGAGAGTAGGTGTATGAAATTTGCGTTTTGAAAACAAGAGGAGATGAAAACAGAAAAGCTCCCGGGGAAACAGTGCCACTCCAAACCAGGATTGATGCTGCAAAGCTGATTATCTAGAGACTAAAGTAGCCGGATCTGCAGTCAGCCTTGCGTTCATCTGGACAAGGCTAACTTCTCCACTGCCTGCTGCTCACTAGAGGCACATGCATGGTGCTTGCTGTCTACTTCATGGAGTTATCACAAACAAGCTTCAGCAAAAGGGTTAGCCATAGAAACACGATCCTGGACTAACAATGAGAATCCCTCAGATAATTAGCTTGAACGGACTCATGAGCTCACCTGTAAAGTCAGTAAGATATTTCAGTGACCACCCTTGGAATTCTCAAAATATATTGTGGAAAAATAGTTATCAAGAAAAATATAAATGCTATAAACAAGTATAAACTAAATTATTCTTTTTGTTTCATGATTCTCTTAGATATTTTATAAAAACTTTGCCAGGTAACAGAAGGGCAATACTTTTAAATAAGAAAACACAGATTCCAGGGCCAAATGCAAAACAGTTATTCCAGACATGGGAGTCATTCCATTGGGGATCCTGGGCATAGTGTATGTCCTGTGCCTCAGTTTCCCTATGTGATTATGTTGTGTAGAAACAGTATAATCTGGGAGAGATTATTAGACAAATTCAAGATGTAAACCTAAGAGTTTGAACACATCCATGGGAGAGAGAAGTTAAGATGCAAACCTAAGAGTTTGAACACATCCATGGGAGAGAGATGTTAAGATGCAAACCTAAGAGTTTGAACACATCCATGGTAAAGAGATTTTAAGATGTAGACCTAAGAGTTTGAACACATCCATGGGAGAGAGATGCTATACAAGACATTCATCACTTCCTTTCTCTCACCCCTACTACTAAAATGTCATCTCCAGAGGGCAGAATATTCTTTCTGTTTTGTTCCTCCTGCATTCCTGATCAGAGCTAACATTTAGTAGGTGTTCAATAATTGTCAGTTTATTGTGGTGGACACTATCAATTTTTTTCAACAATTGGGATGGGTAGTATATGACTTAGACATATACTTAGATATAAAAGAATGTATCTGTATTAAGGTGTGTGTGTACATATGTGTGTATGTGTGTGTGTGTATGAGAGAGAGATGAGAGATGTGTGTGTGTGTGTGTGTGTGTGTGTGTGAGAGAGAGAGAGAGAGAGAGAGAGAGAGAGAGAGAGAGAGAGAGAATCCAGTTCTTGGTCACATTTATTTTGCAATAAAATAGGTTTCATGAAGACAACATAGAAAAGATTTTGAAAACATTTTTCTTTGTGAATGTGGTGGTTTGAATGAAAACGTGCCCTGTAGGTTCATTCATAGTGGCACTATTGGGAAGTGTGACCGGTGTGGCCTTGTGGGAGGAGGCATGTGACTGGAGGAGGTCTTTGGGATTTCAAATGCTAAAGTCAGGCCCAGAGTCTCTCTCTTTTTTTCTGCTGCCTGTCAAGATGTAGAACCCTCAATACTTCTCCAGCATCACATCTGCCTGCATGTTGCTATATGTTCTCCCATGATGTTAGTGGATTAGACCTCTGAATGTAAGCCAGGCCCAATGAAATGCTTTCTTTTATAAGAATTGTTACAGCTACAACAATAGAATATTGACTAAGACAGCATACATTCATGGTACCATGTGTTATTATCTGCTGGCTTGGTCTGTCACCTGGGTACTCTGTCCCTTTAAGAGACAAACTCTTCCCACTTCCAACTACTGCTGAGGGGACTGAACAGACTCCCCTTCCACCACCTTTCTTCTGGAGAGGCAGCTTCTGCCTCTCTCCCTTCTCCCCCTTTTCTCCCCTTCCCTTCCTCCTCCATAACCCACTAAATAAACTCTATACCCAAACTCTCTCTGAATGGTGTATCTGTCTGTCTCTCCCCTTCCAAGGGACCCAACAAAGCCTGGTGTGACCTACTTCTCGTGGGACTGTTTCCCCTTGTGGGATAGGTCCCCCACCACCATATATTTATAAAATGACAACACCATATTCTGTAGGGCATTTTCCTATAAGTACACAACATATATTATGCAAGTTATATTTCATACCACTCTACTCTTCCCTTTTTCTCCTAACTATTCCCTTTTTTCTTCTCAACTGTTCACTTCTACTGTTCCATCATATATCAAATACAGGTTTTTATTTGACTGTACAAAATCTAGGAACCACAAAGGAGAGAATAGCACATGATATCCATCTTTCTGAGTTAGCTTAATTTGATTAATATGATTATGTCAGATCAGAAGGATTATTTTTATTAGTCAGGAGTCTGAATTTTGTTGTTAGAAATGGCATCATCTGAACAGTTCACAGGAGAGAGAAAAAACCAAATAAAAAAATAAACCCTAGAACATGCAGTAGGATCAAAACCCAGTGCCATTGTCCTTGGCTTCTCATCAGCCCTCATTGTCCGCCGTGTTCAGAGAGTCCGGTTTTATTCCATGCTTTTTCAGTCCCAGTCCAGCTGGCCTTGGTGAGCTCCCAATAGATCAGTCCCTCTGTCTCGATGGGTGGGTGCACCCCTCGTGGTCCTGACTTCCTTGTTCATGTTCTCCCTCCTTCTGCTCCTCATTGGGACCTTGGGAGCTGGGGAGGAGGGGGAGGGAAATGGGAGGCTGGGAGGAGGCGGAAATTTTTTTTCAATAAAAAAGAAAAAGAAAAAAAAAAGAAATTGTGGGAGTGGCCAACAAATGACAGCTTCAGCTGGAGGCCCATGCCGGGACAGTGAGTCCACCTCCGACATTGCCTGGAGTACCAGAACCTAGGAACCTAGTCATCATCCTGAGTTGCCTCGTCCAGCCTTAACACAAGGAAAAGTGGTTACTCTTTTTGTAACTTGCTATGCCATGTGTTGTTGCTATCCATGGGAGTCCTGCCATTTTCTAAACAGAAACAGAGGAGGAGTAGGGGGAGAGATTATGAGGAGAGAAGGGAGGAGAAACTGTGACTGGGGTGTAATAAATAAATAAACAAATAAACATTTTAAAAGATTAAAAATGAAAAAAAATAAACCCTAAACAACAGAAATAGATGAGGGAGGACAGTAACCTCCCTGAATATCCTCTCAGTTTGAGCCCAGTAGAAAAAGGGAACGCCCTCCCCAGCTTGCTGGATGCTAAGTAACAAGGAGGCCACATAGTTGCACAGGCCCCGAAGAGCGACTGTGTCACATTTCCCACTGTTCCTTTCCAAAATAAATTTCACTGGAAGGAACTGCCCTCATTAGCCAGGGAGACAGTGCACTCATCTTTGACAGGAGGAATTCTGAAAGCAGCTATTCCCTGCACAAGCAGTCAGCAGCTTGGAATAATTTTGCTCTTGTATGGGGGGTGCGGGAAGGAAGGAGGAGGGAGGGGTGGGATGAGAAGTCACACCTGATAAAAGCTTCATCACTTGGCTGCTAATTTGATAGCACTGTGAAGCAAAACCTTTCTCATCCCAGCAGTGCTATGGTGTGATTATGAAACTCTCAAACCCTTGCTGAAGGCTTGGCTCCCAGTGGGTAAACCCCATCACTGAGGGGTGACTTGATCTAATGACTGAATTAACCCCACTGATGGATTTCATATCTGATAGTGTCATTATGAGGTAGAGTTGAGTTGGAGAACGTTTCAGAGGGGTTTATCATGCTTCCTGCCACATGGCTTCCTGCCTGGCTCTGTTCTCTGTCTACCATGCAGTGAGCATCTCTGTTTGTCACTAGTCTTCTCTGCCTTGAGACTTGGCCTCACCTCAGGTCCTGAAACTAGAGAGCTAATGGAGCGTGAGCTAAAAACACTGAAAATGTCAGCTAGAGCTCCTTTTAGAAACTTTTTCTGGGGTGTTTGTCACAGGGATGAAGAAAACACAAGCAGCAGGCAGGTGGGCTGGTATCCTTCTCTGTTGAAAGCTCTTCTGGTTCAGAGAGGGTGCCTTGGGCTCTGGTTCAGTGTGAGAGAATGTACCTGCAGGCTTTCTCACGCAGAGAAAATCACTTCCCATTGCCCAGTTAACTCTTTAATCAGTAAAATAAAGAGCCAGAAAGAGAAACATTGAAAAAACAAACAAACAAAACAGCATACACATACATACTCAAACATATCTTCTGAATTTTTTTTTTAAGAAAATAGATGAAGGAATTGAAACTAATTTCAAATAGTTTTCCTCTTTCCAGGCAGAACTCAGGCTGTCTAACTGAAGTAGAATTGTCACCATTGGCACACCCTTCACTGCGCAAGCCTGTGTCAGGATGAAAACATACTTAGGGCAGTCCCTAGGGCCCTGAGCAGTGTGAGAGGCTCTCTGCAGTTTTAGGTTTCAAAAGCAGAGAAGGAAGCCTGGAGAAAGAAAATGACTGCAGCAGACACAGATCAAACATAATCGCCCTTCACACCAAGGAAAAGCCTTCCTGATCTTTTAAGCTTGCTTGCAGTTATCTCTGGAGCCTCTGCCTGGGAATGTGAAAAGCTGAGAAGGAATCCGATCGCTGCAGGAACTCTGTGGTCAGGAACTCTGCAAAGCCTCCACGGAAGCTGAGTAAAGCAAATCGGAGACCGGTCCTGTCCCCAGCCACGTACTGACAATGACCTGTTAGTAGAACAGGTCACAGTTCATGATTTTAAGTTTTTACTTTTTAAATTTAATTTTAATATATATGTGTATATATACACATGTGTACATACACGTGTGCATATATACATGTGTGTATGTACGATATATATATATATATATATATATATATATATATATATATATATAGAGAGAGAGAGAGAGAGAGAGAGAGAGAGAAAGAGAGAGAGAGAGAGAATGTGTGCATGAGGATGTCAGACAGAGGGTGTTAGCTACTCTAGAGCTGAAGTTATAGATGCCTGAGATGCCCGCATGGCTCCTGGGAAGTGAACTCTATTCTTCTCCAGAGCAAAGTGTGCTCTTTACCCCTGACTACATGGTAAACTTGACTGTCTCTGTCCATTGGCAGCTGTGTCTCCACTGGGAAAAATGAATAGAAATGACAGAGGTCATTTAGAGCCATCTGATTATGAGGGTGATTGCTGTGTTTCAGGGGAATTGGTTAGGTGAAACCGTGAGGCAGCTGGACAGGCAGCTGTGTGTCAGGATGGGAGTTTAGTGTGTGTGCCAATCTGGCTGCACACCACCTCTCCAAAGAACAAGGAAAGGGAAGGGAAGAAGTGTGAGGTTTCTATATAATCTTTAGGCTTTTAGGAGAACCTGACTTGTTGGGCACTTAGACCACCCCATTTCCCACCTAGCACACTGGAAATGTTATTTGAATTTTCTCTATCCGCTTTCCTCCATTGCTCTGAGGATTATAGGAAGTGGAAGATAATGATAAAATCAATTCCTCATGCAGCAGGTACTCGCTGGGTTTTTCAAATGTCAAATTATGAATCTATAAGCAAACTTTACTATATGTTATAGATTTACCCAAATCTGTGAAAGACTATTTTCCAAGGATCATAAGATCCATTTTCTTTCTAGGGACGGGTGGAGGAAAGACTTAAATTCAGGCTAATGTGACCATGAGGTCATAGCATCCAAGGCTTGGACGATGACTTCCAAGACAGAAAGGAAGTTCAGTGTGGAGACAGTTTCCCCCAAAGACCTGGATGTATTCCCAAAGTATTCCCAGCGTAATTTGAAATTCAATTAAAAACCCCTAAGATTTATTATGTGTTCAACTTTGCATGCTGCTTGCATTCTGGGGAGTGGGGATGAGAGATACATGAAATGGGTGCAGGGCATTCTTTAAAGAAAAATGTAGGGTTTAAAATAAATTCTGTAAGTTTGTCTAACTTTAAAGCAAACTGAGTCTGAACCTGCATTGTCAGGCCTTCCCATTTACATTCAGAAACGCCTTATTCTGTTAAGTCTTTGGATTCTTTTGGTATGCTCACCGTTTTATTTTTTAATTCAAAGTTATTATGTTTATTTATATGTTTACATGTCTGTATGAAGACACCAAATTTCAGGAGCCCGTTTTCTCCTTTTACTAGTGGGGCTGGCAAACTGAACTCAGGTCATCAGGCCTATTGGCAGGCCCCTTTTCCCGCTGAGTTATCTCACCAACCTTCACCATTTCCTTTCTTCTTTCCTTTCTTCCTTCTTTTCTCTCCCTCCCTCCCTCCCTCCCTCCCTCCCTCCCTCCCTCCCTCCCTCCCTCCCTCTTTCCCTCACTCCGTCTGTCCTTCCTTCCTTCCTTCCTTCCTTCCTTCCTTCCTTCCTTCCTTCCTTCCTTCCTTCCTTCCTTCCTCCCTCCCTCCCTCCCTCCCTCCCTCCCTCCCTCCCTCCCTCCTTCTTTCTTTCTTTCTTTCTTTCTTTCTTTCTTTCTTTCTTTCTTTCTTTCTTTCCTTTTTATGGTAATGGATTGGAAACATTCCACTATGCTGCAGATAAACAAGAAGTGATGGCTAACGTGCTTAGGATAACTGACTAAATCTGCATTTCTAATCTTGAGAACTGTGAGCAATCATAGACACTATCCAGAATTATGTCCATTTTCCTCAGCTTCTTTTTGTTGCTGTTGCTTTGTTTTGCTTTTCCCCCTTCAGCTATAATACCCTACTTAAACACCAGTAAGTATTTAGTTATGCTTCCTATATATTAAAACACTTTCAATAAGAATACAGCTTGTTTTGGTATTGCCATTCTGGTGTGTTAAAACAGGGAAAGCAACCAAGAATATAAACTGTATCACAGAAGGTTCCTTGAATGGTTATTCTCACATTAAGGGATGAAGGGTCCAATTTATTACTGTAATAACAGGCTAAACATAAATGTAGATAGGTATAAACTGGTTCGAAAGAAAATAAACTCTTCCTTTCTATGAACCTTCACCCAATTTTGATGCGTTGAAATATTTAGATAAAAATTCTCCACTCATTTCATCTGCCTTTGAAGTCTGATTTTGAGCCAGGTCTGGAGGCAGACATTGTAGCTCTTGAAAAAAAAATCTTGTTCTCACAAATTTCCAGCCAACATTTGCAGACTCAAGATGTTTGGAGAGTCGGGATCATCATCATGGATTTGGAAGCCTATCTGAGATAAATGTTAATGCCAAACCTTGAGAGTCATTATTAGTGTAAGGATGATTCAATATGGGGGATTTCTGTTCTTGGCTGGTTGATATAAAATAATTAAAAGGCCCTTTAATTGGAAGTTAATTTGAGACGTAAAACATCACAGCTAAACAATTTGCTCTGTAGCAGATGAGAAGAGAACAAATCGAGCCGTCTTAGATGTGCTAACTGATAGTTATGTAGAATGATTGCTGTAGCTTCCGCCATCGGGAAGACGTTGCTGTTTAGGGGTGGAGTAAAACATATGTGTCTGGTTTAGCACTTTAAAAGGCAAGGGGCGAAGACTTTGATTTCTAATGTCTGAAATACCCCTTCAGTCAGCTGCACATTCTCCACCTAAACATCATAAAATTCCAAGGGCAGTATCGTCCCAATATAAGTCTGTAGGAAAGACGATAGGCGAGCTGAAGAAAAATGACAATTCTAAAATACTGTGAAAAGTAATCCAAGAAGGTAATGATAGCAGTGGTGAAAGATCCAGAGTGACAGAAGACCTCAGGTCTCTAGAAAGCAGGAGTACAGCTAAGGCAGAAGCAGACCCCTCAGAGTGTTTATTACAGGCAGAGGGAAACAAGACTTTTAAAGTATGGAACTTGCTTTTATTTTGTTGCGTTCTTAGGGCAAAATGAATCAATGAGAGAAATGCACAATGAGGTCTTTGGGGAGAGCCCCGAGTAGCAGGAAAGAGTCATGGTCTAAGGTAATATATTATTAAAAAAGAATGGTTGAAGAAAGTGTAACAGAAGGTTTAAAACTTAAGACAAGATTCAGAGTAGCTTTATTGACCTCTCCTGTTCTGTAAGACAAGCTAGTGAAAGTTAAAACCCGGACGAAACCTCTGACATTGAGGTGCCTCACATGATTGTGGAAATTACACACCATCTTGCTTATGTGATCTCTTCTCTTGGAGTTATAATAGTTGCATTTTTATAAGAGAACACGAACCTGGGTTGGCGTCCTAAATCCCTGCTTTTGCTCTGAGAATGTTTAGAGCCTTGCCATTCATATGCCCATCTTCTTTCTCTTTAAGAAATAGTGGGTGAAAAGTTGGAACTTTCATTTCATAGATGTTTTAATATAGATATCACATGGAAAGATTAGGTGAGGAATACTTGAAGAGGTGACATAATTTCCTTTGTTTGCCTAAACTTGCTGAGGTTTTTCAATAGGAGCAATGAGCACACTGGTTCTGATAGAACAGTTCTCACCTTGCTGTTCCCAGGTCTACAAAATCGTCAGCGTTCTACCCCGTGAGATCCCACCAACACCATAGAACTACCAGCAACACCATAGAACTCTCCAAATCTCTCGTCCATCCTTGGCTATCTCCACACAAAGGCGTTGATTCTTTAGAAGTTTGGCAGGTGCTGATTCATCTGGAGGAGGAATCAAGAACTCTGTCTTTGTACACTCACTGCGTGCAGTGTTTGATCGATATGATTTTCTTCCTGAGGACTCCAGTCGTCCTCCGGCAAAGGCTAACGGTGGTCAAATATTTCTCTGTAAGAGCACCCCTCCTCGGTAGCTCTGTTTTCTGCTTCTGGACTGTGACCTCACAAACTTCCCTCCAGTCTCTGTTTTCCCCACATTATCATCTTTGAGTGTGTGTGTGTGATCCACTGGCTAAGGAGAACATGGTGCCCCATATGAAATAATTAAATATATTCTTTGATTTTTTTTCCAGACTGTCCTCTGAATTTTAAAAATTTTTAGTGTGTGTGTGTATTCATGTATGTGTACAGTGTACAGAGGCCAAAGAATGTCACATGTCCTGCTCTGTTAAAATTCTGTCTTATTCCTTTGAGACAGGGTCTCTCTCTGAAGCTGAACCTTGTCATTTTTTCCCTAGACTGATTGTCAGCAATCCCAATGATCCTCTCTCTCCACCCCTTCCCCCAGCACTGGGTTACAGGCCTGCACTCCTGACAGCTTTCTCTGTGGATGCTAGGGGAAAAAAGCCAAGTCCTATTATCTATAGCAGCAAGTGCTTTTACAGCTGAACCATTTCCCAAACTTGGAATTAGTTGTTTTTTTGTAGTTCTGCCTTAAATTTCTTTATGACCTGTTACACCCATTAAATTACATATTCTTATTTTTATCAGCACTGGTTTTACTTGTTTTTAAATGGGATTTTGATAGGTGACTTTTCTTTTCACATTTTTTTTTCTTGAACTCTCTTCCTTTTCTCTTGAGATTTGTCCTGTTTATCTTGATACATATGGAGAAGCAGAGTTCTTCTCTTTCCTTTAAGTTGCTTACTTTCCTTTAAGTCTTCAAGATCTTTGGTGTCTGCATCACATTTATACATGATGACCTAGCATGGCTTGTATAATAACACATTCTGCACGCTTGGTGGCAGTAAATAGCATATTTTTCTGATGTAGAATATTATTTATCTATTTAAACACGTGTTACATTTGTTTATGTTGTGGGATATTACTTTAACTCTGTGAAGGCGTGTTAACTTTGTTTTTGCCTTTGTTAATAATGTTAAGATGGGTTACATTTGTGCTGCATTTGTTTAATTATGTAAATATGTGTTTCATTGGTTTTACCTTGCCTAAGGCACCTGATTGGTCTAATAAAAAGTTCAATAGCAGAAGAGGGATAGTGGGTGCTGGTGGGCAGAGATAATAAGTAGAAGGAGAAATCTAGGTGAAGGAAAAGAACAAGAAAGGGGGAAGAGATTGAGGGAGAAAGAAAGGGACAGGCCCTGGACAGGTCACAGCCAGGTAGTCACCAGCCAGTCAGACATGAGAGGCAGTTCCAATAGGACATACAGAAAGAAAGGTAAAAAGCTCCAAGGCTAAACATAGATCAAGAGAAACATTAAAATAAGAGCTAAGCGAAGGCCAAACACTCATAACTAATAAGCAGTCTCCATATCATGAATTGGGAGCTGGTTGGTGGCCCCCAAATAAAGCCTGTTATATTTCCCTGTGGTTGTCTCGTTATGAGAGTAGGGCTTGCAGATGAAAGATTTACCTGTCAGAGCCAAACCAAAACTGCCAAGGAAGGAAAAGCATTCATTCCTCCAGAGATCATGAAGTGTTGGACACATCCTCAACAATATAATCTTGTCGGCCTCAGGTCTAACATCTCATGAATGTTTGAATGAGCATTAAATGATTTGTGTGACCATTGACGTTAGGGACAGACTTCCAGCAGTTGTATCAATGTTTAAATGAGTATTTCTGAAGTGTATCCCCAATCTTTTTGCTTCATCTGTGAGCTCAAGTTTGAGTTAACATACATAGGCCAACATACATTCAGTTCACTCTTCGGACAGAGAAAGGTAGGTGGCATCACCATGGTCCCTCCCTGACAGTTACCTACATACTGACTTTTAAGCTTTGCTCCAGCTCAGAACTTTGGTTCTATAACACTCCTCTGCCTTAGGATAAATTCCAGTACATTCTCTCCAAAATCTTGAAGTCCCATGATTCATCTGAGCAAAATAATCACAAAGTTCTTGGCTTGGTTATCTACTCTGAATTCATCATTAGTTTAAAAATTACATCTAGTCACTTTAGATTTCTTTAAATTACTTTAAGGTGATCTTGTTTCAAAGACCCTAACAAATATGAGAAAAAGGAAAGATAATTCATCATAGAGCTCTGCAATTACATTTATCTACACATGTATCCTCTTTCTGTATAAGCAATTGCTAATAAAAATTATGACATTGTTACTTGCCAGTACTTTTAATTCATGACTCACGTTAGAAGAATGTTTAAAAGATATGATGGTAGTTTGCACAAGAATTTCTTCCAGAAGTGTTTTCTTCTGGAAACATCTAGGGTCAATTGATGCCAAGATTCTAGAAGGGGGAACATCCCCTTAACCATCAGTGGTCAAACAATTTGAAATTTCTACTGAAAATTCGGAGGAAGGTGAAAGTTGAGAAGCAGAGGATTTGGAGAGAGAGGGACGAACAGAACCTGGTTGAAGTTAGGAGCAGAAAAATCTGGTGAAATCCCACCTGTCATGGTGGCCACTTACTGTTTTATGTGACATTAATGTCTGAAAATGTCATGCAAACCCTATGATTCCCTAGCCTTCGAGTGCACTTACACCCCAGGGATTTTTGTGATGGGAACTTCTCATCTGTCTCTTCTACTCTTTTGTGAAGTTTATTCAGCCCATAAATGTGAATAAAGGGATTTAAACACAGAAGTCAATGAGATGCTGATTTTTGTATCTCAGTCCACTCATTGCAGTGCAGAAGCAGAACAGTAGACACAGAGTCCCAATAGAGAAGGAAAGATGGGCAAAAAATTCTTTCACTTTAGCTCAATACGTAGTTGAGAACTTTTGTAGGCCATTCTCTGGACCCTGCAGAACAGGTCCATATTAAGTCACTGACCTATGTCTTCTGAGGTTCGCAAACACACACTGAGATGTTTACACAATGACAAAAAACATATGTCTCTTAGGGTACGTCCCCATTATTAAATAATACGGGGCTGAATTCGGATTTAATAATCTTAACACAACGTTGTATCAGCTTGATCCAAGGGGTGTTTTTTAAATTTCATTTCTGATCCATTATGAAAGGCGTTATGATGTCATAGGGAGAGAGACATGACAAGGCTTCACATCTTCACACCACAGTGTCTGCATCCCCTCCTCTACCCATCTTCAGAGTCATAAGGAAGCAATCCCAAATTCATTACCCTAATCCTATTAGCATCTTTTCAAGACTGACTCATGGCCCTTCAGAATAATTGCTGTCACATCAGTGTTAAATGTTTGTTATCATGACCACATAACCGCATGTTCTGGAATAGCTCAGACTAATGCCAGGACTGGCTGGCAAAGGGGGAAGCTCTCGCTTGTTCATTTCTTTTCCTTACATGTTTGGTCTGGAAACACTTGGGATATAGATGTCATCGTGGTCTCTAGCACTCAACATCTCCGACTCAGCCTTTTTCATTTCTTCTTGGAATGGTTTGTCACGCTATCGCTTCTAATCCTCCACCTTGAGTCTTTCTGAGTCCCTCCTTGGAACCTTCATTGGTCGCCCATAGTTGTATAACTTGTGACTTGCACCCCCCTTACCACTCTGACCATGTGAGATCCACTTGCTCCATCTGACTGATGAAGTATATCTATATAGGGGAGACCCTGAGAAAACACTGAGGTGCCAGAATCCTAACCCCTGCTTTACATAATCCCATGAGCACAAAGCACAGGTAATCAGTTCAGGTATATGTTATGTTGGAATAATGAGAAGAAATCCAAGTTTTCTTTCTATAAACCTACCTGGAGGGTGAGCAGGCCTGGCAGAGGAAAGCAAGGCAAGAAGACAAAAGAAAAAACAGGACTTGTTTGCAATGCTAATATGAGGGACAGGGAAGATAAAACCAACACCTCTTTCAGATTGGCTCATATTTTATTCTAATTCCAAGGGCGTGAGTGAGAAAATTGAACATTCAGTCAGAGCCAACTGTAATGAAGGACAGGTTTTAGTTGGGCTTAATCTTTTCCTGATTTGTTAGAATCGAAAACCAGACCTATCAAAATAAAGAGAAGAACAGCATGTGTGACAGATGAGAATTTAAGGAAGACCCCACACAGAGGCCAGAAGCTGGGCACAGGGAACACCGCCAGCGGCTAAGGGCTAGCCTTGTCCTCTGGACACCTGAGGTGTGTGTGGGAAGAAGCAGCTGGAAGGCAGAGAGCTGTTCTTAGGCCTTATTAGGAACACGCCTTCAAATGCCAAAGAACCAAAGATATTGTGCAATGGTACATCAGCTGGATCAATGCTCGGAGTTTAAGACTCTCAGATGAAAGGGACTAGGGGTGTATTAAGTTTTTCTTAATTGGCAGCCTAAGTCTTGCAGGTATATATTATAGATGATATAGTGGTTATAAAGTCGCTTTGATTTGGAGGGAAATAGATACACCTTGTTAGTGGATTCATTATTTGTCTTTCAAAGGCCTGTTAGGGTTTGGAAAAAAAGCTCAATCCAAACACAACAGCTCTCACACAGACGATGCTAACTAGTTGCTCTTCTGTGGAATACCTGCTGTTTAAACTATTATTTTCCTATAATTAACAGACCGATGGCTTCCTAATTTGAACATGGCTCATCGGCATGCTCCATTAAGACATAGTGAAACAAATGAGTCTCTTACAACATAGGCTCAATCTACTTCCATTAAAATTTTACCCAAATGCTAAAATCTAGGGTAGAAGTGATTTGATTGGGATATTACAAAACCGAGTGTGTACAAAGGATTAGTGCCTATTTCTAGCACGTGAAACTGATTCAAGAGGGAGACGACAGCATTTGTAGAGTCTCCTTGCTTGCCTGACCACTACCACATGACCCCTGATGATCTTTCTGCTAACTTGATACGCTCAGTGACTTCTTATGTGGTAGCTCCTGCAGAGTGGAAAAGCCAATGATTTCATTTATCTCGACGCTTCCTTCCAACAGCTACCACTTCAAGGTTAAAATTATTTGTTCCATAAATTTGCCATCTTGCGTTGGATTTTGCAATGGTCTTTTGTAACAAAACTCCATTAACAATCATTGAACGAAATGCTGTTCTTGTTGCTGTAGTCCTTCCCTGCTCTATTCCAGGCAGCCATGATTTGCCCTTATCCTTGGCACACAATATAATTCCATATAGCAGGATTGTGGCCAACATATGCCAATACATTCCTAATTAAAATGCTGGCAATGAAACATAAGAGTCAAATAGTGCCATGCTGGATTACAAATCATATTTATTCTGTTCTTGGCATTACTGCTCTGTTTATGAGAGAAAGAGATCTGACACACGGCTCTATTGCTCTGCTTTCTCAGGGTGTATCCACAGTGCTTATTCTACCATAAAGATGCTGAGCGCCCCCCCCCCCATGTCAACACTACTAGGTGTGCTGGAAATGCACACAGTGTAACGTTTTCTTGGGAGGACCATGAAATCACAGATCATAGTGCCTTTTCTTTTCTGGGTTTTCTTGATGTTGTCTGGGGTAATGGAAAGAAGCCATGCATAGGCATTGGTTTTAGAGAAATAATCGACAGCTCAATGAGATGTTTCTAATGTGAATGGGGGCTAACCCAAACTCTGTCAGGGTACCAACCTCTGAGAACACTGTACATGCCACTCTGCTTTATTTGACAGTATCGGGTAGCTATCCAAAGCAAGAAATCTGGATGGGTTCTACTAATACTGGGTAATTGGGTAATTTCCTTAAACTATTCCTGTCCTATTTATCTTTAACATAGATAAAGGTCGAATCTAACATACTCCAACTACTGTAGGATGCCGTCGAGAAATAAATACAAAAGCAACATACGGTGCTGTATTAGTCAGTTGTATTTCATGGTGACAAATTTCCGGAGATCAATAAATTTTAAAGGAGGGAACATATATTTGGGATCAGAGTTTCAGAGATTTCGATCCATAGTTACTTTGGATTTGCAGTGATTCTCCCAAAAATTATAGAGGCGATAAATACAGCAAACTGTTCATGGTGAGTGGGAACCAGAGAGAGACTTTTCAAGAGCACATCCAATGATCTAATTTCTTCCCACTGCCATCCGCCTCCTAAAGGTTCCACGGCATCAACAATAACACCACAGACTGACAAACAAGCCTTTGTCTAGTGAGCCTCCATCGGTACATCAGCTCCAAACCACATAAGCATCAAGCAGGCTAGTAACTAAAATGATCAAAGGCAGTTCTGAGCAAGCTTGTCTGTGCCTAAGCCATTGAAGCCATATCCTGATTGTTATTTGACAGTGTTTATAAAATATCTTCTTTAACATGCACTTTGATTATCTACAGGCTAGCTGTAGCAAAACACACATCTCAGAGTCCATAACTTCGTGGTATCTAGTTTATAGAAACTAGTGAACCGGTGCATATGAAGACTTAAATGATAGTCTGACATATGTAAGTACTCACGCAATACTGCCTATTAATATTATTGTATCCATTTAGATTGCTGGGAGAAGGATCACCATCCTCATAAAGTTTTAACTACAGTAGGTTCATAAGAAATATAAAAGGAGTCATTTTAAGATACGGTGTTAGGATGATGGTCAAAGGTCTAAGAAGAATTTCCTATCAGTTTATGGTACATGTTAGTCTTCATCTGACATCACTGTGGTGTCCAATAGTGATGGGACAATGTTCTATGTTTCTGCTGGTCACAGTCCCGCGGTGTTCCCTAGGGGATGACAAAGCCCCGAGATGGGATTAATTATATCTAACTATATCTTACCTTGAACAGATCTCATTTTTGACTAATGTCATCACATGATTATCTATCTAGAAAGCTGAGTGTCTTTTACTGGTTCCTTAACCATAATCAAATTCATGAAAAGCTGTGGAGAACTTTTCATCTTTACCTGTGTTTGTTTAGAGATCATACTGAATCAGAAGCGCTTCCCGCTTCATCTCCGTAGACTTCCTTTAACTACACATCTATTGCCTTCTCTGCAGAAAAACAGTTGGAACCATCTCTGTGGATATACATGAACTGGGACAACCTCTTTGCTGGTAAAAATGATTTTGAAGATCTTCCTATTAAAGAAAGATTCCATTTTCTTCCAACATGAGTTTTCTTTTTATTATTGTTTTTTTTTCTTTTCTCTCCTTCACCCTTCCTTTTGGAAGACTCTCCTCTATTACTGGGAGATCCTTTCCCCAAACTTCTATCCTTCTCTCTAGAAACAGTTCTCCAACTCCAGCAGCCAAGGTTAAATGCTCTCTATCCCCTTAGGGGAAAATGCCTCAGTTCCTAGTGTATCCTTATGCATGCTTTGTGGCTGAAGGTTGCAGCATCAGTGGAAACAGGTTGCTGGGACCATGTGTAGCCAGCTTTTGCTGTTGGAACTCATAAACTAGAGAAGGAAGTGAGTTCCCACCTGTGTTCAGTAGCTTTTCCCCAGGGAAGGCGAGCAATTATGTTTCTCTATCATTGAACTACTATGTGGCTAGTCGTTCACTCTCGTCACAGCAGATTATTAAATATATTACTGTTTTGTGGCACAAAGACCTAAAAACAAGAGGAAAAGAAGTATTTCCATGGCTACATGTCACTGGAACATGCCAAGGAGAAGAGTTTTGCATCTTGCTTTATGTAGTAAGCTACACCGGATTTTAGACATCATTATGTTTGTCACAGTTACATTTATAAGGTAACTCCTAACAGACAAAAGAATGCGGTGTTTACGGAGAGCTTGTAATTGCTGTAATTATACCTGTACCGAACTCTGCTCTGAAGTGAGGTATCGCCCCAGGCAAATGAAGAAGAGGGTCACGAAGAAATTAAATCAGAAAGATTGGAAAGCTTGAGCAGCTCTGGCTGTGAAGGCATCTGAAACTTGACAGTCAGCTTCTTGTTAAACAGTAGTTTCAAGCGGGTAAGTATCCAAAGGCTCCTTTTCTTCCTTCTGAGCGCTTTGCAGCATGGTATAATACTTAGCGAGACAGTACAAAACCAAAGCCAATCTCTCTAGCTGGGGGGAAGTCTGTATTTGCTACTCACATTCTTTTTAGAGTTTTTTTTTCCTGCTAAAATTATTGGAATACAAAAACAAGGAGTGGTTAAAGTGTTGGGAAACCACCTTCAATTGACATTAGTAAATATTTAACAGGTACTATGAAACAAGCTGGGGAAACAATTTAACGAGCCTCCAGAACACAATAGTCAAGAGGCCTGGGTTTGGAAAGCTTTCCAAGTTGACAGAAAGTCACAATCCATGACAGACCTTCACAGCACCGAGGTTAGGGAGAGGATGGGGAGGCATTAGGAGCATGGGGGAGGGTGAGTGGAAGAAATCACTTTTTCGTCGCTTTATTCCCATCCCCCACAGCCATTAAGAGACAGAAGGTCAAGAGGGCAAAAGTTGCTAGAAAGTAGCAATGTACAGGGAGCAGGGGACATGGCCCCAGGGAAGGACTGGATTCTGATCCTGACACTCCAATCTAGGACTCTGGGAAAGTAGGCACAGAAATGCCTTTCTGCACCCATTTGCCTTTCTTCCCAGCTATGTGTTTGTCTTGTGATGTTGAAGCATCCTCTTTCCGGCATCGAATGGTGGTAAAAAGGGAACAGCAGTGCAGAGATTTGAAACAAAGGAAAGAAGTTCCATGATTTTTGAGCAGACAGAATATGGGGGAGTTTATACCAAATCAACAGCAGTAAAAGCAAGCACTTTAAAAAGATGCAATTAATAAATTAATTGTGTGTGTGTGTGTGGTGTGGGGTGGGATGGGGTGTACATGTGTGAGCATGCACTGTGCACATACCCAGAGGCCAGAAGACTGTGTTGAATCGATCAGAATGGGACTTACAGGTGTTGGTAGGACTCCTGACTTGTTATAAGGGTTCTGGAACCCAAACTCTGGCCCTCATGATTATACAGCAAGCACTGTCAACCACCGAGTCGTCTCTCCAGTTCCAAAAGAAACCATAAGAAATAACTTTATAAGTGAGACGCTAATATGTGTTAACATATGTCTACATGTCCAATGCAGTTCATCATTTCTATTGCTGGGAAGTCCACTGAGGAATGAAACCTTCAACTTACTGAGTGATCTATCTGATACTTTGTGCAGCCACATTTCTCTCTTGCTTTAGAATCCACAGTCGATGAATTTTTTAATTTTTTTGGAAGTCAACTTCTAATTCTGAAGGGATTATCTATGAATGCCTTATTTTTAAGTAATTTTATTAAAATGTTTGCTTATTAGCTTTCTTGTTAAATGGAGAAGCTTCAGCACTGAGAGATAAATTGATGACCATGCCCGATTTGGCTCCTACTATTTATGAGCGACACCACTGACAGTTCTCACCAACAAATTCTTGACTACAACTTAGTTCAGGTTCCTATTGCTGTGAAGAGGCACCATGACAATGACAAGTCTTATAAAGAAAACACTCAATTGGGGTGGCTCGCTTACAGTTTCAGAGGTTCAGTCTATTATCATCATGATGGGGAGCATGGCAGCATGCAGGCAGACACGGTGTTGGAATTCAGAGTGCTACATCTTGACTCAGGGGCAACAAGAAGTTGGCTGACACACTGAGTAGAGCTGAGAAATGACCTCAGATCCCACCCCTTCAGTGACAGACTCCCCCAACGAGGCCACACCTCCTAACAGTGTCACTCCCTTTGGGACCATTTTCTTTCAAACCACCACAACTACAATAATACTTATTTTTCTTGGACATAGCTTGCTCTTTCGTTTATTTAATTTTTTTTGGAACTATCTATCATATATTCCCATCTATCTATCTATCTATCTATCTATCTATCTATCTATCTATCTATCTATTATCTATCTATCTATCCATCCATCCACCACCATCATCAGTGTTGTATGTGTATTTGGGAATGCATGCCTGTGCATCTTCCACAGTGTACATATGATGGCCAGCGCACAAACTGTAGCCATTGGTTCTCCCCTTTACCATCTGGGTTCTCAGAACTACTTTAGATCTCATCAATCCTGACATCAAATGTCCATGACTGCTGAGCCATCTTGCAGGCCCTGAAGCTTGCTTCTTGATTTACTGAAATAGCAGCCTGAGCAGCCTTATCATGGACTCCATGAATGTGCTTGTCACATATTCTAGTGCTGCCCAAGAAGAGGAAGTAAGACTTAGAAAAGGCAGCAACAGCAGTTCTGGCAAGCAGTGGAGGTGGGGCCGGGGTCAGTGGTACCAAGTTATTCTATTTTCTTAAGCTCTAAAGTGAAAGATTCAACCATTTCATCAATGAGAGCCTTCTGTTTATAGAGAAATTAGCCAGCGTTCTAAAGGGACAATTCCAGGTGGGCAGGTATTTAGACAGAAGTGGGTTGAGAAAGAACAGAGGGATAGGAGAGAGGACAAAGCAGCAAGCAGACCATGCACCTTTTGGACAC
Organism: Chionomys nivalis; assembly: GCF_950005125.1. Taxonomy (NCBI): domain Eukaryota; kingdom Metazoa; phylum Chordata; class Mammalia; order Rodentia; family Cricetidae; genus Chionomys; species Chionomys nivalis. Next base: position 18,572,411 of record NC_080105.1, on the reverse strand, counting down.
TGAAACAGTATGTGAAGAAAGCAGAGAAAAGCCTCAATTTCTGCATCTGAAAGACACTATTCTGTTGCTTACATCTTTTGATTTCTAGTTCAACAGTAAGTTGATGCTCTGTGGAACATTTATTGACTTCCGCAACACGGAAAGACCTCATTATCTTCAATCGATGAAAATATATGGAGAAGGAAGACAAGATTTAAAATAATGACAAAGGAATAAGAAATTTAGGATTAACTGGGTAGAAGAGGCACAACACCGGCTTTTGTTTTCTTGTGGATTCTGCCCTGGTTTATGCCTGCTCTAATCCGAATGACAGGATGAATGGGAAGCATTTGAACTGCGGGGATGGTGATGGGTAAGTCTTATCAGACTTTAGATTTAATTTGGCTGGTTGTGAAAAGTTATGTGTGTGTATGTGTATATATATGCACATACACATACATAAATGCAAATGTCTTAACGTAGATTTTTTCTTTGAATTCTGTAGCTATAACCTGGGTAGACTATACCATAAAATGTCTTTGGCATGAGACTGAATACATAATATTTTATTGGAACATGATAAAATAGAAAAACAAAATATGGTTTTATTTTTTTAAATTAATTAATTTATTTCTTTATTAAAGATTTCTGCCTCCTCCCCGCCACCGCCTCCCATTTCCCTCCCCCTCCCCCATTCAAGTCCCCCTCCCTCGTCAGCCCTAAGAGCAATCAGGGTTCCCTGCCCTGTGGGAAGTCCAAGGACCACCCACCTCAATCCAGGTCTAGTAAGGTGAGCATCCAAACTGCCTAAGCTCCCACAAAGCCAGTACGTGCAGTAGGATCAAAACTCAGTGCCATTGTTCTTCACTTCTCAGCAGTCCTCATTGTCCACTATGTTCAGCGAATCCGGTTTTATCCCATGTAATACGGTTTTAAAAGACCCAAAATATGACTAATGCAGCCAAGAAAATTGGTTAACAAATAATTTATAATGGAAAATGACTATGATCCAGTCTTTCCAATTCATTTTGCAAGACACCAAAACATTTTCTTGACGATTTTCTTCTGGTACTGAGATTGAACCCAGGGCCTTGAATGTGTAGTGTAGATAGATACTTTATCACTGAACTATATGCACCTGGCTCTCTTGGGTAGTTTTTCTGGACTAAATCATGCACAGTATCAGTGTATAAATAGTATAGATAGTAAAGGAAAATAAAAGTCAGGGGTTTTCAACCTTATGCATAAAAATTTTGGCTCACACATCTTAAATACAAAATATTGCAGACACAAGCGAAGCCTCTTTCTTTTTGTCTCTGTTGATAAAGTCATCTTTAATGTAGCATTCGACATTCTTGTACACTATTCTGTGTTCTTATTACTTCAGTAAGCCTAAGATGTCTTAAGCAGTAACTTTAAGAAAATATTTATTCATTATTATTAATTAATAATGTTAATAATATTAACACTATTAATGCTAGTTTTATATACTGATAAAGCCCAGGCTGGCCTCAGTCTCCTTTTGTAGCCAAGATGACTTTGAATTTATAAGCCTCCTTCCTGCTTCCACTGCCCTAGTGTCTGGATTATAGTTGTTATTTTTTGTTGTTGTTCTTGTTGTTTTTGTTTTTCTTCCACTTCTGAGGAGCAATCCTGGGTTTTGTGACTGTTAATGAAGTACTCTGCTAACTGAGCCACTGTGTACTTCTGTCATGGTTTGAATACAAATGGCTCCCATAGTCACGTAAGGAGTGGTACTCAGGAGGTAGTGTACTATCAGGCCTGCTGGAGTATGTGTGTACCTAGGGGGTGAGTCTTGAGGTCTCAGAAGCTCCAGCCTGGCCAGAGTGTCTTATGCCTACAGATTCAGAGGTAGAACTCCCAGCTACCTGTCCAGCATCACATCTGCCTGCAGGCCGCCATGCTTCCTACCATGAGATAACTGACTGAACCCCTGAACTGTAAGCCAGTCCCAATTAAATGTCTTCCTTTATAAAAGCTGCTGTGGTCATGATATCTTTTTCACAGCAATAAAACCCTACCTAAGACAACTTCTTTTTAACTTGTGTAATCTTGATTTTTTTTTTTTGAGTTTCAGATCTGACAAATTCACCTGTAGTTGATTCATTATAGATATATCACAATTTAATTTATTCATTTGCTTTTTAGCTTTTTCAGTTGTATTAAAACAATGATGTTTGGAATACATGGACAAAATTTTCTTCCAGATGTATGCCTAGGAGTGGAATTTATAGTTATTCAAAATATATTTGTTGATCACCTGGTATATGCCAGATACTGTTTTAGACCTCAGAGACTCAAAGATTCTCTTTTATTCTATTGAAGAAAATGTATAGAAAAATTAAACTAGAAACCATAGTATGGCATAAGAGCTTATGGAGGAAAATACCAGAGAGTGGATTTTTGTGGTATGGGCAGGACACTCCCCCTTTTAACATAGGATAGTTATAGGTCATACCCTAAAGACAATGTCAGAAAAAAATATGAAGAAAGAGCATTCCTAGCAGCAGGAGCAGAAGGCACAAAGGCCCGCAATGAGGGAGGTAAGATCCCATGGTGGCAGAAGTAGGGGATAAATCAGAGAGGAGATGCTCTATTGTACCTGCCGGGCCAGTGCATTCAATCCCTGTGAGATATGAAGTCACTGTAGGCAACGCTGTGATGACAACCCCACTAAAAAGAGCTGTGGTGGGTATCATGTGACGGTGGTGAACCAATGTAGACCCGGCCATACAAGTATCCCAGGAAAGATGACGGCTTGGGCTAGAGAACTGGAAGCGATGGAGAGAAGAATCGGACTTTGGTGATTGGAAGGGGAGAAAGAACTGGGTTGTTGGATGGACCAGAGATGGGGTGTGAGAACATGAGGGGTCAAGGGTGACTGCAATAATTTCCCCTGACTTCCAGAAAGGAAGTTTGGACATTTTATAGTTGATATAACTAAACATCCACAGAGATGTTATATAGAGGTTTTATATGTACTTCCTAAACTCACTGGTTATTTCAAAACTGTGCTCCAAATTATTTGTAACTATGTTTCATGTTGTAGTAACAGCAAATATAATTGTCAGTTATTTTTATTTTATTAATCTGATAATATATTGCTGTCTCAACCTGTATCTTCACATTTACAACCTACTGGCTAATGGTGTTATTGTCATATTTTCCCAAACCATCACAGTCCACAGATGTGCTTGTACCCCATCCAAATTCTCTTCCTAAGATAAAGATCCATGCTATGTTTTATTGTGATTTTCCTTGATTTTTAAGCATGGTAGTTGCCCTCACTTCTGCCTCTGAGGCTGTCAGTGAGCCAGAAACTGCCATTTAGTGGTGAGGCCTTCCTGTGGACCCAGACCACAGGATAGGGAATAACACCACCTGACTTGCATTGCAGACTCTGAGATTAATTAACCATTTTTTATTACTTGATGCATTATTGTATAGTTTTGTTTCTTAGGCCTCTTAAATTTAAGCAGTCTAAAAAATACAATTGTCCTTTAACATATTTTTAAAAGCAGAAAGTGGGTCAGGCACAGTGGCTCATGTCTTTAATTCCAGCACTACAGAAGCAGAAGGAGAAGGATCTCGGTGAGTTTGAGGCCAGTCTTGTCCTATGTAGTCCTACATAGTGAGTTTCATGCCAACCAAGGCTACATAGTGTGGCCCTGTTTCAGAAGAAGAAGAAAGAGGATGAGGAGAAAGAGGAGGATGCTCTTTGAGAATACTAAAAGTCATCGTGTTTGTTTTGAGACCATATTTTGCTATGTAGCTCAGGCTGACCTAAGACTCCAGAGAGCTCTGTCTCTTTCTTCCCAGTGTTTATATAATAAGCACAGACCACAACCTGCTTCCATGAGTTACTTATCCACTCAAAAGTTGAGAGCAGAGAACCATGGAAAGTGGTTGGTGTTGGGTGCCGTGTCCCTACATTCCTGTGAAGGCTGAAAAAGGAGGAACATTAGTACAGGATGTAAATGGAGAAACCGACGATGTAACAGTTCAACTTGTATGAGGCCAGAGAAACAGCTCAGAGGTTAAGGGTGCTTGTTGCTCAATCAGGAGAACCAGAATTCAGAACCTATCAGATGCTCACAGAAGTCTTCAATGCCCTCTTTTGACCTCTATGGGCAACACACACACACACACACACTCACACACACACTCACACGCACATACATGCACACAGACGAATACACTGAGCCATAATCACCCACATATAAACAAATAAAATCTTTAAAAATTTTAAATTAAAATTGCTAACAAATGACTTACATAGCATTTGAATACAATTTAGACATATTTTCTCTTTCCTTTACTTGTGGAGATTTTTCTGGCTGTGGAAGAATAAAGGAGAGAAAGGGCACCACTTCCATGTCTTATTTGTGACATGTGTGGTGGTGGAGGGTGTTAGTGTTTACGAGTAGCCTGGCTTCTCACTGTTGTTCCCCTAACCCCTCTTAGCTGGGGCTCCTTCACCTAATTTATTAGGATGATAATTCTCAGGGTTTTCCTTCTGTTTTGTATTCTAATACAGAGTTTTACCATATAGTCCCGACTGGCCTGAAATTCACTATTTACGTCAGTCTGGCTTTGAACTCAAAAGAGTTCTCTGATTCCCAGTGCTGGGATTACAGGCACTGCTGCCACATCGAGCTCAGGGTTTTGAAGCAGTCTCTATTCAGGCCCTATTTTAGGGTCTCTAATGAGGCTCTCTAGCAGGTCTGTAGGCTAGCTATGTCATTGTATCAAACTGTTTCCTTATCTTGACTACAGTAAAATACAGCACTAAATTTCTGCCTCATTTCTTCAGAACTGAATAGATATTCCTTGCACTCCTATGTCCTTCTGAAGCTGTGGTCTTACTATTCATTTACTTATACGATTGAAAAGTCCAGTTTCTTACTGAGCTCTAGCCCCAACCTCTGCATTCTGGCACCTGCTGTCATACCTGCCAAAGGGTGCATACTTTCCTCTGGTCTGCCACCCAGCCACACCCTGTCCCTTCCCAGGATACCTGCCAACTTCTCAATACAATGGGCCCGCGCATTCATCAATCAGTCTCTTTTGGACTTTTGCCCATTGATTGCTTCAGACTGCTTGACACTCCCTTCCGTTTCCCAAGACAATCAGCTACTTCTGGATCCTGGAGAAGACGCTCTGTCAACCCATTAGGTCTCATTAATATGTAGGTCAGTGTCCCCAGACTGATTCAGGTTGAGGCGAGCTCCAGTGCCCCCGTGCGAGCACTTTTTACTAAAGGTTTTCTTCCTTATACACAATGGCCTTCACAGAAGATTTTCCACTAAGACCATTGCATGTCTTTTGTGGTCAATAAAGTTTAACGATCTTGGAGTTTGGTGTGCTTCCAAATGCACGATCAAGATGACCAAGGTTCATAGAACAGAAATTAAAACAAAACACCCCACCTTATAAATAAAACAAAAATGAACTCTCAAAGATACAAAATGTTCAGTTAACTAGACAATGGACCATGAAGCACCAAGATTTAATGACTGCAGGAGACAATTTGCCATATCTAATGAGCATTAGTCGTTGGTTTTGGTACACTGGGGATGGCATGAGACAATCGTTAATAATACTGTTCGACTAACTAAATTAATGTCTAAACCCAGAAAGTCCAGCCCCCATCCCATGAATCCCAGGCATGATTTTCTTGTACTGTGAGAGTTACCAAACGACCAAGTAAACTTTAACATGAAATCACGGCCTTCTTATTTGATTGAGTTCTTTGGTGCTAAGTAGAGTGCTTTTGGTCAGTTTTGAAAAGTGATGTATTTGCTCTATATTGCTGTTGCAAGATGCTCTTTTGGGCATACATGTAAATTGAACCACATAGTTTCAAAACCAGTAGCACTGTTTTGAATTGCATATGAATATATTTCTCACCGATTATTTGTTCCTAAAATCGATAGTTTTTTTTTTTTAAAGCTCGACTAGAATCTGAAAGAAACAAATTGCTTTGGAAAATGCATAAATGCAGATTACAGAACAGCCCAGTAAATGCTTTAAGAAGGTTTCTACTGCCCCCTGCTGTCAGTTTCTTAAATATATCAAAAATTCCAGTAAAAATCGACACTGAGGAGCAGGGAAACAGCACTCATGTTGAGTTCTGAGCAATGGTGGTGAGGGAAGGATCGCAGCTGACAATCTGTGCATGAGCACACACAGGAAGACCCAAAGGATGAAGTCTGTCTTGACTTGCTGACACCCTTGTCTACCTCATTATTTTCTAAATTAAATTATTTGAATTTGTTTTTACACATTTACACGGTTTGAGCACTGGCTGTTCTTCCAGAAGACCTAGGTTCAAATCCCAGCACCCACATGGCAGCTCACAACTGTCTGTAACTCCAGTCCCAGGGGATCTGATCCCTTCATACCAATGTACATAAAATAAAGTTAAACAAATTATACAAAAGACATTCAAATAAATCAATGAATACTTATTTTTATAGTTTAATCCTGACTTGCAATTAAGAAACGAGATATAATAAAGAGATCTGGTAACACGAGGCGCAAGGTCATAGTAATTCATTGTTGTTTTACATATGGTTTAATTCAATCATCAAAAAATAGAATGTGATTTCTTATTACACTTTCCATCTCAAGGATAAAGACACTAAGTACCAAATGTCCTCATTTAAAGGACAGAACAAGTCCAAGGAAGACTTCTGATTGCAAGCCCTGCAGTATTGTCGAAGGTTCCTCTCCTAAACTTTCCGTGCACAGGAGAAGGTATACATCCTATAATTTAGAAGGAAGAGTTTATAGAAATCGTAACAGTCATGGTTGAGGCTTTTTTGACCCTAGGTCTGCACTGCTATCTTTGACTGAGCCCTGCTCTGGTGTCCAGGACTAAGCGCAGCTGTGTTCTGGACTTGGCTTATTGTTCTTCCTTACAGAAAGTCTCCCTACTCTGGTTGCATCGCTTTGGAGATGGAGGTGTTGTGTTTGTCCATAGTTAATACGGCAATTTGGTCGATGCCTCGGACTGATGTCTACTTGGGGTTCATCTGTGCTTGATGTCCATATACTTTCCACTCTGCACCTCTGAGTAACTTATAATTTTGGAATAATTTTTACCTTCTTCAGTGACTCATGACCAAAAACACTTTTATTCATACTTTTGATAAATCATTTTCACATTTTACACCCTCTAGGTTCTGAAAAATATGGACTCCTCTATAACAGCCTGCTAGTACTTCTCATTGCCTCGTCAACGCGTCCTACTTGGGACACCTGGTACCTGGTAGTGCTGGTTGCTTGGCAAGTTTTTTTTTTTTTTTTTTTTTTCTTTTGGTCTGGCAGGTTTTTGGGAAATTCTACTACAGAAACTAGAAGGCTAGCCATCCAAGAATCCGCTCTTCTTCTCCCTGAAGTAGCACCGGAAGTCAACAAAAATCACTAGACCTTCATAATAAAAGAGTTCTTACCTGACTCGGGGCGTTGGGTTTCCGGTGACCCTACACTCCAAATAAACTCTGCTTCCTTCAGCGACTTCTTGGCTCCTCAGCTTCTGGATGAAACGAGGTGCAGAAGGCAAGTGACGGGCTTTCTGGGGCTGTGGGTGAGGGATGTGGGTGTGTGCCAAGGCCTCTTCTGGGGCTTGTTGGGCCTGGTAGCAAAGGCTGCCCTGGGCTAGCTTCACCTCTGCTTCCATCTCCTGTTGGTCTAGCTGGTCTCCAGTGGGGCTCTGACTGGCCGAGGGACTCGTCAGAGTTGAAGGCTGATTTTTAGGAGACAGATACCCACTGTCTGGTGATGAGGACTCACCGTTTGGGCTTCTGTTTCTTGGCTTGGCTGCCTCTCTAAATATGGAAGTCAGCTCCTCAATGAAACTAGCCGCCTTGTCGCAAAGTTGGTTCTGGGAGCCGTCTTTGCTTTGTGGGGCAGCTTTGGGCTTTGCACTTGGATTGGGAATTTTTGCACCTCGTTTTTCAGCCTTGCGGAGGCTCCGGATGTAGCTGGGGCTGGCCAGCAGGGGTGATACCCCAGGTTTTCTCCTTGAAGCTGGGGAAGCGATCTTTTCAGTATGCTCCCCTGCCAGAGGCTGGGCAGGTGCTGTCCTCTTGTGCTGAGGCCCTTCTGAGGGAGTCTGCTCGCTGGATTTGGTCTCCTCGTGGGAAGGAGGTTTGCAGAGGCTTTTAGGAGATTTGCTGAAAATCTGCGAGATCTCCTTTTCGGAGTCAAAGTCTTCAGTTTCAGAGTTGTCTATAGCTCTGCGGGCCAGGTCGAGACTTTTGTTTATTTCTTCCTGGCTGAGAAATGCAGAGAGCCCTGGGAAGAAGTCAGCACTTTTGCCCTCTTCCTGCATGTCTGATAAGGAATCATAGAAGGAGTCATGGGAGGAAGTCTCTGACATTTTTGAGCAGCCTTCACACACGTAGCTTGTAGAAGGAGGGCTGGAGGGAGACACAGGAAACCTGCGGTCTTGTTTTCTGAAAAACAACATAGAATCTTTATCAGTGCTAATAATCCTGATTTGTTTTATATCCCTAGTAACAACCTATTGAAAGAAACACGAGGGTAAGCCAATAAAACAATCTTTTTTATTCTGTAAAGGGAAAGAAAGCTCAAATATTCATGTGTTCACAATTTAAGATTAATTAATTATTTATTTTAGTGCCCCCCCCCCCCCGAGACAGGATTTCTCTGTAGCTTTGGAGCCTTGTTGACCACGTTGGCTTCAAACTCACAGAGATCCATCCGCCTCTGCCTCCCCAGTGCTGGGGTTAAAGGCGTGCGCCACCACCGCCCAGTATTTATTTTCGGTTTTTAAGATAGTATCTTGCTATGCAGCTAGCTTGGCTTTGAACACATAATCTTGTCTCGATTGCCAGGTCTGAGGCCTACAGGTGAGGGTTACAATGCCTGGCATGGTTTGTAATTCCAGGTTAACATACACCCTGTAAGGAGCACAAAGCATCACAGTAACTACTAACTAATGATTCCAGGAAGATGAGGTCTTCAGCAGGCACACAGCTTACACATGTACACATGTAGGGGGCTGTTTTCTGGGCCCTTCCCTCATCACATACCTCCTCAGGGGGCTCATTTCAACAATGCTTTCAGATAAGTACTTGATAATATTAGTAACTCTGACTGTCCTAATTTGATTTCTGTAGCTTAATAATCCCTATGAGCAGAAACAACGTGGGGAGGAAAAGGTTTATTTGGCTAATGGGTCAAAACCATCATGGTGGAAAACCAGGGCAGAGCCTTAAGCAGGAACCTGGAAACAGGAACTAAAGCAGAGACCATGAAGGCACTCTGCTTTCTGACTTGTTCTCCATGGCTTGCTCTGCTCACTTTCTTATACAGTACAGGACCACCTGCCAGTTCCACCCACAGTGGGCTAAGTCTTTCACATTAATCATAAAACAAGAAAATGACCACAGGCCAATCTGATGGAGTTATTTCCTCAATTGAGGTTGCTCTGATTATGTCAAGATGACAAAGTTAATCAGCACACTGACTTTACTCATATGGCCCCATCCACAAAGGACAATTGAGTAATTTCAATTTTTATCCATTTAATAACTATAAATAGAAAGACCAAGTGTTTTTATATTTATAATGTATTTATTTATGTCTTTTTTAAAATTTATTTATTGTGTATACAACTTATGCCCACGCGCTAGAAGAGGGCGCCAGATCTCATTACAGGTGGTTGTGAGCCACCATGTGGTTGCTGGGAATTGAACTCATGACCTCTGGAAGAGCAGCCAGTGCTCTTAACCACTGAGCCATCTCACCAGCCCCTATTTATGTCTTAATAAGCTATCTCAGCCTTTCTTTGTGTGCTGTCATCTTCATTCATATGTGTTCATTCAATGCAATTCTAACAGATGCTCACTAACATCCAGGCAAAATAATCAAATATAAAACAAAGATGCATGTAAGATTTTATTTAGCAAATTAATGATATGACAATGAAGAGTTTACAACCATTTCAAAGAAGGTGCTGAAGACTAGATATATGCAAGTGATTATGAATACTTAGATTTGTTGGTGGACTTCCAACTAGATAATGTCTACAGATCAATAAAATACAATGTTTGGAGTCATACAGAAAGCAATTCAGTACTATTTTCACCATAAAAAATGTGTATCTGTGAACAAGTGTAATCTTCATTGCCAACAGATTTCTACAATGTTTAGATTTATAAGATTGCCTAAAGATAATGCAAAGCATAGATATGCAAGGCATAAACATCCTTGTAGAATCAAATATCTAGCAGCAGAGCCCACCCAGTATTTTATTGAAAGTATTTATTAAATACCTATTTAAGAACCAGTTATCATTTGTCCTGAGAAAGCAGGTTGGTTTGCTCAGCCCAAAGCTCCTAAATACGATCATTGAGTATTATTGATAACATTTGGGCACACTCAGCTCTTAATGTGAGGAGGAGCAATATCAAAAGCAGTGTGAACTTAGAAAATTCAAGAAGATTGGAAGGGAGAGGAATATTGCGCTAAATGTATGCTTGGGTACTGTGTTGTTTAGGTTTATGCATCTTCGATACATGTAATTAGAATTATGGGCGAGGAGAGAGCCTCATTTGAGAAAATGCCTCCCTAGGATCTAGCTGTAGGCAAGCTTGTAGAGTATTTTCTAGATTAGTAATTGATGTGGGAGGGTTGAGCCTATCAGTGGCTGTGGGTTCTATAAGAAAGCAGGCTGAGCAAGCCACGAGGAACAAGCCAGTAAGCAATACTCCTCTTTAGTCTCTGCATCAGCTCCTGCCTCCAGGTCCCTGCCCTGTTGGAGCTCCTGTACTGACTTTCCGCAGTGATGGGCTATCACCTGAAAATGTAAGAGGAATAAATGTTTTCCTTCCCAAGTTGCACTTGGTCATGGTGTTTCATGATAGCCGTAGAACAGGATCTAAGACATGTACAAAGGCCAAACTGATTGTATTTTCACTTGTTTGAAATTTTCTTTTTCCTTGAAAGAGAAGCCAATATGGCTATGGTCTGTAAAAAAAAAAATAAGGTTTTATTTAAGTTATTGAACTCAGGGCCAAAAGAGATTGTCTGCCACATCTAGAACAAGGTAAGATAAAAATCCATGTAGATCAGTAAAATAAAATTTTGATTCTTGAAGTGACACACTTGAGATTTGAACTGGGTGTTTTCATAGATATAACTATCTGTGTTTAATTTAAAATGTGTTTAGTGAACATCAACACCTGCCGAGGAACACACACATGCACATATGTTTCTTTGCAAAGGACAAGCTTTTGCTTTCATAAATTCAGCAGATATGATTCAGTAATAAAAACATATATTTAATGTACCAAGTACATGATAAAAGAAAAATAAACTATTATAATACCATCTAGAAGGAAAAGAATGTTTCATGGGAGAAATGAAGCCGAAAGAATGACACATGGTGACTGAGCACAGAGATGATACACACAGGATTGCAGGCTTTTACAATAGCATGGGTCAATTCATTAAATTATTTTAAGATGTGTGCAGAGAAATATATTTTAAGAAACAAGTTCTGTTTTGATTTGAGCCTTTTGTACTTGAGGAGTCTCTGGTCTTCCTTAAAGACAATATCAGATACTGGTCTAGAGCTCAGGGAAGGAACAGAGCTTGACTGGGAATCCTTCAGTCATAGGATGAAAAATGCTGTCAAGAAAAAAAAGAGGAAAGAAAAAAAATTCCCCAGAGCTCTTGTAGAAAACAGAAGAACCGGGAACCCTGGAAACTGGAAAAGAAGGTATCTCTTGGAAGAGACAGTGACCTTTTGGCTATAGCAACTGGGAACATTAGCAGTGCTAGAAACAGTTTGGGTGTCTGCAACAGTGACTGAAGCCAAGACTCCTAGAAAATATAGAAAGTACAGATTGTACCTGCCCTCAGTGGCTTGGAGATTTATAGAGAAGAGAAAAGACATCAAGAAGGTAGTCCCAGAACCTAAAGGTAGACTCCAGTGAGGAGGGAGAAGTGTTTGTATCTCTCTCTCTCTCTCTCTCTCTCTCTCTTTTTTTTTTTTTTTTTTTTTTTTTTTTTTTTTTAGCATATAGCATTAAATGTGTTTAAATGTTAATGGAATTGTTGAGCTCGCAGGGGTACATGAAGCATGTGTGTTAAGAAGTGAAGATGCCATTGTGTTTAAAGATTTGAGAAGATTATAATACAAAGGGGATACTCAGCTTCAAAGGAGAAGACTGGAGAGGAGAGGAAAGGAGAGAAGAGAGAGAACTGGAGAGAGCGAATGAGAGAATGAATATCTGTATATTGTAACCTTAAAAAAATGGCCCTTAGCTTGAAATTGCTATGCAGTTGAGAATTTACATGGACAGGAGATTCTTGAAATATTGGTCAGGAAAGGAAGGAGGTCCTGGGAGGATGATTTACTAGCAGGGGTGGGGTCTTAACTGAAGTTGGATGTGATGTATTTATGGTGTCATTAATTGGAGTGACCAGGATATTCTCTCTAACAGAGCTCGGCAATCCAGGGACAGGTGTAGGGACAGAAGACCCAGGTCTTAACATTCAGGTGACATGGAAGGAGAGTGGGCACAGCCACTGAGAAATCGGTATTGCATTGGGATTCCTGGGCAGAAGTTTGATTTTAAGACTAAGGGTCTACAGGCCCAGTGGGATAAAGTAAGTGTGCAGTGGGAATAATGAAGAGAGGAGCTCAGGATGAGGTATGGGGCAGGGTGGTGCTGTTCCTTATCTTAGTGGTGTAGGAGGCCCTTCTATATTTATGTTACTTTCATTGGTTGAATAAAGAAAACTGCCTTGGCCTTTTGATTGGGCAGAAACTTAGGTAGGCGGGGAAGACAGAACTGGTGTGAGAGCTAGCCAAGAAGAGGTTAGATCTAATGGGCCAGGCAGTGTTTAAATTAATACAGTTTCTGTGTTGTTATTTTGGGGGCTAAGCTAGCCAGGTGGTGAGATGTGACCTGCTCCGCCTCCATACTACAGAGTGGTGCTCCAACGTTGTCGACTAACTTTACATAAAACCTGAGAGGGCTTGAAAACAAATTCTAGACACACAGAAAAAATTGAGTTGAACACAGCTTTTTGCTGTTTGCTGGGGCATGCAGCAGAGAGACTTCCTGACTCAGCAATATCAGCAGGAAAAAAAGCTGCACTGTTTTAAAACGTGGCTTCCTGGGCCCTGCAGCCAGTGTAAACTCTGGATATGGAGCCTTTGTGGGCCTGGGTGTTTGTGTGCCCACTCAGGGTTGGGAGGAAAGTGGCTGAGACCATGCCTGTGGCTCACCGCTCCCTGCCTGGGCAGGAAGCGGGATCAGGTTTACTGGCCCCCATACATGAGCAGGAGAGCATGGTGGATTTCTGCCACCATACAGAGAGATGTTTCCAGGCTGCACAGTGCTCTGCCTGGCAGATTTGGCTGTAACTCAGATAAAAAGCTCATTCTCAGAGTTAAAGTGCTGACTGTGGCTCCTACCTGTAGGTGGAAAAAAAAAAGCTGCACAATTTTGAAACGTTGGCTTTCTGAGCTATGTTCCTAGTGCGACCTCTGTCTCTTGCAGGAGACAGAGAATTTGGATGGGGTTTTGTGAGTGAAATGCTACAGCTTGCTTGATGGCAATGTGTACTGCTGTGTTCTTGGAACTGTATGCGGCTCAGGGGCACCAAATAGCTCTGAGACAGGAGCAGCTCTGGTTCTGCTCTGCCCTGCTGAACTGTACTGACTCAGGCAGGACTATCATAATTATCATAATAACAGCGCAGTTAAGGTTTAGATTGGGCAGGAAACAGGTGGTACTGTATTACCCCTACATGGTACAACATAAGTTTTTAAGAAGCACTTAGTATTTTAAGGAGTGCTCCTGGATAGTAAAGAATTACAGATTCACAATAGGACAGATTCAGACATAAAAGACCTCTAAATGGGTCACGGTGTTAAATAAATGTATGTAGGCTTGAAAGAAAATAAAAGGAGTATAGAAAGTCATGGAATAAAGTTAGTCGTTTAAAAAATGGGTAAAGTCTTTAAAGAGACAGAGTAAAGTAATAGAGTAAAAAGAATTAAGCCACATAAAAATGGATAATTCACAGAGATTCTGGATTATGTGTATTATTGTATTTTCTTTCAATTTTTTGATTGTGAAGGAGCTAAGTACAGAGAGACATTTCATTGTGTGGTCTGCCAAGCTAAACCAGCATATATGTTCTAACGGTATCATAACTTCAGAATTTGGGCCTAAGAATATGATGCTTTGGAAAAGAGGTACTTTTGTTTTCACAGAAGATGAGACCCTGTGAATTGATTCTAGACCAATATGGTATGATAGACCACATCCTCCTGAAAGGTTGCCGTAAACACCCTCATTTAATGTTTTAATAACTTAGGGTTTTTTTATGACAATGAGGCACTTCTGTTCCTGGCAGCACCAATCTACTTCCTGAGGAAGACGGGCATCGAAGAGTCTCCTTATAGAGTTTGCTAGCCATCTGGGCAAGAAAATGTTCTTGCCTGGACTGATGCATAAACTGGACACAAAGAACCCACAGAGAGAGAGAGGACTACTGAACTTGCCTAAAGTGAGATGATTCTTCAGGGTTCCTGTTTCATGAAAGAGTCTGTGATACATTCTGCAGGATACAGAAGAAGGTGACTGAACTGTCTTTGAATTTTCCTGCTTCATGAAAATGTCTGCTGGATACTATGGGCCAGTAGGCTGAAGATGGATGCCCCAACAGTATAAAAAAACTTTGGGTGATTGTCCAGACAGTGAGATGTCTCTGTCATTTCTAGAGTTTTGGAAGTTGCTTACTTCTTGTTTACTTAGGTAATATTATGTCCTTCTGGAGTCTTTGATAGAGTTGAAGAAAGGTTAGTTATAATTATAGTTTTCCTTTGTTATGATAAAAGATAAAATAGATATAAATATTGTAATTGTAATTCTTGCTTGATAACTGTTTTGTTATATGTAATTTTACTACGTTAAAGTGAAAGCCTTTCTTTTTTGCTTAAACAGAAAAAGGGGAAATGGTGTAAAAGGTCCTTTTAAATTTATGTTGCTTTTATTGGTTGAATAAAAAAAAAAACTGTCTTGGCCTTTTGATAGGGCAGAAACTTAGGTACGTGGGGAAGACAGAACTGGATGCTGGGAAGAAGAGCAGAGTCAGAGAGCCACCCACCATGAAGCTGCCAGGTCAGACATGCTAAATCTTTCCTCGTAAGTCACGACCTCATGGTAACATACAGATTATTAGAAATGTGTTGAATCAAGATGTGAGAGTTAGCCAAGGCAGTGTTTAAATTAATACAGTTTCTGTGTTGTTATTTCAGGGGCTAAGCTAGCCAGGTGGTGGGATGCGACCTGCTCCCCCCCCCCATACTATATCTTAGAGAGAGAGCTTTTTAAACTGAATCTTGGTTTCAATTTTTAAAATAATAGTGCTATTTCTTTTTAAGTTAATAAAAACAAGGTGTATGATGTGACAGTTACAGTCGCCTTTGTTTAAAGTGTGGGATTGGAGATGTGGCAGGGATATATATGGTGGAATTCCTATAATGACCAAGCATTATAATAGACTTATCATCTTGTGCAGTTCTATTTTCTTTCCTTCTTGCTGAGAACACTTAAATTTACTCACTCTGCTGAAGGTAGTCTTGGGCTATGTTACATACAGCCTTTTTTGGAATAGTGTCAGTGTTAAGTAGTTGAAACAGTGGCATATACATGTGTATACACACACACACACACACATGCATGTATATTCCATAAAAGGTAGAAGTTTATCTAGATTTTTGTTTTTAAAAATTGTCCACCACTAAGAACATTAGCTACATAATGAATTCATACATAAAGACTAATAACAGTCAATGGTGACCTTACTAATAATAGTCATGACTAATGGTGTACCACTCACCTGGAAACAGGCATTGCACCAAGAATCAGTGTGTAGACTATTTTGCTTATGATTCTCACAACAAGCACCAGGTTTGAAAGAAGAAGACAGGCAGATCTGCATAAGAGAGCCAACACTCAGTCCTGCATGGTTGTGCATGCCTGTAATCCCGCATCCGGGAGGTGGGAGGCGGTGGCAGGAGGAACACAGCAAGTGCAAGCCCAGCCTGCACTACAGATAAAGTCCAGGCTATCCAAGGATCCACACTGAGATCCTCTGTCTCAACATCCTTCTCAAAAGAGAACCAAGAGTCCAGAGCTCCGTGTTCACCATGTACTTTAGCAAGACTACATTATAGTTTTGCAGGCGAGATAAAACACGTATCATATTAATACAACAAGTTCCATCCATTACTAAGCCCCTTACAATTTAGTATAAGAGGAGCATACTGTAATGCGTTTTAAAGCTTCAGGGAAATATTATATAAGGAAGCTTAAAGCCAACTGAATGATGAGAAGCAGCAGATTCTCATTGTCAAATGGGGAGTGTTTGCTGCAGGCGCACATGATCTCACCTGCTTACTGACTCGTGTTTTGGTTTTAAGGAGGCATCACCTGATGGGCCGCAGTTGTCAGGATTAGGTGCCATTTAAAAACTGCTTACACAGTGAAAAGTGAAATAATAGCATGATTGCATACCGGCTCCATATTTCATTTCCAGCACTGTTGTTGCTGCTGGAGCATGTACACGGTCTAGGAAAATGCTCGCTCAACATGGAAGAGCAAGAGAGATTTCCAGATGGCTCGAGTTCCCTGGAAAATTGTGCTTCAGGGACTTTTTGTGTCAGTCAACACCCCAGAATAAGAAGGGCGTCTTCAAAAGGAGAGATACACGGCTGCAAACGTCTCCCTCATTCCCTCAGGCCTCTGTTGGATGCTGAGACATGTTCTTTTCAATCCAGGGCTGTGATGAGAGAGGCAGGCTAGGAGGCAATCTGAGAAAATCCACCTCTGTTACTTTTGTTCAGTAAAGAGAGGAGAGAAACAGCAAAAAGCAACAGTCAAGCATTTTTCCTTCAGTGAGCAGCACAGAGTCTTGGGGAAAAGAGGGATCCTCTGTAGCTTGTGACCTTTTCTTCCTCCAGCTGCTTCCTTTTTAGGGGTTTAAGTTGCCTGGAATGCCTTCCTTCTCTCCATCTACTCTCGTTCTCTTTATCTTAACTGTCATCTCTCCTAAAACTCCCCCAAACCATAATTCTTCTCTGATCTCTTGGAATATGTGCAGTTCTAGGTTCTTCCCCACAGGGAAAATGACTGCTCAATGGCCCTGTCCACGTTACTCATCTCATCAAGGTCCTCTCTTCCATTTCCTGTCATAGATGGTAGAACATGGAGTCGATGCCAGTTCTGTACGGGTGCCACAGAAGCTCTAAGGAGGATGACGTGTGTCAGGAAGTTCTTCTTCAGGGATTTTTAACAGTACAGCATTAGGGATTAAGCAAATATAAAAAAATAACCATACATAGGAGCAGGACAACTGGCAGCTACTGCAATGGGTTAAGCAATTTGCAACAGAGAAAAGAGATCATGAGTGAAACCATGTTGACAAAGCCTGTCTTGTCAATGCCTTCAGTTCCTGTGGTACTCCTTGGCCTGTGTGAGAAGCCTCAAAGCCTATCTGGGTTAAAAGTGCTGACAAACAAGCTGCAGGATGAAGATTCTCCAGCACATGCTGTATCAACCTCGCACAGCCTGCTTTCTGCCCAGTCTGCCTCTCCATCCCTTGGGCAGTCCACTGTGGGGGCCCACATTGTGAGTCCTGTTCCGCCTGGACTAAAGGTAAGTGAGTTTGAGCTTATTTTTTTCTCTTTCAAAGCTGTTGACAACAGGTGTGTGGTCACAGACACCTTGGGTGTGGTTATTTGGTGTTTTGAACATTAAGGATGTCCCATAGAGGTAGATTCCCTCACCCTGACCAAAGATCAGAGAACTCAAGCCTATTCCTGCCACTTCATTTTAAAACAGGAGGTTTGACATAGGGAGTGGCTGCCTACAGGATACTTGGGCTAAGGTGTATTCACTGCATATTCTGCTCAGGACATCAGAATGCTTAACTCAGGAAATAGTGGGCTTGATGTCTCAAACATTGAAGCAAGTCACTGTATGGTTGTCCTCTGTGTCATGGTAAAGCAGTCTTTTGCCTTCTCTCCCAGCCTTTGGTATATATATACACACACACATATAAACAATAAACACGGTTGGATTCAATATTCACTGAGTTGTCCTCCCAGTACTATTCCATGTTTTTGTGTTTTTTTTCATTTCTCTGTTCTTCCTACCTAATTTTTCTAATCCACACATCTCTACCCTGGAACATACGGACCTATCAAGACTGGACCCTGAAAATCCACAGACTTACATTTTCATGAACTTTTATACACGATCCATTTTGCTTAAAATGCCCTCTCTTCTATCTCTCACTTCTGCTTTTCTACCCAGTTCACCTGTTCAAAGGATTTGCTTAAATTCTGTTTCCTTTGAAGAATTTCTAGAATTCTTTGGTTAGTACGGTTTGATTCTGGGTACATTGAAGCATATTTTATCATTGCATTTGTCTTATTATGAGTATATATTTCTTTCTTTTTTTTCCTTTCATGCCCAGGCATTGAGTCTAGGGCTTGAGTGTGCTAGGCAAGCATCCTATCACTGAGTTACACCTCTAGTTCCAAATAAATGTATAGAGATGTTGGAGACCCTTTCCTCCCTGAGGGATGAACACCATGAAGGCAGGGATGGGACTGGAGTCTTCCCATGGCTAGCGCCTACCACACTGGATCACAGTCTGCAATGAGGAAAACCTCAGGAATCTCTGGTATTGCAAACACGTTTTGAGCTTTGTTTGGGGATTGTGGGGAGAAAGAGGGAGACACAAAGGCAGGAAACCAGAGCTCTGTTGTTGTCTCCCCTGCTCTCAGGACCAGAGCCCCACTGTAGCGTGTCAAATGTATCTTCTTCATTAAGTGGTCTTTTACGTTGTCCCTGAATTTTAAAACTTCTCTAAGATGTTATCTCCATTTACTTTTTTTGTGCCATAGTATGCACGTGTGGAGGTCAGAGGACAGCTACAGAGAGCCAGTTCTTTCTTTCCCTACGTAGCTCCTGGAGATCAAACTGAGGTTGGTAGGCTTGGAACCCTGAGCCATTCCCTGACCCTAAAAACTCATTTCAAGTGTCACATATAGACATTAAAATGTCCATGTTTGATGGAGGAAGGTCATTGGTTAAATAATAAAGAAACTGCCTAGGCCCATTTGATAGGCCAACCCTTAGGTGGGTGGAGTAAACAGAAGAGAATGCTGGGAGAAAGAAGCCAAGTCAGGAGCCGCCATGATTCTCCCACTCCAGACAGACGCAGGTTAAGATCCTCCCTGGTAAGCCAGCTCGTGGTACTACACAGAATATTAGAAATGGGTTAGATCAATATGTAAGAGCTAGCCAATAAGAGGCTGGAACTAATGGGCCCAGCCCCGCCGCTCTTATTACAACACATGTTGCTGGGTGATGGGTGGCACCCATGTCTTTAATCCCAGCACTTGGGAGGCAGAGGCAAGTGGATCTCTGAGTTCAAGGCCAAGCTGGTCTACAGAGTGAGTTCTCTGCAACAGCCAGGGCTACTCAGAGAAATTTTATCTTAAAAACCAAACCAAGCCAAAACAAAACAAAAATGTCCATTTAAAGGATACAAGTAATATTTGATATATTCATGCATTGATTCAGGTTTTAATCAGGCTAAACTTCTTTACTAATATTGTCATAGTTTCTTTCTCCCCCCTCCGTATTCTTCCTCGGTACTCACAGTAGTTACTGTGGTAGTGTGCTTTGATTCTTGGAATTTTTCTAATATAAACTTCAATTTTGTCATCACCCAACTCTTACCAAATACGCCATTCTGGGACCGAGGAGCGAGCTCAGTGAATAGAGCAGTTGCCATGTACATGTGAGGACAGGAGTTTAGGCTCCCAGGACCCAGGTCAAAAGTGCCTGGGGAAGGTCTGGTGACTGTCATCTACAAGCCAGCACTTAAGATCCAGAG
Source organism: Chionomys nivalis (assembly GCF_950005125.1). NCBI lineage: Eukaryota > Metazoa > Chordata > Mammalia > Rodentia > Cricetidae > Chionomys > Chionomys nivalis. Next base: position 18,552,443 of record NC_080105.1, on the reverse strand, counting down.
ATAGGGTAATTCCTGAAGCAATTGGTTTGTTATACTAGCTGATCAATGAGTTCTGGGTTCAGTTAAGATACCCCAGTCTCAATCAATAAAAGCAATATAGATGGAGAAAGACAATCCACATCAGCTTCAGACCCTCCCCTCACAGACACACACAGCAAAACACACACACACAGACATACACACATACACACACTGCACACATAGACATACACATGCACACACATATGTACATATACACACATACACACACATACCCACATATATACATGTATACCACACACACACATATATACACATACACACATGCACACATGTATACACACACACACATACACCACACACCACAAGCACACACACACACAATGCTATGAACACAAGGGCACACCAGCATTCACTGTGCTCCCACATACAAGTGAACATACTACTACATAAAATATTTTGCTCATAGAGACCTCTTTTTAAATAACAGTAGCCTAAGATGCTTATTGAGATACAGACAGAAATAAAGAACAAGAGGCAATAAATGATTACATGACCTTATTCATGTAACAGAAAATGATTACCTGATATTATTCATTTCTGCTACATTTTGAATTTTAGTGTCCCATTTTGCATTTTTTCTCCATGTGTGTTGTGGTTGTTGGCAAGCTAAGCAGTGTGTATATGTGTGTGTGTGCGCATGTGAGAGCGTGTGCATGAGCATGTGTGGTGTAGATTATGGACTTCCTTCCCTTTGAGATAGGTCTCTCACTGGCTTGGAACTGAACCACATAGGCCAGGCAAGCTGGCTCCCAAGTTTCCAGTGGTCTATCTGTCTCTCCTTGCTAACTACCAGTCACTGAGATTTGCTGTGGAATAATTCTGTACACTGGGAAAATGTGTTGTTCTCACTGTTAATAAAAAACAGATTTTCCCATAGCTGGGCAAGAAGAGATTGGGAGAGGCAGGCTGGCACCGAGAGAATGCCGGGAGGAGGAAGGGCGGAGGCAGGAAAATCATCAGAGATGCAGAGAGAAACAAGAGGGACATGCTGAACTCAGGAAAGGTACCAAACCAATGGCAAAGCAAAGATAAGAAATACAATTTAATTTAAAATGTAGGAGTTATCTAGTAACAAGGCTGAGCTATGGGCCAAGCATTTGCAATTAATATTAAGACTCTGAATGTATTTGGGAGAGGGTATTCAGGACAGGAAAACTCTGCCTATAGAGATTCCAGGTGTTGGCCTTGGGCCTACTGTTTTACAAAGGTTCTGAGGATCTGAGCTCATGTCCTCAAGCTTTTGAGGCAAGCGCTTTGTGATTGATATATCCCTCTGGTTCCCACCTTACGTTTCTATGTTGCCTGTCATGTATTAGCATAGTTATTGTTTTAATTATATTTTAGGCTCCATATTAGGGATGGCTTATGTATCTCATTTCAACATTAGCATATTCCAAATTTTTAAGATTACTCTATTAAAGCTGGGCTGTGGTGGTGCACATCTTTAATCCCAGCACTCAGGAGGCAGAGGCAGGCAGATCTCTGTGAGTTTGAGGCCAGCCTAGTCTACAAGAGCTAGTTCCAGGACAGGCTCCAAAGCTATAGAGAAACCCTGTCTCAAAAAACCAAAAAAAAAAAAAAAAAAAAAAAAGAAAGAAAGAAAGGAAAAATTATTCTATCAGTGAATTTCCTATTCCCTCTTGTTAGTCATTATCACGTTTTTCTTCCCATTTAAAATTCTTTAGTGTGCCTTGAGGATACATGTTTTGAATATATATGTCTGTGTACATATATATGTATATGAATACTTGTGTATATATATCTGTACACACCCACCCACACATATATTCTCAGCTTTTGTTTATCGGGAAATGCCTTTTTCATTCCTAAAGGATAGTTGGGTTTTTTTTTTTTTTGGAAAATTTATCATCTATACAGTGTTCTGCCTGCATGTATGCCTGTAGGCCAGAAGAGGGCACCAGACCTCATTACAAATGGTTGTAAGCCACCATGAGGTTGCTGGGAATTGAACTCTTTTCCTCTAGAAGAGCTGACAGTACTCTTAACCTCTGAGCCATCTTTCTAGCACCCCCTAAATAATAGTTTTGCTGAGTAGTGAATTCTTTGTTGATAGCTTTTTCTTTGGCACTGAAGAATCTTACGCTGTTGCTTTGTTCTAGACTATTAGGTTTCTGTTCGGAAATCGGCTGTCAAGGTAAACTGGGACACACTCACTCACATAATTAACTTGCTTCTCTTCTCTCATAGCCTTGTTTTTTTCAGTCCTTTTCATCCTTGAGACCTTCATGATAAGATGTCTTGGGGTAGAACTCATTGAGTTACATTTGACCTGTGACCCCTGGCTTTTGTGTATGTGTGTGTGTGTGTGTATGTCTATATGTGTGTGTGTGTATGTGTGTGAGTGTGTGTGTGTCTGTGTATGTGTGTATGTGTATATGTGTGTGATGGAGGAAGGTCATTGGTTAATTAATAAAGAAACTGCTTGGCCTGATAGGTTAGAACATAGGTGGGTGGAGTAAACAGAACAGAATGCTGGGAGGAAGAGGAAGTGAGCTCAGACGCCATGCCTCCCCTCTCCAGAGCAGACTCCATAGCTCTCCTCTCTGAGGCACCAGCCTAAGATGGACGTAGGCTAGAATCTCCCTGGTAAGTCACCACCTTGTGGTGCTACACACATTAATAGAAAATGGGCCAAGTAGTGTTTATATGAATACAGTTTGTGTGTTGTTATTTTGGGGCATAAGCTAGCCAGGCGGCCGGGAGCTGGGTGGCAGGAACGCAGCCCCGCAGCTCCCACTACATGTGTGTATTTGTATCATTTGAGAAGTGTTCTTTTATTATTTCTATTTCCTCTCTTTGGTGTTCTCAAGTCCTCTTTAAACTCACAGAACTGATCATCGCTGTCTTCACATTGTCCCTGAAGCCATGGGTCCTTATTGCCCGCCCTCCCCCCACTTTTCTTTTTTCTAATCATAAGTGTTTTGGAGCCTGCCTCATGCCATTTATTTTAACTTCTGTTTGAGCTCCCTGCCATGGAAGCCACTTTGCCCTTCAAATTTTACTGAGTGTATTTTAAAACTAAAAAGTTACTACTTGAGTTTTAAAATATTCTTCTGTACTTTATGTTTTTTTTAGAGTATTGAACATTTGTCTATTTTTTTTCAAGCTCCCTGAGCTCCATAGACGCTGCTTTTAACTAGTTGAGACATCTCCCCTACTGGTTACTGATTGGTATCTCATTTTATGTGTTTTCTGGCTTTATTTTGATTATTCAGTGAGAGAAAGGTTTTCTTTTAAAAACCTCAAGATGCACATTGTCATGTAATTTTGTCTGAATGCTATGTCTTTACTTCTGTCTTCCTAACCTGCCATTTGTCTGTCCAAAAATTCCAAGTCAACTGCTTATTTTCCATGCTTCTGTAATTACTTCTGTGTTTCACCACTGGATGGCACCGAGCTCCAGAATTTTCAGGGGTGTGTTGCCACAGTTTCAGAACAAAAGGCTTCCTAATACATTGCTGAAATACAGTTCAGTAAGAAACAGGGGAGTACCCAGATAGAGTAACTGGTACTTCAAGAGCTTCCCCTTTCCACCTCATCTCAAGGTAAATCCAGATGTATCCGTGGTTACACCTCTGCGGTCAGACACTATAAGATTCTGTTCAGCTTTGGGCAGTCTCCCTGTACATGGACCACGTCCAAGTTCTTGTGTCATATACATTACCATCAAAACCACTCAACTATGTTCATCCCTGAAGAAACAGTTTTCCAAAAGCAAGCAGTACAACACTCTGGTGGGACCAAGTCCCACACTGCCGTGGGCTGACTGTTTTTGAGGTCAGCTCCTGGCCCAAGATTGTTGTCACCAGTCACAGGAGATGTTCATTGGAAGAGAAGCTCAGCAGGCTGGCATGGTATTTCTTCCTCTAGCAATACGTACAGAAGCCCCTCTTCCCACAGATCCAGGGACTGTAAAAGATGTGATATATGCAAGACAGAGATATGGCAGGTGAACCCATGTCCTGGTCACTCATAATGAGCTGCCTCACTCAGGAAAATTAGCACCGAAATAGACCTTTACTCCTTTCCAGACTCCAATTCAAATAGTTTCTCTTGCCTCTGACACACATGGAACACTTGAAGCTGACATTCAAGTCGCCTGTCACCCAGTCCCGCACTGACAACACTGCACTGTCTAAAATCTCTGTGCCCGTGGTTCATATCTAGTTTGCAACAGAAAATTCTCACCGCATCTGTATCAGCTCTCTGCCTTGACTTTCAGTGTTATTCCATTGAGCAGTTAGCCTCTTTAGCCTCTTATAAGAGTCATTTTGTCATATACACTTTGCAGGGCACATGTAAAGATAAACACATATGTAGTATAACACGTGATCTAACAGGTATTGTAGCAATTAACACCGGGGAGCAGAGAGGCTGGGGGAGGGATGCAGAGGGTAACGGTGCAAATTAGATGACTTTGATCCCTGGAAATCACACAAAGAGCTGGCTGCAGTGCTGCACATTACAATGCCCGCACTGTGTCTAGATGGAAGACAGAGCCTGGAGAATCATCAGAAAGCTTGCAGCTCAGCTAGCCTAGAATACATAGTGCAGTAGAGGAAACGAGGGAGGCCTTAGCAAGGCGGAAAACGAGACCCAACTTTTGAAAGCTACGCTGTCTTTCACACGTATGCCATGGTACACACAAGACCTCCCTCCCAATAAGTAAACAGAGAAACAAAGATTAAGGGAAAAAAGATTGGGGTACCTGTGTTTGATAATGACCATCAATGCAAAACAGGAGTACTTCCTCAGTTTAAGTCAAAGAAGTTGGTTTGACTTGTAAATTTATTGTTGTTTATTAAAGTCCAACATTTTGAAAAGACAAAAATGTATCCACCTATGTCACTGTCAGAGCTTGATTATGGCAGAACTGCCGGCATTTGCATGTAAGATGCACACCACTCGTTCACTCAGAAATGTATAAGATAGCACACTAAACATTTATCTCTAATGACTGACTTTTATGATTCTTATCAACATCCAAGGAAGCCTCAGAAGCAGAAAATTACTCATTCTGTTTTCCAGCAATCAGCGTGTGCTGAGCAGTTCTACCTGTAAATCTGAAACCCCAAATAGTAGGAAAGTCTAGAATCTTTTAAGTGCTGACCTGACATCACAAGTAGAAAATTCCCCACTGTGCAATTCTGTTGTATGCATAAAATTGTTTAAAATGGTAGTTAGGATCATACTTTCAGGCTACATATGCAAAGTGTATATAACCCATAGATGGTTTTGCATTTAGATTTGTGGTCCATCGCCCAAGTGCCACATTATGCATACACAACTATTTCAAAAATTGAAAGAAATGTAATAGCTGAGCTATTTCTGGTTCTAAACATTTCACGTTAAGGATATTCAGTGTGTATGAGACAGTGAGAATTGTGTAAAAATGGTAACTCTTTGTGATATATGTGACATGCACACTAGCAAAGTTAGAATTAAATCTTGAGTTTAATACTTCACTATCTAGTTAATAAAGTGCCTACCATGAGTGACATTTCTCTTTCTAGGCTAAGGAAATGGCTTTCTGAAGGAGTAACATCCTAATATCCCTTTATCTGTTTCCCCACTGCTGATCTTGGGAATTGGGGTGCAGGGATTCAGGCATACTGAGTCTCCCACCACTAAGCTACATGACCGTGATCTAACATTGTAATAGAAGACACAAGAGAAGTGAATTAAGAAAAAATTGCCAGGCTCTGAATTTCTTATACTTAAATATGCTTTTATGTGTTTTTCTGGATTGACTTTGGACAAATATGCTCTGTGTTTATGGCAGACAGCTGTAACTGACATGAAATGCGAGAAGATAAAATGGGCTTTTCCGTTTCAGCAGCAGTAGCTGTAGACCATGACGGATGGGAAACACCACCGTTGGAGGAAAGGGTGGTGACTGCCATCGCAAAGGTGGGGCTCAGGCTTAGTCTCCCTCAAACTGTACCACAGATGCAGTAGCTACTGCTGTCACCTCACAGTGCTTCGCAGGCAAAGCACTTGCAGGTGAATTTTGACGTGTAATCATGCTGTCAATTTTCTGCTCTCAGCGAGCATTTGGTGCTGCAGAGCCTTGGGAGGGCTAGCCAGTACCACAAGGTATTGAAGACACTCCTCTGCCTCTGATATGAGCAGGCAAGTTCTCAGATTTCTTGCGTATTCTTAACAGATATTGCTTCCAAATGTAAACTCCTAGGATCACATATGGTATTAATTTCCTGTGCATCTTCCACTCATTTTGTGAATATTATAGCACTTAATTTGAAGAATATTTATATAGGTAATTCTATGGCTCACATTTTTTCTTTGAATCATTATCAGCAGAAGTCTGTGGAATTATGTATATATACTGTACTATGCTACAAAATATAGAACATATGGTGTTTATATTTAAGATTTTGTATTTGGCACATGAATCATACATCCCAACATACGAAATCTTAGTGTTACAGTTCTAGTATTTGGGAAAACATTTATTTCTGAGATCTGGAATGTGCAGTATATTTGTACATATGCATGGATGGCATATTATATATATGAATATGCAAATAGCAGAAAAATTAGACACATCTGTAAGTTTTAAATACCCCTGGACTTTAGAGTTGATGACTTTGTGCAAATTTATCTAAAAATTATATTCACAACACTTGGGAGAATTCTCTGTATTGTGAGTAAAATATACGAACATATATTACATATTATATGATATATGTACACTATATGTATTATGTGTGTGTGTGTATTTGCAGAAAACTTTCTGGAATAATTCTGTTGGCACAGGCAGTAATGACTGTTGATTTAAAAAACATATCTCACATTTAAAAGAATGCCGGAAAGACAAGTTAGACACACACAGCCAGTGTAGAGTAGAACAAATAGGATTTCCTTAACAAACAATAGAAACACGGCTTCCCATGACTGCTTCTGAGTTAGACATTTCCTAGTAAATCTTCTAACTCTATAGACAACTGGTGGAATATGCATCATCTTTCTACTTTAGTATTTTTATTACTCAAAGCTGAAACAAAAAGTCCGAATATTTGATCCAATATGTAGGTAGCTCTAGGAAATGGCAGACTTAGCACTGAACTCGCATGTAACGGCACAGTCCTCTCTGCCCATTGGAGACAGCATGCATAATTATCTCAGGAATTTAGTTAAGGAGGAGAATGACTGTTATCCAAGAGAAGCCAGAGAGTTGCTCGAATCCGGAAAGAATAGCCGATGTTAGAAAAGAGACTGACTGACTCCTAGATAATTTAGTCTTGTCTACTGTCACCAGGTGCTTTGGAGCCTTCAGAGAGGGACAGAGATGTTTCAATAATCACATAAAATGTGCATAAGCATAAGAATAAATAGCTGGGGTTTGGGAGAATGAAAACTAATCAATAAATTCTTCTTAGCTCTATGATGGCATTTGGATGGAGATGGAAAATTCAAGTCTTAATCGTAGGGAATAAATTCTATTGTAAATGATTTTGACATTTGAAGTAAGCTTCCTCATTCATTTGTTTGTAAGCACCAGAAAGAAATGGTAATTTTTGATTAGACAATTCAATGTTGCTGTCATTATTAATAAAACCTATCTCTGAAGGTCACTTAAGAACAAAAGCTCTGGTTTATCTTTGTTATGTTAGAACCATGGCGAATCCTTAGACTAATTTCTTATTTATTTCCTTCTTCCTATATTTTTTGTCTCTCTTTTCTCTCTCCTCCTTTCTGTAATATTTTTGTTGCAAAGAGCCCAGCAGGGAAAAAGCCAAATAGGAAAATAGTCATAAGATCTTGTCTGATGCAAAATGACCTTAACTGTATAATCATTTAATAAACACACAAGCTCATTTTCTTCATTACTGGATACACTGTCGTGACAGGAAGATATCTCAAATTTGCCTCATGGTTTTAAATACAATCTCCCTCCCAAAGTAAGACATTATTTTAACTCCAGGGATAAAATCTGACAGTTCTATCATTTCCAACACAAATAACATGTTAATAGAAGGATTTGGGTTCCCCCTTGCACTCTTTATTTTATCTTCTTTATATTGAACCTATTGAGAACTATATATTTTATTTCTTATCCATCCATTTCTCATTTAAATTCGAGATGAATTTACTATGTTCCTATGTTCTCCACTATGATGATTTGCCAATTGTAAATGATAGTCAGAATGCTTTGTTAAGTGTTTGTTTTCTTTGCTTGAATTTCACCAGGGCCCAGGAATTCACTCTCCATGTCCTTGATCCCTAGATGGAGTTCAGAATTGCAGTGTCCTTCAAAGGCTCCTGACCACCCTGTTGAAACACTGGGGACCCTTGTCTTGGCCTTGCAGGTGTACCAGTTGGTATATCTTAAAGAATTATGTCACACTATTTTGTGAATACAAATATTTCCTCTTCACATCATTTTAGGAAGAAGAAGAAAAACAAAATAAAATAAAACAAAACAAAAAGTCACAATGGCCCCAGGGTAATCAGGAGCCTCACTATCTTGTCAAGTGTGATCAGTGGCAATTTAAATATCTACTTTAGGCTGCAGAACAAAGAAGCTTAGACAGAGAGATAAAGGGGCCCAACCTATGCTGGATGCCAGAACAATAGGACTAGGGATGTGTAACCACATGTTATAAAGCTGTCGTGGTTGGATAGGACCCCCAGACCTCCTCTCCAGTTAGTGACTTCAAAGTTCTGAACATTTGAGCAGACTATTCAGTTCCTTTGAGAAATAGTTGAACAGTATCCTTATCATGTAAAAAGGACTTGATTTTGGTATACACATCAATTGAACAGATTTTGAATAGTTTTCTATTGCCAGATAATAAACTTTGCATTTGACCATAGTATTTACGCTAGAAGGTAGCCAGTATTTTTAGAAAATGCTAAAACGTAATCTGAGCCTGAAATAATTCTGACCGGCATCATATTTTGGATTCAAGACAGTTTTCTCCGTAGCTTAACAGCAGCATGATACAGGACTGTGTTCCAATCTTTATATCTGACAGAATGCACCGTGGATGACCACAGTCAGAAGTATTTTATTCATATGTATATTAAAATTATTTTGTATTACCTGGTATTATTATTCCAACTAACTTGATTATGTCCTGTGAGTTATTTTAAAAAAATCTCTCAGAAGATGACTAATAATTCAGAATGTTATTTAAACCTAAAGTCTATTATTTTAATCCATCAGATTTTGGTTCAACTATGGATGAGGGTCAAGATAGCTAGTTTCATTGACTATTAAATATAACATATGTACACTCTTGACAAATTTGACTCCATTCAGAAACATATTTAACCCTTATGGAATTTATCACAGTGATTTAACACATCTAACATTATAACAAAAAGGTAGATTGTGACAGTGTGGGCAAAGAGAAATCCAGCCAAGTTTATGTGTTACCTGCTTTGGGAAATAAAATACAAATTTAACGTTACATTTCTTATCCTTGTAAAAGAAAAACCAAACATTTTCCAAATGGTAACACAATGCCAGGCAAAGCTACTGAAATATTTCCAACTATAAAAGTTCTGAAAATGTTGTCCTACTAGTAAGTGCGTTAAGGGGACCGTACAGACCTTTCTGATGCTTGGTCAGTTTGAAGCCTCCGCAAGGCGATGGATTTCACAGGAGCTTTTCTTCCTTCCCCTGGTGAGAGGAGGCTGGTCTTGCCTGTCCATTAAGGACTGCCTGGTCTGTGGTACTGAGACAACTGTGGCCTGAGACACTCGTCCCTTCTCTTACTCTACTCGGCTATATTTGGTAACTGAACTCATGTTTCATCTGAATGCCACAATCAGGAATCCCAGGAGTGGCTTGGGAGGCAGCCCCAGATCTGAGATTGGGTTCTTAGAAATTAACGCTACTTAGTGTAGAAGAAACCGTAGTTACGAATCCAATAAGCCTGGCATTTAAACATATTACACTCTGACTTTGTAGCTAGAAGTCACCACCTGGCCTTTTCACAAGCTCTTAATTGTTTGCTGGTATATTTTATGATTCCCAATAAAAGAAGTAGAACGTGGAAGGAAGACTCCAAGGATAATCTCCTTGTGTGTTTAACGTTTGTCATGTGGTGGGTTCTCCTAAAATAGGAAATCCAGTAACTATTTAAAAATTAAAACTTCTGCCAAATTGAGTGGAGATCATAACTGCTTTCTTACTCCATAATTAAAAATTGCCATGTGCCTACGGTGTGTATTAAAGATATAGTCCAAGGCGTAATGAAATGGAGACTAAATATAACAAATGTATAGCAATAGACACTGAGCTGACACATCAGGATCATTTAGCAAATAGTTCCCTGGAAAAATCAAGCAAATGGTGAGTGAACATTTGTCTAAAACAAGTGTGAAGCTTTCCTAACTGTGAAAAATACTTCACAAATCCCTTTGTTCACTATTGTGCAGCAGCTCTCTATGACCTAAGCTGTATTGTTCGCTCACTAATAACAAAGTGAGTCAGGGAGAGCCAACAGCTTCTCTTACCCAAGATCATCTTCTAGAGCAAGATCTAACCAAGATTGTCGACTAGCGTGTGGGTCGAGGCATATGAAAGGTCCCGGGAAATTCAGAAAGTATTGGATTCTTTATTTGGCTGCCATAACCTTTGGTCTAGTTTCATTTCTGAAGAAGGCCAATCCTGATACCTGAGGAGTTTGGCTTTTGTTCTGCTCTGATCCTTGACACCATTGCTTCCATAGCCCATGTCCCGTTCCATTCATCACTTAGTGATTTTACAGCTTACTCTTCATAGCACAAGAGTGGTACCCTTTCTAAAGTCCAGCTGTCTCAGCTTACCTTTGCTGGTGCCGGAGAGCAGTACAAATGGGATAATCTACATAGAACAGAAATTGACTTTGCTTCTCAAGGCTGGGAAGGCGGAGGTCATTGACAGTGAAGGTCCTTTTACTGTTCCTAAGCTGTCGCTTGATTTCTGTGTCCTCTGGCAGAGACACTTCATTACACAGTACAAAGTGGAAGATAAGGGTGTTTTTATAAGGACATCTAATCCTATCCAAAATGTCAGAACCCTAAATTTCGCTTCTAAAGGTCACAGTGTCAATATTGTTGCATCGGAAATACATTTTAACACTTTTGATTTTTACCCCAGTACACCAGTCAGCATGCCTGCCAGATGAACATACAAAGGAATAATTGCTTTTACGGATCATAGGAGGGAGAGTTCCTCAGCCCGAGGTGCCCGCTTCAACACGAATTTTGGAAGGAACAAAACGTTCAAACCTTAACATTGATTAAACAGGTAAACACTTGTTTAATATGCTTTTTATCCTCTAAGGAAAGACAAAACTGGAGAGGGCAGAAATGGAGAGGGAGAAGATAGAAGAAACCTAAAAGTGGTGGAAAGTGGTAAGTATGAGGACCGGTTCAAGTTACAAATCTTTAGTACTTACAGAAGGAACTAAGTGGTGATGGAAAAGGAGTGGTTTGCTCTGGGATCCCAGAGGAATCCAACAGTGGGAGGCTTCAGACCTTCCCTTGTACATAACGTTAGTCGAGAACTCGATTATTGTTAATAGTATTGGCGCAGGACCTAGGATCTGGATTGTCTGTGAGAATCTGCATTAGATGCCCATTTTCCATTCCTGCTTCAGACAGCTAGTAGGCTCCTTCTCATGCCCGGAGAAGGCAGGACGCTGCTCCTCTGGGACTTTACAGAAGATTCTGGTACAGAGATGCAAAGCATAGAAGATGTCAATAAAGAGACCATGGGAGAAATGTACTATTTTCTCACTTAGTGTCTTTTTGTCTCCTCTCATCTCTAGGAGTTGGTCAATTTATGCTCTTTATTGAACACACATTTTTTTCTCACTTCATTCTAGGAAAACTGCATCAGTAAACAGGCATGGTACAACAGCAACAGAAATAGATGATTGGATAAATCTTATCAAAAAAAAAACAGTAAAAATAGAGACATGAGGTTCTTGCACAACTGTTGTAGTCAGTGATCTATTAATTGGCCTAGAAATGAATCCTTCAAGGCTGGCCAGTCTTTTGACATCTTCCTCTGACATTGTATCTGTCTTAGATGCACTTCCCAGAATCAAGTATGGCATCCATTGAGATTATCATCATCTGCTCGTTAGTGAACTTCAGAGTTGTCGCCCATCGATTCGGTTTCCTGAGGACTTGGTTAATCTACCACACATACGCAGCCTGATCGTGTGGGCAGTCTTCTGGGTACAGGACACTTGAAAGTTTGTGTATGTGCACAAAATGATTAAAGCAAAAGGACCCAACCCCAAAGTAATAAAACAGAATTGAGCCAGGCAGTGGAACGGCATGCTTTTAATCCCAGCATTTGGGAGGGAGAGGCAAGAGGATCTCTGTGAGTTCGAGACCAGCCTGGTCAACAAGAGCAAGTTCCAGGACAGGCTCCAAAGCTACAGAGAAACCATGTCTTGAAAAAGTAAAACAAACAAACAAACAAAAAAACAAACGCACAAACAAAGAACGAAAATTGTATGTGAAAAGTGAGAACAGATTCCATATTTTATGTTCACATGTTAGTATTGGTCACTGTTGGGTATTTTATGCTTCCCCCCTCAGAGCTGGGAATTGAACCTAGCACTCTAACACAAAGATATATTTCTAGTACCAGAAATCTCATTTCAAATTTGTATAAATAGGGTAAGTATATAGAAAAGTTCTATAGAGAGTCAAAATAATCTCTATTAATTTACTTAATTTAAGAAAAATAAACACCATTTAAGAAAAATGAGGCCAAAATAAAATGATGTATTCTATTATAATCACATCATCATTTGCTGAGTAATATCAAATAGTAAAGGCACACAGCAGTGTCTTGAAGAGTAATAGGTAATATTTGATGGATTATTAACCGAAGAAAGAAGTTGTATAATAAACTAAAATATGCTACAACTTAAATTTATCCAATTTAAAAGTTGCCTTACCATGCAATGATAAAGATTTTAATTCAATACATTAATAAGTTGAAAGGGAAAAGTAATATGGCTAATTCTATAGATTTTTAACAAGTTTTTGAACAAAATTCATCATCCATTTTCATTTGAAATATAATTTTGGAGGGCGAGGAAATGGTTCTAACTTATTACATTTTTAAAGTATATATGCACATGTGTTTGTATGATTGTATATGGTACATATGTACACATTTAATCATGTGCTTATGTCATGTCCCATAGTACCTAGACATAAAACATCAACAAATAGTACCAATGAATATACAAGTCTTTTTCTAAGATTTATTTATTTAATATACATTGGGGTTTTGCTTATATGCATGTCTGTATGAGGGTGTCAGATCCCCTACAACTGGAGTTATAGACAGTTGTGAGTTGACATATGAGTGCTAAGAGTTAATGATGGGTCCTTTGGAAGAGCGGGCAGTGAGCCATCTTTAGCCATCCCTCTAGTCCCTATGTAAGTCTTTTTTAAAACATATTTTCTTTTATTTATGTGTCTGTATGTGTATCTGTGTGGGGGTGTATATGCACATGTGTGCATGAGCCTTCAGAGGCTGGAAGTCGGAGTTACAGGTGGTTGTGAACCTCCGATACAAGGGCTGAGAACTGAGCGCAGGTCCTCTGTGGAGCAGCGAGTACTTTTAGTCATTGAGGCATGTCTCCAGCTCCTCCAAGCAAGTCTCAACAAATGTGGAAGATAAGATGGGGATGCAGGACCAGAAGTAATGGAGCAGTCTATCCCATTCCTATCCCAGGAAGAATTGATTTGGGGACAAGTTGGTTTTCATAAGAAAAAAATATTCTGCGACCAGCATAGACTCAATCCCAAAGGCACTTGGTCATGTGGAGTTAGAAAAGCAATACAAAAAGCAAAACAAAGTTTCCTCCAGATGAATGTCCAAAGCCAAATATACAGGAAGACTGTGTAAAAGGGATACCTGAAGTAGGCTGGAGCAACAGATGCCTTTGGATGCTGATGTGTGAATAGTCCCTTGAAATGGCAGGTTTTTTTTTTTTTTCTTTTTTCTGTTTTGTGCAATTCCATTGATCTCTCTTTTATTGTAGATTAAAGAACTGGGCATGAGGTCTGAAAAGTTGGTTCACACATTAACACTTGGAGAGGACTAGAGTTCAGTTCTTAGCACCCAGGTTGAGTGGCTCACAGCTATGTGTGTCTCTGCCTCTAGGGACTCCAATGCCCTCTTTTGGCCTCCGTAGGTATGCACAGGCATATGTGAATGCACGTTCTCTCTCTCTCTCTCTCTCTCTCTCTCTCTCACACACACACACACACACACACACACACACAAAGACACATACACAAATAAATAAAAGTAAGTACATACAATCTGAAAATGAACTGTATTTATATTTCACTTTATTCAGCAAATGCTCTATGGGAGAAATGGAGTGATTGCAAAAATAAGTATACGTATCTATAATTACAATTCCTATTCCTCTCCTGGTATACGGTCCACTGAGTCTCCACAGTGGTTCATGTTTGAGGAAAAAAATGCATTAACTGGGTCAGAATGGATAGAAAACTTTACTGCAGTGTGCATACCATGCAATTACTTCTTGATATATCATCATAATTTATCTTGAGTGTTGTTGTTTCTTACTCCGCATGATATCTTTATTAATATGAAATATTTTTAAAGTGCATTTGAAAATAGAAAAAGTGATACGTAAAGGATAGCTTTAATTTACCATCTAATAAGAAAACTTATTTTGCCAGTTGTTATTGCTGGAAAGTAAAATTTGAGGAATCTACCTATCCCCCCACCTATTTTTTTTTTGAAATCCATATCTGATTGCTTACTAAAGAAAGCACGACAAGAAAAGAGTCCATCTACTCAGTAAGTATACATCATGCCAACCATGGTTTGTCATGGGTTAACCGATTAGCGAATCATAATTCTTCAAGTTCTTTGGCCGTAAAGTAGAGACTAATTATTTAAAGAAACTATGACTTTTGCGAGTTTTGGTTTGGGGATTAAAAACAAACTTTGCTGATTTCAAATAGCTTAAATGAGGTTCCCTCTCTTGCTACTTGGCTCCTGACTGCTGGTTTGCAAATTACCACTGGACTACAGTCTGCAATATGAACATCCATCTTCATCTGGCTTCCTTTGAAATGTCATATCCTTTGACCTACTCTATCCTAGATCTACTGAGGACATAGCCCTAATTAAAAGAGGCATGTCATATGAAAATATGCAGTTCTACATTATTTATAAGAGCACCCCCCCAATGCACATGTAATTTATGGAATGACTTAGTAAACACACTGAATTTTTAAGTAACCATAAGATGTAATTTTTTATGGAGCTGTTTATATCACAAAGAAAAAGTAAGACAAAGAAAAAACTGTGGTCTGAGTATGAAACTTAATAAAATATGACTTTTTTTTTTTTTTAAAAATAAGACTTCCCTAAGTTGTATGAGTTCCTGCCCCCTCTCTCCAGTTTTATTCATTGGAGGAGAAAGGCAAGCCTAGCTAGAAGTTTAGAAATGGCCTTAGCAAGTCATTTGACTTAAAGGCAAAACCTCAGTGTTTTGTTTCTTCTGAAGTTTGCATTTTTCACCGCTCACGGAAGGACTTGGTAAGGGAACAGCAAACTTGTGAGTGCGGAGGTCACTGTCAGACAACTGCAGACAGCTGTGTGGGCTTTTCAGCAGCTGCTCCCAGAGAAGTACCCCGCTGAAGGATGTGGCTGTCACTCCCTAGGAAATCAGAAAGGAAGAGGGGGACAAAGGAGGAAATCAGCTGTTGGACCAAAGGAGGATTTAGACAGTGAAATAAATGCCAACCATGAAAGACAGTTGCTGAGCCACAAACAGCCCTGAGCCCCACCCACCACCACTTGCAGGCCCAGCAATTTGCTCAGCTCTTGCTATTTTGGGAAGGAATTTCCACAGAGTTGGCTTATCTTCAGCTCTGAGGTTTCCTCTGATTGAATGATCAACAGGTGTCGAAAAAGGCTGTGGCAGAAATATCGCAGACCCAGTGAGCTCGTTTGACATCTGTGGCTGTGACTGTAGTGTCACTGGGCGGGGTCATTTCTTAATCAAGGAGCCGTTCTGGGGAATAAGGGCTAAATTTATCACTTCAAGCTCTACTGGCCGCTGCTGTTCTGTATATATCCCTTTGCATTTGGTAATAGTGTACATTATTTTTCTTTATAAATTGAATATTGCACTGGGATTATACAACTGGAGTCTAAATGAAAACATTAGCAGGAGCAGTGAAAAACGGAGATCAGTTTTCCTCTCAAAAGAAGCACTTTGAGGCAGATGGTCGGTGTTTCATATCATCACACTGCATGGAATTACTGTTGGGAGTTTTTTACAAAAATGAATTTAAGCCCGTGTCCTGTTTTACTCTGTTTTTATGTGTCCCAATGCCTTTCAGACAAAAGGAAACTCATCTCACCTTAGAATGTCCCAATAGGTGGTATCCTGGATTAGTTTCTGCTCTTCTCTTCTCTGGAGTTCTACACTCTCCCCTTCCACTCCGTGCTATTCCCATCAGCGCATCTAATACCCATTAAAATTGTCAGGCACAATTGCTCTGAATTGATCTTCTGTCTCCTACTCGCTGGGAAAGCGAAACCAGGATGGCTCCTTGGAGGAGAAACGAAACCGAAGTTCTTCCTATGTGTGTAGAAGCTGAGGTGCTGGCAGTGCCCAGACCTCTGGAGTCCAAGGTCCAGTGTCTCCCAGAAGCTCTTACTTGAGTGCTGTACTTGGTCCCTTCTCTCCCCTCCGTGCCCATGTGTGTGTCCAGGATCGGAGCTCCCAATGAGGATGGGGGATGCATTTGTGAACTGGTAATTACAAGGCACTTTTCAGGGTGTGTACAGTGAGGAGTGTCCTTAGGCTGAGGCCTAGAATGGAGCTGTCTGTCTTTATAGGTCAGACTAGAAAATGAGAAAAAGGGGTCCGCTACCGCCTCCATTCAGAGAATCACTTCTATGTAACACGGATCTTTGGGGACTCAGATATACTTCCTGCAAGCAGTGGTGTGCCATCCAATGAATCAGAAGTTGGCATGTTAACAACAGTTGTTGCACATGCAAAAATAATTGAAGACGAGTTTTTGCAGGCTCCTGTCTGACCAACTCTATCCAAAAGATATTGGGAAGCCAGAGCTGTTACACAGAGAAACCCTGCCCCAAAAATAAAAGAAAATTTAAAAAAATGATATGGGCAGTACTCTGGTGTGCATCCTTTCTTATTTTTTTTTATGAAAAAAAGCATAAAAAGAGCTGGGTGTGGTGCAGTAAGTCTGTAATGCAAGCACTAGAAATGCTGAGGGTGGAGAATTGAGAGTTCTAAGCTAGCTTGGGCTGCAAAGAGAGACCTTAAAATATTTCTTTCTCTAACTTTTATCTTCTCTCTATCAATTATCTATCTATCTATCTATCTATCTATCTATCTATCTATCTATCTATCTATCATCTATCTATCTATCACGTTTGTCTCCTTATATTTATTGTTTATCATCTATTTATACACATCCATATCATCTAAAATATCTCCAAAAATTGTCATTTTGTCCATTGTCTACCTCCATATCTGTTCATCAATCTTCCCTCATCTGTGCATATGTAAATTATATACCTTTTAGACATATGGATTTTGTGATGGTGTACAACATGCTTTCCACACTTGATTCATTGGTACACACCAGTCTCATTTAGCAGTCATTGGATGTTATTTGTTTGTATATGATATCATAAATGATTACTTTTTATTTCAAGCAGAAAAGAGGGCAATAAGCCAAAATAAACACTCTTCTCTACTTCCCTTTTAAAAAGCATGTGAGCTTTAAGTTTTCCCGAGGATCATCATACAAATATATACTGATAATTTTATTTCTTAACCACTGAGCTATCTCTCCAGCTCTGATAATTTTATTTCTTGATTGCTCATATATTATATACTTACAATCTTATTTATTGGTTTACTGTTTTAGAAAAAGTCATTGACTTCTAGCTCTGAAATCTCTAAATTTCCTCTTCTGATACTGGTTACACATTTACAGAATTCTTCCCAAGGTTGGCCTTCTGGATTTTACCAATGCAGTAATTTTTATTCATTATGCTATAGTGTGCTTGTCAGGATAGATCAAAGTTTATCCTTCTTCCTGCTGCAGACTCATTCCTGTTCCTCTGAGGATAGAGATTACAGGTTCATTTTGTGGGCACAATTCCTTTTAGGGTAGCTTATGGTTTATCAGGAAATACTATTCTTTAAAGATTACTGACACCTGACCTTCTCTGTTCTAGTTGGTGCCATGCTTCATGACACGTTTCACTTGCAATGATTTAGAATGTGTTAAAAATAAAATATAAAATTATTTTAAAGTATATGTATGTGTGTGTGTCTGTATTAGATTGGGTCTGTGCATTTAAATGTAGGTACTTGTGGAGGCTAGAGGCATTGGACCCTCCTGGAGCTGGAGCTACAGGAACTGTCTGGTATTGGTACAGAACCCAGGTCCTCTGGAAGGGCATCGAGTTCTCTTAACTCTCAAGTCAACTCTCTAGCTTTTACATTTTTTGTTTCTATTCTCAATTCGCAGGAATGTATATCAATATATGTTGCCCAATGGCCATGTGTGATATGTGCTGAGAAGCTAACCTTGCAAGTGAAGCTACGGCCAGTCCCCATTTCAAACCCAACTATGTTCATCCCAAGGTGTCCTCTACACCTCTCGGTCTGAGGCTGAACCGGTTCCCCCAACTCTGTGACAGGGAGGGGGAAAAAGCCTAACAGTAAAAATGCTATGCCTTTAGAACAGTTAGAAGGTAGATTGTTTATAGCGGGTGTGACCATTGCTTATTGCACGCAATAGAAGCACCGGCGTGGGGCCAGAGAGACGGCCCAGCAGTAAGAGCACTTGCTGCTCTCACAGAGGACCCAGCTTGATTCTCACCACCAACACCGGGACTCTCACAAACAATTTTAACTCCAGTTCTAAATTGGGCACCCTCTATGACTTCCCTAATTAGGCACTGTATGCACATGATAAACACACAAGCATGGAGACCTATATACACATGCATACACACACACACACACACACACACACACACACACACACAAAGGAATTAAAAAATTACGACGTGTGAGAGGAGTGGGAAGTTCAGCTGTAGGACATTCAGCTTTGGGAGGCTCAGTCACGGAGGCAAAGGTCACCTGGGAACTCCGGTCACTATTTCTATCTCATGTGTGAGCACCCAGTTAGATGATGAGATCTCTACTTAGGACTATTTGTTATTTTCATTTCAAAACTCACCCCAGTGGACACTCTGCTCTGCCTAAGGACTTCTTCTGTTGGGAACTCTACCTGTTTGCTTTATAGGGATTCCTCCAGTTGACTTTTGCTGGATGCTTCCTCTTCTTACTTTGATAACATGTTCCATCTTTCTACCTATCTGCTACTTACACTTTGGTTTGTTATATACTCAGTAAGCTCGCTCATTCAAAACCGAAACTATGACTACTGTTGACCACCGTCTGTAATCCACAGCACACCTTGCCTAGAGCCCACCAAGTCTTTGTCTGCTTCAGTGCTTTTTATATTTATATTTTAGGTTTTTTGCAAAGCTGTTCTGTTCTTACTGCATGGGCTTAATCTGAAAGATCTCTTTTGGGGGTACCTTCTTTTTAGTTAAGATCCTTTATAACACTTCTGTTTTCTTAACACTAAGCATAGCTTGTAAAACTTGGTTTAGGATCTCTTCTCCTGGTATTTCCATTATCAGCAGACTATCCTTGTCCTCTTGATGTACGTTCATCAAGCACAACCTCTGATCGTGGCAGCAGATGCACAATAGTGCACAATAGCTGTTGATTGTCTACTTTCTTCCCTTTCTTACAATCTTGCATCATTTTTGAGAACTAACTTTATTTTATCTATCATCTATCTATCTATCTATCTATCTATCTATCTATCTATCTATCTATCTATCTATCATGGACTGCTGCTCAGTTGTCTGTGAATATCTTCACGTTTTCCTACTCCTCCTGCAAATCCAACAGATGCTCAGGTTGCTGCTGGAGCCTTGCCCCTGGGTATTCTTCCCTTCATCACTTGCTCAGAGTTACCCAAGGAATGGATTACTGACATTTGCACACTCTTAAGAAACCTTGGTTGGTTTGCATGTGTCAATAACCCAGTGCTTCTCCAAGGGAAAAGGATCATGAAGTGCATGGACCATACCAGTTTCTAGAGGGTACTGGCCTGATTCAGCTGTACTTACTGGCTGACTTATATTTCCATTTATTCTTTCCCTTTCCTAACCTCTCTTCAGTCTGCTTATCAGAGTCTCATGGAAGACTTCAAAGCAAAAACTCAAGTCTTTGTTTTGGACATGCTTCTCATGGACAATGGTTTTTCTTTGGGAGGGGGGTGGTAGAAGCCACTGTTCACTATGTTTATTTCCCCGGGACGCTATACTCTTCTGAGCACCCCCTAAACCATACTATTTTTTTTCACAAGGTTCATATTTCACCATGCATTTTTGCCACCTCAGTAAAAATAACCTTTAGGGTCCAGATGGAAGAAGAAGAATCGGTGAAACTGGAAGAGGAGGAGTTAAGCCTACAATAGAAAGAGTTTTCAAATAGGATATGTCAAATACCACTAAGAAGAGAAATAGACTGAGAGGCATAGGTAGGTATACCTCTGGGCAAAAGGAGGGTTTAGTCTACATAGAGATTCCAGGCCAGCTAGGACTACATAATGAGACCCTGTCTCAAACATCAAAGGTGAAAATCGTATTATTTATCTTAACATACAACAACCCATGAGAAGAAGTGATGGAGAAATCTCATTTGAGTTTTCTAGTGTGTTTATCTTTTTCTTTTGTTTTCAAAGCCTTTATTCCCCTACAGAGATGCTTCTCAGCGTCATTTCTCTGCTCCATTTCCCTGGTACTAATGAGGCAGCTACCACTACATAGACATCCTTTGCTCCTGTCAGAATTCGCTTGCCAGAAAATGGTCTGATTAAGGAAGAAGCATCTTTTTTTTATTCTTTTTTAATTGAAATTTCCACCTGTTCCCCGTTTCCCATTTCCCTCCCCCTCCTCCCATATATTGCCTCCTCCCCCCACGCCCCTCCCCCTATCCCCAATCCTCTTCTCCTCCCCTCACTCCATTCCCCCTCCCTCTCAATACTGAAGAGCAGTCCAAATTCCCTGCCCTGCGGGAAGACCAAGGTCCTCCCACTTCTATCTAGGTCCAGGAAGGTGAGCATCCAAACAGGCTAAGCTCCCACAAAACCAGTTCATGTATTAGGATCGAAACCTAGTGCCCTTGTCCTTGGATTCTCATCAGCCTTCATTGTCCGCCATGTTCAGAGAGTCCAGTTTCAACCCATGCTTATTCAGTCCCAGTCCAGCTGGCTTTGGTGGGCTCCCAATAAATCAGTTCCACTGTCACAGTGGGTGGGTGCAACACTCGTGGTCCTGATTTCCTTGCTCATGTTCTCCCTTCTTCTGCTCCTCATTTGGACCTTAAGAGCTCATGAAGAAAGTGTGGAATATATACACATTAGAGTACTACTCAGCGGTAAAAAACAATGACTTCTCGAATTTTGCATGCAAATGGATGGAAATAGAAAACACTATTTTGAGTGAGGTATTCCAGACCCAAAAAGAGGAACATGGGATGTACTCACTCATAATTGGTTTCTAGCCATAAATAAAAGACATTGAGCATATAATTTGTGATCCTAGAGAAGCTAAATAAGAAAATGAACCCAAAGAATATCGTATAGTCATCCGCCTGGAGAGGGGAAGTAGACAAGATTGCAGGGCAAAAACTGGGAACTTGCGGGTGAGGTGGCATGGGGCTAAGAGAAAATGGGGTGAGAAACGTGAGAAGGGGAGGATGGGAGGAGCTTGGGGGAATGGGATGGTTGGGATATAGGAAGGGTGGATACGGGAGCAGAGAAGTATTTATCCTAACTAAGGGAGCCATCTTGGGGTTGGCAAGAGACTTGACTCTAGAGGGGCTCGCAGGTGTCCAGGGAGATGTCCCCAGCTGGTACCTTGGGCAACTGAGGAGAGGGAACCTGAAATGACCCTATCCTATACTGATGAATATTTTGCATATCACCTTAGAACCTTCATCTGGCGATGGATCCAGATAGAGACAGAGATTCAATTTGGAGCAACGGTCTGAGCTCTTAAGGAAGAAGCATCTTTTAACTAACAGGAAAGTCTGATCCCCCACCCCCTGTTGACCCAGTAGATTTAGATTGCAGTAGGGAATGGGCAGTGACTGTGGAATGACACATGGAGCTCTCTTGCTTATCTCTCCTCTTTCTACCCTATCTTCATGACCAAGTCTCCAAGCTCCTCAAAGGCATATAGCCAGGAGCTGGTCTTCTTTGAGTGTTATCTTCAAAATTCTGTTCATGCATTAATCATAATATGATTATGATTATATATAATATATAATATAATGTATCATGTATATTTTACATATAATTATATATCATATATATTCACCCTCTCTGGCTTCTGCTTCAAAGGCTCCTCATTGGAAACAGGCAAATTTCGACTTCTGAGTTTGGTATTCAGGCTCTCTCATAATCCAGGCTTACTCTTCTTTCCAAGTGCTGAATGTTGTCCCACGAATACTTTCTTCTAGACGCCAAACCCTAGATTCCCAGGTTCCATTAACCTTCCATGAGCCTGATGACATAGAACTTTGTTCATAAACCACTCTGTGAATTCCACGTGAAGCCCATCTTCTGGTCTGATAATGTACTGCCTATCACTTATGGTTTCTATGACACCCTGGCCATCTACCTGTCATAATGTTTTGTTTGCAGGTTTTCTTCTGCATTGCCTGTTAAAATCATAAATAGCTTTGTGTGTGTGTGTGTTTTTGAGTTCTGGATTGCTGCATATCTAAATGCTGCTTCATAAGCATATGTGGAATGAAAACATGTCAAGCTATCTACATCATGGACAATTATTAATTATTTGTATATATTTTAGTTTAATCATTACAACAACTATCTAATAGATATATTGTGATCATTCCTAGTCTATGGATGAGGAAAGGCATAAGAAAGTTATCTTAGTTCCCCTAAAGGAGTCATTAGTCACTTTCAGGCTAAGATACAAATTCAGATGGCCTGATATCAGAACCTAATGTTCTTTGTTGCTGTTCTTGCTATTATCATTATAATGGAAAATAATGGGTTTAATGTGATATTCTCAAATTCAAAAATCACTTTATCTTATTCTTGTTCACCCCTGCTGCCCCTTGTCCCTCCTCCCTCCCTCTTAATGGTTTCCTTCACTCTCTCAGTAGCAGTCTGCATATGAAAGAAAACTTGACATCAGTATTTGTCCTTCTTTCTCCTGTTGTCACCTACTGTCATTCCTATATATAGAGTTCTTTATCTCACCTCATAGTCATCTTTCATGTCTTAAATTGCACATAAATCTAGATTCTCTGCGTGAGAGAAATCATTCTAGAAGTGAATCCTGATGCTGTTCAACCCAGGGTTAATACGGAATTGTTTGTGGACTGAATGCCTGGCTGAAGGGCTGAATCGCGATGGCATCACAGATGTGGAACTGTGATGATTAAAGATACAGAAAACTCATAAAGAAGTGATTCTTCCGAAGTCCTCAAACACTATTTTATTAAGTAGCCTTTTCTTTGCTTCTTTTTTTTATTAATTAATTTATTTAATTATTAAAGATTTCTGCCTCTTCCCCGCCACCACCTCCCATTCCCTCCCCCTCCCCCAATCAAGTCTTCCTCCCTCCTCAGCCCAAAGAGCAAGCAGGTTTCCCTGCCCTGTGGGAGGTCCAAGGACCACCTACCTCCATCCAGGTCTATTAAAGTGAGCATCCAAACTACCTGGGCTCCCACAAAGCCATTACGTGCAATAGGATCAAGAACCCATTGCCATTGTTCATCAGTTCTCAGTAGTCCTCATTGTCCGTTATGTTCTTAATAACCGATACATACCCCATGAAATAAAACATATTACCCTAGTCTCTGTTCATTCTCAATGACATGCCTAAAATATCGATAGGGCAAACACTACTGTAGCTTTAGGTCTTTCAGTTATATTCTGACGGGTTTAGTTCAGCGTGTCCAGGGAGTTCTACTGTGTCAGATGGTAGATTCCTTTAGTGGTTTGCTCTGCTTAGGGCGCCTGTGGACAAGTTATCTTTAAGCAGTGTGAGTACAGTAGTGCGGAGTACTTGATGAGATCACCATTTTGGGTCATGTGCCTTGCCTATTTCCAGGAGCTATTAATGGAGAAACTGGAAAGCAGCAAAGCCACTCAGGGTGTCCTGACCCGGAATGACATCCACAGCTACATTTCTGTGATCCTAGTTACATCTCTGCTCCTGTGTGCCTGTAGTTAGACACCAGGGCAAGATTTTTAAAAAAGGTTTATACAACTAAAGTTATGAGGTATGCATTTCCTGAAGACCTCCACATGTGTCGCTTAAAGAAGCAAATGCAACGTGTTCTAGAAGAAATTTACTCAGGTCAAATTAAAACGTATTCATTCATTGATTTAAAGTCCCAATCAAAGTTTCCCCTCCTTCCCCTTTTCCCAGTACCTCCCCCACATTGACTCCTCCTCCATTGTTTCTTTTTTTTTTTCAGATAAAGTCAGGCCTCCCATGGATATCTGCTAGATATGGTGTATCAAGTTGCAGTGAGACTAGTCACTTCCTCTCCTACTAAGGCTGGATGAAACAATCCGGGTAGGAGGAATGTGTCTCAGAAACCAGCAACAGAGTCAGAGGCAGTCCCTGCTCCTACTTTTAGGACTCACACAAGAAAACCAAGTTACACAACTATAACATATATGCAGAGGGTCAGTCACATGCAAGGTCTGTGGTTGACAGTTAGTCTGTGTGAGTCCCTATGAACCCAGGTTGGTTGTTCTATGGTATTTTTTTTGTCAAACCCTCAACACCACTGAATCCTAAAATCCTTCCTCCCCTTCTTCTGCAGGACTCCCCCTAGATCTGCTTAATGTTTGGCTGTGGGTCTCTGCATCTGTTTCTATTAGATGCTGGATGAAGCCTCTCTGATGACAGTTGGGCTAGGCATCAATCAATCTATGAGCATATCAGCATATGAGCATAGTAGAATATCATTAGAAATCATATCTTTGACTTTTTTTCTTGCCATTTGTGTTTGGTTCTATCCTAGATCTATGGCTTATCTCTCCTCTATGGATCCTGACCCTCAGTGTTGAGCTGCCTTTCAGGGTATGGGTCTCCAACTGGGCACAATTTCTACGTCATCTCTACATCAAAACATTATGTAAGTCAAAATGTTTGTGACAGTATTGGTGTCCTAGTGCCTCCCCTGGAAGTCTTGCCTGGTTACAGGAGAAGGCTGGTCCAGGCTCCATATCTCCTATTGCTAGGAGTCTTTGCTAGAACCATCCCATAGATTCCTGGGAGTTTCCATTGTTCTGCATTTCTACTTCATCCCAGAGATGCCCAGATTCCAGTCATCTTTCATAGTATTCCTTCTCTATGTCTTCCCCCAACCTGGTCCTTTCTGTTTCCATTTCCATTTCCCCTCTCCGGCCCCTTCCCCTTCAACTAGCAATGTCCATTCTTTTCCCCCTTCACAGTGAGATTCATACATCACTTCCTTGAGTCCACCTTGTTACTTAGCTTCTCTGGGTCTGCATATTGTAGCTTGGTTCTCTTACTTTATGGTTAATATTAACTTATGAGTGGGTACATACCATGTTTGTCTCTGTGGGTCTGGGTTACATCACTTGGGATGATCTTTTCTAGTTCCATGCATTTGCCAGCAAATTTTCTGATACCATTTAACAGCTGAGTAATACTCCATTGTATAAATGTACCCTATTTTCTTTATCCAATATTTTGTTAAGGGACATTAAGATTGTTTCCAGATTCTGACTATTACAAATAAAGTTGTTCTGAACATAGTTGTGCAAGTGTTCTTGGGGTATGGTCGAGTATCCTTTAGGTACATGGTGTAGGAGGTCCTTCTGTATTGGTGTTGATTTCATTGGTTGAATAAAGAAGCTGCCTTGGCCTTTTGATAGGGTAGCCCTTAGGTGGGCAGAGTAGAGAGAACAGAATGCTGGGAAGAAGGGAAGTGTGGCAGACGTCATGATTCTCCTGCCTGAGACAGACGCTGGTTAGACTCATGCTGGTAAGCCACAGTCAAGTGACGATACACATTAATAGAAATGGGTTAATCAAGATGTGAGAGTTAGCCAATAAGAGGCTAGATGTAATGGGCCAGGCAGTGTTGAAATGAATACAGTTTCTGTGTAATTATTTCATTGGTTAAGCTAGCCGAGTGGCGGGATGCAACCTGCCATTCGCATTATAACAGGCACAGGCCCAGGAGTCATATAGATTGGTCTGGAGGTATAGTGACTTATAATTTTCTAGAACCTGACATATTGATTTCCAAAGTAGCTCTACAAGTGGCATTCCCACCACTAGTGGAGAAGAACTCCTCTTGCTGCACATCCTCGTCAGTATAAGTTGTCACTTGTGTTTTTGATCTTAGCCATTCTGGCAGTTGTAAAATGGACTCTCAGTGTCATTTTGATTTTCATTTCCAAGATGAATAAGGATTCTGAACACTTCTTTAAGTGATTGTCAGCCATTTGAGGTTACTCTGCCTAGAATTTTCTGTTTAGATCTGTACCCCATTTTTAAATTGGCTTTTTTTTTATGTCCAATTCTTTGAGTTTTTTTTTTTATATATAGTCTAGAAATCAGCCTTTGATGTGGGTTTCCTAAAGATGTTTTCCCATTCTGTGGGCAGTCATTTTGTCCTAGACAATGTCCTTTGTCTTGCAGAAACTTATAAGTTTCTTGAAGTCCCATTTGTTAATTGTTAATCTTAGTGTCTGCACTACTGGTATTCTATTCGGAAAGCTGCCTCCTGTGCCTATGTGTTGAAGGCTATTCCCCACTTTCTTTTTTATCTTGTACATTGTATCTGAGTTTAGGACTTGAGTTTTGTGAAGGTTGATAGATATGGATCTATCTGTATTCTTCTACATGCCAACACCCAGTTAGACCAGCACTGTTTGTTGAAGATGTTTTCTTACTTCCATTGTATAATTTTGGCTTCTTTGTCAAAAATAAGGTATCTATAGGTGTGTGAATAATTTATGCTTGTGTCTTTGATTTGATTCCATTGCTCCTCCTCTCCTTTTTAAATGCCAATACCATGTTTTTTATTACTATAGCTCTATAGTACATATTAAAATTAGGGATAGTCATATCATCAGAAGTTCTTTTATTGTGTAGGATTATTTTAGCTATCTTGGATTTTTATATTTTTCCATATGAAGTTGAATATTGTTCTTTCATGATCTGTAAAGAATTATCTTGGAATTTTGTTAGGGATTGCATTGACTCCGTAGATAACTTTTGATAAGATGGCCATTTTTACTATGCTGATCCTACAGATCCATGAGCATGGGAGACCTTTCCAAACGATATCTTCTGCTACAGTTTCTTTCTTCAAAGACTTGACGTTCTTGTCATACAGGTCTTTTACTTCATTGTTTAGAGTTACACCAGAGTATTTTATATTATTTGAGGCTATTGTGAAGGGTGTTGTTTCCCTGAATTCTTTCTCAATCTGACTATCATTTGTATATAGGAGGGCTACTGATTTTTTTAAAAATTAACTTTGTATTCGGCCACTACTGTGAAGGTGTTCGTCAGCTGTAGGAATCCCTGGTAGAATTTTTTGGGTTGCTTATGTATGCCATCATATTATTTACAAATTGTAATATTTTTACTTCTTCCTTTCCAATTTGTATCCACTTAATCTTCTTAAGTTGTCTCTTTGTTCTAGCTAGAATTTCAAATACTATGTTAGATAGATAGGGAGAGAGTAGACAGCCTTTTCTTGTTGCGGGTTTTAGTGGAATTGTTTTAAATTTATCTCCATTTAATTTGGTGTTGGCAATCTACTTGCTATATATTGCCTTTATTACATTTAAGTACGTGACTTGTATTTCTGATATCTCCAAGAATTTTATACTGAAGGGGTGTTGGAATTTGTCAAAGGCTTTTTAGCAATAGTGATATGATTGTGTGTTTTTTCTTTCCGTTTGTTTATATGGTGGATTACATTAACAGATATGTTGAACTATGCTTGCATCTCTTTGAGGAAGCCTATTTGATCATGGTGAATGATCTTTTTGATGTGTTCTTGGATTCAGTTTGCCATATTTTATTGAGTATTTTTGCATTTATGTTCATGAGGGAAATTGGTCTGTAATTGTCTCTCTCTCTCTCTTTTTTTTTTTTGTTGAGTCTTTGTGCAGTTTAGGTACCAGGATGACTGTGGCCTCATAAAATGAATTTGACAACATTCCTTCTGTTTCTATTTTGTGGGATAACTCAAGGAATATTGGTATTAGCTCTTCTTTTTAAGGTCTGGTAGAATTCTGCCCTAAAACAAGTAACCCTTAAGCCTTTTTTATTGGGAGACTGTTAATGACCGTTTTTATTTTCTTGGGGGTTATTATAAGTCTATTTAAATTGTTTATCTGATCATGATTTTATTTTGGTAAGTGGTGTCTATTGAGAAAATTGTCTATTTCTTTTAGATTTACCAATTTTGTGGAGTACACTTTTCTAAAGTTTGATCTAATGATTGTTTGATTTACTCAGTTTCTACTCTTATGTCTCCCCTTTTGATTCTGATTTTGTTAATTTGGATATTGTCTCTCTGCCTTTTAGTTTGGATAAGTGTTTGTCTATCTTGTTGATTTTCTCAAAGAACCAACTTGTTGTTTTATTGCTTCTTTGTATCATTCTCTTTGTTTCTATTTTATTGATTTCAGCCCTCAATTTGATTATTTCCTGTTGGCTACTCTTGGGTGTGTTTGCTTTTTTTTTAGGTTCTAGAGCTTTTGGGTGTGCTATTAAGTCTTTAGCGTGAGAATCTCTAATTTTTTTATACAAACACTTAGTAATGTCAATTTTCCTGTTAGTACTTTGGTGAGGGAGGTTCTTCTGTCTATGTGTTGCTTTTATTGGTTAATGAGTAAAGAAACTGGTTTGGCCTATAGCAAGGTAGAACTTAGTTAAATGGGGAAAGCTAGGCTGAATGTTGGGAGAAAGAGGAATGTTGGGAATCAGAGAGAAACCATGGAGCTGCCACTGAAGACAGACATGCTTAAACTTTGTTGGTAGGCCACAACCTTGTGATACATAGATTAATGGAGATAGGTTAAATTAAGATGTAAGAGTTAGCAAATAAGAAGCTAGAGCTAATGGGCAAAGCAGTGAAACTATATTAAGCAATAGAGTTTCTGTGTGATTATTTCAGGTTTGAGCTCCTGGGACCTGGAAAACAAGCAAGAGACCCCTTACAACAAATTAGTGCACCAACGTGGCCAACTAAAGCCACTTAAAACCTGAGAGAGCTTGAAAAGGAATTCTAGTCAGACACAAAAGAACAGAGTTTAGCACAGTTTCTTGGTAGCTACAAATTTTTTTTCTAGTTGGGCTTGCGGTGAGGAAGGATGCTACAACTGCTTTAAGAGAGGTGCAGTAAAAACTGTTCAGCTTCTTTAAAAATGGTGGCTTCTTGGTTTGCCAGCACACTGGGCTCTGACTTTTTCAGGAGGTCTAGCTATGGAGAATTTAAATGGGGTTTGTGATCAGAGTACTAGAAATTGCTTAATGGTGACACAGACCTGCTGTGACCCTGTATCTGGAGTGGAGAGAATGGCTCTCAGAGGCAGCAAACATGCCATTTTAGATGGGGCAGAGCCAACAGGCAGGACCACAGAGTCGATCCTAACCATGCCCACATTAAAAAAAGAAAAAGAAGAGGAGCTGTTGGTCAGAAAATGATTACAGATATGCATTAAAGACAAATTCAGATGGAAAAGACCTCTAAATGGGTCACAATGTTAGATAAATGTACAGAGGCTTGAAAGAGAGAAGAAATAAGTATAGACAATTATAAAAAGAAGTAAATGAGTTTTGAAAAATAAAACAAAGTCTTTAAAGAGACAGAATGCAGACAATCATAGATTAAAAGGAGTAAGATAAATAAGTCACATAAGGATGAAAAATACACAGAGAGTCTGAATTATGTATATTATTATGTTTTCTTTGAATTTTTTGACTGCAGAGAGACATTAGATTTTGGGGACTGCTAAGCCAAGGAAACATATAGACTTTAAATGTATCTTGATTTCAAAATTTGGGTCTAAGGACATGTTGCTGTAGGTCTGTTGTTGTATGTTACTTTGTATTTTCCCCTTGCAACTTCTAATATTATTTTTTTGTTCTGCATGTTTAGTGTTTTGATTTTTATCTGATCCAAACTATTTGGTGCTCTGTAAACATCTTGTACCTTTATAAGCATGTCCTCCTTTAAGTTAGGTAAATTTTCTTCTATGATTTTGTTAAATATATTTTCAAGGTTTTCTAGCTGAGATTCTTTTTCTTCTATTCCAATTATTCTTAGGTTTGATAATCTCATGGTGTCTCAGATTTCCTGGATGTTTTGTGTTAAGATTTTTTTATTTTTAGATTTAACATTTTCTTTGGCCAAAAAAAAAATTATTTTTTATTGTATCTTCAACTCCTGAGATTTTTCTCTTCCACCTCTTGTATTCTGTTGGTGATGCTTGTGTCTGTGGTTCCTGTAGCTTACTCAGAGTTTACATTTCCTGAATTCTCCCAGCGGTGTTTTCTTTTAGTCTCTATTTAGAGTTTCTTGTCATGAACAGTTTTCTTCACTTATTTGTTCATTTTTTTCTTGCCTTTCTTGGCAATTTTAAGGGATTTGTTAATTTCCTCTATTTTTTTGTCTTCTCAATTTCCTTAGGGAAGTTTTTCATTTCCTCTTTTAGGACCTATCTCATCTTCCTAAAGTTGTTTTTAAAGTCATTTTCTTGTGCTTCAACGTGTTGGGGTGTTCATACCTTACCGTCGAAGTATAGTTGGGCTCTGGTGTACTATATCACTATGGCTGATATTAATTGTATTTTTTCACTGGCATTTAGACATATAGGTTTGAGATGATTAATTCTAGTCCTCTATTTCTGAGTTTGTGTTTGTTGGATGGGTGTTTTGTTGCTTACTTCTGTTTCCTCTTTGGTTTTCTAATCTTTGTGGCCTGGTGTAACCCCTGGTTTAATTGAGAGTGGCCTTCTAGAGGTTAGTTTGGCCTTTGGTGCACCTGCTATTCTGCCTCTACTTGAGCAGTTGAAGTGTGATTTGATATTGAACTTTGGCCTTGTGGTGTTAGGAACACTTTTATATCTGAGTCACATCCACAGACAAAAATGTGAGTCCTTATTGCTTCAAAATTTATTATATTTCCATTTGTGCTTGCACACTGGTGGTAAGAGCATAATTTGCAGGAGTCAGTTTTCTTCCTCTACCACGTGGAACTTGTAGATTGAGTTCAGTTGTCAGACTTGGTCTCAAGTATTTTTACCTATCAAGTCATCTTTCTGGCCTATTGGTTTTTGTTGTTGTATTTTGTTTTATTTTAAATGATTTATTTGAAGACACCTAGTAAATGACTGGAGAACTGAAAAGATTACTACATAAAGTTGGATTTATTAATTTTTCATTTTCTAAATTTGAATTTGAGCTGGTTTTGGTGTTAGGTAAGAAATCCCTGTTTCTAGGAAATGTGAACAAACATTTATTGACTGAATAATTTTTTCCTCTTCATTTACAATTGAAATAGTTTGGAAAGATTTTCAATAATTTTATCAGTGGATATTTGACAAAAAGAGTTCATTCTTTAACTTTTGGGGATTTTTTAAAATTATTTTTTCTTATTCATTATTTATTCTTCTTTCATACAATACATCTCTACTATATGTTCCCCTCCCTCTACTCCTTCCAGTCCCCACCCCAAAACATATACTCCTCCCACTCTTCCCCAGATCTATGCCTTCTCTGGTTCCCTTTAGAAAAGAGCAGGCCTCATGGAGATATCAACCAAATACACCATAATAAGATACAATAAGACAAAGTACAACCCTCATATCAGGACTAGGCCAGGTAACATGGTAGGCGGAAAAGTCCCAAGAGCAGGCAAAAGAGTCAGAGATAACCTCATTCCCACTGTTAGCATCCCTATGAAAACACCAAGCTAGCAGCCATAACATATTTGCAGAGAACCCAATACAAACCCATGCAGGCTCCATGGCTGGAGCCTCAGTCTCTGTGATGCCCTTGAGCCCTGTTTAGTTGATTTTGTGAGCTGTGTTCTTCTGCTGTCTTTGACCCCTCCTATAATTCTTCCTCCCTTCCTTCTGATTCCCTGAGCTCAAAGGGGGGGGGGGGGCTGATGGAGGTCTCCAACTTGGGTCCTCTCTCTGCCTAATGTTTGTCTGTGGGTCTCTGCATCTGTTCTCATCAACTGCTGGGGGAAGCCTCTTTGATGACGATTGGGCTAAGCACTGATTTATAAGAAGAATAGAATATCATTAGGAATCATTTTATTTCCTTTTGTTTTCTACCCTGTTACTGATATAGTTATCCTGAACCTGGGACAATGGAGCCTAAAGATGAGGTAGACTAAAGTCTCATGCAATAGCCATCTGTATTCAGGGAACCAGACAATTTACATTCTGAGAATATTCTGAGGGTTAGGCTAAATCATATGAGCAAAGTTCACTTGAGTGAGTTCGAGTTGTATACAGTTACAAGGACTGGTTCACAGGAGTTTAATCTGCACACACTTGGGAGGACAACTCATGCTTGGAAACATCTTTGAACAACGACAGTATGATGATGGGTACTATAAAGCAAACCCTACCCTATTTACACCCGAAAGGAGCACAGAAGCACTTTCCAAAAACAACCCAAGTTATATGGAACAGACATTACAAGACTCTTGCTTGTTTACTTGGAGTTTTCTTTCTGTTTATTTATTTTAAGTGATATACACTTCTTTTAAAACATTTTTTATTTATTTTTTATAGCAACCACCATTTCCCCTCCTCCTTCTTCCATTTCCCCCATCTCCTCTCATATCTCCCTGCCTTCTATACCCTCCTTCCAAAAAGTAAGGTGTTCCATGGGGAGTCAACAAAGACTTGCACATTCAGTTAAGGGAGGACGAAGCTCCCTCCCCCTTGTCTCCCCACATCAAGGATGAACAAGACATTCAAGCATACGGAATGGGCTCTAATAAGCCAGCTCATGCACCAGGATAGATCTTGGTCACCCTGTCAGGGGCCCCAGAAACAGACTAGGTTAAACAACTGTTACTTATATGCAGAGGGCCTTGTTTGGTCCCGTGTAGGCTCCCCAGTTGTGCTCAGCTGTGTTCATAGCAGCCTTATTCATAATAACCAGAACATGGAAATAGCCAAAGAATGAACAGAGAAGACGTGGTGCATTTACACGATGGCTTTTCTTATGGTCTCTCAGAAATTTTCACACAGTTTCAATCATGAACCATGTTCTGACAATAACCAGGTAAACCTATGGAGAGGGTGATTTTCTATATAATAAGAATCTAACATCTCTCTCCCAATTCCCTAATTACATATGACCATAGGTTGATGGGTGTTATTTAGGTTTTTTTTTTTTGAGTGCTTGTTTGTTTTGCTTTGTTTTTTGAGGATTTTCTTTACTTACTATTCCATTATCTTCTATAAACCTGCTTTACAACTACTCATGATTTTACTCCTTAAAAGGTCCCCATGAATGAGACCCAGACTTAGGAGGCAGTGGCTAACCAGCTCTCAGGTACACCCCATCGAAAGTCAAACTTGATTCAAATTTGGCTCACATTGTGGTAGTGGTCTTATCCTTGTCCAGTGGGATTAACATGACCTCTGTAGAGTTTAGGTTCCCAGAACCCATGTAAAAGCCAGACAAGACGGGACATACTCTTCAGCACCCCCACAGCAAGATAGGAAGTGGAGAGAGAATAATTTATTGGAAGCTCACAGGCCAAGACACACACAAAGAGGCTTGGTAATTCCAATGATGGGAAGAAGACTACTAGTGCAATTTTAGTGAATTTTCAGCAATTTTGATTTTTATTGGGGTTCAACTCAGTGCTGCCCTGCTGCTGCCTCCTAATCAGGTTAAAGAGAGCAGTTCTGAATCCATCTCTGGCCCCTATATTATAAGAAGTAAAATCCTGAGTAGTCTTACACAGGGAGACAATATGAAGCAATAAGAAAATAAAAAATATCTTTAAAAAATCATATGGTCACCTACCAGGTGATTAGGGAAGGGTCAGGGAGGCATCATTTATATGGCTGAAGTTTTAACATTTAGAATTGAGTGGATATAAAAGTAATGAATGATTGAATGAGATACTTTGATTTTCTTTTTCTTTATTTCTTTTTTAGTAGAGAAGAAGAATAAATCTACAAAGAAAAATTGATATTTAGAAGAGGCTTTGATACTTATTTAACTTAAATCTGACAGTTTTCTTCTTTTTCAGTTTGCTTTCTACCACCTCATGGATGGACTTGATGAGGGAATGCTTGAACATCGTGGTCTCTATCAGACAACTGCAGACAGCTGTGTGGTCACTCGGTGACTGCTTCAAAGAAGTGGCCTGGGATGGATGGACTGCTATTCCTTAAAAAAGCAGAAAGGAGCCGGGCGGTGGTGGCACACGCCTTTAATCCCAGCACTCGGGAGGCAGAGGCAGGTGGATCTCTGTGAGTTCGAGACCAGCCTGGTCTACAAGAGCTAGTTCCAGGACAGGCTCCAAAACCACAGAGAAACCCTGTCTCAAAAAACCAAAAAAAAAAAAAAAAAAAAAAAAAAAAAAAGCAGAAAGGAAGAGTAGAACAAAGGGGAATATCAGCTGTTGGACCCAAAGAGGATTTAATCACTGACAATGCCATCCATGAGGGATAGTTGCTGAGCCTTCCAGTTGGGAGTCAGCCCATCCTGCTGCTTCTTTGGGAATAGTGATTTGATAAAAACTATTTTGGGAAGGAATGTCCACAGAATGTAAGCATCTTCAGTCCCCAAGATTTCCTCTGAGTAACTGGTCAACAGGTGTCAGAAGAGCCTGTGGCAGAAACATTCCAGACCCACTGTCACTGTTCTAACTTTACACACGCTTGGGTGGCATAGTTTAAATGCATTGCTTCTTAAACAAGGAAGCATTTTATTTGTTTCTGCAGGAAGAAAGGAAGGCAAATAAAGTGTCCACACAACAGCCTCTCCTTAGGAACACATACGAGTATACTGGGGCTTTTGTTTCTGATTTTTAAGTTGAATATTGAAGTTGAATCCACACAAATTTTGTACAACATGGGGTCTCTGTGGAAGAAAAGATGTTGGAATATATTCATTTGAACCACACACGTGACTACTTGACTTTCCCCAACCTTGTTACAGATGCAGATTAAATAATATCAATCTTTTTATTTTAATAACAGCACACTCAGGATAAGCTCCTGAAATGACAATCAGTTCAGAGTCAGAAAACATGCAAATGCAAAACAATATGGTAGGATGTTTTTAGGCTCAAGGATTACAGATCTAGTGATCAGAGGTGGTTGGCCTCACAGTATCTTTATTCAATGGTTTAATTTGCCGTGCTCTGAAATATGAAGAGAACAGTTGCTCTTCACAATGCATTGTTACCACTTTAACTTAGCATGGACCACAAGTCTTTATGTCTAATACTCAATGTTCTTAAAATATTCTGTATGATCCGATCTCTTGCCAGATGCTGACTATAAGGCCTTCAAAACTATGAGAAACTTGCTATTGTAGATTTGACTAACACATTATTAACTGTATCTCTGTTTCAGTTTATCTTATCTGTATAGGGAGCTAAGGAAGCCTTGATTAAATGGGTATAGAGTCTTGAGTGAATGTGTTATGCTCACATTGGTACAATCATATCAAAGACCACTGTCTCAGACCCAAGAGAATGGCAAAGCACTGATTCGCTCAGGCTCAGAGGGATGACAGTACCTTCCTCTGGTCTGAGTGGCAATGTCGACAGTGTGTGCAAGTAGTGGTGTTGACAAACAATTGATGAGTGCAAAATTCACATCTTCAGTTTCCTCCTCCTAGTATACAGCCGAGCTTGCTCACCTTCAGAGACCTCCTACCAACCCACTAAGACAGAGGAATAACCCTGTAATACACCTAATAAACATTGTGTATTCGGGATTCTGCACCTGTTTCATTCACTTGCCATTTCTAGTTGGTCTTCCGGAACCAACCAGGATGGGGTCTGATACCTTTGAAGGAACACAAAGCATCTTTAGCAGATACTCAGCAACCTGTTACCATACACGGATGCTCAGGCAAAATCATCGTATCCCTTCTCTGTATGCGCGCATATCGATATTGCCCCTAATGACTGCCTCGTTTAACAGCATTAGTTGGAAACACCCTTAGAGAACACATGAGTATCTACAAACACACTTAATAGAGTCTATAGTTTCACACATGTCTTAGCTGTGGTTTCAGCTGCTGTGATGAAACAGTCTGAGCAAAACAACTTCGAGAGAAAAAGGGTTTATTTCACTTTGTCTTAAAGCAAGTTATTATCAAAGGCAGTCAGAGTAGGAACCTGGAGACAGGAGCTGATGCAGAGGTGATGAAAGAGTTTGACTGACTGGCCTCCTCCTCATGGCTTGCTCAGCCTGCTTTCTTATAAGACCCAGTAATTCCAGCCCAGGGGCGGCACTACCCATAATGGGTTGGGCCCTCCCCCATCCATCTCTGATTTAGAACATGTCCTGTAAGTTTTCCTGGAGCCAGGTCTTCTGGGGGCATTTTCTCAGTTGAAGTTCCCTCCTCTCAGATTGTGTCAAGTTGATATAAAACTAACCAGCACAACACATAGGTGCAAGGTCCTGTCACACTAGGTACATCCCCGAGGGTCATTTGCTGACGAGAAGGGCAGTTTCATTTCTGCCGTCCTCAAGATCTAACTGTTGTCTGTCTTGGCACCCACAGTACAAAAGTCAAGCACTGTCTAGTTGTTTTAAGCTTGGAGAAATTATGCTCCATCTTTGCAAATCTTATTATATTTTATTGACACTAATTGTAAATCAGTTCACCTTACATGAGGCCCCGTCCAATCAAATGTAATGAAAAATGACTAAACTGGAACCAGTGAGCACTGCAGTTAGTGCTTTCAGAGAATCTGTCATGGAAATGCTCTGAGGACTCACTGAAATACAACAGAACTTGGTCATGGATTTCTGATACAAAATAGGACCTTTGTCAGCCAAGTGCTACACCTTCTTGAGGGACATCGATTGCCTAAATCCTAGATGTCCCTGGACAAATGTTTTGCAGATCACAAATCTGGAAGCTTTCTTAGCCACTTGTTTGTGGTATTTATGAATAATTAATTTGATGGCATACAAATCCAGTCATTTCCCTTAATAGTCAGGTTTTGAAAAATGACTTATTCAGAGTATCAAAATGTAGGTAGTTATAGAGAGAAGACATATTGCACAAATGGTTGACTCTGTTAAGTACAGGAAGGTTGAAATGTTAGCTAAGGAAGTTCACCCTGACTAGACAAACACTCAAGAATTCAAAGAGGCTAAAGTACAAGCATAAAGTAAAGTGGAAATGCAACATGTGGTTCTCAAATCTCAGGAGAAAGTACAGGGTGTGGCACGGGAGCAGATAATGGAGGCAGAGAAAAGTAAATAGAAACCCCAGAAACCCTAACACCAAGTGGAACCATCAGCTTTGGGGTGTTTATATACTTTGGGGTTTGTTATGATTTCAATGTGTCACCCAGAATTATGTGCTGTAAACACATTCAGCAATGTATTGAAGTTGGAGTACAGGTTTTCAATGGAATTGCCTGTTGATTATAAAGGCTCCACCTTCATAGATTGATTAGTAGCAATTAAAGGATTGTGAATCACCTGACCATCAGCAGTTTTCAACCTGTGGGTAAAACAACCCTCTCCCACGGCTCCTATCAGATATCTTGCATATCATATGTTTAAGTTATTAATCACAACAGTAGCAAAACTGCAGTTATAAAGTAGAAAGGGAAATAATTTTATTGTTGGGGATCACCACACCATGAGGAACTATATTTAGGGGTTGCAGCCTTAGGAGTGTTGTGAACCCCTGCCCAGTATTACGTTTTGGCAGATGCTGGCACAGTGAAACTGGATTTCAAAGTTTGCAAAACTATTATAAATACAGTTAATTTCTTTTAGATTTCCCAGGTTATGACATGTCATTAAAGTAACAAAAAGCAGACTAGGACCAGGAAATCAAAGGGGATGAATAAACGTTTATTAAGTTCCCACCTGACAAATCTGAAGTCACTAAAAGTCAAAACAACCATGGGATAGAACAGCACTTGCTTACCCCCAAATGTCCACGAAGAAAACTCGGAAGGATAGCAACAGCATACAAGTTTAATCGAAAAATAAATAAAAATAAAATAATTGCTCTATTAGCTTGAAGAAATTTCAGTTCTAGAATGAAAAGCATTTGTCAGTTCAGGTAATTGCAAATCCTGTAAACAAAGTTCTGAGTTATGTCAAGTTTGGAATCTTGGCACCATTTATTGCCTCTATATCACTTTATTTCTCATTTGTCTCATCTATAAAGTAACCCAAAAGTACTCATCCATCTTGTAAAGTTGTGGTAACAATCTAACAAATATAAGGATATCCTCAGATCACTGAGCTCATAGTAGCCTCCTTCGTTGTAAGAGTGTGTTAGTTTTGTGACTAGCAAGTAAGTTATGTATTTCTTACTACATTAGCTTACAGGGAGGGAGGGAGGGAGAGAAGGACTAAGGTACAGAAGGAGGGAAAAAAATCAAGGTAGAAATAAAAATAACTAGATTCCAATTTCAGTTTGTTTAGTGGTGTTTATTGGTTGAAGAAGATCCCACATAGATTAATCACAGGCTTCAGTAATAAACTCAACTGTTCTCAAGTTCCTTCCTGCTCCCGCTTTAATGTCTTTAGCATACCTGTGGGGGCAGAGGGCACCCACCACACCTGGTGTTCTGCTTCTTTGGCCTCTCCACTGTTGCCTTGCCTAGACATCCTCAGATTTATCTGTCAGGGTACCCTCCACACTTACTTCAAGAATCCCAAAGCCTCACTTTACCCAGTCTGACAGTCCTGGCTTTATAGAAGGATGCTAAAAGCTACATTTCCCAAGTTGGCTTTTCCAATTGGATTGTCAATGAGTGGAAATCGAAACTTTAGGCTTCTGGGCGGAGACTGGAAACTGAAACTATTCTTCAGGCATAAAAGGCAGCCTGGGTGGCTTGGAAGCTTCCTCTTTGAGGAGGTAGCATAGCCCAGGTCTCCCTGGAGCATCCATCCTCTCTCTCCATTGTGCTTTCTGGGCTCCTGCAGAGCAGTCCTGCTGCTCTCAGCAAGCAGCAGGTCCAGGTACCTGGTGTGGGGGTCTGGGTTTCCTGGCGGATGGTGTGGGGTGAGGTGGGGTGGGGTGGGGTGGGGTGGGGTGGGGTGCGGATATGATTCTGGGAGGGCCAGTGGCTGGCAGCTCTTGAGGTTAGCTGTGTTTGGAAGGAGGGGCTGCTGGAGGCTGAAGGGGACAGAACTAGGACCCGCCTACCCCAGAAGCCAGAGCTGGGCAGATAGTGGTGAGCCAGTGGTGAGCTAGGAGGGAAGAAGAAGACATGGGGCCCAGACTCTTAAGCTCTCTTCGTCATAATGGGGATCTTGGGGAGGAATCAATAACTAGGAAGTTGTTTGTTGTTTTATTTTGTTTTGTTTTTTTGGTGTTTTGAAACATGACTATCCTGAAACTTGTTCTGTAGACCAGGAGATCCTTGAACTCACAGAGATTCTTTTGCCTCTGCCTCCTGAGGCTGAGGACTGGGATTAAAAGGCCTGCACCACCATCACCTGACTCTAAACCTCTTCTGTCAGCAGCTCCAACATTCTGTTCCAATACTCATGATTTCCTTTACTTTTCTGCATCTCTTCCTCTCCTCCCATTCTCTCTTCTCCTCATTCTCCCCCACTTTCTTCCTCTTATTATTTTATTCAAGATTTCTCCAAG
Organism: Chionomys nivalis; assembly: GCF_950005125.1. Taxonomy (NCBI): domain Eukaryota; kingdom Metazoa; phylum Chordata; class Mammalia; order Rodentia; family Cricetidae; genus Chionomys; species Chionomys nivalis. The sequence goes on along the minus strand of NC_080105.1, from coordinate 18,512,359 downwards.
CATAATACAAATATAATTGTGACAATGCTGAGTTTAGATGATATGCCTTTTGAATTTCTTCTCTCCCACTATAATTTATAGGAGAGGAGTTACATGTGTAGTGTCCTGTAGACACCTCCAATTTTTGTAGTGTCATTAATATGTCTCTGTTCTCTTCATGACCTGTAAATTGTCATTATGGCTAGAGTTCTGATCAAATTCTGGGTTGGCTTTCTGGGGGAGAAAGGGTGGATAGGTTACTCACATCCGTCTGGGAGCAGACATTGGCCTCTATATGTGTTCTATTGTTATCAGGATCTGTTCTTGCCCTGGGAGTTGTAAAATGGTGGCACACTACTGATTCCCCCCCCACCCCTCACCGTTTATTAGCTGCATTGCTTCTAGGGAAGAGACTGTCCCTTAGAGTGCTTAGTGACTTGATATAATTCTTTTCAGGAAGACAGCTGAACAACTTAGTTTTAGAAATTGATTTTGATACATTATCTTTAGATACTGTCTCTACTTTGTGGAAGAGAAGACATTCAGCATCCTTCCTCCCATTTCTTTTAGTGTCCTTTAACAGTCCTCTCGATTTGGTTGCTCTGTCTACAGTAAATCAAGATCTAGGATGTTTTGAAGGATTTTGTGACAATTCTTGTGCTTTGTTTCCAGAGTGAGTTAAAAGTGAAAAACCAGTATATAGTTTTTAGATTTTTTTGAAATTGTGTGCATGGTGTGTGTGTGTGCATGGTGTGTGTTTGTGTGTGTGTATGATGTGTGTGTGCATGGTGTGTGTGTGCATGGTGTGTGTGTGCATGGTGTGTGTTTGTGTGTATGTGTGTATGTGTGGTATATGGAACTGAGCATGTTAGTGCAAATGTCAGAGGAATTGGATCCCCACGAGCTGGAGTTACAGGCACTTGTCAGCATCTGTGCTGAGGAACAAAACTCGGTTTCTCTACAACAGCAGTGCACAGTTTTGATTATCATGTCATCTGTCTTTCTAGCCCCTACGTACTTATTTTTCAAAGGCACAGTGTGCCTGTGGGGATCAGAGGACAAATTGCAGGACGTTTTCTCTTCCTGTATCCTGCAGGTCTCAAGGATGGAGCACAGATCATAGGGCTGTGTTCCAGGCATGCACCTTCACCCACTAAGCAATTTTTATTGACCCAATTATGGAAATATTATTCATTATAGATGCAATCTTCTTGTTTGACTGGAAAATGGAGTTTGTATCCTTGTGGCTACCACTGGAAATTGACTTGCTGCATTTAAACTATGTGCATAGCTCCACTGAATCTTTTATCTTGTATGTTTTTTTTTTCCTGAGTATTCTCCTGTCCATTTCCATACTTCCTTTAAAAAATACGATTGAAGATATGAAGTTGCTGAAATTTCTTAGTTTTTAATGACAAATTATATCTTATTTCATTCTCAACGAACTTAAAGAACTTGATGCAGAATTCTGGCTTTATGACATTTTCTTTAAAAATTAGAAAATGTATTTTTTTCTCAAAATACATTTCTCAAAATATCCACCAATATTGCTTACTTTTATTCTTTTGAGTGGCCTACCACGCACACTTAAAACAAATATTTTTATACCTGTTTATACAAATATATAGGCATTTGTTTTTTCAAGATAGATATTCTCTGTAGCTTTGGAGCCTGCCTAGAACTAGCTCCTATACACCAGGCTGGCCTCAAACTCGCAGAGATCTGCCAACCTTGTGCTGGGTTTTAAAGCCATGTACTACTGCTGCCTGGCTACCTGTCCATATATTTCTATAGGTTGCTACGTAGAGAAAGGAAATAAATTGTGTAACTTAAAGCAGTATAGGATGTTTGTCAATAAGACAAACCTGGGGCTGGAGAGATGGCTTCGAGGTTAAAAACACTGGCTGTCCTTCCAGAGGACCTAAGTTCAATTCCCAGGCAACCACATGGTGGCTCACAACCATCTGTAATAAGATCTGGTGCCCTCTTCTGACTTGTATGTATACAGAACACTGTATACATAATTAAATAATTCTTTAAAAAAAAAGGGACTTAAACCTAGGTGTTCTATCAGCAATATGGTTATCTCCGTCCTCTTCATTTTTGTTGTTGTTTTTTGTTTTAATTTTTCTTGTTATTTTGTTGGTTGTTTGTCTTTTTTCCTCAATACTTGGAGAAGCTTTCCAACTGATTGTTTTAAAGCTCGGTTCTAAGTATGAATATTTCTTTGAAACTACATACTTGATCAATTTTATTTACATCCACTTTAGTTTCCTAATCTGACATTTGTTTTCTTAGGATTTTTCTTTATTTTTATGTCTGTTTTTCACTTCTATCTAAGAATTGTCCATATTTTAATCCCCAGAAGTTTAACTCTGGCGATGGCCACTTTTATGTTTCTTTTATTGGAGGTTCTTTTGTATCCCATGTTGTTGAAGAAAATATACACATGCATGTTACTGGCAGCTTTCCATGTACAAATTACTGTTAAAGGCTTGCACGGTGTGAGTGAACGCTCTAACCCAGGAAATTCCTGAAGGACTACAGAGTTGATTCTTGTAGACACTAACTAGATTCAGTGTTCCAAGAGGGTCTGTAGTAGTGGGGCTAGAGTGAGCTCTGAGATGACTTTCTGCCTTAGACTGAGGTCTGTATCTATGAGGCCTGCTGGCTGGAGATGACATATAAATCAGTTTGCTTTTAGGGTGGTAAGCAGCTGCCTTTCCTATCACCAGCTCAGCAAACTGCAGAGATATACATGTTTATGTACACAGGAATCCCATAAAATACAAATCCAGAAGCCATATTACATATGCTAAGGACCTGTACAATAGGAAATAAAATGCTCTGACTCAACACCATGAGACAAAGAGCCCCAAAGATGCCTTGAGTTTCTGTTGGCTGTCTACTGCTGGACATGAGCTTAGCCTTAAGAATGGATCGTCTCCCCACTTGACTCCCTTGAAGAAAATTAATTTCATTCGCAAGTTTCTACCTATTAGGAGTTGCTTTGAGGTTAGAGATGGGGACCTGTGTTCTCTTCTTTCAGCTCTATGACCCTACATGGTGCTGACTCATGCAGACCCTTTTGCACGCTGCCACAGTCTCTGAGTTTATGTGTGCACCAGTCCTGTTGTGTCTAGAAGGCCTTGGCTCCTTGGTGTCCTCTGTCCCCTCTGACTCTTACACTCTTTAATGCTTCTTAGTCATTTGAATTTCTGCTTTTTGTAAATTTTGTTTAGATCTATGCTCATATTTAATTTTTGTTCTTTGTTTTCTTGATGGTCAGTATGTTTTGTGTCTCTATGAAATTGGATTAATATGATTAATATGAGCTAATGCTCTTTAGTGAAGATGTAAAAAACATTTTTTCATTCTGTAGGCCTCCTCTTTGTTTAAATGGTGGTGTGCTTTGCCCAAAAGAAACCTTTCAGTTTTATGAGGTTCCATTTATTAATTGTTGTTCTTAATTTCTGTGTTATCAGTATTTTTGTCTTCCTGTGCCAATGAGTTTAAGACTCTTCCTTATGCTCTCTCTATCAGATTCAGGTTGTCTGGCCTTATGTTGAGATCTTTGATCCATTTGAACTGAGTTTTGTGTATGGTAATACGTATGGAACTATTAGGATTCTTCATCATGCAGCCATACAATTTGACCAGCATTATTTGTTGAAGATACTTATTTATTTATTTATTTATTTATTTATTTTGTTTTGATTTCAGCCCTGACTTTGATGCCAATTTCTGTCTTTTTCTGGGTAATTGAGACCACTGATTTTGCGAATTATCAGTGATTTATGCTTGTTTATTTCAGTTACTTTGTTGGTGTGGTGTGGGTTTTATTTTAATTTTCTTTTCTTTGTTCTTTTTTTGTTTTATTTATTTATTTATTAAAGATTTCTGCCTCCTCCCCACCACCACCTCCCATTTCCCTCCCCCTCCCCCAATCAAGTCCCCCTCCCTCGTCAGCCCAAAGAGCAATCAGGGTTCCCTGCCCTGTGGGAAGTCCAAGGACCACCCACTTCCATCCTGGTCTAGTAAGGTGAGCATCCAAACTGCCTAGGCTCCCACAAAACCAGTACGTGCATTAGGATCAAAAACACATTGCCATTGTTCTTGAGTTCTCAGTAGTCCTCATTGTCCGCTATGTTCAGCGAGTCCGGTTTTATCCCATGCTTTTTCAGACCCAGGCCAGCTGGCCTTGGTGAGTTCCCGATAGAACATTCCCATTGTCTCAGTGTGTGGGTGCACCCCTCGCAGTCCTGAGTTTCTTGCTTGTGCTCTCTCTCCTTCTGCTCCTGATTTGGACCTTGAGATTTCAGTCCGGTGCTCCAATGTGGGTCTCTGTCTCTGTCTCCTTTCATCGCCTGATGAAGTTTTTCTTTGGGTTCACCTTCTTATTTAGCTTCTCTAAGACTAGGTTTCTCTGTGGCTTTGGAGCCTGACCTTCCTCTGCCTCCTAAGTGCTGGGATTGAAGGCTTGTGCCACCACTGCCAGGCATTTTATTTTTCTCCTTCTTTTGATCTTACATTATTTATTCCTTATATTTTCTTGAATGTAGTTAGTCTTTTCAGGTTGAATTTTTCTTTCTAGACCCTTTTTAGGTCTGACTCTGTAGATAGATATTCTTAATTTTTTTTTCCTGGAATGTCATTCTTTCTTCATGTATTCTGACTGAATGTTTTGTTGAGTGAAGTTTGGGCTGGCATCTGTGGTGTCTTAGAGTTTGTAGACCACCTGTCCAGGCTGCTCTCCCTTGAAGAGTCTTCATTGAGAAGTTAGGCATTGTCCTAATAGGTCTGTCGTTATCTATTATTTGGTCTTTTGCCCTTTCAACTTTTAATTTTCTTTCTTAGTTCTGTATGTTTAGTCTTTTGATTATGTGACAATGAAAATTTCTTTCTTGGTTCAGTCTATTTGCTGTTCTGTAAGCTTCTTGTACCTTGATAGGGACTTCCTTTTTTAGGTTGGGGAAATTTTCTTCTATGATTTTGTTGTTAGTATTGTCTGTACCACAGACCTAGATTTCCGCTTCTTCCTCTGTTCCTATAGTTCATGTATTTTGAGTTTTTATAGAGTTCCAGATTTCTGGATGTTTTATGCCTAGATTCTTGTAGATTTAGCGTTTCTTCGACCTAGTACCCATTTCTTCTGTCTTGACTTCAAAGAGAAATTCTTTTCCCTCTCTTGCATTCTGTCAGTAAGCTTGCCTCTGAGGTTCCTCTTTTTTTTTTAAATATTTATTTATTATGTATACAATATTCTGTCTGTGTGTATGCCAGAAGGCCAGAAGAGGGCGCCAGACCTCTTTACAGATGGTTGTGAGCCACCATGTGGTTGCTGGGAATTGAACTCAGGACCTCTGGAAGAGCAGGCAATGCTCTTAACCACTGAGCCATCTCTCCAGCCCTCTGAGTTTCCTCTTTGTGTTCCTAAATCTCTTAGTTCCAATTTTTCCTTAGTTTGGGTTTCCTTATTGATTCTATTTCCACTTGCATGTCTTGATTTCTTTTTTCCATTTCCTTTTACTGTCTATGTTTTCATAGATTTCTTTAATCAATCTACTCATTTCCTCTTTAAGGACCTCTAACATATTCATTAGACCTATTTTTAAGTCCTTGACTTGTGCTTCTGTTACATTGCATTTCTCAGGACCTGTTCTAGTAGGGTTGTCAGACTCTAGTAGACACATATTGTCTTTACTTTTACACTGGCTTCTAGGCCAGTTTTGGGTGACTGTAATTCTAGCTACTGATATGTGATCTTGTATTTTTCGAGTGGTTGTTCCATTCCTTGCATCCTGTCGCCCTCTCCAGGTGGAGGCTGTGTGTTGCCTGATAAGAAATTCTGAGATCCTGCCTGGTGTGGCCACTGGAGGTTCAAGCTAGAATGAGTATCTTGGTTTTGTGAACTGACATTTAGGGATGAAAGTGGGCTTGGGAATGGGCTAGTGGAGTCCACAGGAGGAAGGAAAGCAGTATGCCACGCAGATCTGCTCAGTGCTCTGGGAATGGTGCAGCGGGGGAGACAGGTAACATCTTGCAGTCTGCTACAGAGCTGGGGCTGAGACTGGGGAATTAGAATTGGAACAAAGAAATGAGAGTGAAGGTCTGAAGATTTCATAGCTGCTTCCTTGTCTAGCATAGCTGTATATAGTATTTTTTAAAATCAATATCCTGATGTTACAGATCAGAGCCCAAAAGTGAACTTCCTGCCCATCTTGTACTTGTACTGGATACACATTTATTTTCTTTTCTTTGGTCTAGAAAAGAGTTTGCTGTTTCCTCCAGGTCTTCAGAGGAACTACAAGGTTAACACAATTTTTTTTTTTTTTTGGTTCTCTGGGTGTTTCTTTCCCTTCTCACCTCCCTGTACAAGGTCATCAGAATCTTTGCTATCTTGGCCTGCTGTTGCAGAAGTGCAACATTCTACAGCACTCAGAGTCATGTGAGACCCAGGGGGAGAAAATATGTTAGAATCTTAAAACCCAGAAGCTCTTCATAGGGATAACAACAGCTGTGGTGTGCTGCTGACTGTGGGTTATTATTAATTTGTTGCATTATGTTCTAAGTGAGATTTGGATTTTCTTTTTTCTCAAAACATTTGGTAAATTTGCTTGTTATGATGTTCTTTCTCATGAGCACGTAAAATAAAAAAAAAGTCAGTAAGTAGGATAGAATGTGAATGTGAAGAGGATGCATTTTTCACTAAAATGATAGCTCAAAATAAAAGAGGATTTCTTTAAAAATCGATAGGGATTTTGTCACAGAGGAAAATACCATTTTGCCCTTGGGTAAAGACTAGAGTATTCCAAGATGGAAGAGGAGAGCTGAGGGCAATATCGGGAGGTTCTTTTGACTTGACAGGAGAACCAACAAAGTCGCAAAGACTTTGTGGAGGATGAAATTCCTAAAGTCAAATTTTGGTTTGTTTTTATAAAGCTTGAAACCAGTCCTCTTTTAAAAATTAGGTTATTGATCTTCTCTGCTAAGAAGACATTTAAAAAATCAGATTTTATGGTTAATCGAGATGTTATCATGTTTTGTTGTCAGACACTTTAGGAAAGAGACATTAAAGAAGTCAAGTTTATTTAAGTGTCTGTTCTTAAAATCTTTAAAATGGGGCCAATGAAGTGACACAGCAGATAAGGGCACTAGCTACCAAGTGTGAGAACATGAGCTCCATCTCAGGATCCACTTGGTAGGAGGTGATAGCGGTCTCCACACATTGTCCTCTGACCTCTACATTTGTCTGTAGACATATGTGCACATACTCAAAACGAACTAAAACTGAATATCTTTTAAATGCAATTTTATAGACAACGACTTTAGTTTGATTCTTCTATTTTGTTTTTTAAGTTACTAAGCTTCCTGCACAACTCTAACGGCTGATCTAAGTCTTTTGTCATTAAACAGTTTTGATCATCACCATATATAAATAAATACTGCACATAAACAAACAACAAACAAGCAAGTATATTCTAGTATGTATTTCTTTTCCAAATTAGTTTTTACAAAATGCTTCACCTTATTGGTTTATTTTGTATTCTTCTTTTCAATCTTTGAAATAGCTGTCTGTTGACTTTCCATAGAATTCCACCCCTGTGTGAAGAACCTTAGGACAGAGAGAATTAAACTTGGGATCTCAGTCCTGGTGGATAGCCAAAGCTATCCACGCTTTTTAGTTGTTATAATTTGAAAAACAGGGTCCAAATGAGAAGCAGAAGGAGGGAGAACATGAGCAAGGAAGTCAGGACCATGAGGGGTGCACCCACCCACTGTGACAGTGGAACTGATCTATTAGTAGCTCACCAAGGCCAGCTGAATAAGCATGGAATGAAACTGGACTCTCTGAACATGGCAGACAATGAGAGCTGATGAGAAGCCAAGGACAATGGCACTAGGTTTCGATCCTAATACATGAACTGGCTTTGTGGGAGCCTAACCTGTTTGGACGATCACCTTCCTGGACCTGGATAGAAGTAGGAGGACCTTGGTCTTCCCGCAGGGCAGGGAATCTGGACTGCTCTTCAGTCTCAAGAGGAGGGGGAATGGAGTGTGGGGGGGGAGAGGAGTGGGGAGAGGGGGAGGGGAGTGGAAGGAGGGGGCATTCTGTGGGAGGAGGGGGAGGGAAATGGGAAATGGGGAGGAGGCGGAAATTTTTTTCAACAACTAAAAAATAAATAAACAAACAACAACAACAAAAAAAAGAAAAACAGAAAAGGGATTTTGTTAGTACTGACTTCTCAACATTTGTCAGAATCTTCCCCCTACTGCCAAAGTGGTATTAGGTCAAACAAACCAGGACTGATGTCATCGCAGTATCATGGACAGTGGGAATGAAACTTTCAGATGGTCAATCAGCAATATCTTCAGAGAAAATTGTCCAAAGGCGAGAACAGGGGTACAGGGATTGTCAGAATCAAAATTTTTAACCACTTTGACCTTGGTAGGAGAAGAGTAACAAGTTTTCACAGGAATTAGTATCAATTCTTTTCATAAGGCCACAAGTCAAGATAGCTTGTAATATTCTTCTTGTATGTGGGAGAGAGAGAGAGAGAGAGAGAGAGAGAGAGAGAGAGAGAGAGAGAGAGAGAGAGAGAGAGAGAGGGAGAGAGAGAGGGAGAGAGAGAGAGAGAAGAGAGTCTTTTCTTTCAAACTTTTATCCCCTGGCTTCTAGTACTTAAAGCCATCAGGGAAGTTTTTCTGCTACTGTTGACACACTCAATACGCCATGCCATCATGGTTGAATTAGTTTCCTCAGGAACACTACCAGGAAGTGAGGACCTGCTTTGGATACACTTGAGTACACTCTGGGCAGCTATGGCATGTGGTAATGAGTGATGCTCCACAAGGCTCTGCAAACATCCAGTAACTGAGTGAGTTAAGAGACCATGCTTTCATTCCTTACCAAGTGATTCTTATGGATCCTGGGCCACAGCCATCCCTTCTTTCTTCAGATTTAATCATTTTCCCAGACACAAGTTCTCAGCATTTGATATCAGTGTTTGGCTTACTGCCATATGTTCCTGTTTTGATATTATGGGATAGAAATCTCTGTCTTCTGACTTAATGGTCCATATCTCTCTCTTTCTATATATCTGTGTATTTATGTAGCTCTCTGTCTATCTCTCTACATTATACAATCTACTTATTAACAGAAGTATACATACTCTACAACAGATATCTAAACATTTGACTATGCCTCTGAAATATTTCTTTCTAGGTCATCTTTGCAGTCTCCTCTTTGCTGCAATTTATTACTAGTAATCCTCAGAATTAGTATTTAGTTCCATTCACATCATATTCATGATGCTGCCGTCTCTTTGTGTCCAAGCAAGGTGTTTGTTCCAGTGACTACTTTTTATAATTAATAAGCAAATTACATATCTATTCCGATATGGTTGAGACCTTGCATTTGACTTCTAGCCTTCCATATTTAAGAATCTGCATTATATGTCCTATGGTAAGTTGCAAAACCAGTCAAATTTAGGTGAACCATACAAGAGTTCATGACCTTTGCTTGACTTGTGGTCTTATTCCAAGATTCTGGCATCAGAGAATGACCTAATAATCTACTGTGTGGCATGAATTGCAATTTGTGTGTGTAAGTGAAGCATGCTTTTGCGTGAGTACATCTCTGTGCCATTGTACATTCCTTTGGAGGACCAAGGAGGCTATGGAGTGTTTGCTGCTGTTGGACTCTTTTTTTTTTATTTCCTTGAGACAGGATCTACCACTAAACTAGGAGCCTGCTATTTTGCCTAGACTCATCATTCAGTGGGCTCCTGGTGGCTGCCTGTCTCCATTCCCTAATGAAAATTGTAGAAGTATTCAGCCAGGTCTGGGTTTTTACATTAGTGCTGGAGATTTGAACTCAGTTCCTCGTGTTTTCATAACAAGCACTTATTTTTATTAATTAATTTATTTAATTATTAAAGATTTCTGCCTCTTCCCCGCCACCACCTCCCATTCCCTCCCCCTCCCCCAATCAAGTCTTCCTCCCTCCTCAGCCCAAAGAGCAAGCAGGTTTCCCTGCCCTGTGGGAGGTCCAAGGACCACCCACCTCCATCCAGGTCTAGTAAGGTGAGCATCCAAACTACCTAGGCTCCCACAAAGCCATTACGTGCAATAGGATCAAGAACCCATTGCCATTGTTCTTCAGTTCTCAGTAGTCCTCATTGTCCGTTATGTTCAGCGAGACCGGTTTTGTCCCATGCTTTTTCAGACCCAGGCCAGCTGGCCTTGGTGAGTTCCCGATAGAACATCCCCATTGCCTCAGTGTATTCCCAAGAGATGCCCTAACATACAACAAAAGTATATGCTCAACTATGTTCATAGCAGCATTGTTTGTAATAGCCAGAACCTGGAAACAACCTAGATGCCCTTCAATGGAAGAATGGATGAAGAAAGTATGGAATATATACATATTAGAGTACTACTTAGCAGTAAAAAACAATGACTTCTTGAATTTTGCATACCAATGGACGGAAATTGAAAGCACTATCCTGAGTGAGTTAAGCCAGACCCCAAAAGAGGAACATGGGATGTACTCACTCATATTTGGTTTCTAGCCATAAATAAAGGACATTGAGACTATAATTCGTGATTCTAGAGAAGCTAAATAAGAAGGTGAGCCCAAAGAAAAACATATAAGCATCCTCCTGAATATTAACCTTCATCAGGCGATGAAAGAAGACAGAGACAGAGACCAACATTGGAGCACTGGACTGAAGTCTCACGATCCAAAGGAGGAGCAGAAGGAGAGAGAGCACGAGCAAGGAACTCAGGACCGCGAGGGGTGCACCCACATAACCAGCACTTTTACAGTGCAAACATCTGTCATCCCTGAATTAGAATCCTCATTGTCTCCCTTGACAGCCCACGCCTCTGCTCTCCTCTGCCCATATTGTGTTTGTTGTCAAATGATGTCATACTTACCTTTAACATCCATCAAATAAACTCATACCTGTCCAGACTTATTACCTCAAACACACATTAGCCTGTAATTTTATCAAGTTGCCATCATTGCTTTCCCAGTCACGGTTTTCTCTCTCTCTGCTGTCAAGAACTTGACTCCCACTGATGTACAGTGCTGGATGTACATCATCTGGATCCCAAGATGCAAAGCCGTCACATCTCCTTAAAATCCTCAGTGACCAACTATGCCCCATGCTTGAGGGACCTGCATGCTTCTCACACCCTCTCTCAACATCAAACACTTTCTCCCACTCTCCACTCCAGCCTCCTGGTTCCTGAAGGAACCTGGTTTACCTCCATCCCTTCATGCCACTGGCCATTGCATGTTACATGTGATGATATGCTGCTCGTCTCTGTCTGGACCCTCACCTTCCTCCATTTTGTTTAATCCTTTAGAACTTTCCTGGGTCATTGCTTCTTTAGCGAATGTCTCATTTCTTTGACTTGGTCGCATTAATGATTCTCTATTGTATATGCAATTATACTATTAATGGTTGACCTCTTGACTTTTATTCCCTAAGAACAGACCACTTGTTGATTGTACTCATTCTTGTGCCCCTGCTACTCAATGTTTAGTTGCAAAGACAGTCTTTCAGGACCTTTCTGCTGACAGGAAAGTTGATCAGTTTTTCTCTTTCTTTGCAGATTTGCTGTCTTATAAATAATGACCATTTAGAGAAGACACAATAAAGAATATTTGCATTTTTAATATTTCTCAATTCAAATTGAAGGCGCAGATAGCAGCGAGAATGGGTAAATTTCAATTCAAAAATATTCATAGCATTATAAAATATATACTTATAGGTTAAACAGTTAAAATAACTGCGTAACTATTTCTTATTTCTCAAATAATAACTGTGAGCTCCCTTAAAAAAGCTAAATAAAATAAAATCTCTCTTCTTTTCCTTATCAGAAGAACATTACACAGTGGTTTTAGAGAAAATGTCCCAATTAATTCTGGAAAATATGCCAAAGGCTGAGTAAGTATTTTTGCAGTAATCAAGAGTTTTGAAATCATGTGTAACATTCCCCTTTCCTGTAGTTATATTTGACCTTATATGGTAATGCTGATGTGTACCTGCATCTCTGTGTGTTTGTGACAGAGAGAGAGAGAGAGAGAGAGAGAGAGAGAGAGAGAGAGAGAGAGAGAATGTACATTACATACATGATAGAAGTACATGTAATTATATGCAAATATGTATTCAGCATTTTAGGTTGTTAATGTCAATGAAATAATAACAACTATACTGTTTGGGGGGTATTATGTTATCCATATGAGCTTTGTTCCAACACTTTTCTTTTTTAGCTATTCCAGTTTATTCAATGATTTTGTTGAATCTGAGTTTTTTCTGATTGACGGAGACTCCTTGCTTGTCACGTGTGTATGTGAGAAGTCGCTAAAGCCGGGGCAGAGTCTCCACTTCTTCTACCTGGTTGAGCGCTACCTGCTGGATGTCATTAGCAAAGGAGGACATTTTGCCATAGTTTTCTTCAAGGTAACACAGACCACCTGAGCTTTGTACCCTCTTAAGACTGAAATAAGAATTCATTTAAATGATTAGTTAGAGACAAGGAATCATGTCTCTGAAGTTGGCTTTGAACCCATGATGCTCTTGCTTCTGCTTCCCAAGTGAAAGGATTTCAGTTGTGAACTATCACCCCTTGCTATAACTAAATTTGTTTTTATAAGATTTATGAACATTTTCACCAGTGACTGCAGAGCAAAATACATTTTTAAAAGTTTAGAAAAGGCCGGGTGGTGGTGGCGCACACCTTTAATCCCAGCACTCAGGAGGCAGAAAAAACCAAAAGTTTAGAAAAGTAATCTAATTGTGTTTATTCTAGAAGACTGCAATGCTTCTGGGGGCTAAGCAAGGAGGTTCAAAGTTTGAAGCCCACCTGAGCCTCACAAGTGAGTTAGTGAGTAGTTTAGCCAACCTGGAAAGACCTTAAAAGAAAAAAAATCTAGAAATGCGACTTAGTGGTAGAAGACTTGCCTATTGTGTGCAAGGCTGTGGGCTCAATATCCAGTACAAATAATTAAAAGAACAAAACAAACCAAGAAGCACAAAACAATTTAAAAGTTATAAAATTTAAAGGGAAAAGGAGAAAAAAGCAATTACCTAGCATTGCAGTCTTCTGGAATAAACACAATTAGATTACTTTGTAATGTGTAATGATGGAGAACTTTATTGGACAGACAGAGTCACAAAAGTTGATGAAATTCTCAACAGTGGCCCCATTGACCTCAATTCTACTTCTCCAACTCCGAGAACTACTTTGCTTTCAAAATCAGTAGGCAAATTATTTGAGTACACACATGAGCTCATTAACCCAATTTTGCTATTGTATGTTTTGTTATAAATATCTTTGGAAAGAATATTATATTTTGTGTAATTAATAAAAGTTTGACAGTTTGAAATACAGGTATATCTACTGCTACCATATCTTCCTATTTCTATATTCAGGGCAGTTAATGCTGTACTCAGGAAATATGGAATGGATTTGTTCAATCAGTTTGCAACTTATGTTACTGTATTTCTGAGCATTGCTGGCTAGCAGAATTTTGTACAATGATCCAGCTTTCTACCCTGTGTTTACAATTAGTTGCACAGATTTTGGTCTACAGAAAAAAAAACTCTTGCTGCTCAAGAAATGTAACTGCAGTGTGGAATTATTCTTTAGAATAATGTATTCCCCTTCAGCTTGCCAATTCCAGAAAATTTATAGTTACAATTTATTATTTTCATAGTTTTTATTTTGTCCTTTGTCTTTTTGAGGAGAGGTTGGAAAGAGAATGCTTAGAAATAGGGAGGCAAAGTGTAATGAACTCTGGGTACTATGGGCTTGTGTGATTTACAGCGTACATTTCTGTAACAATAAAATTCCAGGGTTAATTTACTGACCAGAGGACAGAATACAAAACAACAACAACAACAACAACAAACAACAAAAAAGCACCTCAAAACAAAAACTTTGTTGTATCATATTCCTTCAATCACCTTAATGATATGTTACCTGCCTGAACTAGTAAAATACTAAATGATACTTTCCAAATAATGTCCTTTGTCTCCTCCTCTATAGGATGCTGAATATGCATACTTCAGTGTCCCTGAACTTCTTACACTGAGAACTGCTTTAATTTTGCACCTTCAGAAGAATACTGCCATTGATGTTTGGACTGAATTTTCTGGATGCTTGTCAGAAGAGTGGCGTATTTCCCTGGGTCAGAGATGCCCATATTTCTTCATTCTTGCTGATGAAGGCCTGAACAAGCAGCAGACACACCTTTTCAACTTTATAGCTATTCAGTCTTGGGCAGCAAAGGTCAACATCGTGCTCTTCTCAGGGCAAACATCTGACATCATCCGTCTTTATGCATATTTTATGCAAAGCTCATATTCAGAGCAACTGTTTTTCAAGAAGGTAATGTATATCTAAAGGACAATGTTCTAGAACTTTATAAATATTTCTAAATTAATTCAGAAAATAAGGCTCAGTGGTTAAGAATGCTTGCTATTCCTGTCTTGTCGAGTAGTTCATAACTGCCTATAACTCCATCTCCAAAGGGATCTGACACCTCTGGCCTCTGTGTTTACCACCCGTATATGCAGATACCTACCTACATACCTACATATGTACAAATGGACAAACACACACATATACATACACACAAAGCTAAAAGTGAAACAAATCTTTAAAAGGTAACTGTCTTGATTCAATATTGACTCTACCTTCAATATATAAATCATTATAGATTTAATAAGATGATCCTTAGGTTAATAATAATGATAATTAATAATAGCATATAGTAATTTGCAGAGTACTTTGCATCATAGACTAACTCGTAATACTTACGAATTATTTACATTCAACATTCACAAAAGTTCCGTGAGGCAAGCATAAGAATTGTCTATATTTAAATATGAAATGGATGCTTGAATATGTAACCTGTTTAAAAACACTGCTAAATGAGTAGTGCAAGAGAATGTAGAATTTATGAGAAGCAGTGTTATCCTGTACCCTATGTCCTCACACACTGTGTGGTGTGTGAAATCCAAGTTATTTTTTTTATTAATTAATTTATTTAATTATTAAAGATTTCTGCCTCTTCCCCGCCACCACCTCCCATTCCCTCCCCCTCCCCCAATCAAGTCTTCCTTCCTCCTCAGCCCAAAGAGCAAGCAGGTTTCTCTGCCCTGTGGGAGGTCCAAGGACCACCCACCTCCATCCAGGTCTATTAAGGTGAGCATCCAAACTACCTGGGCTCCCACAAAGCCATTACGTGCAATAGGATCAAGAACCCATTGCCATTGTTCTTCAGTTCTCAGTAGTCCTCATTGTCCATTATGTTCAGCGAGACCGGTTTTGTCCCATGCTTTTTCAGTCCCCGGCCAGCTGGCCTTGGTGAGTTCCCGATAGAACATCCCCATTGCCTCAGTGTGTGGGTGCACCCCTCGCAGTCCTGAGTTCCTTGCTCGTGCTCATCCAAGTTATTGAAGGCCAGAAAGACATGAAATTGGAGGCAAAGGTATGTCTCTGTTGCTGAGATCTACCAGTAAAATGATAAATTATGTGGTTTCATTTAAGGAGAGCACACCAGAGCAGGTTAAAGAAAAGAAAGTGATGCATTTATGTTTACATAAGTAACTTCAGCCAATAACTCAAAGGCTTTTCAGACAATCAGAATTCAAATTTTATGATAGTGTTATTTTACCTGTATGGGTATATTTGAGAAACTAATTTGTTGAAAATTCCAAAGTAAAGAATGTGTACTGACTTTATAAATTAATATAGTTTGATTATTTTTTTAACTAGTTAAGGTGAATTCTGCATATGAATATTATTCTACAGCTCATCAAAGTAGGTTTTGAACGTGTGTCCCTCTTTGAGAATTGCATCATGCCCATCATTTTGCATTTGCATATGTACAAATAGTTGTCATGACGTGACATGGTAGTTTATTTTGCTTTTGTTAGGATTCCTATCACTAAATTATTCCTAACTCTGACTGCCAACTGTGAGCAGAAACAGGCCTGGGCTTTATTTTTACATACAGGACAAATACTAAATATTGAGTTTATGTTGTGGTTCTTTTTCTTTTCATAGACTGGGTCTCAACTGTGTGGCTCAGGCTGGCCTGGAACTTACAAAGTTACACTTTCCTCGGCGCCCCTGGGTGCTGGGATTAAAGGCATGTGCCACTATACCCTAACCCAAGTTTATAGTATTATGTTGATAGCAGTTTCTGAATCTGAGTTCTGAAAAATCTTGCAAATGTTGACAGGTACATGGCTGGGGCAGACTGACAGGTCACTGGTAGTAGCAACAGGATCTATCTCTAATGCTTATATTGGCTTTTTGGGAACTTTTTCTCTTTACATGGACAACTTGGATCAGCCTAGATATAGTAGGGAGGGCTTTGGACCTTCTCCAGAGCAATGTGCCTTACCCTCTCTGAGAAGTGGATGGCGGTGGGGTGGAGGGTATGTGGAGGGAATGGGAGGAGGGGAAGGACTGGGAACTTGGATTGGTATGTATAATGAAAAAAATAGTTTGCTTTCTTTTTAAAAAAATTAAAAATAAAATTTGCTAGATAAAATTTACTTTAAAGGAGTGTTTTTGCATTAACTGTTTTGAGGACTACTTAGAATTTAAAATAGAATGAAATACCATCTTATGACTCCATTTGTAGATTAGTGGAAATGGCATTGAAACTGTTGGCAATGACTGTTTCCAGTACCATAGATGCCTATGGGGAGGAGATTGTAGTCTCTTTTTAGGAGCTTGGTTGAAATGTGACATAAAGAAGCACACTGAATTAATAGAATTTATAACTTTGTGAAACTGCCAAAATAAGGTTGTTATGTTGCCAGAAGAGATATCCAAGTATTGCCTTGGAAGACTTTCCAAACACTACTGACCATCCTCAATTACCGTAGTGTAGATTTAAACTCAGGGCCTCATTGTAATAGGATTGCTTCTTAAATTTCTGAGTTTTGCAGTTGGGAAACAATAATTTCATTTGTGATAATTTATCATATTTTGTGTTTCAGAATATGAGGAAGATTATGATGGCTTACAAAATCTTGATTCGACAGCTAGAAAAACATAGAGATCTGAATTTAACAACTCTGTTTGGAGATTTAAAATTTAATAATATGGTGGAAAAGGTAACAGAACTTAAAAAAACACTTTTAGTTGAACTATCATTTTAAAAGTGTTTGTGTGTGTGCGTGTGGGTGTGTGTCTGTGTGTGTGCGTGTGCATGTGTCTGTGTGTGTGTCTGTGTGTGTGCATGTTTATGTGTGTGTGCGTGTGTGTGTGCATGTGTGCACGTGTGTGTGTCTGTGTGTGTGTGTGCGTGTGTGTGTCTGTGTGTAGGTCAGAGTAACCATGTGTATTACTCCTAGAATTTTACCTTATTTGAAACCAGCAAGATTCTAGGATTTCATTGTTCTAATAGATATAGTAACAGACCTCTTGTAGCAGCAAAGAGTGGAAGAGATACTAGACATCTTTCTCCTATTCCTGGTCTGAGAAGAAATGTCTCTATTTGTCCCTGTCATATAGGACTAAGATACAGATGTGTGTGGGCTCTGATGTAAAGAATACAACCTCGAGCTTCTCCTATTGTTTATACCATGGACACAGTGGTTAAATATACTACAGTACTATGGTATTCCCCTTAGTTCACTGTTATGTTGCACTGAAACATTTTCTAACACTGCATTCCTGGTCTCCATATACTCCATCATGGTGTATTGCTTTGATAATATGGGTCTTGGGTTCCTTTTGTTGTTTTTCCTGTTGAATTTTGCCTTGATTGGCATCTGTGATACCCTAATGTAATTTTCAGTTTTTGTCTTGTCTTACATTTATTTGTAAGTTTTTATTAATTATTTTATATTTTACATACCAGTCCCAGTTCCCTCTACCTTCTCTCCTTCCTCTTCTTCCTTCCCCCATCCTATCTTCGTCCACTCCTCAAAAGGGTAAGGCCTACCCTGAAAATCAACTAGTCTGTCCCATCACCTTGTTGAGACAGGATTAAGTACCCTGCCCCATGCCTAAGCTGAGCAAGGTATCTCTCCATAGAGAATGGGCTTCACAAAGGCAGTTCATGCTTTAGAGTTAGATCCTGGTTCTACTGTCAGTAGCCCCATATACTGCCCAAGCCACACCATTGTCACCTGTATTCAGGGAGCCTAGTTCAGTCCTATGCAGGTCCCCCATTTGTCTGTCTGGAGTCAGTGATTTCCCATTAGCTCAGTCAGCGGATTCTGTGGGTTTCCCCATTATGATCTTGACCCTTTTTATTCATATTTTAACTCCTCCCTTACTTTGTTTGTACTCTGGGATCTCAGCCCAATGGTTAGATGTGGATCTCTGCATCTGTTTCCATCTGTTTCTGGAAGAGGGTTCTAGCTTCCCTGTGGTTGTGGAATGTAGCAGGCTGGTTATCTTTTGCTTTATATCTGGTATCCACTTACAAGTCAGTATACATAAATTTGTCTTTCTGGGTCTGGGTTTCAGGAGGGTCTTAGCCTACCCTTTAAGGATTAGCTGGGTCTGAGGACAGGTAAGTGCGCCACTCACCCATTCCCCAGCCTCCCTTGATCCAGGAGACAGTCAGAAGCAGCTTGGACTTCCAAGCAGGAACTTGTTTATTTTTGCACAGTAAATATCGTTTAAAGCAAAGGACCATTGGGGGTGGGGGTGGGGGAGGGGTGGGGTGTGGAAGTGTTGGGTGTGTGTGTGTAGGGGGGTGAAGGGGTGGAAAAGGAGCCAGCCAATCACTTTAAAGGTCACCCTATCATGCACTCAATCACCCTGCATTTACTCTAGTGCCTATGTGCTGACATCTTCTTGCCTGATACTGGTGTCCAATGTAAACAACCTAGAGTCCGCCCATCTGACTTCCTTTCTGTGCCATCTTAGCTGCCCATGTGCCCTACAGGTTACCTTACTCAGGATATTTTTTTTCTTCTAATTCCATCCATTTGCCTGCAAATTTAAAGATGTCGTTGTTTTTTACCTCTAAGTAGTAGTCCATTGTGTAAATGTATCACATTTTCTTTTTCCATTCTTTGGTTGAGGGGCATCTAGGTTGCTTCCAGGTTCTGTCTGTTATGAATAATGTTGCTATGAACATAGTTGAGCAAATGCCTTTGTGGTGTATGCTTAAAAGTGGTATTGCTAGGACATGAGGTAGATTGATTCTCAAATTTATGAGAAACTGTCATACTGATTTCTACAGTGTTTGTAGAAGTTTGCACTCCCACCAGCAATGTAGGAGTGTTCCCCTTACTCCGCATCCTCTCCGGCATGTCATTGATGTTTTTGATCTTAGCCATTCTGACAGGTGTAAAATGAAATCTGAGTCATTTTGATTTTCATTTCCTTTATAACTCAGGATGCTAAGCTTTATCTTAAATGTCATTCAGCCATTTGAGATTCTTCTGTTGAGAATTCTCTGTATAGAGCTGTACTCCATTTTTTAAATTTGATTATTTGGTATTTTGATATCTAGTTCCTTCAGTTCTTTATATATTTTGGAGATCTCTGTCAGATGTGGGGTTGGTGAAGATCTTTTCCCATTCAGTACCATTTTTTCTTACTAAACTTGTCCTGTTACTTACGGAAGATGTTCAGTTTCAGGAGGTCCCATCTATTGATTGATGCTCTCAGGGTCTATGCTACTGGAGTTATATTAAGGAAGTGGTCTCCTGTGTCAATGTCTTCAAGGCTGCTTTCCACTTTCTCTTCTATCAGGATCAATGTAACTGGATTTATGCTGAAGTTCTTGATTCATTTGGACATGAGTTTTGTGCATTGCAATGCATATGGATCCATTTGCAATCTTCTACATGTCAACATCTAGTCATTCCAGCACCATTTGTTGAAGATGCTTTCTTTTTCCATTTACAATTTTGGCTTCTTTGTCAAAAATCTCGTGTTCATAGGTGTATGGATTGATGTCAGGGTCTCCTATTTTCAAACCCATTGATCCACGTGACTATTTTCTTTTTGTCATTTTGCCAATAGTAAGCTGTTTTGTTACAACAGCTCTATAGTATATTTCAAATTCAGAGATGGTGATGCTTCTGGAGGTTTTTTTTTTTTTTATTGTACAGGATTGTTTTGGCTATCCTGGGTGTTTTATTTTTCCATATGAAGTTGAGTATCATTCTTTCGAAGTCTGTGAAGAATTGTGTTGGGATTTTGATGAAGATTGTATTGAATCTGTATATTGCTTTTGATAAGGCTGCCATTTTTACTATGCTGATTCTACCTATCCAAGTGCACGGGTTGTTTTTCCATTTTCTGATATCTTCTTCAATTTCTTTCTTCACAGACTTAAAGTCTTGTCATACAGGTCTTTCACTTGTTTGGTTAGAGTTTCCAAAACCAATTTTGTGTTATTTGAGGCTATGATAAAGGGTGATGCTTCACTGATTTCTCCTTCAGCCCTTTATTATTTATATATAGGAGGGCTACTGATTTTTTTGAGTTAATTTTGTATCTCTTCACATTGCTGAAGGTGTTTATCAGTAGTAGGAGTTACCTGGTAGAAATTTAGGGGTATACTATATGTATACTATCATATTATCTGCAAATAGTGGGATTTTGACTTCTTCCTTTCCAATTTGCGTCCCCTTCATCTCCTTTTGTTGTTTTATTGTGCTAGCTACATCTTTGAATACTATATTGAGTAGATATGGAGAGAGGGGACAGCCTTGTCTTTTTTCCTGATTTTAGTGGAATTGCTGGGAGTTTCTCTCCATTGAATTTGATGTTACCTGTCAGTTTACTGTAGATTGTCTTTATTAAGTTGAGGTATGTTCATTGTGTCCTAGATCTCTCTAAGACCTTTATCATGAAGTGGTGTTGGTTTTTGTTGTTTTTGAAGGCTTTTTCAGCATCTTATGAGATGATCATAAGGTTTATTTCTTTCAGTTTGTTTATATGGGGGATTACATTAACAGATTTTCATAAGTGATGAAGCCTACTAGACTATGTTGGATGATATTTTTTAATGTCTTCTTGGATTCTGTTTGCCAGTATTTTATTAAGTATTTTTGCAGCAATGTTCATGAGGAAGATTGGTCTATAATTCTATTCTTTGTTTTGCCTTTGGGTAGTTTGGGTGTCAGGGTAACTGTAGTCTCATAAAAGGAGTTTGGCAATGTTCCTTCTGTTTCTTTGTATGGAATAATTTGAGGGATATTGGTATTAACTCTTCTTTGAAATTCTGATAAAATTCTGCACTGAAACTATCTAACTCTAAGCTTTATTCCATTTTGTTTTGCATCTGTTGAGATTTGCTTTGTGACTGAGTATGTGGTCAGTTTCAGAGAAGCTTTCATGAGGTACTGAGAAGAAGATATACTCATCTGTGTTTGTGTGAAATACTCTGTAGTATCGGTTCAGTCTATTTGACTCATAACATCTGTTAGTTCATTTATTTCTCTGTTAAGTCTGTGTCTGGCAGACCTGTCCATTGGTGAGAGTGGGGTGTTGACGTCTTCTACTATTAGTGTGTGGGATTTGATGTGCACTTTAAGCTTTAGTAATGTTTCTTTTATAAATGTGTGTGCCTTTGTATTTGGGACATAGATATTCAGAACTGAGACTTCCATCCTGATGAATTTTTCCTCTGATGAATAGTAAATGTCCTTCTCCATATCTTCTCATTAATTAATTTAATTTTTTAAATTTATTTTTTATTCTGTTTACCTATCATCTACTATTCCCTGTCCCTCCCCTAATTCCACTCCCCCACATCCCCCATAGACTCCTCAGAAAGGGTAAGGTCTCTTATGGGGAGTCAACAAGGCCTGGCACATTCAGTTAAGGCAGGAACATGACCACCCAACTCCCTTCTTCAAGGCTAATCAAAGCATCCCACTAAATGGAATTGCCTTTAAAAAGCCATCTCATGCACCAGGAAAGATCCTGGTCCCACTGCTGGGGTTCCACAAAAAGACCAGGCTATAAAAAGTCACCCTAATCTTAGTTTAGTCCCATACAGGCTCCTCAGCTGTCAGTCTAGTGTCAATAAGCTCTCAGAAATTCAGGTCATATGTCTTCATATTTTTCCCCACATTTTCACCAATCCCTCATCTGACAGAGGGCTGATCTCCAAAATATATAAAGAACTCAAGACAGTAGACATAGAAATACCAAGTAGTCCATTCAAAAATGAGGTACAGATATAAATAGAGAATTCTCAACAGAAGAATCTCAAATGTCCAAAAGACATTTAAGGAATTGTTCAGTATCCTTATTTATAAGGGAAATGTAAATCAAAATGACTCTGAGATACCATCTTATACCTGTCAGAATGTCTAAGATCAAAATCACTGAGGACAGCTTATGCATGAGAGGATGTGGAGTAAGGGGAACACTTTTGATTAATTTTAGTTTGAAGTCTATTTTGTCAGATAGTACAAACATATCTGATATATATATATCAGATAGCTACACCTGCTTATTTCTTATGTCCATTTGACTGGAAATCTTTTCCCAACTATTAACTCTGAAGTAATGTCTGTCTTTGAGGTTGAGGTGTGTTTCTTGTATACATCAGAAGGATGGATCCTGTTTTCATATCCATTCTCTTAGTCTGTGTCTTTTTATAGGTGAATTGAGTCCATTGATATTAAGAGATATTTATTATTAATATTATTAACAAGTGATTGTTAATTTCTGTTTTTTTTTTCCATTGGTAGTGTTTGTGTGTTTCCTTTCTTTGGGTTTTCCTGGTGTGAGGTTGTATGTTGCCTGTGTTTTTGTGGTTTCAGTTAGCCTCCATGGGATATAGTTTTCCTTCTAGTACTTTCTATAGAGCTGGATTTGTGGATAAGTATTGTTTAAATCTTGTTTTCTCCATCGATGGTGATTGAAAGTTTTGCTGGGTATAGTAGTCTGGGCTTACATCCGTAGTCTCTTAATGTCTTTCTTATTTGTTTAATGATGTTTGTCTATTTTCAGCTTGAGTTTGGTATTATTAATAAGATATACAGAATTTTATTCTTTTAGGCTATGGTTTGATGTTTTACTTTCTTTTTATTTTCTTATTTCTTATTATCTTTTTTTTGAACAGAACATTTAATGATTTTCTCACTTTTGGCGTTAAACTTTTTTTAGTGTGATTTGTTTTTCTCTGAATAGTGCTTTCATTTCATGACAGATTTTGATATAGAGATAACAGTTTTCAATTTATTCCATAGATTATCATATTTAATGATTTTATTATAATTTTAAATAAATAATATAATTTAAGTTTGTGTTTCTTTTTTCACATGAATGGGCACCAAGCATATGTGGTACAATAGTATGTGGAGCCAATACACTCACTCACATCTAAAAGTAAAATTATTAAATCTAAAAATTTAAAGGAAATTAAAAATTTCAGATTAAAAGATTCCTTTGAAAAATGACATTTGAATATTTAGGGCAGATTCAGCATTTTTGTGATTGTTCTAATTCACTCTTTAATAGTATCAATCCTTTGTATTTCTCATAAGGTTGTAGGATCTCTCTTTGTTCCCTGCAAAGTTTTGAGATGTCACCAAGTATGACAGGGAACTTGATATATTCTCCAGATGGCGTGTGTTATTTTTCCATTACACATTTCACTATTGCTGTTTATCAGTGATACTATTTTCTTTTTTAATTGATACAAAAGAGGAGATTTGGGGCAAAGTATCTATAAAAGCAACCAATACTTTCAGAAAGTTGGTTGCTATGATATGTGTTGCTTCTAATCATGAGAATTACTCACAAAATTGTATGTGTATATATTTTAAGAAAATACGTGATTGGGGCTGGAAAATTCGCTCAGTGACTAAGAGATTTTACTCTTTGCATATATACATACAGGCCAAAATATTCACTATTATAAAATAATAAAAAATAAAGTCTAAGGATCAAAGAATTTCTTGTGAGTAATCCAGTACCTTGGTTCACATAGGAATACAAGGGAATACTGCATCTCTAAGTTTTATCAATAGACGTATAATATTTAGATTCAAGAATGTGATGGTCTTATTATTATGAATACATTTCCTTATTATTATGTCTTGCTTGCTTATAATGTTGGCACTCAGAGGCAAGACTCACATATTTTGAATATATCCTTTAAGTGACATCATGTATTTTAGAGTATTGAGGATATGTTGGAATGTGTACCCTTTCTGTTACTTTTCTAAATTGTTTCATAATTTCTGATATCATTAAAACTCTCACAAATAATATTTTTATGGACATATGATATTTGTTGAATGCTGAACATTTATATTGTTTGAAGATTTGTTTTTACAAATAATTCTGTGATAAAACCTTGGTACACACATCTTTGGACAGATTTTAGATGGTTCCTCCGGGTTATATCTCTAAATCAATATATTGAATAACAATTAAATGTATTGTCATATGCCTTTGCCTGTTTATAACTTCATTAGCAGAGTTCAAGGACTGACACACTATGATTTCTGATACTGTCTGTTATTAAACTAGAAAAAAATAGCGCTTTGATATCATCAAAGTAAACAATACAACTTTTATATTACTAAAGAATATAAACATTTTTCCATATTCTCATTATTTGAGTTTCATTAGAGAATTAGCATTTAAAGTAATGAATTTCCTTGTTGATTTACAGCTTTTTATGCATGTATTTGTTAACAGTTTTCTCACATTTTTTTGAAATAATTTTACTACTCAAAATTTGTGTTCATAATGTTTTAGTGGAAATAGCTAGTTTCGATATGTTCATATTGACCCATTTCTTACTATATAATCGCTTATGAATAAATACCGTTCTCTAATCGTCATGACGTGTTATTATTCTCTGCGGAGACAGGCTTGTGAGACGATGTCTCTGCTCAAGAAACTCTGGCCAGAAGGCTCTGACATCCGGCGAGCCCTTTGCGTCACTTCCTGCTCCCTCTTCTTGGAAATGTACCACAGCTTCTTAGAGAACAGAGAGAAGAAAGCCTCCGAGCAGACGTGCGAAGACAAACAGGTGCGGTTGCTGCAGTGGGATGCACTTGTGCTTTCCTATTTATTGCTTTCACCAATCATTTCCCCACGTGGCACTGGGTTCTCTCTTGTTTATAGGATCAGCAGAAATAGGAGAATCCCTGCAATTCGTGTCATAAAGGAGTACGCTGTTCCATGACAGTGTGTTACTTACAGGTGCTTCACATAGGACATATGTGGACTTCATCACCCACAGACAGTCAAACGAAGAAACAACCTGCTATGCTACTGTGCTTTGGGCTTTTTCTGTGCACAGTTCATGAAATGCTCAGGAAAGCATTGTTATTTCTATTCCACTATCAAAGCACAGGCTTTCAGTTTTTGCGAGTAACAGTCCTCCAATCCAAGGTGCTAAATAGTACTGTAGTTTGGATTAAGGTTTATCTTGTGCAAATTTCTCCGTGACTTTAAAAGATAGGCTCACACAGTGGTACCCTACTGCCTGGGGAGAGACTACTCTTCTTAGTTTTCTTTATTGCAGAAAAGGTCAAGAATCTGGTGGCCAGTTGAGATTTAGCTATGACTAAACAGTCATCTCTCCATATATATTCTCATGGGCACAAAGATATACACATGTGCACATACCATTTTGTATGTACTCTAGTACTATGGAGTCTCAGCTAATGAATCCTATCAACTTTCTAGATTTCAGAAATAGTTTTAATATTTTGCTTTGCGGTATCTCCTTAATGTAATTTTTAATGAGACCTTTCTACATGATTATATGTCTAAATTTAATTCATCCCTAAATCATGATAGTAAGTCAAAATTTTCTCTTTGGAACTTCTAAACATTGGACCCTCTCTGGCATCCTAGGAGCATCCCATTAAAGTCTCCTTGTTCCCCCAACAAGACAAAATGTTTACCAATAGCAATGGTGTCCCTGTCCCATGATGCTAAGCATATCTACTTATTTACCTCTGTTCTCATCGTGCAGTTACAGCCTTGAGCTACACTGCCACTCTGTTGTCCTCATGGAGGCCATTCACAATATTGCCTTCAGAGTAGGTTGTTAAGACAGAAGAGAGATTGTAGCATGTAGGTAGCTCCATGTTCCCAAGGTCCTCTGGAACCTCCCGTTCATCACCTGGTTTATTAGTTTAAACCTGGAGTCCCTGAAAATGTTGAACCATACCTTACACCACTTCTGCAAAGCTAGAAGCTTCTTTCCCCCCATCTCAAACGTGTTTAAATACAGCCTAGTTTCTGGGTATGTACTGTCTCAGAAATGGAGAAATTGTAAATATGGAATTCGCACATGGAGAGCTTAGATGCCAAGTTCCGGCTTCTGCAGATTGAGTGTGTAGTCTCCCAGCCTGCCGCTCTCTACTCACCTTTTTTACTTTCTACAGGAACAAGGTAGTTGTTTAACCCTGAAGGACGTGGAAGACTTCTGTAAACTCTATTGCCTCAGTGTGGTTTTTCAACTCCACCTACCTCTTTCCCAGAGAGCCTGTTCAAGATTCATCACTTCTGGTTGGATTGCGGACCTCAAGACTGTCTTTAAAATGGTAAATATACTTACTTTTCTTATACTTTTGTTTTAACTACTTGATACATTAAAAACCATGTTAACCTTTAAAACAGGTTTATAAGAGTGGTGTTAAATTTTGGAGTCTTCAAAGATTGGCTTGCTTAAATCAGTCCCTTGACTAGTTTTAACAATCATATTAAGTAATATGATTGTTAGTAATAACAACCATCATAACTTGCATACAAGCCAAAAAGGAACTTTTCAAAATTTTCTTTTTTAAAAATCTTATCAGTGTCAGGATTTGTGTCATTTTAACGAGGATGTTCCTGGTGACCATCACCTTCTGCGTTGAGAAAGAGCTGAAGAAATGGATGCAAGGCTTTATTATTTTTTCTCATTATAGATTATGGATACAGAGCTTTTGGAGACCTTAGGAAAACAAATAGCAAAAATGTATCCAGAGTCTTCTGTGCAAATCAGGCTAGACTCTGTCAGCAATCCAGTTTATTCTCTTCATTTTAAACGAACAGATATTTCTGTATTCATAACATGGAAAGTATCCATATACAATTTTTTCTTTTCACATTTTTCATATATATATATATATGTTAGCCATGCATACTTTCTTTTAGGGTCCTGGGATAAACAGTCAAGAAAAATGTCTTATGCCCAATGAAATTAGGAATGTGCTCTTCCGGCACGGAGATGGAGTGAGATGAACACCCTTCATCATTCCACCCTAGCTTTTTTTTTCTTTTCTAAGCCAGTACGTGCAGTAGGGTCAACCCCCAGTGCCATTGTTCTTGACTTCTCAGCAGTCCTCATTGTCCTCCTGAAACTGAGAAGCTTCTGTAAAGCAAAGGACACAGAAGATCTTCACCAACCCCGCAACTGAAAAAGGTCTGATCTCAAAAATATATGAAGAACTCAAGAAACTAGACTGTAAAAGGCTAATCAACCCAACTATAAAATGGGGCACTGAGCTGAACAGAGAATTCTCAACAGAAGAAGTTCAAATGGCCAAAAGACACTTAAGGTCATGCTCAACTTCCTTAGCAATCAGGGAAATGCAAATCAAGACAACTTTAAGATACCATCTTACACCTGTCAGAATGGCTAAAATCAAAAACACCAATGATAGCCTTTGCTGGAGAGGTTGTGGAGTAAGGGGTACACTCATCCATTGCTGGTGGGAATGCAAACTTGTGCAACCACTTTGGAAAGCAGTGTGGCGGTTTCTCAGGAAATTCGGGATCAACCCACCCTAGCTTTTTCAAACAGTTACTTCTTACAGAAAAGACACAGACTGAATGTTAACATTTATTGTGAAGGAAGAACTAGGGTACTTTTGAAATCAATAGTGAAAAAATCTCTTAAGAAGTTGTATGACCCAAGTCCTGAAGGATAAGTAGGTGTTAGCAGGATGGAGAGAATGGAAATCAGATTCGGTGAGAAGAAGCATTGTGTGTGATTGTCCTAAAAGATAGCATGGCCAAGGGACTAGAGTCCACTCATTATATCAAGGACAAAAAACTATAGGGTAAGTGACAAAGGTGATGTAGTGGATGAAAGACAAATCAGGGTAAGTCAGGGTAGATAAGTTCATCACAAGTTCACTGAGTTCCTACTAAATGGTTTTAAGTAGGCAAATGGCTCTTCTTCTTCTTCTTCCTCTTCCTCTTTCTCCTCCTCCTCCTCCTCCTTCTTCTTCTTTTTTTTTTTTTTAAAAAAAAACCCTGTTTTTGACTTGAAAATAGACCACACAGTGTAGATATGAAACTGGATTTGGGGAGATTAGGGGACTATTTAGCCACCTTCTTGTTGATGGTGTTAAAAACTAAGGAAGAGCTTTTGAGCGCTCTACACTATACTCTGAGTATACTTCTACAGTAGCATTCTGAGGAGTGACTTAAGTCTGCCTGGAGGCAGCACAGCTGCATGGCCAGTGTGCCTTTCTTACTCAATGAGGAATAGCATTTGCATAAATGCCCCTGTCTCAAAGTCCAGCATGGGAGATGAAAAGGAAATTCATGGAGTGTATTGATTTGACTGTGACTGAAGTGGTGATTAAGTTACAATAATTTTACTCAATAATGCTTGCATTACATTTACTATATTGGCATAATGTGACCTGGAGTTGGGAACTGTAGTTTAGGAATAGGGCACATGAGTGATGATTCAGTTGGTAAAGCACGTGCCTTGGATGTCTGGTCTCCAATGTAGAACCATGTGCGAAATCAAGTCAAGTGTGGTGATGTTTACTTGTAATTTATAAGATAGCTAAATGGAAAGATCACTTGTTGATCATGTAGCCTACTTGGTCAAGCTCTAGGCCATGAGAAACCCTGTCACATTTATAAAGTGGGATTTACCAGGGAAAGACTCCTGAAGTCATTCTGTGGCCTCTGCACACCGGCACACACCCACATCATGCTCATATCCTTACAAAAGAGTATCAGGACATATTGAATATCTACACTGGTGAACATTTATAGCTGCTGTAATGGAATTTTTGAAGAGTTCTGTGGTGTAGTAAATACTAGACATGGTAAAGGCGGTTCTATGTAGGTTCTACTGATTCTTGAGAGAAAATTCTTTATCCTAAACCTCATAGGAGGACATTCCTCTAGGTGTTTAGTTAGAGCCCAAGGGTAGCAGGCTCTGTGTGAAAGAAAGAAAGACTCCAATTCTCAATCCCATTTTTTATTTAAATGCTTTAATATGGGTCATTTAAGGTTAATATATTAAATCTATTGGTATCAGTAATAAAATAAACATTGCGGCACAAGTAATGTGCTTTGACTTTTATTATTAATTTATTTCTTAGTTATATCAAATTATTGTGTCACCTTTATGTAGCTCAAGTCTGGTCCATAAATGGGAGCTGGTGTGAATGCAGCAGGTGTGATACAGACTTGAATGGAAGCCTTCCTTGCATAACTCTTAGCAGTGAAGAATTTTTCACATTTTTTAATACACAAGGAAGAGCTTTCAGTTAGAAGATATATAAAAAAATCTTGAAATATTTGGCAATGTTCTAAGATGGCTTGGCAGGATGTACCTGATAATGTTAGCTGTTCAGAAACAGTAGGTTCATTTCTCCTCTTTATGTTGGGAAGCATTATGTTTTTTTTTTATTAATTTATTTAATTATTAAAGATTTCTGCCTCTTCCCCGCCACCACCTCCCATTCCCTCCCCCTCACCCAATCAAGTCTTCCTTCCTCCTCAGCCCAAAGAGCAAGCAGGTTTCTCTGCCCTGTGGGAGGTCCAAGGACCACCCACCTTCATCCAGGTCTATTAAGGTGAGCATCCAAACTACCTGGGCTCCCACAAAGCCATTACGTGCAATAGGATCAAGAACCCATTGCCATTGTTCTTCAGTTCTCAGTAGTCCTCATTGTCCATTATGTTCAGCGAGACCGGTTTTGTCCCATGCTTTTTCAGACCCCGGCCAGCTGGCCTTGGTGAGTTCCCGATAGAACATCCCCATTGCCTCAGTGTGTGGGTGTACCCCTCGCAGTCCTGAGTTCCTTGCTCGTGCTCACTCTCCTTCTGCTCCTCCTTTGGATCGTGAGACTTCAGTCCAGTGCTCCAATGTTGGTCTCTGTCTCTGTCTTCTTTCATCGCCTGATGAAGGTTAATATTCAGGGGGATGCTTATATGTTTTTCTTTGGGCTCACCTTCTTATTTAGCTTCTCTAGAATCACGAATTATAGTCTCAATGTCCTTTATTTATGGCTAGAAACCAAATATGAGTGAGTACATCCCATGTTCCTCTTTTTGGGTCTGGCTTACCTCACTCAGGATAGTGTTTTCAATTTCCGTCCATTTGTATGCAAAATTCAAGAAGTCATTGTTTTTTACTGCTGAGTAGTACTCTAATATGTATATATTCCATACTTTCTTCATCCATTCTTCCATTGAAGGACATCTAGGTTGTTTCCAGGTTCTGGCTATTACGAACAATGCTGCTATGAACATAGTTGAG
The DNA here is from genome assembly GCF_950005125.1 of Chionomys nivalis. Classification (NCBI taxonomy): domain Eukaryota; kingdom Metazoa; phylum Chordata; class Mammalia; order Rodentia; family Cricetidae; genus Chionomys; species Chionomys nivalis. Next base: position 18,481,887 of record NC_080105.1, on the reverse strand, counting down.
CATATACTTTTGTTGTATGTTTGGGCATCTCTTGGGTATATTCCCAATAGTGGTATTGCTGGGTCGAGAGGTAGGTTGAACCCGACTTTCCTGAGAAACCGCCACACTGCTTTTAATGCTAAGGCAGAGAAAATGAAGAAACCTTACTTGGGAGCCTCTCACTTTAACTCTGTAACCATACCATTGAGGAAGACTCGTGTCTACTGTGACCAGATGTAAGTGCTGTTTGTGCAGACATTCTGTCTGTGTTATGATGGAACATCACTGTACAGCCTTAAGTTGATGGATTTTGTTTTTGTTTTTGAGACAAGATATAACTGTGTAACCCAGCTTGGTCAGAGACTGTGTAACACAGAATGACCTTAATCTTGCAGGCATCCTCTTGCCTTAACATCCCATGTGCTTGGGATTACATGCAGTTTAAATTCATTTTTGAGTCAGTTTTCGTTTTATATAATGCTTCAATTTTTAAGGAATTACATAATCCTTATTCAGCCTAAGTGTATTTACATACTAATGAGAATTAGGACAGACTTCTCATTTGCCTTTCATTTGGACTATAGATGCATATGGAGTCATTCTACATATTACTGTGGACATGTAAGCTGCCAACAACTTCTTTTTTGTTTTCCAGAAACAGTGGTGCGAGTATTTCATCCTAAGTAATGTGCACATGTTTGAATTTTGGAGTTTGGATTTACTTCACCTTTCTGATTTACGTGATGTGCCTTTGTTGAAGAATATTGCTTTTTACTATGAAAATGAAAACGCAGAAGGTATCAGCTTACCATATAATACATATCACTTTCCTTTAGCGAGAAAACGCAGAAGGTATAGATTACTATCTAATGCATATCACCTTCCTTTAGAGAGAAAGCTTATGAAAAATTTCAAGCTTCAAAACCTTTCTTTTTTATTTAAATTATTTATTTATTTATTTATTTATTATACAATATTCTTTCTGCATGTATGCCTGAAGGCCAGAAGAGGGCACCAGACCTCATTATAGATGGCTGCGAGCCACCATGTGGTTGCTGGGAATTGAACTCAGGACCTTTGGAAGAGCAGGCAGTGCTCTTAACCGCTGAGCCATCTCTCCAGCCCTTCAAAACCTTTCTTAACTGTCTATTGAATAAATAGTAATTATTTTCTAGTATTCTAGTCTTTGTTTATAATTTTTATTTGTGACAATAAAAATGAATATAACAATTCAAAAATAATTTTCAGTTTATTATTACTCAATAATTATTTTGTTAAAAGCGTGTTTTCATGTGTTTGACAATTCATAACAGTTTGTTTTCATGCATGACATGTAATGTTTATTTATGAAATCGCTCATGAATAGAAACATTTTACTTTATTAGATATTTAGAGATTTTAAGTTTTTCTAAGAGATAATCTCTATACTTTCTTTTGTAACTTATTTTTGGTCAGAATATTTTCCTTGTGTTTTTATAGTCAAAGAAAAGAAATACATTTTGAGAAAAATGTGCTTGAGTGAGTAGTATAGAAATGTCTTTGACATCAAGATTTTTGACCTGTCATATTTTAGGAATTGGAATAAATTAGCTACTTTGAAAATAATAGTACTTTGCTAATTTTTAATTTTAGCTTTATTCAGTGTTATTGGTTACAAAGCTATATATGGTATAATATTTTTATCATCTTAAAAATAATTAAATCTCCGCTGTTGGTTATATTAGATAAGACATTAATTTTACATATTAAGTTGCCAAGCAGAAAGACAAGATCAGTTTTAATATGTGCCTTACATTGTCTACAGCTGTGATCCTTTTCATTTAGATTCAGTGGGAAGCTCACTGAAAATTCCACTATTAGCCTCATATTTCAGAGTCTAGTGACTTAATGATGTTATGTGCTTTTAAGCATGTGTCAGTGCTTCTAAATTTTAATTAAATTTAATTAATTTTAATTTAATTTAGTGTAATTTTAATTGTGATCCAGGCCTGGATTTGAATATAGGAGATGCTATCAAGAAGGAATATATACATCTCTGGGACACAGTGTCAAAGTTGGTGGAAAACTTAGAAGTGGGAAATGCATTTCCTTTGAGAACAACAGAATGCCATTTTCTTAAAAAGACACCATCACCAGTCAAAGGTAACTGATTCCTAACTTAAATTGAGGAAGAAAAAAAATCTCTTTGAAACTCCAAGTAGAAATCATTTTCTAGCATCTGTGTGTTTGAATAGTTGTCATGTCCTTGTGGTGTTGTGCTTTGACTGATATTGAAAATTTGTATGTTGTTTGTAATTAATGTTATCACTTTAAAAGGTGAAACCATATGTGAATGAATTCTCTTTCTACCAATGTGACCTTTGTCAACTAAACTTTTCAATATGATATTACATCATGAGGACTCTTCTCCAAAATATAGAAAGGGGGAATTCTGTGAAATAACTGGGAAAGCTGAGACCCATCTACACCAGCATAGAGATTAGCGTGGTAACATATTCAGCATCTGTGTTGTATAATAACAAAATGAACAATAGACTTGTGTTGGGAAGAGTATGAGATGCTAAAGAATAAAAAGGAGCCAGCATCCATCTTAGAAATTCTTTGCCCAAATCAATCTATTTGCTTTCTCTGTGCTGCAGATGTGCAGAGTGTCTTTGGTGACAGGCACAGGAGAAGAGGCCATAGCCAGGAGGTGGTAGAACTGACAGTCCAGAAAACTCAGTTCCATAGGAGCAAACGTCACAGGTTAGCTCCTCCCAGACCTGCCTTTCAAGTAACAAAGAAGTCACACAGTTTCTGCAGCATAAAAATCACTCTTGAGAATTTGGAATTTAAATTGTTAGGCCACAAGGCCTCTCTAATCCAGTAAATGAAAGTGATAGGAAAGATCTGGTAAATTATTATGAGGAAGAAATCATAAACATTTTTATAGGATTATGTGTCAAAGATGGATGCTGATAGAATTCACGGAAGAGCTGAGGAATAACTAAGAACACAATTAGCTGTGTGTAGTCTGCTCATTTGTTCTTGGCTGCTTAGACCCAAAATAATCACACAGAAACTATATTATTTGCAATACTCTTTGGTCAATAGCTTAAGCGTATTTCTAGCTAACTCTTATATCCTAAACTAACCCATTTCCATTAATCTGTGTGTTTCCATGTCGCTGTGACTTACAGGGTAAAGTTAAGTCCAGCATCTGTCTCTGGCGGGCCTCCATGGCTTCTCTCTGACTCTGCCTACTCTCTCTCTACATATATATATATATATCTTCCAGCCTGGCTAGGTTCTTTAAGCAATTGGCTGAAATCAGCTTCTTCATTAACCAATAAAACCAGCTCATATATAGTCATATATAGAAGGACTTCTCTTAACATTTCCCCTTTTCTGTTTAAATAGAGAGAAATGATTTAATTTTAACATAGTAAAATTACATATAACAAGATAGGTATTAAGCAAGAATTATAGTTACAATATTTAAATCTACTTTATCATTTATCATAACTAAGGAAAATTACAACTATAGCTATCTATTCATCAACTCCATCAAAGACACAAGAAGGATATAATATTGGGTGCCAATCTGTTGTAAGAGGCTGATTGTTTATTTCACAGCTGCCCAAACTCCCAAAGTAATCACACAAAAACTATATTATTTAAATAGCTGCTTGGCCAATTACTTAAGTGTAATTCTTAGGTAGCTCTTATATCTTTGGTTAACCTATTTCTATTATGTTATATTACCATGAAGTTTGTGGCCTACAAGCAAGGTCTTTCCCCTCTGGCAGCTACATGGTGTATCCTGACTCTGCCTTCTTTCTCTCAGCATTCAGTTTAGTTTTCCCCATCTAGCTCAATTCTACCCTATCACTGGCCAAAATAGCTTCTTTATTAGCCAATGGTATTCACAGCGTACAGAGGAGAATCCCACATCAGTTGTGGACTTAGAACTGATAAATTCTGTTTTTATAATCATCACAATTATTATGTACTCTCTGGATATAATTTGAAAACATTTGAGAGAGATTAAATGTAAAATTATAAATGAGAAAAATAATAAAAACTGTAGAAATCAAGATACTGAATGGGGTTAAAAGCTGATTGCATATTAATATAGGGGAATTTGGGTTCCATAAGTAAATAGAAAAAGAGTCACACTTAAGGTTGGAGAAATCCTTCCCTCATATGTCGAGTGTCCTAGCGTTTGTGAAGTTATGCACTCAGTTTCCTGCACAAGAAAACAGAACAGGTGAAATATACCATTATGAGAAATGACAAAAGCTAGTCACAGAAAGAAAAATACAGTGTGATGCCATTATATGCACAGGCCCAACTAACACTATGCATATATGAATATCTATCTATCTGTCTGTCTATATTTCTATCCATCTGTCTATCTGTCTATCTATCTATCTATCTATCTATCTATCTATCTATCTATCTATCTATCTATCTATCTATCATCTGTCTGTCTATCTATCTTTCTACCTACACACACACACACACACGTATAAATGTTTCAAAATAAGTATATTAAAGTATGGCATATATCTTAAATAAATAAAAATTAAAATTCAGCACAGAAGATATTAAATGACATGGAGACTAAAAGCCAACCTTTGGTTCATTTGGAAACTTGGAAAGAAAGAAGGAATTGATGGGAATAGAATGTTGTTTAGAAAGTAATGACCTAACATTTACCTGCATTAATCAAGACAAATTTTATACATTTAGGATGTCAAATCAGGTAAGTTAGATGCAAAAACATTAAGCCAGAAGAATACACTCCCTTGACAAACAAAGGGAAACTGCAACATGTAAAAACTACAGAGCATCTCATAGAATTCATAATTAACTCTAAAGGAAGAATTAACTCTAAAGAATTAGTCAAGTGACAGATTTCTCAGTAATGATGAAATTCAGAATGTTCAGAATTATATGTAATTATTAAATTATATTAGGGTATGCATATTTGCAGAAAAACAAAAATGGTTTATTCATAATAATATATTTAATATTGTAATGAATTTCAGGAAAATGATTTTAGAGGAAGTATGAGAACTTAGTATACCTACATACTTACATAAGTGTGTGTATTCTTGTCATCTGTGACAATGGATCCCACTCAACAAAAGAAAACTGGTTCAAGGAGTTTATTGTACCAGTCAGAGAATGAATACTTACATACGTACATGTGTGTGTGTGTGTGTGTGTGTGTGTATTCTTGTGATCTTTGACAATGAATCCAACCTAACAAAAGAACACTGGTGCAAGGAGTTTACTGTAGCAGTCAGAGAGTGGTTCAAATTAGGTTAGCGCAGGAAATGAAGAGAACTCTGCAGAGCCTGTTTATGAGCAGGTTTCCACTTTGGGAGACATGAAGCCAACTGGGAACCTTAGAATGGGGTTCACACTATCTTGGAAACATCTCTTGCAAAAAACAAGAGAGTTGGGATATATGTTCTTCAGTTGATGTTATGACTTGACTGAGGGTCATTCTCCGTGATTCTGGTTTGATCTCTGTAGTTACAGGGAGAAAAATACTTAACCTAACTGTTGCAGAAGGTATCCTGGGCAAACACAGGGACAGAGAGCATCAGGAGAATTAGGAACAGTACGTTAAATAAAAATTATTCACTAGCCAATTATCACAGCTATAAGAAGTGTCTGTTCTATTTATCATCTGTCTATCTGTTTATCTGTCTTTCGGTCTGTCTCTGTCTGCCTGACATCTATCCATAACATACCTACATAATATCTAACTGTCATCTGTCTATCTGATCTATCACTTTTTCACCTATCTACCTGTTTTGCACAAGCTTGTATATAAAACTAAAGGAAGCTCAAAGGGAGTATTGTAATAACCTCAAAATCATGACATCTGGTTTTCCCTATTTTTTTTTTCAGGTTGTTTTGTTTTTTATTTTTTTTTCTTGCTGATTTTTTTTATTAATTAATTAATTTAATTATTAAAGATTTCTGCCTCTTCCCCGCCACCACCTCCCATTCCCTCCCCCTCCCCCAATCAAGTCTTCCTTCCTCCTCAGCCCAAAGAGTAAGCAGGTTTCTCTGCCCTGTGGGAGGTCCAAGGACCACCCACCTCCATCCAGGTCTATTAAGGTGAGCATCCAAAGAAGACTGGAAATAATCAAACTGAGGGCAGAAATCAACAAAATAGAAACACAGAAAACAGTCCAAAGAATCAATGAAACAAAAAGTTGGTTCTTGGAGAAAATCAACAAGATTGACAAACCCCTATCCAAACTAATTAAACGACAGAGAGAGAACACGCAAATAAATAAGATCAGAAATGAAAAGGGGGACATAACCACAGACACAGAGGAAATTCAGAGAATCATTAGATCTTACTACAAAAGCCTGTATGGTTTTCCCTATTTTAATTTATATTTGACAATATGTATGTGATCTCTCAGATTGTTATCTTTAGAATCTTTATCACTTATTAGACAAAAATAAAAGGATTAGACATTTGAACATAAGCACCGCAGAAATTATCTATCATCTATTATTTATCTTTCTATTATCTATCAATAATCTACCATCTTTATCACAATGTATTTATCTAGCCATATATATATATATCATCTCTCTAGCCATTGAGCCATCTACTTTTTTATCTATATACATATTTGCTTAGTTACTATTTATATATTTTCTATTATGTTCCAATAGTCTCAAAGTAGGAAATAACTTTATGAGCAGAATTGGAATTAAAATATAAATGAAGTGAATATGAAATTTTTAAATGTGAAATTTTGGGAAGCAATGTATTGTCTTCCTTTCTGATAATTTCACATTTAACTTTATCATATTTATTTTTGTTTACAGAAAGTTCCCATAAAAAGATGCCAAATTTGGGTTTTATTCCAATGTCATGTGTTTTGGTTGATGAATTTACTGGAGACATTTTGAAAGACTTGCCTTTCCTAAAGAGGTAAGGCCTCCATATGTATTAATAAGTACTTGATCGAGAGGGAGGGGGAACGGAGTGGGGGGAGGAGAAGAGGAGTGGGGATAGGGGGAGGGGAGTGGGGGGATGGGGCAAGATGTGGGAGGAGGGGGAGGGAAATGGGAAACGGGGAGGAGGCAGAAATTTTAATTAAAAAAGAATAAAATAAAATAAAAAAATAAGTACTTGTTTGGAATAGATAATAGTCATTTATTAATTATTCTTTGAGAAGGCTTTTTCTGAATAAACTGCAGAAATATGACACATTAAAGATAGTAAATTACATGCAATATATATTTGCAGCATTGCCCATTGCCCATCTTTATGACATCTGTGTGATTTTAATTGGAGAACAAAGCACTCTACTCCTATTTTTAATTTAATAGAACAAGGAATGTTTGAGAGTGTTGGAGACCTGAAGTGGTCCTAACTTGTGAAGCTTCTAAGAAAATACTTTTTTGCATTCAACTTCACATGTTGTATCCCAGGAAGAGGAGAAGAAACTATGGTTTTCAAAGTTATAAAATGTGTTGGATTTGGAGGCCTGGAATCTGATATATGCTTGTGTTTCTTTTTGTCTCCCAGTGATGACCCCATTGTTTCCTCGCTGGTTAAGCACAAGGAATTCGATGAGCTTGTGCACTGGCATTCCCACAGACCTCTCAGTGATGACTATGACAGGACAAAGGCCAATTTCAATGGTGAGCTTGCCGGTTCTGCTAAACTAGTTGAAATCTACATCACTCTGGCCTTTATTTCAAAGTATAAATCACATTGTGAACTCAGATCAAAAGTTTTGGCGAAGAACATTCCACAGGGCATTCAGGTAGACAACAGGAAGGATGTTAACAGAGATTTCTCTCTTTGCTTCCTGGTGGCTATTCATATGGAGGGTGGAGGTGGTTTAGGCAGAGGAGTGCATTTGTGATTTCTGTCTCCTGAGTTTGACACTGTGTTAAGGAAAGAAGTCTTGTAGTTTAAGAAATCCGGATATCATTTGAAGTGTAATTTATAGTGATGAAGCTCTCAGCTCAATGACTGTGTCCCAGGATGAGGGCTTTACTTTTTCCTATCCAGTAATACAAGGAACCAGAATATCTCAGATGGCTTTCTTTTTTATTTTCCCTACTGAAGCTCATTCACAGGGAACAAACAGGTAACACTTAGAGTCTGTCTCTAAAATAAAACAACCCCCCCCAAAAAGAAAAGAAACCTCAAAACACCTGGAAGGAAGGGTACTCTTTGACCCTTGCTTCTTAATGATAATCCAGATAGATTCTGGAGGAGGGTCACCATTACCTCAGTTGTGTACCCAGTGGTGTGCTCCCAGGGTTCCATCGGTAGTTGTACAATGGACAAACCCAGAGTCTTAATTAAAGTTAATGGGTCAGAAATCAAAACAAAAATGCATGAGTTTGGGGAAAAGATTTGTATGTAGATGGGAGAGATGACAGGTTAAATTGGATATAAAAGAGAATGGGTGTAAGTAATTAGAGTGTGCTATATCCATTATCAAAGAACACATTTAATCAATAGAATTACATAACATTCTTAGTATTTGCCTTTGGAAATAGACTTTGAAAAATTGTCTTGAAAGTGTTTAAGCTGCTGGGAGTTGTTGACTAGTGGCAGAATCCTTGACTTGTATGCATAAAATCCTAGGTTCAATTCCATAGGCAAATATATATATATATATATATATATATATATATATATATATTGAAAAATTGACACCTTTGTAGACATGCTGAAAGTTATTCTACAGATGAGATAGCCCAATTTAAGACAACTTAAAACATGTTCTTTGGGCAAACTGCTCAGACAAAATTACTGTTGTACACTAGAAAGAATAGCGCCTGTTTAGGGAGTGGTGTGGAGAGTTAGAGATGTTGCCGAGAAAGCCAAATCATTTTACACTTTAAGTTTTTTTCTTATTCAGAGCATACAAGAGACCCCGATTATCTTAGAAGTGTACAGAAATATCATGTTTTTCAACGATTTTATGGGAACTCATTAGAATCAGTCTCTTCTAAGGTCATCACAACTCAAGGTGCTAAGCCTAAAAATGATTACAGTAAATCCAGGAGCACAAAGACACGTGTAAGTTTCTGTAAATTTCATTATCATTTGAAGCTCTTGCTGCTATTCTCTTTTTAATGGATTTTATTGAGTTATAAATTATTTTTCTGCTCCCCTCCCTTCCAGTTCCCTCCTCTTCAATGTATGTATATTGAGGTCAGAAGAAAGCTTCGTGGAATCCTCTACTTGTATCTTTATAGGGCTTCTGGGGATTGAACTTGGGCTTTAGGCCTGTAAGGCCAGCACCCTTACTCACTGAACTATGTCATTGGCCCTGTAATTTGACCATGTAAAATAAAATAAATCAGGCTCATAAAACCACAGCAAATGTGGGTCGATAATATATTTAAAACATTTAAAAACATATCTTCAGGTAAAACAAATCATTTGTTTATATAATGATCCCTATCCACTCTTGGCTTTCATTCCCCTTTTCTGATTTACTCATTATATATTGTGAACTAAATGTCTTTGGCTTAGGGAATCCAAGCAACTAAGGTGCAAAGTTATCTCAAGGATCTCAATCTAGGGAGGAAGAATGGTGCACATATAAGTACAGACAGAGTAACCCTTGATGAGTAGTTGGATAATTGCTTGTCAGAAGAATGAGACGTTATACTTAGACATGATATTCAGAGAGAACCGCATGATAGTGACATCATGATCACGTAGGGAGTAGAAAGGTAACTTGATAGGAAAGGTAACAGAAATGCAGTCCGGAGAGAATAGCAGGTATCACTACATGGAAACATAAATGAATCTTTGCAAGGTCTCTTTGATGTTGTTACATTTACCCTTTAATATATAACACTACATAGAAATTTAGAAAATTATCTATGGCAAGTCTTTATATTCACTAAGTTGAATTATTATGTTTTCAATCAAGAGAGTCTTAATTAAAAACATATTTTACGACTACTTAAGTATGGGGTGATGGTCAAAATCATCTGAGCATACTTAAAATATTTCACTCATGAAATGTCAATGTGGAATAATTTTTTCTTGTCATGAGCTGTGTTTCTTTCCATTTGGGCAGGAGAGCAAGGCTGACATAATTGCTAGAGAGAATAAGAAGAGGTTGATTGCCAAGGAAGAACAAAGAGAAGAACAAAAATGGAATACCCTGTCATCTTCTATTGAGAAGGAGATGAAAAAGAATTTAAGCTCTGGAATGAAGAAACTGGAAGAGTTTTTGAAATCATGTAAAAGTAACTCAGTAAAAGTTCAAGCTGAAAAAGTTGGGTTAACAGCTTGCTTGACAGCATGGAAGGAGCACTGCCGAGCTGAAGGTGTGTGTAAAATTGGAGTTAGCTTTAAACTAACTGCTGACCAGACAAAGAGCATTGTTAGCAGAACCAATAACAGTGAGACAGAAAAAAAAAAACGCACCATTCACTTTTGAGTTTGGAATTATAAACATTTTCTTTCTGGATAAGTTGGTGTTTATTTATGCCTATTAACTTAGTTTACCCTTAGTTGTTGTGATAAAACACTTTGATAAAAGCAACTTAATAGATAAAGGGTTTATGCTGTCTAATAGTTTGAGGGTACAATTCATTGTTGGGGAAGGCATATCAAAAAAGCGGGAGTTTGAAGCAGCTGGGGACATCATATTCACAACAGGAAGGCAGAGAGTGATGGAAGAATGAATGCACGCTTAGCTCAGTATCTCATTCATGTAGCCTACAATTCCTGCAGGGGATGGTTGGTAGCACTTGTTTAATAGGTGAGAGTGTGCAGCAACTAAAAGAAAGGTGGAATCAAAACAGAAGTGAGAATGAAGATGTGAGCAGAGGGGAGAAACAGTGTGCGTGATGCTAGAGAAGTGGAGGGCTTGTCGGAGTCTGGGTCTGATCGCTGGAAGAGATGGATTGCACTGAGTGAACAGATTTGGCGCTTACATGCAGTAGCTCTCTCTGAACAATAGGGCTAAATGAATGTTGCTAAGATTATAATATTATATTTAAAATAATGCAATTCTTTTCTTTTAACAGAGGAAACATAGGCATATGAGACAGAGCAAAGCTTTATAATTCACCACAAAATTCTACAAATTTCAATTGAATATTTTAACTGTGAACTGTAATATTTTTATCTAGTTCTTTTTGTTCTCAAACATCCATTCATGCCAAGTAAGACAGTTGAGTGTTATTAGACATTGTGAGGATTGATAGAATAGATGATTGATCTTCCTTAATAAATATTTGTTATTTTGATAACTTTTATAACAATTTTATTATTTGCATTTTGTACCAAGGTGAAACCACAAAAGACTTTAGCATAGCTGTTGATATGATGAAGAGAATTCACTCCTTGTTGGACAAACACTCTGAGCTTCTGCAAGAAGCAGATTGGAAACTCATAGCCAGATGTCTTACGTATTTAGGGTTTGATGAACTAGCAAGTTCTTTGTATCCAACTCAGGTAACATAATGTAATAGCTTCACTTTATTTAGCTGTAATTGCCTATACATAAAGCACCCTTTCAAGTACAGCGATCTCCTTTATGTTCATTTTTAATATAAAATATCATCTTAGTTAATCCGACTGCCAAATCTGAGTTACTCAAGTAGAAATTTTTATATTAATTGACTAGCACACTAAATGTCAAATGATTTCTGCAGACTTTTAAAGCTAACCCAATACTTAATTCTAACAAAACAGCTCGTATCTATAATGATGATGATTTATTATGTCAGGCTGTAGCTACAAATATTAGAGTAAACATTTGAAAATCTTGACATCTACTGATTTGCTTGTGTCTCAGAAAAGTGGCAATGCCCTCAAGATGGTTAAAGGGTGATTAATTGTTTTCATATAGAAGAAACTCAATTATAAACATTTCAAAATTTAAATCATGGTATACATTAAAATTGCTTTCAAAACAATCTTTTAAAATAATACAGGATGAAACAGATGACAAAAAAATGAAAGAAAAGAATAAATATTCAGTTGGAATTGGGCCGGCTCAGTTCCAACTAAAATATATGGGTCACCATCTGATACGAGAAGAAAGAAAAGATCCAGATCCCAGGGTCCAAGATTTTATTCCCGATACATGGCAGGTATAAATATGAATAAAAATATTTTTTATATTTTTAGTCATGTATGCATCATTTAGTTTCTTATTGCTCCAGCCCTCCTCCCTCTCCCTCCCTCTCCCTCCCTCTCCCTCCTTCTCTCTCTCTCTTCTTCTCTCTCTCTCTCTCTCTCTCTCTCTCTCTCTCATCTTTCTCTCTCTCTGTTAGCCTTTGTATTTGTCATTGACTTTATAATATTGAGTTATTTCATTTAAAAGTCATGTCAGTTAAAGTTCATTGTTATTTAAAATGCCTCATTTGGACTAATATTTTCTATTTAAGGAAATCAAAATTTCATTTACTATGGTAGACCATTTCCTTGGTGAGGTATTGGATGAATTCACATGCACAGAGTCAAAACTTAACAATGTCTGTGATATGCAGCTATTATCATTCTGTACCAGACTCCAGGGTTTCTGTCAATAGAATTTCATATGTAAACAACATATGTATTCATGAAGAAGTTCAGATAGTTTAAACAGTGAGAAAAATGCTTATGTATTTTCTACCATTCTAGCTATGTTTCTGCAAACATATATAAGATAAATATTGATGGCTACAAAATTTGGAAGTAACCACTTTTGTACACATCAAAATATATATGCATATACCTAAATATGCATACATATGATAACTTGCGTACTATTTATGTATACAAATGCAATTTTGTAGGTTCAATCTGACTAGTTCAGAATTTCAAGTCACTATTCATCAATGAAATGGAAAACCTGGGAGAGCCTGGCTTTAATATAAAGATGCTTATTACCTACCATTTCTGGAGTTTTAAGACCAGAGACAAGATGGTTCCATGAGCCTAGCTTCCAGTGCCAGCTTGTGAATAGAATTACATCACATTGGGGTGGATCAGGTTGTGTGAGGAAGCATTAAGACTGAAGGCAAGAATCAGAGAAAGCTAATTGGGCTGAGACCTTCTATAACAAAATTCTGATTTTCCATGAGCAGGAGACCAATTTCTTATTTTAGTGTAGGCTACAAGGCAGGAAAATTTGCTCCTTCCATACACCTTCTAATTTTTTCATGCCCTTTTCATTCTGATGTGTGGCATGTGGGGAGGACGAGATTCACAGAATGGCAGGTTGTCATTTGAGAGTACTTTCTGTCTTCTGTATTTACATAGCCTTTCCATTTTTTTGACTACTCATCATCTTGATAAATGAAATAATAGAATGCAAAGATGATGCTTCCAAATAGTCTCCCACTGAGGGTAAGAAGCAAAGTGAAGAATCTTTGCTATTTCTGCGCTTTAACCATTTGCTTACTGCCATAAAATTGTGGCAGTAATTTTATGGTTGGCTGGTTCGAACAACTATATTTCTCAAAGATACTCTGTACTCCCAACTATTGAAAACAGCCTTTATAATAGTAAGATCTTATTCTGATGCTATTTTTGAGTGATTTTTATATACTGATTGTGCAAAAGAGCATGTTTCATTATGGTCTTTTCATCCATGTATGTTGTGTACTTTGATCACATTTCTGTCCATACACCTTGCTTCACTGCCTTCCTCATTGGCTCCTTCTTTTTCCTGAATACTCTCTCTGTCCTGTCCTGTCCTGTCCTGTCCTGTCCTGTCCAGTTCTTTTAGTTTTTCTACTCCATTTTCACATGTAAGACTCATTTCTCAGCTGCTGAAAAGCAAACAAATTGCATCCTTTGAGAGAATAAGTCGTCTATCAGAGTTTCCTTTTAATTTTTCTGTGTGTCTGCAGCTCTCCATCATTGAGGTTCAGAAAAATCAGAATGGTAAAGGATTGATCTGTTGGGGTAGCATATGACTTGTTTGATTGATGCAAATCATGGTCTGACCCCTGCAGCGAGAGCTCCTGGATGTGGTGGATAACAACGAATCTGCAGTGATTGTTGCCCCAACCTCCTCTGGCAAAACCTATGCTTCCTACTACTGCATGGAGAAGGTGCTGAAGGAGAGTGATGAAGGCGTGGTTGTGTATGTTTCACCCACAAAGGTAGGGACCAGTGCATCGAATATTTTTCTTTATTCAAAAACTTACTCAAATATTAGACATGGAAGTGTGGTATATCTAGTTTTTTTTTTTTTCACTCGTTAAAAATTAGTAATGGGCTTTATAATAGAATTTTTGTATATAATTTTTGACTCCCCTTCACCACTACCTCCCCTATGATATAGTCCCCTCCACCGCTTCCCTTTATTCTTCTGTAGCCCCCATTCCACTTTCAAGCCACATATATTCTATTATCTTATTTCCCTTCTTTCCTTCTGCACCATTTCCCCTCTTATGTGTCCCTGTCTAGTTTAATGTCCCTTACCCAATCTCTCTTACATTATACATATAATAAAAACTAAATTTTATGATCCAAATATAAGAGAAAACATGTGGTATTTGTCTTTTTGTGTCTGTGTTATTTTGCTTAATACAATAATACCCAGCTCCATTCACTTTCTTTGAACAACATTGTTTCATGTTTGTTTCTGTTTGAATAGAATATTGTATTTGTACAACATTTTTTCTATTAATTTGCTGCTGGACATCAAGCTTTCTTCTCTTTCCTAGCTACTGGAATAGTGGAAGTTTGAACTGTTGTACACATATCTCTTTAGTAAGACTGGAAGACTGGTATATACCCAGGATGGAGTGATGTAGCTAGGTCATGAGGTATTTTCATTTTTCATGCTTTGTGAAACCTCAGTGATGATTTCTATAATGGGTATACCAGACTATACTTTTACCAGTAATGATTAAGGGTTCCCCTTTCCACGTATTTCCCCCAACTGTTAACACATGTTTTCTTGATTTAACCATTCTAATTGGAGTGAGATGGAATCTCAAATCTTTCTCAAGATTCCTGTTGTTATTCAGTGAGCTTCTGTTACACTCAGAGGTAGTAAAATTCTGTTTATTTAGAAACGTGTATTTTTATATTTGCATATTTAGATGTGCATTTCTTTGGTGATTTGGGTAGTATTAATATTTATAAATTTTGGTCTGTCATATTTCTTTATTCATGATGTACTTGATGACACATTTGCTTACTTTTTTCTTTTTCTTCTCTTTTTTACTTTTTAAAAATTTTATTCTATGCTTCTTCTATGTAATGTGTGAGATACAGGGGTCACTCTTCTGAGTACTTCAGCTGGTGTAGGGTAGGGACACTACCACTCCTATAACCCCAGTGCCAGTTTCTTGCTCATTTCAGGAACTAATGGGCATGAGAGGGAAGGGGAAGAGCATCTTTCCTCTGTCCATGCTACCATAATGGGGACGGCTTTCCCTTGCTCATAACATTGGGGTTGGGTCACCTTCACCTTCATCCACCAGGCAGCTTTGCTGTGCTTCCTAGCTGAGGGGCAGGGGCATTTCCTGAGTGCTGCAGCTGTTAAGAGTCAGCTTTCTCACCTGCTGCAGGTAGTAAGGATTGAGGGGGAAAGGAGGAATCTCTCACCTTCCTACACTGCCACATGACCAATGGGTAGTGATGACAGCTGGCACATCACACCTCTACCAACAAGTTTGGCTCTATTGTTACCTAGGTGAAGTGCAGAACCAGCTCTTCCAAGTGTTGAAGCTGGTGATGGGCAGGGACAACTCTCCTGTTCTTGTAACCTCAGGGCTAGTACTCACACCTGCCTTAAGAACTGATGGGAGGAGAGGGCACCACTCCCCTGTCCATATCATCACAGAACAGATTGGGTAATGGGGTTAGCTATCCCTTGTTCACTACTTCAGGGCTAGCTCACCTACACCTGTGCCAGTAGACTTGGCTCCATTGTGTTGCCCGGGCAATGTACAGGGCTTGCTCTTCCGAGTTTTAGCTGGTAGGAATCGGAGACAGTTTTCTGTTCTTATGACCACAGGTCCAACCCACCCATCTGCCTCAGGTAGTGATGGGTGAGGGGTAGGGTGCGGGGAGTGGAGGAGGAGAAGGAGAAGGGCATCCCTTTGCCTACTTTTTTTAGAATGGAAGAATTGGTTTTTTTTTTTTAAATAATTCCTCAAATTTTGTGTAATGAATAATACATCTTTTTATGAACCACAATGAAGTATACATTCATGAATCAGGCTTCTACCTTAGCTTATTACATTTATTCATTCCAATGGTAATGTTAAAATCTTTGTGTAATTGGAATTATCCACATTTTCATGTGGAGACTGTCTTTGTTAGGTATTCCTTTTGCTATGATAAGATATCATGATCATAAGAAACTTTGGGAAGGAACGGTTTATTTCAGCTTACACTTACATAGCACAGTTAATGGCTGAGAGAATCAGGATAGAAGCCCAAACTGGGTCAGAACCTAGATGCAGGAATTGATGCAGAGGCCATGGAGGGGTGCTGAGTACTGGCTATTTTTGTCATGGTTTGCTCATCCTGCTTCCTTATAGTAGCAAAGTTTACTAGCCCAGGGGTGAAACTCTCCACAGTAAACTGCCCCCCCACATCAATTATTCATCAAGAAAGTTAGCCACAGGTCCATCTGATGGTAGCATTTTCTCAGTAGAGCTTTCCTAGTTGCAGATGATTCAAGTTTGAGTCAAGTTGACATAACAATAGCCAGCACAAGAGGGTTGTGTGTTCAGATATATTAAAATAACTGGAAAGTCACTTTTAAACCTATTTATAGATGTATTATAAATTTTACAGTTTCATCTATATGATGTGTACTTTGGGGAAACGTGTAATAAATTAATAAAAGTGTGTAATAGATGTTTGAAGGTTTATAGATTCCTCTGGCCACGCTACCTGCTTGACCCTTAGTGAGACTCTACAGATTTGTGTATATAGTCAAGCTTCTGACATCTGAGGGAGGGTCTGAAATATGAGATACAAATTTGTTTGAGATTCTTTTTGTGATAGCCTTGGATTATAAGTGGTGATCATTTAATTGCACTGTATATGTTAGTTTTTCTGCTTTATAGGATATGCTTATCATTTTACTTTCAGATAATTGTTTTCTATGTCTGTTTTACTGTAGGTTGTTGTTAATCAAAGAAGTTCAGATTTTTAGTCCAACAGTTCAATGGGAGAGCTTTTTACTCTAGAGTGGGTAGATAAAAAGGTTTATTTAGTGTTCTGCATTCATAGCAGAACGTAGTTTTGAACATCTCCATCATTAAATTTTGCTGACCTACACTTTATTATGTAACTAATACATCTGTTTTCCTGTCATTCAGGCACTTGTTAATCAAGTGGCAGCAACTGTGCAAAAGCGTTACACCAAAACTTTGCCAGCTGGTCAAGTTGTGTGTGGCGTTTTCACTAGGGATTATCGTCATGATGCCCTGAACTGCCAGGTTTGCCATACTATTTAATAAACTTAATATTAGATTATATAACAATGATATGTCTTTTTGACTAGAAATCTAACATCTTCTCAAGACTTGTGCAAGTAATTTCTTGAATTTGTGAAGGACAAAACTGCTTCAGAGAAAATACAAATTTGTCAAATTCTAAAGAATGTGAAAAATAGAACTCATTTTCTCTAAAGATATATTCATTTTGATTTAAACTTTTAGTTTATATCTCATTCACCATGTTGCTTTACAATGGATTTCAAAATGATACAGTGGTCTTACAAGCTACCAAAATTTAGTGAACAGCCATATATTATCATAATTACTTTCTCTTGTTAGATACTCATATCAGTTAAAAGGTTTGTGTTGTGTTGTAGTTAATGAATGCACTGTAGTGTTAGTGAAGTTACAGTTTTCTACCTTATTGAATTATCAGATAAATAATTAAGATAAAATGAAAACTAATACATGCTTGTAGAGCATTATATTGTAGACTTGGCAATGTGTTGCCTGGATTGCCTTTAAAAGAAACATCTTCTAATGGATAAGGAAAATGTGGTATATTTACACAATGGAGTACTACACAGCAGAAAAAAATAATGACATCTTGAATTTTGCAGGGAAATGGATGGATCTAGAAAACATTATTTTGAGTGAAGTAACCCAGAAACAGAAAGACAATTAACACATGTACTCACTCAAAGATTTTTTTTTAACTTAAAGCAAAGAAAACCAGCCTACAAATCCCAATCCTGGAGAACCTAGACAACAATGAGGACCCTAAGAGAGACTTACATAGATATAATCTACCTGAGAAGCAGAAAAAGACAAGATTTCCTGAGTAAATTGGGAGCATGGAGACCTTGGGGGAGGGTTGAAGGGGAGGGGAGAAGCAGGGAGGGGAGCAGAGAAAAATGTAGAGTTCAATAAAAATCAATAAAATTAAAAAAAAACAAAGAAACCTCATCTAACACAAATTCCCTATTAGTGTTAGATCTGAAAGAACTAAGTAAAATTAAGCCAGGCCATGGTGGTGCATACCTTCAATCCCAGCACTTTGGAGGAAGAGGCAGGCAAATCTCAGTGAGTTTGAGGCCAGCCTGGTCTACAAAGTGAGTTCCAGAACAGTCAGGACTGCTACACAGAGAAACCCTGTCTTGAAAAACATAAACAAAAACAAGAGTTAATATTAATGACTTTGATTTTTACATATTTTTCTTTTTAAATTACTTATTTAGTTAAAATATTCTTATTTCTATTTGGAGAATTGTATACGTGTTTGAGGTGTATTAAGATCATATCCACCTACCCTGTTTTCTCCTTCTACCTCCCTCCTCTCCTTCCATTCCACAGTATCATGTCTCTTTCCCAGCAGCCACCACCTGCCAATAACTCCTCTGTGGGGGTGTGGCCTTGTGAGTGCTTCTTCATTCATGCTGGAATTTTGACTGGTTTGTTCTCCAGGTTTTATAAAGAGATAACCACCACAGTTACTGTAAGTGCATGGGTGGAGCTGCCAGGCCTGGATCAGAAGACAGCAGTTCACAATACACTATGCCTTCCCCTGGCTTTCTGGATCTATCCATTTCCTTTACTGTTTCTTGTGTTTGGAAAGAGATCAAAATGTGTCCCATTCAGGGCTGGACACCGTTGGAAGGTTCATAAACAAGAACCTGCATTTCAAATTTGATATTTTATTATTTTGTCCCAGGGAAATTGAAATTTCATGTCGTTCAAACTATTATTACACGTGCAATGAATCCAATTCTTAGATGTAGTATCAGATCTTCATTATTGGAAGATACATTCATGAAGCTTTGCCTCATGTAATTTTATACCATGCACATTCTAAGTGTTACTTCACACCCTACTGCTGATTTTAGGTCCTTGTTACCGTACCTGCCTGCTTTGAAATTCTGCTACTGGCTCCTCATCGCCAAAGCTGGGTGAAGAGGATCAGATACGTCATATTTGATGAGGTAGGTTTGATTTCACGTCTCAGGATAACTTTCTAGTGTTCATAAATATTGCATGTCTTTAGTGATTTGGGACATCTGTCCCTTATGTAATTTAGATGCAATTTTCTTCTGAGCATTTCCCCAGCTGAATCACCCTCTTGGCTCACTTCTTCTGTTGTGACTAAATATTGTGTAATGGTGAGAGTTCTGCATGCATGAGAAACCAGTAATATATGGTGATGCTGTTGTGGAGAGAACAGAATTAAACTCATAATACAAGTTTCCTTTGATAGAAATTTAAAATCTAGTCTGGTTGTCAAAGCAAAGGTTTTTGTGCTTCAGCAAGTGCTGAGAAATGATTCTGTCTGTCATGATCTTAAAGGAAAACAAATGGCCTATTCAAAATATTGGTCTGAAAGTATGTTTTCAAAAAGGCATTTGTGAGAAAATCTAGAGAGAGGAATTTATTGTTAGTCTTAAAGGGACTAACTGGTTGCAAAGGAGATTCTGATCGAATAGGCTACATTTCAAGCAGTGAACCTTAGCTGAGGTACACAGCTGGGTCAGGCAACTTGGGAGGGGCCAATGAAAAACCGATCTCAACTTACCCCATCATTAAAGCTAGAGATCCAGAGAACCTGGAGCCCCACTGAAGTAGTACCTGTGAATCAGTGTCCCTGAGCACTAGAGTGGGGTGAAAACCAGAGTAGATGCAGACGTTCTGATGGAAGCCACATGGGGGAGTTCTGTAGCAGCATCGTTCACTATACTTATTGAGAGACTTAGAGCCCCATAGAAAAGTACATTCTTTGATTCCTGGATTTTAAGCTGAAAAGAAAAAAAAAGAAACCTATTTTAGCTAATCTTTACTTTGTTTCAGTAATAATAATAATAATAATAATAATAAAATGAATAGTTTTAGTCCTGGGGGTTAAATCCAGGTCTTTGAAGCAGTTCACCATTGTCCCAAATCCCCAGGCCTTTCTTTGTGTTATAGACTTGAAATCACCCAATAAGTTGTGCTTTTATTTTGTGGATACTGAGTTGTTATGTGTAGAGAGCTGCGTGGAGCCGCACCTGATGGTGCTGGCTTCTGCCCTCCGCTATCCCAAAAGCGAGTGCTCTTTGTAATAATCAACTCCTTATATGGCTAAGGCCTGACTTATGCTATTATCACGTAATGATCGTCAGCTGCTTGCATATGCCCACGTGGCAATCCCGGGTTGGCGGCCCGTGCCTATTTAAGGGCTGGGAGCGGTTTGCCCGGGGGGGGGGGGGGGGGCGAGGGAGAGAGAGAGAGAGAGAGAGAGAGAGAGAGAGAGAGAGAGAGAGAGAGAGAGAAGCTGTAAATAAGGTCTTGAATAAACTGATTGCAAGAAGAGCTCCGGTGTTGCTTCTTCCTTGCTGGTTGAGGCCGGCGCGACAGTTATGCTTATTTTTACTTAACCTATATATTTTGTGTCCTTGGAATTTTGGATAGTTTTATTTAAATAATGCTAGGCTATACATGCATGTATACCAAACACCCATATGTATAAAATTTTAAAATATTATAAGACACCGAGTTGTAGCTTGGATTTCAAACTCTGAAAGGATATAACATTGAACCCCTCAGTTCTTCCAATTTATTATGAGAGCAACTGCTAAAGGCTTTGAAGGCTAGTGTCTATTCTTCCAGAATCAGGGAAAATTGCTAAATATTACCAAAATTAAGTTAATATTTACTAGAATGGTATGTCATCTGACCAAGACAAAAATCAAATGGGCAATAGAAAATATGTATATACACATTTCTACACATGTATGTAAAACTGCTTACCTGATAGTAAGTCTTTTAAATTTGTTTCCGGGGGTTGGATTTAACGTTTTTATTTAATACTATGTTCAAGAATCCTTCGTTCATCTAATCGAATTTGGTCATGTATTCATTTAATCAGCCTCATTTGAGGAATGTCTCCCTAGAGGCAGGCATTGTGTCAATGTAAGAGTTATCCAGATTTGAGGATACAGATTGAGAGAGATGTTATTTATTTATTTATTCATATATTTATTTATTTATTAAAGATTTCTGCCTCCTCCCCGCCCCCGCCTCCCATTTCCCTCCCCCTACCCCAATCAAGACCCCCTCCCTCATCAGCCCAAAGAGCAGTCAGGGTTCCCTGCCCTGTGGGAAGTCCAAGGACCTCCCACCTCCTTCCAGGTCTAGTAAGGTGAGCATCCAAACTGCCTAGGCTCCCACAGAGCCAGTACGTGCAGTAGAATCAAAACCCAGTGCCATTGATCTTGACTTCTCAGCAGTCCTCATTGTCCGCTATTTTCAGCAAGTCCGGTTTTATCCCATGCTTTTTCAGACCCAGTCCAGCTGGCCTTGGTGAGTTCCCGAAAGATCATCCCCATTGTCTTAGTATGTGGGTGCACCCCTTGAGGTCCTGAGTTCCTTGCTCGTGCTGAGAGAGATAAGTTAAATCAGGGAACACAAACGCTTATAAGCTGCCAGCAGTGCTTCCTGTGAAGTTCAAGGTGTCAGTCACAATTGCAACAATGGCAGAAGGCAGGTTGGAGGACCACTCTGGAATGGATGGATGGTCAGCAAAACCCTTTTAAACTATTGACACCAAGATGAACTTCACTGATTAAGAGGCCATGGTTATATGTTGACTTTTTATTTTCTTTTTAAGAATATTTTATATAAGAGAGATAACAATATGAAATCTCTGTGGTGGGAAGTGTGTGCTGAGGAACAAAGAAATGGCTGATGTGTATGGGTCGCAGTAAGAGAGGATGAGTGAGCTCACGTGATGCTGGAATAGCAGGAGTGGACCACATTATGCTAATCATTATGTATCCCATTAAGTGATTAAATTCCTTGTTCCACAAGGAAGGGAAAAACATTAACTAGTGACATGACTAGATATAACTTATCTTTGAAGCATATTTGCATGTGATGTCAAGAATGTAGTATCCAGTTAGGACAATAGTCACAAAGGTACTGTATTGTGACTGAGATGAGGTGTGTTGATTGTCAATTGTCATGGCAAAAAAATGCATAGGCCTGAAAGAAACTTCTGAAAGCAAAATAAAAATTAATGACAGGTGTATTGGTTAAAAATATTTAAAAAATTCAAGTGCCAAGATGTTCTAAATCTGGATTTTTCTAGTACTTCTTTAAACTTGCTGTGGTTCACTAAAGGCAATGGGAAATACCTCTGATCAATTAAGATTCTATGTGTTATTTTGATTTGCCATTCTTAAAACTAACTTGTGAATTGAAAGCATTCTTTTCTTTTAATAGGTACATTGTCTGGGTGGAGAAATTGGAGCAGAAATCTGGGAGCATCTCCTTGTCATGATCCGATGTCCGTTTTTGGCCCTTTCAGCTACCATAAGCAACCCTCAGCATCTTACTGAGTATGGATTCGATTCTATTTTGGACAGAATGTTTATTATTTTGAAAGTTTGGATTTCATAATCGTTTTTGGGGCTTAGACTTCCCTCATTTTCTGGTTCATCCATTGCACTCCCTGAATCTTCAAGCTACTGTCTGTTTAGTTCTTTTTTTTTTTAATTAATTAAAAATGTCCACCTCCTCCCATCCTCCCATTTCCCTCCCACTCCTCTCACACCCCTCCCCCTTGCTCTCCAGTCCTAAGAGAAGCCAGGGTTCCCTGCCCTGTGGAAAGTCCAAGGCCCTCCCCCCTCCATCCAGGTCTAGGAAGCTCTGCATTCAAACAGACTGGGCTCCCCAAAAGCCAGTACATGCAGTAGAATCCAAATCTGGTGTCATTATCATTAGTTTCTCAGTCTGCCCTCATTGTCAGCCACATTCAGAGAGTCCGATTTGATCACATGCTCATTCAGTCCCATTCCAGCTGGCCTTGATGAGCTCCCATTAGATCAGTCCCACCATCTCCGTGGGTGAGTGCAGGCTTCACAGTCCTGACTTTTTTGCTCATGTTCTCCCTCCTTCTGCTCTTCACCTGGGCCTTGGGAGTTGAGTCCAGTGCTCCAAAGTGGATCTCTGTCTCTATCTCCGTACATTGCTAGATGAAGGTTTCTTATCAATGGCTTCTCAGTCAGCACCCCATTTCAGCCACATTCAGAGAGTCCGGTTTGGTCGCATGCTCATTCAGTCCCGGTCCAGCTGGATTTGGTGAGTTCCGATTAGAACAGGCACACTGTCTCAGTGGGTGGACCAACCCCTCGGGGTCCAGACTTCCTTGCTCATCTTCTCCCTCCTTCTGCTCTTCAATTGGACCTTGGGAGCTCAGTCTGTTGCTCAGATGAGGGACTTTGTCTCTATCTTCATCCATCGCCGGACGAAGATTCTATGGTGATATTCGAGATAATCATCAGTGTGTTAGTGGGGCAAGGCCAATTCAGGCACCCTCTACTCTGCTGCCCAAGAACCTAGCTGGAGACATCCCCATGGACACCTGGGATCCCTTCTAGAGCCAAGTCTCTTGGCAACCCTAAAATGGCTCCCTTAACGTAGATAACTTCTTCCCTGATCCTATATCCACCCTTCCTCCATCTTCACCTTCCCACTCCCCCAAGCTCTCCCTGTCTTTCCCTTTCCCCTTCCCCCAAGCCCACCCCCATGCTCCCAACTTTTGCCCAGCAATCTTGTTTGCTTCCAATTTCCAAGAGGATCTATATGTTTTTCTTTGGGTTCACCTTGTTATTTGGCTTCTCTAGGCTTAATGTCCTTGGTTTATGGTTAGAGTCCACTAATGAGTGAGTACATACCATATTCCTCTTTTTGGGTCTGGGTTATCTCATTCAGGGTAGTGTTTTCTATTTCCATCCATTTGCATGCGAATTTCAAAATGTCATTATTTTTTACAGCTGAGTAGTACTCTAATGTGTATATATTCCACACATTCTTTATCCATTCTTCTGATAAGTCTTGGCTACTTTCTACAAAGAAATACCCAGTGTCTCTTGGGTCAGGTATGTAGTTGAATAGGAAGTATCATGTCATAGCTCAAAAATAAAGTGATAGCTGCATATTCCTTTTATTTTACTCTACCTCCTTTACTGGTAAACATAAATCAGGGTGATAGAATGATACATTTAGTCATAGATTCAAGATCATCCCATTTTGTAAATTTTTTTTTGTTTAGAGAGCAAAGCTTTATTAGCTCGGATGTTGAGCACTGATAACAATACATCCCTTAGCTTCTCCCATGTGTCACATTTTCTCCTAAGTACTTTGCATACAGTAATTTATCTTAATATTATCAATATTAGATGTACTACTATATCCATTGTTACTCTTACTTAATAGTACTTTTACAAGTCTATTGATTTTTAAACTTAAAAGGCAGGCACAAAAATATTAAGTGATTCATGCAGGATTCAGAGTTAATAATAAGGAAGCTAGAATTTTATTTCAGGTTTTATGGCTATAGATCTAATTCCATTATGTGAAAGTTTTAAGACATATGATTTCTTTTGTATTTAATTACTTTCACATAAATTATTTCTGTGTTCTGCTTAAATAATGTATGAGTTACTTTTGTGTTGATGTGAACAAAAATGCCTTAAGGGAGGGATGCCTTTATTTAGACTCAGGGTTATAGAAAGATTTCAGCCCATCACAGTGGAAAAGGCAAGGAGCAGAGGCTTCAACCATGGAAGTGGGGAGCCTGAGGTAGCAGTTTGTTTACATGACAACAGACAGGAAGCAGAGAGAGCTAGATGAGAACCAGTGGCTAGCATAACCTTTGTGATAGCTGATGCTGGTTGTCAATTACTCTTCAAAGTCCCTCTGCTAGTGACTGACTTCTGTATGCAGCTCCTACCTTCTAATGACTCCACAGCTTTCAAAATAATACCAAAGCACTTGAAACATGAACCATTGGCACATTACTGATTAAAATCATAAGTAATATATTTATTTTTTTAAAGGTGGCTCCAGTCAGTAAAGAGGTACTGGGAACAAGTAGACAGTACAGTGGGAAAAATAACTTTTTCCAAAAGAAATGCTGGTGCCCGTGGCAGTCGTCACGAAGACCAAGCGCAAGCTAGACAGTCATACAATGTTAGACTTGGTATGTATGCTCTGTGTAGTTGTACAGCCTTATTTTTGCTCAGTTTAGCTATTTGCTTTAAAATTATTCCATTCACCACATTTTTGATAATTTGGAAAATCTCACTCTTCCCCTTTCAGTGATCTACGGAGAGAGATACAATGACCTAGAGAAGCACGTATGTTCTGTGAGACAGGGTGAAGTTTGCTTTGATCATTTTCACCCATGTGCCGCACTAACCATAGATCATGTAAGTAGCAACCTTTGCCACAGTTGTTCCATAGAACAGCACTGTCTGGCTAACAGCGGAAACTATAATGCTGTGCAGAATGCATCCGAAGTGCAGCCTGATGCTAGAATGCAGAGGGAACACTACAATGTTGATTTAAAAGTGAACAGCAGTGTTCTAGTTTCTGTACTTCCTCAATATTAGGATGCCATTAGGATCCTCAAGGTTTTAATACTACTAAACACATTGACTTGATGATCTTATTAGTCTGGGGACATTATTTCTGTCCTTTTTCCCCTTTATTAATCACCCATGTCAGCCTCTCCCTTAACTAACTCACTTCTGCACCACTAATGAAGTGCCGAGGACAGCACTTAACCTCTTTGCTCAGTGCAGCTACACGCATGTGTGGGAAAGTCTCACATGTGAAAACATGACTAATGTGTATGATCTGAAACCAGGAACACATGCTTCCCATTGACATGACAATCAAGTCATGACTCTTTGGTAATGGCTCAGCAATGTAGAGACCTTGAAAAATGTCAACCAGCTATTGCATGGTCAGAGGAGGATAATAGGAGGATAATTTATTAAATGTTTCCTATATGTACCTGTCGTCCTTTCTCATTCTGCTCCCTAGAAAGGTTCATTTAAACTCACATTCGTCCTGAAAACGATAGCCATTTCTTCTTCTTCCCCCTCTGACCTGAAAAGTAAAGTATATACTATGTTCTGATAGTATATTATGGCTCTTAATTTTAATTCTATTCCTTAAAAGAGTTTACTGAACTTCTTTAAAAACAGCTAAGGATACAAGACCTTGACAGCTAAGGTCTTCCAGGGCCTTTTTCTTTTTTTTTTCATTTTTTTTATTCTTTTTTAATTAAAATTTCCAACTGCTCCCCGTTTCCCATTTCCCTCCCCCTCCTCCCACATATTGCCCCCTCCCCCTGCTCCCCTCCCCCTATACCCACTCCTCTTCTCCTCCCCCCAGTCCATTCCCCCTCCCTCTCGATACTGAAGAGCAGTCCAAATTCCCTGCCCTACAGGAAGACCAAGGTCCTCCCACTTCTATCTAGGTCCAGGAAGGTGAGCATCCAAACAGGCTAAGCTCCCACAAAGCCAGTTCATGTATTAGGATCGAAACCTAGTGCCATTGTCCTTGGCTTCTCATCAGCCTTCATTGTCCGCCATGTTCAGAGAGTCCAGTTTCAACCCATGCTTATTCAGTCCCAGTCCAGCTGGCCTTAGAGAGCTCCCAATAGATCAGTTCCACTGTCACAGTGGGTGGGTGCACGCCTCGTGGTCCTGATTTCCTTGCTCATGTTCTCCCTCCTTCTGCTCCTCATTTGGACCTTAAGAGCTCAGACCGTTGCTCCAAATTGGGTCTCTGTCTCTCTCTCTCGATCCATCGCCAGATGAAAGTTCCCGTGCCATTCTCCTTGGCCTCTCGTCAGCTCTCATTGTCCGCCACATTCAGAGAGTCCGGTTTTATCCCATGTTTTTTCAGTAGCAGTCCAGCTGGCCTTGGTGAGCTCCCAATAGATCGGCCCCACTGTCTCAGTGGTTGGGTGCACCCCTCATGGTCCTGACTTCCTTGTTCATGTTCTCTCTCCTTCTGATCCTCATTATAACCTTGGGAGCTCAGTCCGGTGCTCCAGTGTGGGTCTCTGTCTCTATCTCCATCCATCGCTAGATGAAGGTTCTATGGCGATATGCAAGATATTCATCAGTATGATTATAGGATAGGTTCATTTCAGGTTCCCTATCCTCAGGTGCCCCAATGAACTAACTGGGGACATTGCCCTGGGCATCTGGTAGCCATTCCAAGTTCAAGTCTCTTGCCAACCCTTAGGTGGCTCCCAGGGCCTTTTTCTACATTGCATTTCCTGAATGTGTTTTGCTTGGAAGCCCTTCTGCTATACGCTGTTCATCCCAAATGCTACATGTTGGTGCCTAGATCTTGATTTGTCCTTTGAAACTCTTATAATGTGGAGCCTTTTTAGAATCTTGCTGTGTTTTCCTCAACTGGTAAGTTAACTTCTCCTTAGCACTTTGTGTTTGTGTGCCTGAAAAGTCACAGAAATTACCACTGATTTCCAAAGTGGTTGCACAAGTTTGCATTCCCACCAGCAATAGATGAGTGTACCCCTTTCTCCACAACCTCTCCAGCAAAGTCTATCATTGGTGCTTTTTATTTTAGCCATTCTGACAGGTGTAAGATGGTATCTTAAAGTTGTCTTGATTTGCATTTTTGCATGCAAATGGACGGAAATAGAAAACACTATCCTGAGTGAGAAATTACCACTGAACTTTCAGCACTTGCCTTTTAGTGTTCTGAAATAACTGCTGTGGGATGAATTTCCTGTAGCTCCCGTTACTAACATATTGTTGTGTGAATACTGGCTGTTTTTTAAAGTGTAGCTGATTGGAATTATGTTTTTAAAATACTCACACATTTCACATCTTTTAACTACCTCAATTGTATGATGGAGGTCCCACTACAGTTGCATTTTACAAATAATGGAAGTGAGTCGTGAACAACCATGTCACTACTATAGCACTAAGTAAATGGTGTAAATCAGTTGTAATCTCAGATTCATTGATTAATTCTGTGTTAATATGAAAATTTTGTCTATCATATATACTGATGTGCCATGTATACATCATGTATACATGATCATGTATGTCGTAGACTCATATATATATATATATATGTGTGTGTGTGTGTGTGTGTATACACACACACATGAGCACCACATGATAGTATTTGGCTGTGTATTGCAATGACTTCCAAAGGCAATGAAATGGATCTGAATATGGAGTTTTTCTAGTAAAATGCTTGTGAAGAAAGCTTTCATTATTAGTGGTAAGAGCCCAATTCAAACTCCAAATTTAACTGGAAAATATCCTGTGCCTTAACTTATTCTAAGAATCTAGATATTAATACAGTCATTAGTAATACAAAAATCCACTTGTAGTCTCCCTCTTTTCTTCCTTTTCCCCTCTTTCTTCCTTGTGTCCTCACCCCCTTTCTGATATCTACAGATTGTCTGACATTCTCAGTATTATTGAGTGTCTTTAAAAATAGCACAGTACTTTAAAAATTACTTGTTTTGTGTAAAGTGATTAAGAAATGTTATCTTTAAACAGATTCAAGTATTCTGGTTCAGAGCTTGCTCCAAGTGCCTTCCCTCTCTTCTTCAGTTACTCTATTAAAGGAGTAACTGAAAATCAATAGAGTAGTTACAGTGTGGTCTGACCCTATGTGACTTCTGCAAAGGTCATGCAGTTGTAGCCTAGGCAGTTTGGATACTCCTCTTAATAGACCGGGATGGAGGTGGATGGTCTTTGGACTTCCCACAGGGCAGGGAACCCTGATTGCTCTTAGGGTAGACGAGGGAGGGGGACTTGATTGGGGGAGGGGGAGGGAAATGGGAGGTGGTGGTGGGGAGGAGGCAGAAATATTTAATAAATAAATAAATAAAAAGGAAAAAAAGATTTGGTAGCAAGGGTATAGAGTAAATACTAGACTTAGGCATTATTAAATGAATTTTACAACCATTTGCGTAGCATATACTTATATAGGTCATTTCCTATAGAAGAAAAATAGAAGTGAGTGTAAATTCTAAATGTGTAGATAATTCTGAACTTTTTTTAAAAATTAAACTTAGATCAAATGAGAGAGCTAAGTGACTTAAGAATATCCCAAAATGTGATAAATTGTAGCAACATAAAGAGAAGAATAATCTGTCTGTTTCCTTTATGGCTATATCAGAAAAGTGATTTCCAAAACAAGAGATAGGAGAGTACAAATGACTTAGCCTTAGCTCAACAGAATCAAGGGATCACCAGTAAGAGATTGCCCTCAGCCATGTATGTCTTGTTTCTGGCAAACTGAAGCCTTGTTTGACCTTTGCTATCAGTTATCTTGCCATCCAGGTACAGCTGCTGCTGTCTGGAGAGCTGTGAGCCCTGGGAAACCCTTGAAGTAACTGCTGTCTCTTCCTCAGTATGGATTGAATGTGAAGATCACCCGTGGTACAGGGACACTTGTATTTACAAAATAACCGCTGTATCATGATCTAGTTTTAGTTCTCTTTTTTCTCTGCCTAGATTTGTTTAGGTTTTGCCTTCTTGCCAATTTGCCAGTTTGTAGTGAAAAAAAAAAAAACTGGATTGAGTCCCAGCCTGGACCATAAAATTGTTATATTCCTTAAAACTTATGAAGTATGAACTTATTAATTGATAAACCACATCAATGGATGAGCACTAATCTTATGTCAGACATATGGCTAAGACTCATATCTATTTTTTACTTTATTCCCTACAACAAATTCGTGACAAAGACAGATCTAATGTTTTATTTTAGAAATGAAAAGACTGAATCTTCTGTAAATGGGTAAGAAACTCCAGCAACCCTAAACCTGTGACCCAAAAGATTTGTATTTTAAAACTTACAAGGATTCGTGGATTAATTTTTGTTTCATTTAGTTTGGCTGCAAAACTAAGCACTCCCAAGTGATAATTAAAATGAGAACGTAAGGATAACATTGGGGGTGGTGCTAGAGACCAGCTTTGACAAGTATACCACCTAACCAGGGTAGGGGCATGGAGATTAGAAAAATAAGAATAAAGACACGAGTGAAAATAATAAACCAGAAGCATAGAATAGTATCTGAAGGGAGTTCTAGTGAAGACTAAAATTGCCCACATTTAATTTCTATTTGCTTATAATACCCCTGATCCCAAAACATAGGAGTAAGATAAAAAATGCTGCATTAACATGATACAAAAAAAAAATGAACAGACCTGTTGAAGATTGTGGGCTACATTCTCACTTAAATTTTCTGTTGCTAGAACGAGACAGTAATGCTCACATCCTAGACCAAAAAATTCTGTAGGCAAACTACTCACTGGGTGGAATCCCTAAGGGAGTAGGAACTTTGTTGGATCCTTAGATTTTTGTATAAACAGATATACTTAACTACTTCTCTATTACTGAAATACGAGGTCTGGATATTAGCCTCACCTCTTGACAAAAACTTGGAAGAGCAGAACTCTCTGGTCTAAATCTAGGTGGGATCTTTGATTGAGGTAGAAATGGACAATAACCTTGAAGGAACAGAAGTAATTTCCAACTCTCTGACCTATGGTCAGGGTAGAATGGCAACAACTTTGAGGAAGCTGAAATTCTTTGACCTTCAGAGAAGGTGGAAATAGGCTCGCATTTTGGGGCCTCCACAAGTTGGCAGTGGATGGAAGTCTCTGCAGTTAAGGGGACCTTGATGAAGACCCAAGTTCATTTCCCAGGACCCACACTGGTTGTTTCACAACAGCCTATAACTCCAGCTCTGGGGTTCTGTCACCCTCTTTTGGCTGGGGGGCGAGGGGTCAGTACCTCCCCCAAATACACAGAATTTTTAAAATTTCTTTTTTTAAAAGGACATAGACTCAATGCCATCTTCACTATTTTCCCAGCTTTTAATGATCAAAGCAAGCATTTCTTATAAACGTTCACACCCTATAGGTTAAAGAAAATATTAATAAGTTTGATTTCATTTTCATCATAGATTGAAAAGTATGGATTCCCTTCTGACCTTGCCTTTTCACCTCGAGAAAGCATCCAGCTATATGACGCCATGCTTCAGGTCTGGAAAAGTTGGCCCCAGGCCCAGGTAAAAAAATCTTTATGGAATCCATACTGTTATGGTAGAGCTCACTATTGCTATTCAGAAACACAGTCACCATTTTTACCACTTGGATTTGATGGTTTGAAATGATTAGCAGACCGTTTCCCATAGGAAATGGCCTCCTTATACCTTCTCAGATAGATGGGTTAGAAACAGTGTTAAATATCAGTTCCTGAAAATGTCCTTTCTTTCTCCTTTCTAGAAATTGTGGTATTGAGGTCTCCTTTCCCACTCTGGGTTTCTAATCCTCAGATTCTTTTCTTCTTGTGTTGTTCTCTATGTCTTGAATGCTGGTGTTTTCCCTGGAGACCTGTTTGCTCTGTCTTCTTGCCATTGAAGAGTTCATACAAATGTCTATAGCCTAGAAGGTATGGGGAGGTAGGAAAGAGAAGTCCAACTGCCTCTAACCTAAGAGACCATAAAACTGTCAAGGAAGAATATAATTGTGAAATATTTTTAGGTTTTCTGATATTATTTTTATGGAATTTTATGGTCTTTCACTCCCAGAATCTGTGTCCAGAGAACTTCCCTCTTTTTAAGAACAAAGTAGTCATTAAAAAAATGGATGCAAGAAAATATGAGGAGAGCTTAAAGGAAGAATTCACCAACTGGGTTAAAAATGGGAATGAGGAGAAGGTAATTTCACACATTTTGATCAAAATACTCTATTTTGTTTTTCCTGGGTTGTATCATTAAACCAATAATATCATTTCTCTCCTTTGTAGTTTGCAATGCTTATTTTAGATTTTTAAGATTGACTTGCTGTATAATGATTCTGAACTAGAACAAAAAAAGAAAGAAAAATGATTTTTTATCTCTTTTTCATTGTACCCTAAAACTTGGCAAGAGACTTTGGGTTCCTCATGAATTTGGTGGCAGATAAGAGATAATATAGGACTCATGTTTGGGATTATTGATGGTTTTGTCAGGATAAAGATGTGGCTCAAAAAGCTGAAACCCATTTTTGCTTTTCTTAGTTTTGAAGTTTTATTCTCTTTAAAAATCTTTGTTTGAGAATTTCATGTACATGTGCATTATGTGCTTCCAAATCTACTCCCTAATCCTCCCCCCCTACCATTTCCTCTTCCAACCTCACATGGTCCTTTTTAAACTCACTGAGTCCACTCAGTGCTGCCAGTATGTTCATGGCTGTGGGGTCATCCACTGGAATGTGGGCCACCTATCAATATATGCAAAGAACGCTGGCTGTCCTCTACCCACAGAGGACCATTTGGTGCTAGCTTCTCAGTTAGGGTAAGACTTTGCGTGTTCCTCCTCACTCATGCTGAAATTACTTCGGGACTGATCTTGTGAGCTCCTTTGCAGGCATCCACACTGCATGAGCTCATGTGTTCCATGTCCCTATCATGTCTAGAGACACTGGTTTGCAGCTGTCCTTGGTGTCTTATTCTTTACCATTATTCTTTTAAATGTTAAGAACTGGAATCTTACACTAGAACTATATGCTTACAAATTTATTTTGTTTATACTTATAATCTTATTTTATCATCAAAATTTGAGGCTTCAGATTTTTTTGTTTGTTTTTTAGGAATAGCATGCATGATATCTTTTTCATGTGATCCTCTCCTCACCTCCATACCTTGATTTGTTCTTTCTTTTATTTGAAAACATGCTATAGTTAGGTTATATTTCCCTATGCTTATCTTGTCATTCAAAACCTCTTAGTCAGGTTGGCTGTGCTTGCCTCTGCATCATGCAGGGGGCTCCTTTCTCCTGCTACAGTCGAAACAGCACCACTAACTGAGCAACTCTTCCCCTCCTGCCTGATTTGTGTTGTCTCAAACAATTGCAGGTGTGGTGTACAGTACATCAGAAGTTTGTTATTAAGTCTGCCATTTGTGTGTGTTCTTGCTGTGGCTCACCACAGTCTTGTGGTATAGTGTTCTAGGATTAGTTTGAAGAACAACAAAAACAAAGATTAAACAACAATGAAAAGAGTTTAGTCCAAGTGGCCGTTCCTCTCTTTGCTATGCACATTTTAATACAAACACTTTCTGTTCACTGTCACAGGCCAGAATGGTGCTGCAGAAACTGAGTCCCGATTTACATGACTACTCAGGACGGATGCTGAACTTTTTTCCACATCTTGTTGAGAAGCTCAGGGAAATG
The DNA here is from genome assembly GCF_950005125.1 of Chionomys nivalis. Classification (NCBI taxonomy): domain Eukaryota; kingdom Metazoa; phylum Chordata; class Mammalia; order Rodentia; family Cricetidae; genus Chionomys; species Chionomys nivalis. Next base: position 18,448,445 of record NC_080105.1, on the reverse strand, counting down.
GATAAGTTGCCTGCATTGTTCTTTTTGTAAGTTATTTAGCATTGTGACATAATCTGTGTTAGGCTCCTTCCTTTAAGATACAGAAAATTATATACACATTACCCGTATGGTCTAGTATTCATTATTATTTGGGATGTTTGTACATTTGTCAAAATAATATGGCTTATTTAAAGTCATAAGGAGTTGATGACCCAACGACATTAGACATTTCAGCCTGGAGTGAACAAAGGAGAAATGTAAAACTGTGACAGAGTAGATGGGCGTGTGTTATTGGTAGGTAATGGAGGGGAGAAATGCCCAAGAAGAAAAAGGTTGTACATGGTTATCTTGTTCTCAACTTCTCATCCTTAATAAAAGAAAGCCATTCTCTGATATCTATTCTGCCAAAGGTAGAATGTTATGAATTGTGCATTCATAAGGTATCTGCAATGGCACCACAGCCCGGGAGTCCAGCTTCCAAACCGCACCCAGCGTTGCAGAAAAGAATGGCTTCTAAGCAGTGAGACTTAAGAAAATCTCTTCTCTATCTTTGAGCTAGAATTTTCGATCTGAGGGTAAATGAGGAAACACATGCTTTCTGATGGCAACTTAAGAATAAAAGGAACAAGTACAATCTTTCCTGGTGGTAACCTTCTCTTTTTATACTTCATCTTGAATAATCTCTCTTTCTTGACAATCTCAATACACAGTTACATCTCTTTACATATAGTTATGGATCTCTTTACATATATACAGCCTCTCTTCTGCACAGTCCTACATCTCTATATATAGTCATATCTATTTTCACACAATTACATTTTCCCTTCTTGCTCCATATATATTTCACACAACTACATAACTTCATACTTCTTTACACAGTCACATATCTTTCCACACAGTTATGTTCTTCACACAGTCATGTACTTCATCTAAATAGCTGTAAACCTCATCTACGCAGTGATGAAGGACACTTTAAAGAAATCCCACACTAGCTCAGAATTGAGAATAATAAATGGTTATTTATTTAGGGGTAGACTCACAAACAGAATCCTCTTCTGTAATGGAAAACAGCAACTGAATCCTGCAGCAGGAAAAGAGAGTGGACCCATGCTTTACATAGGCATGAATAGTACAAGAGGCCATGCCCAAGTGGACGGGTCACTTAGAGGCTACTGGCTGTAGTATTTCCTACAACACAGCTCTCCACCATACAATCACATCTCTTTCTTCACATACATCTCTACGTTCCAAACATTATAAAATTCATGTGATGCAAATGAGATGTGTTTGCTTTTGTTTCTGGAGAAAGAATCTGAGCAGCAATGCTTATTGAGCAGATCTGAGAAATCTAAATGGTTAAGATCTAGATTAGATCCACAGGGTATGCCTCAACGTGCCAAGAAGTCTGCACCTTTATAGTCCTAGGTATTTATATTTTCAGAGTTATAAAGGTTTTGTCTAGGGGAGCTATAGGATTGAAAAGCCATGTCCTCCAGTCCTTCCTCCCTTCTAGAAAGAAGATTATGTGACAGTGAGAAACTATGCCTCTTTCCACTTTGCCAAAAGGACAATTCTTTGGTTGACTAAAATCATTTCTCATCTTTCAGAAGAGTGTGTGGAATGTGGAAATGATTTTCCTTTTCTCTGTTTCCACATCACTCCTTCCTTCATGCCTGGGCATATCTATCCTGTGGAGAGCTTCTGTGAGCTCATTCTATAGTGTCACAGGAATATAGTATCAGGGAAACTTAGTTTTCACTTCACAGTTACTAACTAGGAGTATGTGGATCTAAAGCACCCTGAATTCAGAGTGAAATTAATAAAGGCAGGCTTTAAAAACTTAGCCGATATATGTCACATTTGTGGTTTGCATTGAAGTGCTTTCCGTCGGTCTGTGTTTGGAAAGTTGTTGCTAGATTGTGGTGCTGTTTAGGAAGGTTGTGGAAAGTTACCAGATGCCACCTAACCAATGGACATGGTCTGGATATCACCATTTATACTTCTCAGATCAGAGCTTCAAATTAAACAACAATCTTCAAATTAAATGTATCCACATTGGTAAGCCTCTTGGGTACCTAATTACTTTTCTATTTCTGTGAAGAGACACCAAGGCCAAGACATTCTGTTAAAGAAAAAATTTACTAGGACTCACAGTTCTAGAGAGTTATAGTCCATGACCATTATGTCAGGGGAACATGACAGCAGGTAGGTGGCATGGTATTGGAGCAGTAGCTGAGAGAGTATATCATTATCAGAAGATAGGGTTCAGATAGAGACAGCTAACTGGGAATGTCATGGGCTTTTGATACCTCAAACCTAATCCCAGTTCTATACCTCCTCCTAAAAGGATACTCCTTCTAATCTTTCCCAAGTAGTTCCACCAACTACAGTCTTTGTATTCAAATACATGAGCCTCCGAGGATCGTTATCAATCAAACAACCATGTAGGGCCCTCTGTGGTCAAGCCTTGAAGTCTTAGAGCCAACCTTACTTTCTCTTTGTGCTCTTCTTCTTGACTATGGACACAATGTGAGTGTGTCTTAACTCTTACTTTTGTGGCCATGCTTACCTGTGTCCTAGTATAAGTAGCTATGTCCTTTCAAATTGTAAACCAGTTTAAGCCCCTCTATAAATGCATCTTGTCAGCCATTTGCTCATAACCATGAGAAATGTATCACAACCAGAAAAGATGGAGAGACTGAATTCTCTGACATTATGCTATTTTAAACACACATTCATTTGCTTCCAGATTTAATTTATACTCTGTAGAAGGATGTGCTAAGGCTACTTGGAATTTCCTGAGGAAAAAGCAAGAAAAGAAAAGGCCTCCCAATGCTGATAAAGAAGCTCATATCATGATTAACAAACTTGAAAAAGTTGAAAAATCTTTGAAGAAACAAAAGAAAATGTAAGTATTTTACTAAGAAAATTGGCCACATAAGAGTTTGTACAATGCAAATGTCCTAGTAGGAAGCATGCATTGAAAATGCTCTATACTGAAGTCCTAATAACTGCTTGGATTGCTTTTGTTTTTAAATTTCAGAGAGTTGGTTGGAGACAAGTGACCAATATTGCATATTCCTTATTTGCATAGACCAGTTTAATTTATGGTTATTTGAAGCAAGTCCAAATGTATCAGTCTGTGTGTGTTGTAGAACTTGACATGATCATCCCACACTGTCCATGTGACTCCACCTTGAGTCATGACACCTTGTCACAGTGTGAGTCATAGAGTGAGATTTGGACTGGATTACAATGCCAGTTTTACCCTTGGAAAATCATTGTTCTCAGTGTGTAGCTAAAATGTGTCTTCCCTATGGCCCTATAGTGGCTGCGTGGGGTAAAAACTCTATATTTCCCCCTTTTGAATGCAGAGGTCTTTATGGACTTAAGATTCTCCAGGTTCACACCTCTTTAACCTAACTAACCTTAGCTTATAAACTTTGAAATTGGTTATATTACCCCCTGTTTGGTATTCTTTTTCCGGTTGCCCAGCTGATGGAGTCTAATGTCTACTGTGGATCATCTAACAATTTTGACTTTGTTTTTCCTTTCTCCATGCATTTCTTGCCACTGCCATTTATCCTTCCATCTCTTTCTACCCATGGGCCTAAATCTCTGCCTCTTGAGTACTTTCACCCTTATTGCTCCCATCATCCGTTATCTCATAAAATTTCATCTGTTCTCTGAATCTTATACTTAGACTTATACTTTTTTGTTTGTTATTTTTTGTTTAGTTAGGACACAAATTATTCTGTATTTTTAAAATATACAAACTGACTATCTCTTATTGAAAAATACAAAATCCCAAATCCCTCAAAATCTGAGACTCTGGATGTTCAGATAATACTGTATATAGAAATTTTTTTGTGATAAAACTTTGTTCCTTTCCTCTCAAATTCATAATCTCATTTTTAATTAGTACACACACACATGTTTCTTATTAATTTCATATACTATACTTATATGAATGCATGTCTAGAACTGATCACTCTGGATTGGGTAAGCAATCAAGACGCTAGTAACTTGAGAAGACTGATTCTTTCTCTTTTGATAATCAATTAATTGTCTATAGCTTTTCATCTAAGGGTGGGTCCTCATGAGATTTCCCACATCAGTATTTGTTATCAACAAATTTGTTCATTGTTCAGGTTTTGTTTGGATGACTATATAGTTAAGATGACCAACTTAAAATCCTGAAGTAAGAGATTATGGCATAGAGCTGCAGCCCCAGAAGTACTGTTCTTTTTGGGCCAGCCTGTCGTGGAGCAGCCAGGCATTGTCAGTCCTGGTGCAAGTGGCAACTTCATGCACCGAACCTGGAAAAAGGCACTGTAAAGGGCTGGGAAACAGAGTAGTTGCTCAGCTGGAATAGCAAGTAGAGGATTTTGTAGAAAGAGATTTTTAGGAGAGAGGAAGGTGTAGCAAAGTTTATTAAAGGCTAACAGATTTTTTTAAGGATAGAACTGCTGGGCAGAATTTTAACATGGGTAGAGGGGGGTGGTAGATAAGAAAGACAGAAGCCCCAGGCTGCCATGTGGCAGTCACAGTGGTAGCAGGAGGGAGGGAAAAACAGAGACAGAACAAACAGAAGAATGTGACATTTTGAGTCCCATTGAGATGCCAGCAGACACAGAAGCAGGGACCAGGAGATAAGATAAGAGAGGTGTCCAGAAGGCAAGAGCCCAAACTGTGGATCTCTCAGGCTCTGGGAGAGGAGAGTGAGCAGGAGAAGTGTCCACATGACTGCAGTAGGTTTTAGAAGCCAGACAAGCACACAGGTGTAAGGGAGAACAGAAACACAAAGACAGAATATCTATGCTACTTAGAGTAGGAGAGAGGCTGAATGGATCCATTGCTGGGAGAATCCCAGCAAGAACAGACCACGTACCAGGAAAAAGAGAGGAGGGCAGACAGACAAACAGAACAGTGAAGGGGGAGGGATGGGAGCACAATGTTCATCAAATGTGGATAAATGTGCTCAAATTGTCTAGCCCCAGTTTGGATAGGTTTCATAGCAATTGGGGATCAGACTTAATCTGCAAGCAACCAATCACAAACCTTTGCTGGGACCTGAAGTCTAAAGCACTACATCTAGAACTCTAGGCTTTGGGTCAAAAAAGGATGCAGGATGCACCCTTGGCAGGACATCTTCTATGGAAGGATTCCCACAGAAAAAAAGGATGCCTCTGTTCCAGTAACATGTCAGGGTCCTGATGTGGCCACGTCTTTGGCAAGATGCCCCCAAATCAGAAGAGGACTTGAACCTCTAAGGCAATGATTGGGGAAAGACACCTTACTGGTCCAGAAGTTAATATACCAGGTAGAGAACAGGGCAGGAAGAATAAAGAGAAAGTGGCTTCCTACTCTGCAGTGAACCGATATGGAATTCATCCATGTGGCCAGTGGCATGTGGAGGAGGAGAAATCAGTTCTTTCTGGAACAATAAACCAGATGAAAAAATTCTGGACCCAATGTTAAACTTTTCTGCAGACACAGTCAATCAAATTGAGCTGAATTAAGAATTAAAAGTCCAGGTTTAATGAACTAAACCACTCCTGGGTGGTCTCGTGGGGAGGGAGAAATCCACAAGGGAGGACCACTTTGGGGATTGGAGGGCATCATCTTAAATAGACTGTAGGCATGGTCCCAGGCATCTCTGGGAGAGGAATTGCTGTTTTGTGGGCTTTCTGGGACTTGGTAGGGTTTGAATTGAGGAGGACCCTGAGGTAGAGCTCTACCCAAATACTGAGGTGTAGGAGTTGTATGTTTCAAGTGGGGATAGCCATCCCATGGTCAGTTGTTTTCTGCATTTTGATGAGTTGATTGTAACATGGAAGGCCTGCTTGTTGGAGATTTCTGTCCTGCCCTGTTCCCACAGCTGGCAAGCCCCAAAGAAAATTATACAGAGATCTCCATAAGTTATAAAACTGATCTGCCCATTAGCTCAGGCTTTGTATTAGCTCTTATAATGTATATTACCCCATTATCCTTAACTATGTTAGCTACATGGCTCAGTACCTTTCTCAGCCAGCAGGTTACATCATGCTTCTTGGTGGTCTGGGCAGGAATGGGGAGAATGGGCTTCCTCCTTTCCAGCATTCTCCTGTTCTCATCGCCCTGCCTCTATTTCCTGTCTGGTTGATCTGCCAATAGTTCCTGTCTGGCCAATCAGCATTTATTTAAAACACGATTGACAGAATACAGACAATTCTTCCGCACCACTTCCCCCTCTCTCTTTTTATTTTTTACAAAGAAAAACATTCATAGTCCATTTTTTTGGAATGTGGGTGTAGTTTTCTAGGCGACTCCCTGCTGGTCAGGGCACTGATAATCTTATAAAGACCTAAAGAAAATTTAGAGTTATAATCAAGTCCTGACTGGAGTATCCTGTGAGTCTTGATCATCTCTGGCAACAATCTTGAATCAGCTCTGCATGTAGAACTCAGACATCCGGGCCATCTGTTTCTACTGGAGATTTGTCAGGTGGTCTTCCTTGACCGAACCTGATTTTTCTTAACTCTGAATAAATCCAGAGCCTCTCGTTTTCTGTGGAAACAAAAGCAAAATCTCTTGTCCAGAGTAACATACCTTTTGACTTCAATTTTGAAGTCAAGATATTTTCAAAATACCTATCTTAGATTAATTCTGCAGCATTTATAAGCAAATATCTTTTAGCAGCTGTTGTTCCTTCCTCAGCATTCAAACAATTTAAAGAGAGCATGATAGCATACAGTATCAAGATTCTCTGTGTATTTTCCATCTTTACGTGGCTTTATTTTAACCTCTCTTTCTTTTAGTTTTACTTTTACCTTTTGGCTTTTTGAGACAGGTTCTCTGTCTATCTTTGTCCTGGAACTCCCTCTGTAGACCAGGCTATCCTTGAACTCACAGAGATTTGTCTGTCTCTGCCTCCCCATTGCTGGGATTAAAGGTATATACCACCACACCCTACTACTATCTTTCTTTTTTTATTTTTAAGGACTTTAACCTCCTTTTTTTTTCAAGCCTGCATGTATTTTAACACACTGTAAACCATTTAGAGGTTTTTTTTCCTCTTTGAATCTCTCTTTACTGTATATCTCTCTTTTTCTGACCACATGGGTCTTTAATTTGCTAAGGAATATAGAGAAGATTAAAGCCGTGGCTTTGACTACTAGATCCAGCCCATTCCTTAACTTTATGAAATTTTACCCTCATGGTGGAGGTACTGGTTGTAGCCATGTTTTTTTCCCCCACAACTCTATGTCATTTCAAGGTCCTTGCCAGCAAGCAAGCTGCAACAGTGTGTCCATAAACAACACTCAAAAGCTCCATAGTCGGGACCGCCTGCTTGAAAGAGTGAGTTTTCCCAGGCAGGATGGCCCAGAGAGCTGGCATTTTAAAACAGTCCAGCTTTTTTTTTTCTGCTATGGATGAAAACAGAAATGCTTTACTCTAGTCTTTTCCAAGCTTTCTCAGGCTTTCTGTGGATGCAGTTATTCACGTGGGTGCCATTTTGTAACATGAGGGCCAGGCCAGTTCTCCCGCACTAGTTGATGGGTTCTGTATACTGCAAACAGATGGTACTTTGATGAAGATGCGAGCTACACTTATTTGTGCATGTAAGAATAAGTATTTATGATGCTGTTGGTGGTTATACCGGTTTAGGATGTAGTACCAGTAAGTTCCCCTCTATGGTCTATTATTTCACTAGTGGCGTATAGTTGGTTAGGTTTATAGTAACAGACATGAATATCCTTCTATTGAATGAGGCTGTAAGTCCAATTAGTTGTTGGTAGTTACCATAGAGATGTAAGTGCCACTATTGCACTATTGGGGATATAGTGCCACACTACTGTTACAGTATGTAGGCTTTACAGTTGGGTAAGACTTTTCATTGTCCCCTTGGCAGTTTCTATATATGCTATAAAAGCTAGTTCTTAGGGCGATCTAGAGATGTTTTTAAGTGAAGAGGTAGGACTCACTTTGGAGTTTAAACAACTTTTAGAGCATCGTTGATCCAAATATTTCAAACTCTAGAGAAAACTAGAGTTTGCTCTGGCTCCTTTCATGTACAATGCCTCTGTATGTTTTGCTGCTTCCTTAGCAGAATATTGTATAGAGGCAGTGAACTCCAAAGGCAACACAGGTAGGAAGTATAAGATTACTTGTTAAATGATCCTTCCTAGGATATATCTACTACAGGGTTTTATGAGTCACATGGTCAAGGTGGGTTAGTGGTCAGCAACTCAAGCTGTCAAAATGAAAGGTTTTTAATATCATCATTTTAATATCTGCACTCTCAATATAAAGATGATGGGGACCCTGCTTATGAGTATGCACTGGAGGACAAACTCTGACCCTTCTCTTTCTGAATCCCATTTTATAATATGAGAATCCCTAAAGAAAGATGCACATCAAAATGTTACTCTATGGGGTCATGTCTGTTGAGCTAGAAGAACATTTTCTCTGTTTTCTTTACCAGTTTTTATTTATTAACGATGTTTTATTTAATAGTTTAAAAATTGAGTTACACAACAATCTGTCTTCCTCTGTAAGTGCATTAGCACATGTTTTGAAAACAGTGCTAGGCATAATGACATTTACCTCCTCATTAAGGTTTATTCTACTTGGAGTTGCAGCCCCAGAAGTACTGTTCTTATTGGGCCAGCATGTCATGATTTCTGAATGTGTGAAATATACCACCACATTGCAGAATGCAAGTGGCCTCATCAGGAATGTCTTATTTGCATAATTAAGAGACAAATTTGAATAAAGTGTACATGACCCTAGTGATTGTAAAAGCCTGGTACATTCAAGGGTCCTGGAAAATACAGAGAATGCCTAAGGGTCTCAGCCAAGTTTATGTAGTACACGTTGAAAAGGGCTGTCTGTGTATATATTACTTAGTGAAGGGGTGGACACATAAGGAAATCAAGAGGAATAACAGGAGGAAAACAAAATTAAGAAGATGTGGCTTCTGTTAGAATATAGTCTGGACTTGGTCCCTATTTGCAAAGTCTACATCAAGGAGGAAGGGGGATATTCTTAGATTGTAAAGCAGAGAGAGGAGAACATATACCTCAAACTTGAGTGTGGGAAAGGTTGAAGGAGAGAAAATGATAATCACATTAGTAAGATGAAGCAAGGTCATCTGGGCAACAGGGAATAATGGAGAAGAATGCTACAGAAAAAAAGACACATTCATAATGGCTTTATCTTGAGGGGTCATGTAGGGCAACCCTAATTAGTCTTATTACATAGAAAGCCAGAGTCAAATATTAGGGTGAAATCTGAAAGATCAGAGAAGCAGAGCAGCTGTCACTAGAAAGACTTCTTACCTCTGTGAATCCTCAGACTGAATAGGCCATCCTGTCTCCCCACACTAAATCTCTGAGCTCCTCTCTCCTCCAGCCTTATATTGCTCTCTCAGCTCAGCCTTATCACTTCCTGTCTTCACTTCCCTAGTTGATGGGGAAGTTCAGCCAATCAGATTTTGTTTGGGTGTGTCCCCCTGAGGCCAAGAAAAAAAGATTAAAAACATCCAGGTACATTCGCCCCCCCTTTTTTGTTCTCTCTGCGCTCCTGGTGTTTGCTCATGGTGTTCGCTGGACCCTTAGTCATGTGAGTTTCCCTTTTTCCCAATTATTAAACTAAATCTTTTGTATTGAGCTGGTCTGGTTAATTCTAACTTATCGATCGACCACGCCCTTTACCTAGTGCTGCTATCAAAGGTGTGAGACACCTTACCTGGCTCTGTTTCTCTTTTAGACTGACTTCTTAACATGTAGCCCAAGGTGGACTTGAACTTCTAATCTTTCTGCTTCCTCCTCCCAAGTGCTGGATTTAAAGGTGCCTGTCCTCTGATCTCCAGGCAAGCTTTATTTGTCACAAACATGCAAAATATGACACAGCAGGATCATAGGCTCCAGGAGCTGATAAGTAAATACATTAGGGCCAGAGGACTGAATCCTAATATTGTAAAGACAAGAAGCATTTATTCTGGTTGAAAGCATGACTTAAGATACTTTGGGCTTCTTGTAGTGATTGGAAATAAATACTGATTTCTTGAAATTATATTCTTCTAAAGAGATGAAAAAAGTCAGAAACTCTCCAGATTGGATCAAATCAGCGTGTATGAAGCTGAACACAATCAACTCCTGAAGAATCTGGAGAAGAATCTGGAGATTCCCCAGGACTGCACGTATGCTGATCAGAAAGCAATAGATGATGAGGTCAGCACCCAGAAGGGACCAGTGCTCCCAGAGTGTAGGCTTCTTCCATGTAGGCAGTATTGGCCATGTTTTACGCAATTGCTACCATAAGAGAAGTCTCTATGTGCTAGAGATGTAGCAGACAGGAACTTTTGCTGCACACAACATTCAAGGACCTTCTAATCCACACTTAGGATAGGTTTAGAATTTATAGACTGATTTTGTCTTGCTGACAAATCACCCAAGTGTTTTTGTACTATGTTTTCTATAAAAATCTGTATATTATAGTCAGAATTTGGGCCCCTTCAGACTAATATATGTAGGTACTGACAACATTTCTTAAAATTAGAGTCTTTCTGTATTTCAGCTAAAAACTTTCACCAAAGAGTCTTTGGGATATCTAAAATTTGTTTAACCCATCATCTTTAAACTTTTTCCCTGCAAACTGTTAATATTTATAGATAACATACTTAACAATACAACCAATTTCAATAAAAGCAATGTCATCATGTAATACACTCACTCACATATACATTTGAGTGTTTTCATTGTATCATAAATCTTCTTTTGTCAGCTTCATAACCTGTCTAGTATGTACATCATTGTTTTAACCGATCCTTGACATTCTGTCTTATAGATAGCTATAAAATCAAAATAGCTAGATCCTAGTCTTTTATGTCTGGAGACTTAAACTTATTCCTTCTCTCCAAGTGTTGATCTTTTTATATATTATAACGCTGGACACAGCTGGATTTCCTCCTTGTTGCATGAGTATTCTTGAGGTCATTAGTATGTCATTTGCAGTAGGAAGTTGACATTTCTTGACCTTACAGTATAAAGGTTTTGCTTTACTTTCTGGGGAGAACTTTAGAAAAGATTTTATAGTCGCTTGATCTTGTTCTGGTAAGAATGGGCTGTCTACCATGCTGACAGAGTTTTCTATCCTAGAACTGAGGTGAGACTGCCAAGAACTGAGGAGACTTTTCCTGTGGTAGCTATTGTTGTCATAAAACATTTTGTTGTTGTTGATGATGATGATGATCATGTGTTGAGTAAAGGTCAAACAGTGACCTTGGCCAAGTTGTTATGCAATATATGGACTACTTTCATTAAACATATGACTCATTGACAATTAGATAAGCTAATATTCTAAATCTCTTGTTTCTTTTAGTCATTGCAGATGGTGTTTAGACGAGTGAATTTCCAAAGACACGGTGCTGTACTCAAGATTTTGGCAAGAAGGGGCATTGGCTTTCATCACAGTTCCATGAGTGCCAAAGAAAAGCAGTTAGTGGAAATGCTCTTTAGGAAAGGTTTCATTAGGGTGGGTCAATTTTTCACTGTAAAATTTGAAAATGTGGGTAGATAAAACAGAGTGTTCATGATTTAGCCACTCCTTACTTTTTTTTTTCATATGAAGCTATGTCTCTTGGGCTGTAGACTTTGTTTACTGACTGGGGAATTATTACTTATGCTTCATGTGACTGGTGCCACTCACTCCACACCTTTACACATGCACAGGAACACACACAGCATCTCTATGTTGATCTCTATGCTCTATCTTACACTTTTGATATTATATGTAGGGTTTGTTGATGTGGTTTTGTTACAGCTACTCTCTCTAAGATTTGGAAAATATTTATGTTCTAGTTTGAGAAAGTTGTTTCTCTAATATGTTAGCTGAAATGAAAGCATGGATATCCACTTCCTCAGGGCTTCAGCTTTTCTCAACAGAGCTTATAAAAATGTCAGTACTGAATATAGTTTCTCCTTTTATTGATGGGGAACAAGAGGAAGATTGACATAAATAGCCTTCAGGCCACATCTTTATCATGTTTTCTTTAGTACATCCTGGGAAGGTTCATGGCAATAATCTAGACAAGTATACAGAGGGCCCTTAGATTATTACTAAGCGAATCCTAATCTATAGAAATATGTAAAAATTGACGCTAACTACTAAAAATCATCAATCTTAATTTTTGTATGACATAATCTAAAAAAATGATAGAATGAAGAAGGAAAAAAGAGAAAGAGACGTGGCTGAAAGAGTATTTGAGAGTAATTTCTTTGTTGCTAATGAAGTGATGAATATCTCAACTGATACAGAAGAGACACTAAGGAACTAGTAATACCTTTATCACAGAATACATTTAAAGAAGGCATTTGTTCTGTTCATTTTCTAAATATAGTGCTCCTATTCCCTCAATGTTTGTGCTTGTTAAAGAGATTGAAAGAAAAAGTATTTAATAAGTAGTATTCTGACAGAGACATACGTGTCAGTTACAAAACAATTAGAAAAAATTACTTCACATCTTTAAACATCATCACAAACCAAAGCACAAACTGACGTAGGAGACTAATTATTAGTTATGACAGCTTGAACCAAAGGTTGTTTGTTTTAAATATCTTTTATAACCTAAATTAACCCCCTTCTATTAATCTACATTCTGCCATGTAATGTTATCTCGCTTCCATCTTGAACCTCTTGATTCTTCTCCATGTCTGGCTAGTGACTCCACATTTCTTTTTCCCAGAGTTCTCTCTGTCCCTTGAAGTCTTGCCTAACATCCTTCTATCTAATTATTGGCCATCCAGCTCTTTATTAAACCTATCAGAAAATGTCTTGGCAAAGACACATCTTTACAGTGTACGAAAAGGCAGTTCTACAACAAGACAGGAGAAGTCAACAAATACTAGCTATTTCAGGAAAAAAAATTATCAAGAAGTTAATTATACGAATAAACTTTACATTCTTTTCTGTTTCTGAATGGTGATCACGCAAATTCATGACATAAAAGAAAATATATTTTGTTCCTAAGTCATTTCTCAATGAACTTTAGTAGATGAAAAAATTATCAGGAAGTAGGCTTGCAAAAGATTTATTGCCCTCATGGAGAAATTCCTCTATTAATATTTTTCTAACAATGCTTACTGCAACACTTACCCCATGCTAGATATTCTACTTGACTCTGGAGATACAACAATGAACGATACTTGGACTTTAGCCTTTGAGGAGTAAATGAAATCACTGTGATATTGAGGGACATTGAGGGAATAATGCAAAGAGCTGAGAGGTAGATGGTTATAAGAGGAGATAATTATTTTAGATATGGCCTCAATATTCCTCTGTGAAATTTTCACCACACAATTCAGTTTAAAGTATATTCATTGCAAAACAATCAGTATTATAACAGATTCCATTTGAGAATGTACCATCTGTGTTTGCAAAATAAGAAAAAAGCGTTATGTATCATCCCCTCAGTTTGCCCACTGTAATTTAATTGGGATTTCAATACAGTGTTTTGTTTTGTTTTTGTTTTTTTGAGACAGGGTTTCTCTGTAGTTTTGGAGCCTGTCCTGGAACTAGCTTCTTTAGATCAGGCCGACCTCGAACTCACAGAGAGTCACCTGCCTCTGCCTGCTGAGTGCTGGGATTAAAGGCGTGCACCCCTACCCCCAATTGATTTCAATACAACTTTGAGCAACTGAATGGAAATGCTTGTATTCTACCAAAGTGTCAGTGTGTGGAATCACTATTTTTCTCTTTTTTAGGTGGTAACAGCTACTGGAACACTAGCTTTAGGAGTCAACATGCCTTGTAAATCTGTGGTTTTTGCTCAAAACTCAGTCTATCAGGATGCTTTAAATTTCAGACAGGTAAATAAATATACATTAACTTAATGTATCAATACTGTATAGTGGTGAAATAGTGAAAGTTAAAGACTTCCTTTAACTGCTAATTAATAATATGTTCCAGTACATGGCAGATCACGGTTGGTACCTGTCTGGTGTTGAGTAAGCATAGGGCTATGAGATTATGTGACCACTGCTAATCATGTGTATGGTCTCGGATAGGACATCCAATCTCCTCTTTTATCTGTAGAATCTGTATGACCATGATTGTCTCATGACATGCACAAAAAGCTAAGTAATGTGTTTTGCAAAAAGGGGTCTATTTCAAAGTTTCTGTGAAACATTTACTTTCTTATTTACTAAGCATGGGTTTTCTGGAGCCATCTTTAATACACTTCTTGGCTCTTGATGCACAGTCAGTTTCCAAACCAACTTCCATACTGTCCTGGTATTGTTTGGCTGTTTTCCCATAATCTGTGCATGCAGAATTGCCATGTTCTGCCCAGCTCCAGAGATTGACTTAACTGGGTTTGCAAGGTAGTGAGAAAAGGACAGATACACAGACATATAGAAAAGCTGGGATCACGTAGAGTTGGATTTCTGGTGGAGAAACTATATCATTTGGAAGCTCATTGTGTTTGTTATATACAATTGAACACAAAAGTGGACTTATTGCATATAGCTGAACAAGGAGGCAGTATGGCTAATCTTAGGAGCAGGTCTGTGGGGAGAAGCTTTCAGGCCCAAGTGTCTGGGAGGAGAAAGCTACAATGAACAGTTTCTGCATAGTATTTAAATCCAAACATGGACCAGAGCAAAGATTTTCAATCCCTTTGGGGGAATAATTCAGTTCCCGTGGGTTGAGGTATTGGGTCCTTGACATATTGGTTCTCACATCAATGATAAACATTCCTATAGGACTTCATTCCTTTCACCCAGGGTTTTCTTAGCTCCTCACACATTTATATTTCACCATAAAGTCTTGACCTTGTATATTAAAGCATTTTCTTTGTTTTTGATTCTCCTTGTTTTATTCTATTCTGAATACAGCAAAAATTGTCTTCATTCAGTATTCCTTCTCAGAAGTGTTTGGTCAATATTTCTGTTGACAGGATCAAATGTAGCTATATCCACTAATAATCAAATGACATATAACATGTATAATTAATGTTAACAATACATTAGAATATAGTATATGTTTTACGATATATTATATAATATTACATATTATAGATAAAATATTGTTTCAAGTAAGTAATTGCCAGAAAGTAAGAATTATATGTTATATAATACATAATAAATTTATAGTATTTGATGTATGAATTTTTAGATTATGTAGTTCTATACAGCATTATACAAATACTTAGTACAATTAATCATACAAGGGAATGACAGATATGTTATTTAAAATAGCTCTACCTCAGATATGATGAAGTTTTTAGATTTTAAATAGAAGGCTATTCATTTTAGTTAACCTCCAGGTCCAGCATCCTTGCTCAAAAGCAATGTAAAAACCTTAGCTCTTTATATTCTCTTAGGAAAAACCCCAGGTGATTCTCACAGCATGATTCTGCTCTGTTTCCAGATGTCTGGTCGGGCTGGAAGACGAGGGCAAGATCTTCTGGGCGATGTCTACTTCTTTAATATTCCACCGTTTAAAATACAAAAGCTCATAAAATCCAAAGTGCCTGAGCTGAGAGGCCAGTTTCCTCTCAGTATCTCACTCATTCTGAGACTTATGCTGCTGACCTCCAAGGCAGATGACCCAGAGGACGGCAAAGCTAAGGTGCTGTGTCTTCCAGCCTGGGCCTCTACCAATGGTCTGGCTGGCCTGTGCTCTACTGTGCTGTTATCAGAGTTAGGATGCTTCTCCATGTTCTCTAGAGAGGGGTGGAGGACACTGGAGCAAAGAATAAGTTATGTTCATTCCGTTATCAGACAGAATTTGTGACTGAGTGTCAGTACGTGGACATAAAAACAAAATCAGAACATTGTCTTGATGTTTTAGGGTCTGATAAAAGTGAGTCTGAGATCATGAATTTGAAACTCACAATTAGATGATTTAATTTCCATTTTGTGATGACACACTGCTAGAAGGACTTGTGTTCATTTTCTATTGGCCGTAACAGAATGCCACAGGTGGGGTGAACTATGAACAAATGTTTGTTTTAGCTCATGATTCCGGAGGTTCAGTGCTTCATGTTGACAGTTGGTGAAAACTTTCTTGGTGTATCTGAATCACAGTACGTCATGTGGTGAACAGGAAGTGTCCCAGCCTGTCTGGCCTCTCCTGTTCAATCTTCTTGAAAATCAATAAGGATTTCAATATGGGAAACTTCTAGTCTTAAGACTTCCTCTGCTTCTAATCATTTTCCTATGTCCCAGCCCTCAGTAAGATATCCAGAAGGGAGATTAGATTTCAGCATGATCTAGGGACCAAATTCAGACCCCAGGAAGACCTAGTCTTTCTTAACCCTGGTTATAATTATTATAACCAGTTAAATCAGATACTGCTTACTGATATAAGAATTCCAGGATTTTCATGATGGGTTTGCTGGTTTTATATCAAAGTTTCTTCATTTTTTAATTCTTTTACAATGTCTTCTCTCCCACAATCCCTCCTTCCCTCCCTTTCTTCTCTTTTTCTCTCTCTTTCCCTCACTTCCATTCTTCTTCTCTGTGCATGTCCCATGGCACACATGTGGCAGACACAGAACAAATTGAGGACAATTTTCAGGAACCCATTTCCCACTTTTCCTGCTCTGGGTCTTGGGTCCTGGGTCCTGAGTATCTGACTCTGGTTGTACTTATTGGTGATAAGTGCCTTTACGCAGTGAGCCGATATGTTGGCCCCGTTTTCAGTTTTTAATTTTTACTTCTCTGTAGAGATACATGCATTTTCTAATAATATTTATTATTATTTTAATAATTTGATATTATAAAATACGTTACTTATTATTGCATATGTGTATATCGTTTGTGTGTGTGTACATGCAAATGTCAGGGAGCACATGTGAAGTTCAGAAGACAACTTTGTGGATTCTGTTTTTTTTTTTCTTCTATCTTTATGTGGGTTCAAAGGATTGAACTCTGGTCTTCAGGCTTTTATGCAAGCACCTTTATCAGAGGAGCTGTCTCTCTGACCCCTTATTATTTTTTTTCAAAGACTTAACTAGGGGGATTCATTTTCTTTGTTTTGGCATATTTGAGAAGAATGATATGAAGCCTTTGCTTTCTGTGCTCCCTTTTAAGTTGGGCAGAAAATCCTCAGAGTGTGTTTTATAAATTATGTACTCTTCATCCAAAATGATGGGTTTATCATGACACTTCCAGACTATATGTCATAATCCTTACATCCTTCCTCCATGTATCTTTTGTATTTCACCATCCCTACCACTTGCCTTCTTCCTCATCCAAACACTCTCTCTTCTACTTTCACACACATATATATGTTTAAATATAGAGATTTAGTGAGAAAAAGCATGCAATTCGGTGCTCAGGCTGTTTCCTAACCTTCAGTATTGGGTATTTCATAGAGCATACTTATTCTGTCTCCTAGCTATGGCAGCCAGGCTACTCTCTTTCCTCATACAGTTAATTTGACTTTTTTCTGCCTACATAGTCATATGAGTCTTCTCTTTTTGTTCATTTCAAAATAATTACAGGGAAACTGTATGCTTTACTGAATGAGCCAGCGGCTAGCTCATTCGGTAGAGCATGAGACTCTTAATCTCAGGGTCGTGTGTTCGAGCCCCACGTTGGGCGCCACTCTGTATTAAGTAGCTGCTGGCCATTTCCTGCTGCCCAGCTCCTGGCCGAAGGCTAGCTTTACCCAAAATAATTACACGGAAACTGTATTCTTTTAAACATTGCCTGGCCCATTAGTTTCAGCCTCTTATTGACTAATTCTCACATCTTGCTTTAACCCATATTTATTAATCTGTATAGCACCACGAGGTGGTGGCTTACCGGGAAGGATCTTACCCTGCATCCATCTTGGAGAGGAGGGCTATAGCATCTGCCTCATTGCCTTATTTCCAGCATTCTGTTCTGTCTACTCCGACTACCTACTTTCTGTCATATCAAAGGGCCAAGGCAGTCTCTTTATTAACCAATAAAAGTAACACAAAGACAGATGAACCTCCTCTATCATTTCTCCATGCTCTACTTTCTGAAAAGTAATTTTGTGTGTTTGGTTATTTGTTTATTGTTTATTGTTTTTTTTTTTTTTTAAAGATAGTGTTTCTCTGTATAATAGCCCTGGCTGTCCTAGAAATCACTTTGTACACCAGGGTAGCCTTGAACTCTCAGAGAACCACCTGCCTCTACCTTGGAGTGCTGGGATTATCAGCGTGTTCCACCACCGCCAGACTTGAAAAGTAATTTAAAGGTTACTATTTAGTTACTTTTTGAAGATACTGTTTCATTCTGCTATACAGGCTGTTTTTCTGGTGAGGAGGTTATATATTTTATCCACATAAGTCATATTATATGTTCAATTCTGTGGTGTTAAGCACATTCACCATTGCCTTTCTATATTCAAGTATTTTGTTGAACTAAATCTCTTAAATTATAATTTTTATGAATGATTGTCTTTTATTGTTACTTCTTCAAAAATAGTCATTACTTTTTAATATAGCAAGTCTCATTTCCCCTTTTGTCAATTACTTCTTTTGATTATGAAAAAGCATACCATTTGTCTTGTGCATTACTGGTTCAGATCTTCAGATTGTCAATCATGTTTGCTGTTGTTGGAGTGCTCATGTAGTGTAGTCTGGTCTTGAACTCACTAAAGAGCTGAGGATGACCTTGAACTCCTTCACCTCTGAGTGATGGGATCCCAAGCATGAGCCACTGTGTTGGGTCAACTCTGTTCTTCAGTAACATTAGGGTAGATTTTAATTATACTTTATGTCTGGATTCATCTGTGGAGCCCTCTCTAAAGAAACTTAGCCTGCAGGACAGCAGTGTCCTCAAATTAAGGTGGCCTTGTTCAGCATGCTCGGGAGCTTGATAGAAGAAAAGTTTTTTTGTGCAGACTTGCTGTGAGGTGAGCAGCTTCAGTACAATGGAGCCAGGTATGAAATGGATTGAAGCTACTTTTAAAATTATGTGTCCCAAATAAACTGTACCTCATTTAAGTTGCTCTTCTCAGGTATTTTGTCATTGCAGTGAAAATACTAATAAATCTTGCTAGTATGCCTTTAGTTATAAGGTCTGTACCTCCAGGACACAGTGGACCACTGCTAATTCCTCTCCTTCACATCCACTTATTACTTTGCTCTTTTCCAAAATCTGCCTCCTCTGAATCCAGCATACAAGGAAAAGAGGGTGGTAGTAAAGTCACCTTTTGGTTCCCTTTGTAACATACTGTAAAGGAAATGGAGAGTTCATCTCTTTTATTTCTCCTCCTGTCCTACCATTAAGTATATTGGATTTAAATACAGTAGTATCTGGAGATATGGCTTAGCTGTTAAGAGTAGGTAATGTTGTTGCAGAGGACCTGAGTTGAGTTCCCAGCTCTCATACTGGGTGTATCAAACCACCCTGCAACTCCAAGAGGTCTGACGTCCTCTTCTGAATACCATGAATACTTGCATGTACTACCCTCCCCCATGTATACACATAATGAAAAATGAAATAACTTTTCTGTTTTTTTTAAGGACAGCGGAGATATTTTTCTGTATTCTATAAACTCTCCAACCTAAGAGCAGGAAGGTTGACATTTGGGTGGTGCTAAGGAAGTTTGCGTTTATTGTGAGTTCATAGATATTTTAGAGAAGTTGAATACTGCACATACAAGAGTGTTGTTTGACACTAGAGATGAAGGAACATTTTCACTCCTTTGGCTTCAGCCAATTTTTTTCTAATATTTTTGCAGTAGCATTATAGATATAAAATAGTATATCTAGACCCCTCAAAAATAAACTATGCTCTTCATGCTCTGATACTGATGTCTTTTCTGCTCAGTCTGTTTGATGACAATTTTGTTTCTTTTGATTTTGTTTTTTGTGATTATTTTATTCAGTTTTCTGCTAATGTGTTAAGACCATGACCAAGGGAACTTATAGAAGGAATGGTATGCTGGAGACTTTGAGTCTATGATCACCATGACAGGAGTGGGGCAGCAGGAAGGGAGGCACTGGAGTAGTGGGTGAGGCTTTCCAGCCTGAGGCAGTACCACAATGTAGGGACAGAGAGCTAACTGGGAATGATATGGGTTTTTGAAGCCCTAAAACCTACACTTAATAATCCTTCCCTAACAGTTTCATAAACCAGAGAACAAGCATCGAAACACATTAGCCTATGAGGCCATTGTCATTCAAACTTCCACAGTGCTCTTCAGTGTGTTAAAGGACATACATGCTATGTTAGGTGATGTGCTATATGATGAAGGCAATTGTATTGTATCAAATCTAACTGAACTTTGTATATTGTTGCTACCAAAAGGAAACTTTTAAGAGCATCCCCTTTTCCTTGTGTACTGTAGTCAGAGGAGACAGCCTTTGGAAAAGAATAAAGTAGTAAAGGGGGAACTCACATTGTACTTTAGAGGTACAAATCTTGAAATTGAAATTATATATGCATGAGATATGACATTACATATGCATAAGACATATGATATATATGTGTGTATGTGTGTGTGTTTTTGTGTTATATTTACTTTAACCCGTGTTATCTCTTGCAAAGACATTTCACTTAATGTTACTAAATCAAAATGCTCTTCTTTGCAGGCGCTGTCAGTGCTGAGGCACTCATTGTTATCCTTCAAATGTCCCCGAGTCACAGACATGTTAAAGCTTTACTTCTTATATTCTTTGCAGTTCCTGATGAAACAGGTAGGAACCAACTCCTCCCCCCTTCTGCCTCTCTCTGTATGTGTGTGTGTGTGTGTGTGTGTGTGTGTGGTGTGGTATGTATATGTGTGTATAATAGATATGCTACTATCTATATTTTTAAGGTATCAGACTTGATTTTTTTAATTTTAAAAAACTTTTATCTACATATGTGCGATGTGTGAGCAGATGTTATGTGTGTATAATTGCTTGCGGAGACAAGAAGAAGACATGAGAAGGCCTGAAACTGGAGTTGTAGCTAACTGTGAGGGTCTCAATGTAGATTCTGAAAAAACTGAGCTCAGGTCTGGAAGAGCAGCGAGTGCTGACTGCTGAGCCATCTATCTGTCTGACCCTAGATTTTTGTTTTTAACCACATTTCATTATTGTAAACCTTAGAAGACAATACCCAGTGGGTACTGCTACTTGTATTTCATGTATTTATTAAAGTTGGGCTAGTTGGTGGTTACAGCCATATTGGCATGTACTATTTTAAACTGATAATGGACAATCTACTTGTCAATAATTCTGTGAGTTGAGTCAAACTAACAAATTATTTTTGTTCTTTAGGGACATATAGATCAAGAAGGTAACCCTACAGGATTTGCTGGCCTTGTTTCACATTTACATTACCACGAACCATCTAATCTTGTTTTTGTCAGTTTTCTTGTAAGAGGTCTTTTCCATAATCTCTGTCAGCCAACTCATGAAGGTAAGTTTGAGGGTTATGTTGTTTGTTTGTGTGTGTGTTTGTCATCAACATTATATTATCAAATCATACAGTAAGTATATAAATAATGTATCATTATTAGTATATGATTATTTATCAAATAATATATGGTATATGTTTTATATATGTAAAATTATATGTATGTGTGTATAAAATCTTCCCATGGTGGGAAAAAACCCTGATAGATTTATAGAAAACTAGAACTTCAGGAATACATTTACCCAAAAACCACTTGAGTGAGTATCAGTTAAGTATAATAATGTATGTATGAAAATATTATTATTTTTCATTTTAACTGAAAGTTTAATAATAAAAAATGCTAATTTGATAGACAAAGCATAGGTTTGCAAATAAAATAAAGTGAAATCAGTACTAAAGATGTCCTATTTTGTGACATTGTTTTTAAAATATTCACTACAGCAAGTTGTAACTTGAAAAGCTTGTTTCTTCCAGGATTCTGAGCATATTGCATGATATACAATATTTATAAACCCTTTCCTTGCAATTAAATATGTGATCAACTTTGAATAACAGCACAGAAAAGCATTGTTAAAATATGAAATCCAAAATTCTACCCTCAGATAATAACTATTAATATCTGTAAATATTGTCTGCAGCAGTATTTTCTTTGAATATAATTGTACAATATACATCAATATCTGATATTGCATTAATTATGTTTACTAGGTCTATTATGCATAACAAATTTTGCCCACATTGGGCATATTCATTATAATAAATCCCATACAGTTTTTCTGGGAAAACATTTGGGTTCTACATTTCAAAATAAATATTTTTGTATGTCTCTGATACATTTAAAAATAAATTCTTTACATCATGTCTCTGAAGTAAATATTGCTCTCTCCTAATATTTGTGCTTAATGTTGTGATATTTCCTGGTGCATGGTGACCTCAAAGCCTCCTGCTTTGTCTTCTGTCCCTTGCTGTTGGAAATATTTTTTGTTTTGCACAATACCTGTTGACTTTATGTTTTTAAAAATGTATCATTTTGTGGCTGCTCAGAATGTTTTGTTTCCTCCAAATTTGTAACAGGTGAAATTATTTCAGGCAAGAGAAAGTGTTGTTGTGTTTATTGTTGGCAGATATAGCCAAAATTGATAACTTTATAAAGAATGAATACAGAAATTAAATAAGAGGAGGTGCTTCTCACCTTTTAAGAAGTCAGAGCCAATACTCAAGCATAACTAGCCTGGTGCTAGTTCTCAAGTTGTTGATTATCACAATTTTTAAAGCATTCCTACTATTTACATGCTGCTGAAATGCAGTGCCTTGAGTCACTGTGGCTCCATCTGAGTTGAAGAAGGTTATCTGCAGGTTTAGTTGTGCATATTTTGCTGGTAAGTATCAAGAAGTTATAAGACATTATTGACTAGGTGAGAGCGGCTATCATGGTTTGCATAAGCATGGCCCCCATGGGCTCAATACTTGCTCACCAGGGAATGGCACTATTTGAAAGAATTAGAAGACATAGCTTTGTTGGAGGAAATGTGCAGATGGACTTTCTTTGTGACTGCCTGTGCCAAACAATGACATGGAGACTTATTATTAATCATGAAATTATCAATCATGGCCTCATCTTACACTAGTCCCATTAGCTCTTATAACTTAGATTAATCCATTTGTACTAATCTACCTTCTTCCATGTGGTATTACTTCTCTTCCATCTTACACCTCTTGTTTCTTCTCTGTGTGTGACTGGTGACTCTACCTTTCTCCCTCCCAGAGTCCTCTCTGACCCCAGAAATCCCATTATACATTATATTCAGCTTTTTGTTACACCAATTACAGCAAATACATTTTCACACAATGTACAAATATCTCACAAAAGAAATGTGTCACTCAGGGGTGGGTTTTGAGGTTTCAAAAATTTATCAAGTTCTCTCTCTCTCTCTCTCTCATGAATCTTGTGCAGCTCCTCATTAACTTGGCAACTGGCAGTTGCAGTAGCAGAATCTCTGTGGTGGACTGAGTAGGAATGATTTTCACTCATATGTTTGAATGCATGGTTCATTTGGGAATGGCACTATTTGGGAGGATTAGGAGATATGGCCTTGTTAAAGAAGGCGTGGCCTTGTTGGAGGCAGTGTGTCACTGGGGGTGGGCTTTAGAGTTTTGAAAGCTCAAGCCAGGCCCAAAGGCCCTCACTGTCATCTTGCTGCCTGACAATGCAGATGTAGAACTCTCAACTGCTTTTCCAGCACCACATCTGCCTGTGTGTTGCCATGCTCCCTGCAAGGGTGAAAATACACAAAACCTCTGAAACTGTAGATAAGCCCCTATTACATGCTTTCTTTTAATAACTGCAATGGTTGTGGTGTTTCTATATAATCATAGAACAGTGACAAAGACAGAGACGTCATAATTTGGTAAACCACTGGGAGATAGGGCAAAATAAGCAAAGTCTAGATCAAAACATAAGAATATTTGTAGTAGGAAAGATAAGGATACTAATGAAGGCAAAATCAGGAATAAAAAAAAGGCACAGATGAAAAGCATCTGCTGCTGAAGTTATTCTGCATTTGCTATGAAATGAACATAACAATTATTTTAAACATGAAAAAACTGATGTAATAATTTTCACATACATAACATGAACTTTTTTTTTTCAGGCTCAAAACATTTCTCTGAAGATGTAATGGAAAAGCTGGTTTTAGTATTGGCAAATCTTTTTGGAAGAAGATATATTCCAGCCAAGTTCCAAGATGCTAACATTAAGTTTGATCAATCAAAGGTAAAATCTTCTGCTAAAATTATTAACAATAGTACACAGATCCTCCCAGAAATGATTCAGTAGCAATAGGGATCTATGAATGTGGGATAATTAGTGCACTTTATATACTAATTTGCTTCTTTTGAAAATCATGTGATATTTATCTGTAACTTAAAAGTCCCTCTGTGAATCCATGCAAAGGTTACATGTCTTGAAGATAAACAGGATAAAAGTGCAGTCATGATTTTAATTGATTGCATCAATATACAACATTAGTGAACAGGTGTAAAAGGCCTGGGAAGATGACTTGATACAGTTCTTGCCATATACGCTTGAGGATCTGAGTGTGGATTCCTAGTACCCATATGTAAAGATGTACATGGTGACACACTTTGTTATCCCAGAACTGAAAAGGCCCAGAAATGTGGATCCCCGGAGCTAGCCTAATTGGAAAGCTATAGGAATGGTGAGAGACCTTGCTTCAAAAAATATGGTGGAGAGCACTCAAACACATGTTCATGTACACACATATAGAAATGCAGACAACTATACATTTAGGCCCCAAAGCCACCTACATTGTTTGAAGGTGTGTCTTGAGATATGACTGTATGTCACAGTGTCATCTCTGAGAAAGCATTACAAAGCTGTCTGGGAAACTCTCCTTTGACTCCTAAAGTCTAAATCTTAGAAGAGTTTTACAATTTAATATTATCATCTTGTTTGGTCATTTTGGAAAAGGTGCATTTGTCTGTTTAATTAAAACAGTCGTATTTATTTCCATGAGATCTTTCATAGCTCCCTTTCTGCTTTTCTTGCTGCCTTGAGTTGACTCTCTCAGGAATATCCATGTAACTTCCTGATGTAGCACTGATGGCATGGGTGATAAAGGCGAAATTCTTTTTTTTTTTTTTTTCGAGACAGGGTTTCTCTGTGGTTTTGGAGCCTGTCCTGGAACTAGCTCTTGTAGACCAGGCTGGTCTCGAACTCACAGAGATCTGCCTGCCTCTGCCTCCCTAGTGCTGGGATTAAAGGCATGCGCCACCACTGCCTGGCTAAGGCAGAATTCTTCTCTGCACAGTTTTTCAGGTCCACAAGTCTTAAATAAAGATATTTTGTGGCGACATGCTTTATAGTTTGTAGTTTACCATCAAAGAACTAGAAAAAAAGAAAAGTAGAGATTCTAGCACTTCCATGTTTATAGGTTGTGTTAGTCCAATGAAGACAGTGAGAGTTTCAAAACCTCTCAACCAGGTGCAGTTGATTCTGAGCCTGAAACTATGCTTTATATTCTTTGCTCTATATACGTGTCCCTAGATCCTTTGTGATTACTCATGAGTCCAGTGGCAGTGGAGGATGTGCTTCTGCTCTTACAAGAGCTGTTTTGATTAGGGAGCTTCAGAGCAAGTGTTATGAGTAGAACATTTGTTTTTCAAGTGCAAATAAGAACAAAAAAAATTAACCTCAGTTCAATCAAGAAAAAAAGACAAAGTGGCTTTATTGAAAACAACTGTGTAGTCTTTTACCTTCAATGCTCAAATTCTCAGTTTTTAAGGAAGGTGTTCTCTGCTCTCTGAAAAACCTTTGGCATTTAGGTGTTCCTTGATGACCTCCCTGAGGACTTCAGTGAGGCCCTGCTTGAGTACAACACTCAAGTGACAGAGGACTTTGCTGCTTTTCTGCTAATTGTGTCCCAATTGGCTGATATGAAACAGGAATATCAACTCCCCTTGTCAAAAATTGGTAAGTGTGTTTCAGTTCCCTGTGGAGCAATTTAGTAATAATCCTGCCCAAGGACATGCAGTATGGATGCTAGGGATGCAGGTCATTGGCAGTGCTCCAAGTCTCAATTCTACCATTTTTATCTCAGAAGGCTGGCTCTTCAGAAAAGTCAGCTTGCCTTAGAATAATTGAGTTATTTCTGCTAAGAAAAAAAAAAAACATACTAAAGGAGGTTAGTGATTGGCAGTTAGAAGGGCAGTGGAGAATGAAACTAAATCCAATTTGAATCACTTATAAATGGTTTTGATTAAGGGCCAACTTTAGTTCAGTTCTAAAAAATGGAGCAAGGATGTTTCTGAGACAAGAGAAACAAGAGTTATCCTTTATTATTATTATTAGAACAATTTTGTTTTACATACCAATCCCAGTCCCCCCCCATTCTCAGGCTCCTCCCACTTTCTCCCCACCCTACCCCATTCACTCCTCACAGAAGTGTCCCATGACTAGAGGCAGGACCAAGCCCCAACCCCATCCCCAGGATCTAGGTGGAGCAAGGCATTTCATGATAGGGAATGGGACCCTGAGAGTTCAAGTCCCACTGCTAGTGGTCCCACATATTGCCCAACCCAAACAACTGGCACCCACTTCAGGGGGCCTAGTTTGGTCTTATTCAGGTTTCTTTGCTCTCAGTCCAGAGTCAGTGATCTCCCACTTGCTCAGGTCTGCTGTTTTTGTGGGTATCCCCATCATGGTCTAAAAACAAAAACTAAAGGAAGAACAAAAGGGATCTATCTCAGCCTGTTCTGGTCAGAATTCACAGGTAAGGAACCTGAAGACTCGCCACTTGTGTCTCACCTGATGAGCTGCAGGGAAGGAAGGAAGGCAGTTTCACCATTTGTCTGTCTGTCTGGAAACTTTGATGTGGATTTGCTTCGTCCAGGAGTTTCAGATAATGTAAGTAAACTGTGATGTTCATTAATCAGTCTCTCGGGGTGTTTGCTCCAGTCTGAGTGGTGTACTGTAACAGACTGCTGTCGAGGCTGTGGAAGGCAAGCATACAGATGATAAAACATTACACTTTCCATTGTATGAAAAGTGTTTTCATTTATTAATTAGTTTTCCAAAGTCAATCACAGATCACAGTTTTGCTTCCCTTCCTCCCTCTCCTGCTAGTTCCTCTCCCACCATTCCCTCTCTCCTGCCGGCCATCCATCCCACCTTTCTTTCCAGAAAAGTGTGGGCCTCCCATAAATATCAGCCAGCCATAGCATATCGAGAAAAAAAATTATAGGAAAATAATTTTTAGGAGTTGTGACTTCCTTATTTTGTATGGATGACTATAAGAAAACTGGTTGGATGTGTAAGAGATTAGTAGTTATGTATGTTGAAAAAGCAATAATAATTTTTAAGCATTATCATTTCCTTTCCCAAGATGGATGTGATGGCTCATGTCCATCACATAATTAGGGATGCTCAGCTTAACGGGGGATGCTGAGACAGGAGGACTGCTACATATTTGCCTATTACATAATGAGTTTCTGGCAAGACTTTGTAGAAGGAGAGAGCTGCTTGTTGGTTCCTATTGCCCAGAACCAAAATAACATCACATAAACTATATTAATTAAATCATTGTTTGGCCCATTAGCCCTAGCTTCTTATTTGCTAGCCCTTATATATTAATTTAACCCATCTCCATTAATCTGTGTATTACCACATGACTGTGGCTTATCAGGTAAAGTGCCCGGCATCTGTCTCTGGTAGGCTACATGGCTTCTCTCTGACTCTGCTCTTCTTTCTCCCAGTATTCAGTTTTGTCTTCCCCACCTACCTCTGCTCTACTCTGCCATAGGTTCAAACCAGCTTTCTTTATTAACTAATCATATTCACAGATACAGAGGGGAATCCCACATCAAGGCTATTATGCCTTCCTGTTTCAAGATGAGAAGGGAATGGAGGAAAAAGAGGAAAAGGGAGAAGACAATAGCAAAATAATTCTGTTCTCTGTCTATTATGCAATTAACTCAATTTATGAAATGTAGCAACCACCTTTACTTCCTTTCTTCCATGTAGGATTTCCATAAAAATTCAGATGGGTATTTATACAATAATAATTATCTACAAAGTCTGAGTCTTGTTGCTGCAGTATCAGCATCTATTAGAAGGTGCATGCATGAACTCATTCCCTCTCACCTTCATCAGCATTGATTAGAAGAGACTTACATGCATGTCTGAGCTCGTTCCCACTCACCTTCACTGCCCACAGAGTTCTAGAAAGCAGCTTCTGCTTCTGTTTCCTTCATTTTGAAGCATCTGTTATAGGTATTTAGACTCATGTCACTTGAATAAAGCCTGCTTTTTTGGCTTGACTCAATTCATGTTATATAAATTTGTTTTACTAGAGTAAGTAAGTTGCAATCTCTAGAAATTTCACATACTTGTATTACTTGTTAGTTTAATGCTATATTCTAGTATCTCTGGTGGCTCATGAAGAGAGGAATACGCATGAACTGAGGACTCTCCTGTATTTAATTTCCTTGTGATCCACTAAAGTTGCCTAAATTTCCAAATTCTTCTGAAAATAATTCATTTTATAAATGACTATTTTTTATGCTTGTGTTTAATTTTACAAAAGTGAAAGGATGGTTAATTGTACTCTCCTGAAAGTATCTTTTCTTGTGTTTTGTTTTATGTCTTTAAGACATAACTACCCATGATTTTGTAGTTATTACTTACTAGCTCTTTTTTATTATTTATTTATTTATTTTTATTTATTTATTTAATTACTAAGATTTCTGCTTCCTCCCCGCCACCGCCTTCCATTCCCCCCCCCCGTCCCCCAATCAAGTCCCCCTCCCTCAGCAGCCCGAAGACCAGTCAGGATTCCCTACCCTGTGGGAAGTCCAAGGACCTCCCACCTCCATCCAGGTCTAGTAAGGTGAGCATCCAAACTGTCAAGGCTCCCACAAAGCCAGGATGTGCAATGGGATCAAAACCCAGTGCCATTGTTCTTGACTTCTCAGCAGTCCTCATTGTCCATTATGTTCAGCAAGTCCGGTTTTAACCCATGCTTCTTCAAACCCAGTCCAGCTGGCCTTGGTGAGTTCCCGATAGATCATCCCCATTGTCTCAGTATGTGGGTGCACCCCTCGCGGTCCTGAGTTCCTTGCTCATGCTCTCTCTCCTTCTGCTCCTGATTTGGACCTTGGGATTTCAGTCCGTTGCTCCAATGTGGGTCACTGTCTCTGTCTCCTTTCATCACCTAATGAAGGTTAATATCCAGGAGGATGACTATATGTTTTTCTTTGGGTTAACCTTCTTATTTAGCTTCTCTAGGATCACGAATTATAGGCTCAATGTCCTTTATTTATGGCTAGAAATGAAATATGAGTGAGTACATCCCATGTTCCTCTTTTTGGTCTGGCTTACCTCACTCAGGATAGTGTTTTCTATTTCCATCCATTTGCATGCAAAATTCAGGAAGTCATTGCTTTTTACTGCTGAGTAGTACTCTAATATGTATATATTCCATACTTTCTTCATCCATTCTTCCACTGAAGGGCATCTAGGTTGTTTCCAGGTTCTGGCTATTACAAACAATGCTGCTATGAACATAGTTGAGCATATACTTTTGTTGTGTGATAGGGCATCTCTTGGGTATATTCCCAAGAGTGGTATTGCTGGGTCCAAGGATAGGTTGATCCCGAATTTCCTGAGAAACCGCCACACTGCTTTCCAAAGTGGTTGCACAAGTTTGCATTCCCACTAGCAATGGATGAGCGCACCCCTTACTCCACATCCTCTCCAGCAAAGGCTATCATTGGTGTTTTTTATTTTAGCCATTCTGACAGGTATAAAATGGTATCTTAAAGTTGTCTTGATTTGCATTTCCCTGATCGCTAAGGAAGTTGAGCATGACCTTAAGTGTCTTTTGGCCATTTGAACTTCTTCTGTTGAGAATTCTCTGTTAAGCTATGTGCCCCATTTTATAATCGGGTTGATTAGTTTTTTACAGTCTAGTTTCTTGAGTTCTTTATATATTTTGGAGATCAGACCTTTGTCAGTTGCGGGGTTGATGAAGATCTTCTCCCAGTGAGTGGGTTGCCTTTTTGTCTTAGTGAGAGTGTCCTTTGCTTTACAGAAGCTTCTCAGTTTCAGGAGGTTCCATTTGTTCAATGTTGCCCTTAATGTCTGTGCTGCTGGGGTTATATGTAGGAAGTGTTCTCCTGTGCCCATGTGTTGTAGAGTACTTCCCACTTTCTCTTCTATCAGGTTCAGTGTGTTTGGACTGATATTGAGGTCTTTAATTCATTTGGACTTGAGTTTTGTGCATGGTGATAGATATGGAACTATTTTCATTCTTCTACAGATTGACATCCAGTTTTGCCAGCACCATTTGTTGAAGATGCTCTCTTTTTTCCATTGCATACTTTTAGCTCCTTTATTGATAATCAGGTGTTCATAGGTGTGTGGGTTAAAGTCTGGGTCTTCTATTCAATTCCATTGGTCGAATTCTCTGTTTTTATGCCAATTCCAAGCTGTTTTCAATACTGTAGCTCTGTAATAGAGTTTGAAGTCAGGGATGGTAATGCCTCCAGCCGATCCTTTATTGTATAAGATTGTTTTGGCTATCCTGGGTTTTTTGTTTTTCCATATAAAGTTGATTATTGTCTTCTCCAGATCTGTAAAGAATTTTGATGGTGATTGCATTGAATCTATAGATTGCTTTTGGTAGAATTGCCATTTTTACTATGTTGATCCTCCCAATCCTAGAGCAAGGAAGATCCTTTCATTTTCTGGTATCCTCATTGATTCTTTCTTCAAAGACTTAAAGTTCTTGTCAAATAGATCTTTCACTTCCTTGGTCAGAGTTATCCCAAGATATTTTATGCTATTTGTGGCTATCGTGAAAGGTGATGCTTCTCTGATTTCCCTCTCTGCTTCCTTATCCTTAGTGTATAGGAAGACAACTGATTTTTTGGAGTTGATCTTGTATCCTGCCACATTACTAAAGGTGTTTATCAGCTGTAGGAGTTCTTTGGTAGAGTTTTTGGGGTCGCTTATGTATACTATCATATCACCTGCAAATAACTAAAGTTTAACTTCTTCCTTTCCAATACGAATCCCCTTGATCCCCTTATGTTGTCTTACAGCTATTGCTAGAACTTCAAGCACTATATTGAAGAGGTATGGAGAGAGTGGACATCCTTGTCGTGTTCCTGATTTTAGCGGGATGGCTTTGAGTTTTTCTCCATTTAATTTTATGTTAGCTGTCGGCTTGCTGTAAATAGCTTTAATTATATTTAGGTATGACTCTTGTATCCCTAATCTCTCCAAGACCTTTATCATAAAGGAGCGTTGAATTTTGTCGAATGCTTTTTCAGCATCTAATGAAATGATCATATGTTTTTTTTCTTTCAGTTTATTTATATGGTGGATTACATTGATAGATTTATGTATGTTGAATCAGCCCTGCATTTCTTGAATGAAGCCTACTTGATCATAATGGATAATTTTTCTAATGTGTTCTTGGATTCAGTTTGCCAGTATTTTATTGAGAATTTTTGCGTCGATGTTCATGAGTAATTCTCTTTCTTGGTTGGGTCTTTGTGTGGCTTTGGTATCAGGGTAATTGTAGCTTCATAAAAGGAATTTGGCAATGACTCTTCTGTTTCTATATTGTGAAATACATTAAGGAGTATAGGTATTAGCTCTTCTTGTAAGTTCTGGTAGAATTCTGCATTGAAACCATCTGGTCCTGGGCTTTTTTTGGAAGGCAAATTTTTGATAACAGTTTCTAATTTTTTGCGAATAACAGGTCTACTTAGATCATTCACCTGGTCTTGGTTTAGCTTTGGTATATGGTACTTATCTAAAAAAAAAGTCCATTTCTTTTGCATTTTCCTTTTTTGTGGCATAAAGGCTTTTGTAGTAAGATCTAATGATTCTCTGAATTTCCTCTTTGTCTCTGGTTATGTCCCCCTTTTCATTTCTGATCTTATTTATTTGAATGTTCTCTCTCTGTCGTTTAATTAGTTTGGATAGGGGTTTGTCAATCTTGTTGATTTTCTCCAAGAACCAACTTTTTGTTTCATTGATTCTTGGATTGTTTTCTGTGCTTCTATTTTGTTGATTTCAGCCCTCAGTTTAATTATTTCCAGTCTTCTACTCCTCCTGGGTGAGTCTGCTTCTTTTTTTTCTAGAGCTTTCAGGTGTGCTGTTAAGTCCCCAATGTATGCTTTCTCCGTTTTTTTTAAGTGGGCACTTAGTGGTATGAACTTTCCTCTTACCACTGCTTTCATCGTGTCCCATAGGTTTGAGTATGTTGTCTCTATTTTCATTAAATTCAAGGAAGACTTTAACTTCTTTCTTAATTTCTTCCTTGACCCAGGTGTGGTTCAGTAGTTGACTGTTCAGTTTCCATGAGTTTGTCGGCTTTCTGGAGGTAGCATTGTTGTTGTCTTCTAACTTTAATCCGTGGTGATCTGATAAGACACAGGTGGACACTGATCACTGATATATTTTTTTTAATCTGTGGAGGTTTCCTTTGTTTCCGAGTATGTGGTCAATTTTCGAGAAGCTTCCATGAACTACAGAGAAGAAGGTATATTCTTTCCTATTTGGGTGGAGTATTCTATAGATGTCTGTTAAGTCCATTTGCTTTATTACCTCCAACAATTCTCTTAATTCTCTATTAGGTTTCTGTCTGATTGACCTGTCCCTTGGTGAGAGAGGTGTGTTGAAGTCTCCTACTACTAGTGTGTGTGGTTTGATGTCTACTTTGAGTTCTAGTAATATTTCTTTTACATAAGTGTGTGCTGTTATATTAGTGGCATAGATATTCAGGATTGAGACTTCATCCTGATGGATTGTTCTTGTTATGAGTATAAAGTGTCCATCTCGATCTCTTCTGATTGATTTTAGTTTGAAGTCAGTTATGTTAGAAATTAGTATGGCCACACCTACTTTTTTCTTAGGACCATTTGCTTGAAAAACCTTTTCCCAACCCTTTACTTTGAGTAGATGCCTGTCTTTGTGGTTGAGATGTGTTTCTTGCAAACAGCAGAATGTTGGATCCTGTTTTCATATCCAATCTCTTAGCCTGTGCCTTTTTATAGGTGAATTGAGACCATTAATATTAAGTGATATTAATGACCAGTGGTTGTTTACTCTGGTTATCCTTATTGTTTTTGGTAGTAGAGTTTGTATGTCTCCCTTCTTTGAGTTGCGCTGGTGAAGGGTCGCTAGATGCCTGAGTTATTGTAGGCAGTGTTGGCAATGTTGGATTCCTTGGGTTGTGATTTTCCTTCTATTACTTTCTGTATGGCTGGATTTGTTGCAACGTATTGTTTTAATTTGTTCTTCTCCCGGAATTTCTTGTTTTCTCCATTGATAGCAAACGATAGCTTGGCTGGGTATAGTAGTTTGGGCTTGCATCCATGGTCTCTTAGTTTCTGCAGTACCTCTATCTAGGACCTTCTGGCTGTCATGGTTTCCCTAGAGAATTCAGGTGTAAGTCTCATCAGTTTACCTTTATAAGTTACTTGCCCTTTTTCCTTTGCAGCTCTTAATATTCTTTCTTTAATCTGTATATTTTGTGTTTTGATCATTATACGGCGAGGGGATTTTATTTATTTATTTTTTTGATCCAGTCTGTTTGGTGTTCTGTATGCTTCTTGAATATTCAAAGGAATATCTTTCTTTATGTTGGTAAAGTTTTCTTCCATAATTTTTTTTTAAAAAAATATTTTCTGGGCCTTTGATCTGTGACTCTTTTCCTTCTTCTATTCCTATTATTCTTAGGTTTGGTCTTTTTATTGTGTCCCATATTTTCTGAATGTTTTGTGATGAGAATTTGTTAGCTTTGCTGTTTTCTTTGATCAGTGTGTTTATTTTCTCTACGGTGTCCTCAGAATCTGAGATTCTTTCTTCTATCTCTTGTATTCTATTGACTATGCTTGTTTCTGCAGTCTCTGCTCGTTGACCTAGATTTTCCATATCCAGCTGGTCCTCAGTTTGTGTTTTCTTCCTTGCTTCCATTTCAGTTTTCAGTTCTTGAACTGTTTCCATTACCTGTTTGACCATTTTTTCTTGGTTTTCCAGAGTATCATTTACGTATTTATTCATTTCTGCAAACTTTTTATTATACTTCTCATCCATTTCTATAAGGGCTTTTTTTTTACATGTTGTTTAAGGGACTCTATTGCTTTCATAAAGTCAATTTTTTTCCCACTTCTTCTGTGTTAGGGTGTTCAAGTCCTTCTGTTGTAAGATCATTGGATTCTGGTGTTTTCATGTTGTTTTTCAGATTGTTGGGTGAATTCTTGCCTTGGCGCCTGCCCATCTCCTCCTATCAATGCTATCTAATGGGTCTTTTAAAACAGGATCAGGTTTCCCTGCTGGCCAGGGTCCCTACTTACAGAATGCACTTGTTCTGTTTCCTGGCTCCCATAGTGGGCCAAGATCCCTCTCACCACTCAGAAGGGTCTTCAGGAACAGGACCAGGCTCCCCGTTCGCCAGGGACCTCGCCAATAAAAGGCCTACCACTCTGCAGGGCAGGCCCCAAAAATCCTACTTGATTTAGTTGTAGTGGGGTGATCTGCTCTCAGTTTGGGCTTCACTGTTTTATGCTTGGACTATCCCGTATCTGCCGCGTCTGCACTCCAGTCTCCGCTGCGAATTTGCGCTGATCTCCACCGCGTCTGTGCGCCAATCTCCACTGTGTCTGCGCGCCATCTCCGCCGCGTGTGTCTGTGCCAATCCTTAGTTTTCTTAATGAAGAATAAAGCCACAACCTCTCATTTCTTGTGGAAATGAAAGCAAAACCTCTTCTCCAAAGTAACTTATCTTTTGACTTAAATTTTGAAATCAAGGCATTTTCAAAATATATAGGTTCTGTTAATCCAGCAGCATTTATAATTAAATGTCTTTTATAGCTGTTGCTCCTTCCTCAGCCGTCAAATAATTCAGAAACATACAATATCCAGATTCTCTGTGTATTTTCCATCTTTACATCGCTTTTTTTTTACACTATTTCTTTTCTTTTATTTTTATTTTCTAACTTTTGGTTTTTTTAGACAAGGTTTCTCTGTGTATCATTGACTGTACTGGAAGTCATACTGTAAACCAGGTTGTTCCCGAAATCAGAGAGATATGCCTGCCTCTACATCCTAAGGGCTGGGATTAATGGCATGTGCCACCATTCCCAACTATCTGTTTCTTTTATTAAGGACTTTTTTCAATCCTTTTTCTTTTCTCTCCCAAGTTTATGTATACTTTCAAACACACTGTAAATCATTTAAAGAGTTTTTTCCCCTGGTCTGAATTTGTCTTCATGTATATGTCTATCTTTTTTTTTTTTCTGGTCACTTAAATCTTTAATCTAAGTGGCATGACTAGGATTAAAACAGCAGCTTTGGCAGATGGATCCACCCCACTCCTTGGCTTCCTGAGAGTCCAGCTTCGTGGTGGAGGTACTAGCTATGTTAGGTAGGAGCTACATTTTTTGCCACAACTCTGTGGAGTTCCTAGGTTCATGCCACCACCAAGAGGCATGCTACCAACTGTTCATAAACAATATTTAAGTGTATGGTGACAGTCCTCTTAGATGAGCTGGGAGGTTTTTGCTGCTAACTCTGAGTCAGGAAACCTTTTTTTTAAAAAAGGGAGTATTCCTCTGAACACAGCCAGAAAACAGAGCCTACTTAAGTAAAGATGGTTATTGAAAAACTGGGCTTGACTTTGTTCTCATCTGTCTAGGATCCTTTTTTTTTTTTTTTTGAAGTTTTCTCCAGATTTACATAAAAATTCTTGCCAAACCTTTGGGTGCTATTTGTAGACAGAAGTTGTTGACCCATCATCTCATAGCAATTCAGTCCCAAATAAACACACAGAGTCTTATATTAGTTATGAACTATTTGGCCTATTGTCCAGGCTTATTACTTACCAGTTCTTACAACTTAAATTAACCCATATCATAAATCTATGTTTAGTCATGTGGCTTGAAACATTTTTTTCAGTAAGGCATTCTCATCTTGCTTCCTCTTTTTCTAGATGATTTCTCCATCTCTGCCTTTCCTCATCACAGAAGTCTTTTAGTCTGATTGCCCCATCTATACTTCCTTTGTGGGAACAGGCCAATCAGCATTTTAGTTAACGAATACAAATGACAAATTTATAGCATAAAAAAACATTATCCCATAGCATGTTTTGACAAGAAGCTCTAATTTATTTTCTAAACACCATAATACTTCATAATATAAAACTATACATTACTATGCTTTCTGTTAATGTTTGGTAATGTTCAGTGAGTCTTTAATTCTCTGTTGATACAAAGAGTAGTATTAATGTTTGGTATTTGTGTGCTACTTTCTCTTAGGTGTAAGTGTGCTCCTTTCTCGTAGGTGTAATTTTCTGGGTCATAAAAAATAGAAATATTAAAATGTTTGTGTCTGTTTCCCAAGACTCCCAAACCATGCTAGTGTTGCAGAATATTAGTTAAAGATTTACTGTATTTGTTTATGCTGTAGAACTTTTGTGTAATGATTCAAAGATGTGTTGCATTCTTTTGTGTTGCATTTGTTTAACTCTGTGAAGCTGTTACTTTGTCTGTCTAAAATGTCTGATTGTATTAATAAAATCCTGGACAGTCAATAGTGCAGCAAAGGGATAGGCAGGGCTACCAGGCATAGAGAATAAATAGGAGGAGAAATCTGGAAAGAAAGATTGAGAAGTAGGATAAGCAGAAGGACTCCAGGTGTGTGTGGGGTAGTCACCCAAATAACAGCAAGTCATGAAGTAAGAAGTAAAGAAAGGTATACAGAAATAGAGAAAGTTAAAAGCCCAGAAGCAAAAGATCTCAGGCTTTATGTGGGATAATTTAAGTTAAGAAAAGCTGGCTAGAAATAAGTCAAGCTAAGGCCAGACATTCATAAGTAAGAATAAGTCTCTGTGATTTATTTGGTATCTAGGTTACAGACCCCCCAAAATCAAAGAGTAAAGAGTAAACAAAGCAAACAACTATACTCTTGAGTTTTTTTTACAAGTTCCTGAGCCAGTTTACAGTGTCACTAGCACTATATCAGAGCTCCTGTTTTTCACGAGGCAGAGATTTTGCAAAATGAACAGATACAGAAAACAACTTATTCACTTTCTTCTCTTATTTTATTGTTTTTGTTCTATCTTTTCTCTACTCTTTTTAATCTAGATGTTGATTCTACATGTTTAGTTGAGTTTTCTCTTGTGACATGCAGGCCTCCTGCTCTGTGAAAGCCCATTTGCAAAGTTATTCTCAGAATTGTTAAGGAGACATTAAAATTTTTCATTTATCTTTTTTTTCCTAGTCAGTCTTGCTCTATTTCAGAAAGACTAGTGGACTTGCCTTCAACATGCTCTGGGACAATCCTCTTTGCAGGTGGAGCCAAGCCATGCTCTAGGATGCTCTGCCTCAGTGTGTGCAAAAGGCACCTGCTCTTCTACCGACAGAGTGTTCTTGAAGAACATTGATGAAGATGAAATGACTATAAGTTCCAAGTTAAAGATCTTCTCTTCTTGTGAATAACCATTCAAAAATTCTATTTTTTTAGGTTATTCTGCACTCAATTGGTATTGATCATATTCAAGCTCCAGTGCTGTGGCCATACAGATTCGATATTACAGGAAGAAAATTGCCACTTAATGCATATGCACTTGACTTCTATAAGCATGGATCCCTTGAGGCATTAACAGAGGACAATGGGTATGTTCTCTCCTGATAATTCCAAGAATTGATTAGTACTGCCAAATATTAGTTTTCACTTTCAGACTGATGGCAAAGATGATGACATACTCTATACTATTTTTATTTCTAGTTTGTCAGCAAAAATTTGGCAATTAGGGCCAACTCACTTGATCTAAAAATATACTCTAAATGTGTCTTTGTGGATATTAAAATATATCTTTATATTACAGTTCTACTTAGGCATAATTTGGTTTTTTAATGACAAGTAACAGTCTGGTATGGCTTAAGGCTTGAGAGAATATAAATTATCTCGTTTTCAAATCTGGTTCTGAGACAGTTATTTTAGCTTCCAGGAAAGGCATTTATATAAGTGTAAGAAGAACCAAGTATTATTTAGGTCACTCTCTATACAATTACTGTGGACACAGTGTTGTAGCCACAAAAGTTGGACAGTCATGGAAAAAAACTTAAGGCATGCCACTTAACACATATGCATTTTACTGCTGTAAGCAAGGATCCCTTGTGAGGTTTTACCAGGTCAGTAGGTATTTTCTCTTTTGTTAACTTCAAGTCATAACAAGTATATTAGATATTCATGTTCAGGGAAATAGTCAGGAAAATCTCTATTATCAGGCAAATATTGGCCGAAGTGCTAAACACATATATCTAGAGGCAAATACACTAAGAAATTAAATATACATTTGACATAAAAATTTGTACCATCTTTATTAAATTAAGGTGGTGTAAAAGGTTTTGATAGACCTCAGAAACCTGGTTGTCTATTCAACCTGATTTATTATTGTCAATAAAGTAGTTGCTGCATTAGCAAATAGTATTTTTGTTTTATTAAACTTATTCATTGATAATCGTATAGTCATATATAAAACAATATGATCACACTTCCTCCCACATCCTGTATCTCTTCCCAGTTGTACCCTTTCACTCCAGGAAATCATCAAACCATTTTGAGACTTTGAATTTTATTTTCTTTCATTTTGGGACCCACTGAGTTCTACCAGGGCTGACTGTATGAGTGTGGAGCACAGGGGTCCACCAGTGACTATGATCCTGTAGAGAAATGATTCTCCCCTCTTCTGCTCACAGGGCCCTGGTTGTCCTATGAGCCTACTTTTCATCCACCCCTGATGTTAATAGTCCCATCTCTCATCCATGCCTGCATGTTAATGGTCCCTCTCTCATCCATGCCTGATGTTAGTGGTCCCTCTCTCATCCATGCCTTCATGTTAGTGGTCCCTCTCTCATCCATGCCTGATGTTAGTGGTCCCTCTCTTGCACAGACCCTGTGCAGGTGACCTTAGCTGCTGTGAGTCTTGAGTCACGCCATGCCCTGAAGCTGGCATTTCACAACACTCTCCTCACTTCCAGCTCTTAGTTCTTCTTGTCTCCTCTTCTGTAATGTCCTGCCTTGGTG
Source organism: Chionomys nivalis (assembly GCF_950005125.1). Lineage (NCBI taxonomy): Eukaryota > Metazoa > Chordata > Mammalia > Rodentia > Cricetidae > Chionomys > Chionomys nivalis. The sequence continues at coordinate 18,409,472 of NC_080105.1, read as the reverse complement.
AGGTGACACAGATGTTCCAAATAGGTATTAGTGCTCAGCAGTCACTTATCCTCAGCACACTGACCAATTGTTAAAAACAAAAGAAAACAACAAGACAAAACAAAACAGCTTCTGTGATCATGGCTAAGACAGCCATCATTTAAGGGTTTAAGCAATAATCGTAAATAATTTTGTATCATTAATTTTAGATTTTCTGTTATTTAGGATACATTATGGGACAGCTTACCAGGTGTTGAAAGATTTTTCCCTTACCATTAAATCTATCAGGTATGTTACATGTTGAAATATTACTTTCCTATTTTTCAGAAATTTAATAGTAATTTGAAAATGTTGAGGTTTTGTTTCATGACACAGGTATGTAAAAGTGTCATGGATCTTGTTTCATACCACGAATTTCTACTTCCTAAAGGGTTTATAAAATCACCCATCCCCCCAACCTGTTGGTTATGATCTGTAATATAATTAATTCCATGTTACTTTGGAGATTAAGATCAATCCAGAGAGAGTCTCAGACTCAGGCACTACACACCGTCAGGAAACTATTCCAGAGCATTACTGATCTCAGATCCTAATATTCTCAATGATCCCAATTGCAAAATCATGTCAAATACACAATGTGTTTGAGGTGCCATCAGGTCTCCAGGTTATATCATGTGCTTGCTCTTGAGTTACTTGCTATAACCTATATTTATATTCAGCATTTATCTGTCAATGCATAGTCACTTCCTGTTTTGATCTACATCAAGGCTCAGTTAATCACAAGGAATATCAATGTTTGTGTGAGCATCCCATCATGAGTCATATAATGTTAACTAGTTAAATGACCATCATCCTAACCTCTTAAATCTAAATGCATTTCAGTACTTCAGCAGTGGTTCTTTTTTTTGTCAAATGTCAATAAAGCTTATCATAATTGCATCCTTAATAAGCAATCATTTGTTTTATTTCTTTGATATGAGCTGAATTAGGCTTATATGTATTTTTTATATACACAGTGTGAAATTGAGGCATACAAGAGCAGAGGGAATAGCTTTGTTCATCTATAGCAGTGGTTCTCAACCTTTCTAATGCTGTGATCCTGTATTGCAATTTCTCATGTTGTGGTGACCCCCAACTACACAATTATTTCATTGCTAATTCATAACTGTAAGTTTTCTACTATTATAAGTCATAATGCAGATATCTGATATGCAGGATATCTGATATGTGACCCCTAAAGGGATCATGACCTACCGGTTGAGAATCACTGATCTATAGCATTTCTAGGTGAGGTGGCACATAGTTATCCAAAGCATAATCTTGCAAGAAACCCAGAAGCCTCCAGAGATACTAGTGCTGAGTCCAAAGCCAGGCTGAAAAAAGAACATTAATTCATTCATTCACCTAACCAGTGTGTCTGCATTATTGTTTTGAGACATTTTTAAATATTTGAAGTACAAGGATTGTTAAGTCTATTTCCACATGTACAATCCCTGTATTAGCTACTTTTCTGGTGCTGTGATAAGATACCATGAACAAGGAGACTTATAGAAGAAAAACCTAGTTTAGTTTATGTTTCCTGAGAAATTTGAGTCTGATTCAGGAAGATGATTCAGTGTTACATTTTAGAATTATGGCTGCATATTTTGAGCATCATGGACACAGAACAGTGAATATGAGTGTGGCATAGATCTACAGTCTTTCTATGTTGTGGAAATGTGTCAGATTGCCTCAACGTGTTTAACAGTGAGGGTGGTCAGAAATGAATGAAGGTCTGAACTAAGGAAACAGAAGTAATGATTCAGGATATTAACTTCACAAATACTTGTAATTGAAACCTTGATACTGAAGTTCAGATACTGGGTAAAGATGACCAAGGTTTAAATTATGAATCTGTCTCTTTCTGTCTCTCTTACACACACACACACACACACACACACACACACACACACACACTACATTATGAAAGTTACATTTGTAGTTAAGAATAAAAATAGTTAAATTTATATATGTTGTGGATATCAGAGGATATCATCCATGTTGATATCTGTGGATATAAGAGGACATCATCACAGTGATTAGTCTGTAACTCAGGAGAAGTAAATTAATGTCACAGATAAAGATTTTAGTTTGTTGATGAGTAAAGACCCAGGGAAGCTAGATCTCTAGTAGGGTCAAAATTCTAAAAAATAAAAGCAACGAAGTTGTCAGATTGTGCTTGATCTCAGCCAAGGCTACTCTATGAACTGTTCAGTGTGGTGTTTCTTCTTCCTTTCTTCACATCTTTGTACCAGTTTCTTAATGCTGATGTAACAAGTTGTCATGTAATGATATAAACCTATTTAAATCTTACCATTCTGGAGGTCTAAAGTCAAAAGTGTGTTCCTTTGAGTAAAACAGGGTTTCTGGATACTTGGCCATTTCCTCCCCCCCAAAAAAAACCCTTTAGGGCTTTTTTTGCATCATTTTAGGGGTTCCCTGCTCACTATTTCTTTATGGCTTTGAGGTCAGGGATGTTCCATAGAGAGAGCTGAGACTGTATCAAGTGTCCACATTCCATCCCTCTGATATCAGTTCTCCCTTTCCTCACACCATGAGCACTTTGGAGAAGTCCATTGGCTCCACCTAGAGGACCCAGAATAACCCCTTACATTCAAGATTATTACCTGTGGTTTCATCTGTGATGGTAATTCTGCATTGACATGGAGCCTAACATGTTTACAGGTTTCTGGGGATTTAGGTGAGGACATCTGAATTAGATGGGGAACATTATTCTATTGGCTGCATCCCGCTTTCATTTATTTCTCACCTACGTAGAAAAGGAAATGAACCTTTTCTTCTCTATTGTGGATTACAATATTTTCTGGAGTACCAGAAACAAAAAGAACCAGAAAACAACAACAACAACAAAAACAAAAACAACAAAAACTCCCCCAAAAGTATGGCCACAAGATATAGAGTAAAAAGAAAAGAAAGTTTTGTTGTACTATTTAAGGGAGCAAGGATCCAAGGATATAGAATTTAGTAGCCTTTCAATTATCCTTTTCAATAAAGACCCTTCACAGAACACCTTGTCTTATCTTCCTCTTTCTTTCTTTTTTTTTTTTGTACACACATTATTTGGTTAATGAATTTGTTTCTTATCAGTATTCCTTAAAATGTGCTAATACTATTTCATCACTTTATAGAATAGCTTTTTAAACAATACTCATGACCCTTAGTTGACTAATGGTATATATGTATTCTTCTATTGCAGTGTCTCCTTACGTGAACTGTGTGAAAATGAAGAAGACAACGTTGTTTTAGCATTTGAACAATTGTCTGAGTCCTTTCATGAGAAGTTTGAAAAAGTGTGAAAAGAAAAACTATGTAAATCACCTAAAATATCACCATAGGAGCTTTGGAAGTTGTATATTTTTTATTCTTATGCCTTGATCAGAAAATCATACACAATGAAATGGAATGAGCAAGCAACTTGCTCTACTTGTCTCTGAGCATCCTTGGCCGTACCACTTGGTATGCCTACGTCTTGGTTTTTTTAAATGATTGACTAAAAATGCTTATGGCTCCAAATTATTGAGGATTGAATGAGAAAATGCAGGATTTGCATATATATGTTTGAAGATTTTTATATTCTGTGAGACCCAAACAAATATTGTATTTAAATATTTTCACTATTAATAGATGTAAAAAGTTTATGTAAACTAGAAGATAAATAATTGCTGTCTCCTGAAAATGTAATATATTCTTCTTAATCAACATAAAAAGATTATGCTGCTTAGACAGCTAGCTGTTGAAATAGTACATCTTAATAAATAAGCTACTTGTAAAAAGTTTGTTTTCATCCATTTTTGTGAAGCTTTAAAAGGAAATTTATTGCTAATGTTTTGCATCATTGTTGAAATAATGACCTCATTGGTTTCATTTGTGTGAAATACATTAATTTCTATTAATCTATTAATTCACTAGCATGGTAACACTCATTCTGTAGAATTATTTATATAAGGTCATTCTGTAATTGAGGTCATAGCCTCAATTCTCAACTCTAGAATATTTTTGAAACCCTCAATTCGAACTTACAACACTGAATCCTCAAAACAAAGAATGAGTCTTTTCTCCTACTTGGGCATCTCACTGAATAATGCTATTTTGATGTCACCATAAGTAGATTGTTGTGGTGCTAAAAAACACTGTAATGGTTCATTTATTTCTGAAACAAAAAAATTCTAATTACTGAAAATGATGTAGCATTTCATGAGCAATGTTTGAATCTCTACCTTGGTGGTGGTGGTGTGGGATGCAGTCTAAACTGCTTTCATTCTTTAAATGTTACAGCAGTCCTGTAAACAGAGACATTTAGAATCCTGTCTAGCACCTCCTAATTTCTACCCAGTGGAATATTATACAATGTAAAATCAATGTGAAATTTATTGTCATGTTTGCTGTAACTCAATGCTTTCACTTAGGAGTCTAGATGGGGAAAAAAGATTCCTCCACCCCTATATGCAAAATCTAACGTGGCTTCTATAGGTTTAGAGGAGTGAGGTCATTTTTGCTATCTGGGGTCTTCTTAAAAGTGCAGAATTATATGTAACATTTTTGAAAGGTGTCCCCTGGGAGTGGGAGTGTACTGCTTCTTTAGTCTTTAGCTAAATCTAAGGAGTAAACAGGAACAATTTTTTTAGGGAATAAACAATATAAATGTTTTTATATTTATTATTTTTATTTTTATTAAAAATTTCTACCTCCTTCCCTCCTCCCCTTTCCCTCTTCCTCCTCCCTCCCCATTCCCCTCTAGTCCTAAGAGAAATCAGGGTACCTGCCTTGTGGGAAGTCCAAGGCCCTCCAACCTCCATCCAGGTCTAGGAAGGTGTGCATCCAAACAGACTGGGCTCCCAAAAAGCCAGTACGTGCAGTAGAATCAAATTCCAGTGCCATTATCATTGGCTTCTCAGTCAGCCCCCATTGTCATGTGGCTGACAAAGGAACAATTTTTAAGCGTGAGTTTAAGAGAAACACTGTGACAAAGGATGGTTTCCCTCAATTTTTTTTTGTTTGCTTTCTTATGTTTGGAGACAAGTTTTCAGGAACCTGTCCTAGTCTCTACTTGTTTTTAAGCTGAGGGTTGACATTGAAGTCTTGATCTTCTTGTCTCAACCTCAGTAGTTCTAGTGTGAAGGTTGCAGCTATAAAATACAGGGGAAGGGACACATCCCGGTGGTCCTGTGTTTTTCATGTGAGAAATGAACCCTTGAAGAACAGTCATAGAGAGTGACTATTAAAAGCAAAGAAGGAAAGGTTTTATTTTCAAGGTGTAATGACTTTACAGGTTAAGACTTATTTGTTGAAGCACTGAACATTGTGTTTGAACTCTATTTATTTATTTTATTTTTCCATTCAAAAATTTACACTTCCTCCCCTTCTCCCATTCCTCTCCTGCTCCCCCACTCACCCTCCTCCCTCCCCCTTCCTCCTTTAGAGAGGGCAGGGTACCCTGTCCTGTGGGAAATCCAAGACCCTTCCCCCTCCATCCAGGCCTAGGAAGGTGTGCATCCAAATAGACTAGGGACCCAAAAAGCCAATACATGCAGTAGAAACAAGTCCCAGTGCCATTATCCATGGCTTCTCAGTCCGACTTGCCCCCATTGGCAGCCACATTCAGAGAGTCCAGTTTGATCACACACTTGTTCAATACTGGTCTAGCTGGATTTGGTGAGCTCCCATTAGATCAGGCACATTGTATCAGTGGGTGGACCTACCCCTCGAGGTCCTGACTTTGTTGCTCAACTTCTCACTCCTACTACTCTTCAGCTGGACCTTGGGAGTTCAGTACGATGCTCTGGTGAGGGATTCTATTTCTATCTCTATCCATTGCTGGACCAAGATTTTATGGTGATATTCGAGATAATCATCAGTGTGATAGTGGGGCAAGGCCAATTCAGGCACCCTCTCCTCTGCTGCCTAAGGACCTAGCTGGGAATATCCCTGTAGACACCTGGAATCCCCTCTAGAACCAAGTCTCTTGCCAACCCTAAAATGGCACCCTTAATGTAGATACCTTCTTCCCTGCTCCTATATCCACCCTTCCTCCATCTCCACCCTTCCACTGCCCCAAGCTCTCCCCAGTCTTTCCCTTCTCCCTTCTCTCTCCCCCTCTCCCCTTCCCCCATCCACACCCCCACCCCTACCCCCACCCCATGTCCCCAACTTTTGCCCAGCTATCTTGTTTGCTTCCAATTTCCAGGAGGATCTCTATATATTTTTCTTTGGGGTCACCTTGTTATTTGGCTTCTCTAGGCTTGTGAACTATAGGCTCAATGTCCTTTGTTTATGGTTAGAGTTCACTAATGAGTATGTACATACCATATTCATCTTTTGGGGTCTAGGCTATCTCACTCAGGATAGTGTTTTCTATTTTCATCCATTTGCATGCAAAATTCAAGATGTCATTGTATTTTACCTCTGAGTAATACTCGAATATGTATATATTCCATATTTTCTTTATCTATTCTTCCATTGAGGGGCATCTAAATTGTTTCCAGGTTCTGGCTATTACAAATAATGCTGCTATGAACATAGTTGAACAAATGCTTTTTTAGTATTATTGGGCATCTCTTGGGTATATTCACAAGAGTGATATTGCTAGATCCTGAGGTATGTTGATTCCCAATTTCTTGAAAAACTGCCACGCTGCTTTCCAAAGTGGTTGCACAAGTTTGCATTCCTACCAGCAATGGATGAGTGTTCCCCTTACTCCACATCCTCTCCAGCATAGGCTATCATTGGTGTTTTTGATTTTAGCCATTATGACAGGTGTAAGATGGCATCTCAAAGTTGTTTTGATTTACATCTCTCTGTTTGCTAAGGAAGTTGAACATGACCTTAAGTGTCTTTTGGCCATTTGAACTTCTTCTGTTGAGAATTCTCTGTTCAGTTCTGTACGCAATATTTTAATTGGGTTAATTAGAATTTTAATGTCTAGTTTCTTGAGTTCTTTATATATTTTTGAGATCAGACCTTTCTTGATGTGGGGTTGGTGAAGATCTTCTGTCATTCAGTAGACTGCCTTTTTGTCTTAATGACAGTGTCCTTTGCTTCTCTGTTTCAGGAGGTCCCATTTATTCATTGTCTGTGCTATTGGGTTATACATAGGAATTGGTCTCCTGTGCCCATGGGTTGCAGTCTACTTCCCACTTTCTTTTCTATCAGATTCAGTGTGGTCGGATTTATATTGAGGTCTTTAATTCATTTGGACTTGAGTTTTGTGCATGGTGATAGATATGGATGTATTTTCATTCTTTTACAGGTTGACATCCAGTTATGCCAGCACCATTTGTTGAAGATGCTTTCTTTCTTCCATTGTATACTTTTAGCTCCTTTGTCAAACATCAGGTGTTTAAAAGTTTGTGGCTTAATATCTGGGTCTTCGATTTGATTCCATTGGTCGATGTCTTTTATTTTTTGCCAATATCAAGCTGTTTTCATTACTGTAGCTCTGTAATAGAGTTTGAAGTCAGGGATGGTAATGCCTCCGGAAGTTCCTGTATTGTTTAGGATTGTTTGGGCTATCCTGGGTCTTTTGTTTTTCCATATAAAGTTGATTATTGTTCTCTCAAGGTCTGTTAAAATTTTGTTGCAGTTTTGATGGGGATTGCATAGGCTTCATCCCAGAGATGCAGGACTGGTTCAACACACAAAAATCTATCAATGTAACCCGTCATATAAATAAACTGAAAGAAAAACACCATATGACCATTTCATTAGATGCTCAAAAAACATTTGACAAAATTCAACACCTCTTTATGATAAAGGTCTTGGAGAGGTTAGAGATAGAAGGATCATACCTAAATATAATAAAAGCAATATACAGAAAACCAACAGCTAATATCAAATTAAATGGAGAAAAACTCAAAGCCATTCCACCAAAATCAGGAACAAGACAAGGCTGTCTACTCTCACCATATCTCTTCAACATAGTGCTTGAAATTCTAGCAAAAGCAATAAGACAACATAAGGAGATCAAGGGGATTCGATTGGAAAGGAAGAAGTCAAACTTTAGTTATTTGCAGATGATATGATAGTGTACATAAGTGACCCCCAAATCTCTATCAAAGAACTCCTGTAGCTGATAAATACCTTTGGTGATGTGGCAGGATACAAAATCAACTAAAAATACACAAAGGATAGAGAAGCAGAGAGGGAAATCAGAGAAACTTCACCTTTCATGATAGCCACAAATAGCATAACGTATCTTGGGGTAACACTAGCCAAGGAAGTGAAAGATCTATTTGAAAAGAACTTTAAGGTTTTGAAGAAAGAAATTGAAGAGGACACCAGTAAATGGAAGGATCTCCCATGCTCTTGGATGGGTAAGATCAACATAGTAAAAATGGCAATTCTACCAAAGGAAATCTATAAATTCAATGTGTCTGAACTCTTAAAATCAACCATTCTTTTAGATATGTAGTTTTCTAGATCCCAACATCACAATGTTTAAATTAAAGCTTTTACTTATAGTCCAGAAAGAACAAAATATGTATTTAAGTCAAACGTGAAGAAAAGGCTTATTTTGATATCATGAAACAGAGATTTCCCAAAGCTCTCTTTGTAATATTTCTGTATGATCATTAGGTCTATTTCACTTCTGGCAGTTAGAATTCAGAAGACAGTTTTATTATGGAAGCCGAAGTCCTAACAGGTGAAGAAAGGTGGGGAGAGATACCATCACTTTAAAGGCCTGTCCAACATCTAAGACTTTCTTTTCAGTAGCAATTTGTTTGCAGGTCGACATGCCTCTAAAACCACAGCTGGGAAATGTCTGAGACCTACCTGATGGGATGGTTCAAATGTCTTTAAATGGAATAGTGGAGATATTGTGTGGTCAGTCAGCATAATCTAGCTTTATTTCAGAATATTTTGAGTGTCTATGAAAGAAATAACAACAAAAAAGAATTTATGATTTGAAGTGATTAAAACAAATTATCTGAGCAAGTTTTCATTTTTAAAATGTTGGTCATTTGAAGTGTCTTTATGACAAACAAAGTTTTGGGGGAATAAAAACAGATTGCTGACAATTGTTTGCTATTCCAGTTCCTCATATAAGAATTTTGGATTACTTATATGTAATCAACTTTAACTGCAAACTATTTGCCAGCATATTAATGTTTTCTTCTGCCTAGAACATTTAGGGTTATGATATAATTTATAAGTCATTAGAATGAATTTTACCTAATCAGGGCATTGCTAGAATCAGAATAACTCATTATTTTTCCAGGGTAATTCACAAGGGAATTGTAGTCTGGCATAGCTGTCATGGCTCATTGGAGAGGAATTTTTTTTTTTTTTTTTTTTTTTTGATTTTTCAAGACAGAGTTTCTCCGTAGCTTTTTTTGGTTCCTGTCCTGGAACTAGCTCTTGTAGACCAGGCTGGCCTCGAACTCACAGAGATCCGCCTGCCTCTGCCTCCCGAATGCTGGGATTAAAGGCGTGTGCCACCACCGCCTGACTTGGCTATGTAGATTTTTATGCATAAATTAACTGCTATGTCCAAGACACATAATGAAAAGTTCTTAACTATTAGTATAATTCCCCAACATGTTGGGAAATATCAGGAAGTTGGCCTGTAAAATGTCTTTTGAAGTACTTTACTTACATGCATAAAAATGTCATACTGAACCTGCTATTTTGTACAAATAATATGTACTACTGAGAAATAAATTGCTTTAAGAATAACACATTCTGATCATTAAAATTGTATATTTTGCTCAAATCACTATACCTTCTCATTTAGTGAAAGTTTCTTTATTTCAAGGGTATGTGATATATGTATGTAAGATATTTTCTTCAGACTTTTATTACATTATTTGTGTGTTCATGTGAATCTATGTGTATGCCTGTGTGCATGTTTCCTTATGTGTGTCTGTGTGTGTTTGTGTGTGTAGGTATGTTGGCTTGTATGTGCCCATATGTTTACATGTGTGTACATGTGTGTGCACGTGTGTGTTTGTGTGAATCTTATGTGTGTATGTATATTGTGTATGTGTGTGTGCATATGTGTTTATGTATATGTAAATGTTTTGGTTTCTATGTGTGTATATATGTGCATGTGTGTTGGTTTGTGTGTGTATGTGTTTTTATGAGTATTGTGTGTAGGTGTGATGGTTTGTGCATGTGTACATGTGTTGTGTGTTTGTGCATGTGCATGAATATACCACAATGTACCTTTGGAGGTCACAGGTCAATTTGTTGGAGTTGTTCCTTGAACCACGTAGGTGGCAGAGATTGAACTCATTTTGTCAGGCTTGGAGGCAAGAGCCATCTCAGATGGAGGTACGGACCATCTCACTAGTCCATCCTTTTTCTTCTTTAAGACAAGGTCAGAACATGATGAAGACCAGGTCCCTTATCTGATGAGCTTAAGGGTTTGTGTCCTTAAACTGGACTGGTGCAGGGTATGCAACTGAATCCCACACCAGAGCATGAATAACTTTAGTATGTGCTATTGAACATCACACCAAAGCATGGATAACACTATCAGTTATTTACAAAAAATAGCTTTTGACTTTATTGTTGTTTGATAATATTTTATAGGATTTTTGACATATAGTACTTGTACACTAAAAAGTATCAATATTTTGTTTCCAAACTTCAAAAATTATAACGTCTTTTTTTTTGGCTGAGAGTTTACAATATTTTGGCATTTTCTGCCATATATATTGTGTTTACATATATATGATGTATTGTCTTTGAATATGTCCGAATGCATATGAGTTATCAGTTTATATAAATGTTCAGACTCTAAACTGCATGAAGGATATATACCCTGAAGTCCCTATGTTTTATGTGCTTATGCTCTATGACTCATCTCACATATGTCTTATTTGACTTATCTGTATTTGTTAAATTTTGCTTTGGTGTTAACTCACTTCTTTTTAAATGAACACAATTTCTTTGAAATAAATATAATATATATTAATTTTAGATGAATTTAAAACATGTGTTGTATTTACATGGATTGCCCTTATAATTTATATGCAAAATATCTTGCTTTCTTTTAGTCACAGCAAACTAGAAAGGCAGAGAGCTAGAAAGATATTTGAATAATATGTAATTCTTCAGAAGTTGAGAAAAAGAACAAATAGAACACTTTTATAATCAGCCAAAATCATCACATTGCATTACAATCTCAAATTTTAGAATAATGTTAGCATGAGTCATACTTTACTAAAAAATATACACTGTCAATTCTGTATTTTAATATGACAAATGGTCTTAACTAAACATATGGCCGTTATTACTAACTTTTTAAAAAATGTAATGCTAAACCTGGTGGTGGTTACACATGCCTTTAATGCCAGCACTTGGGAGGCAGATGCAGCAGATTTCTGTGAGTTTGAGGCCAGCCTGGCCTACAAGAGTTAGTTTCAGGACAGGCTCCAAATATAGAGATAAACCTTGTCTTGAAAAAAACATACATAAAAAATGTGTGTGTTAAATATTAAAAAAGTATCACATACAATATATTTATGTTCCTGATTGCCACCTATTCATGTAGTCTTTAAAACTGGTCTAGATCAGGAGCTCTTTGAGTGGCATCAGATTCCTTATAGATTTGTAACCAGATGAGAGGTCCTTTAAGAAGAAGCTGTCACAAATGTAAAGTGTTCTTCTCCAGTGTTAGATATTGTATGACTAAGCTTGCCATGGCTTTAAACAGCTTGGAGCCTTCCCAACAGTTGTCTCTGTGGATACCAGTTAAGACTGTAGACCATCAAATAGTCATGTTTGAAAATTACATAGATTCATTACATACATAAGTAATAAATGAGGAGCTATATTGTTTCTTCAAAATAAAATCTTATTAGCTTTTCTTTAAGTAATTGTTTTGATCATGAGACCATATCTTCATCTTTATCTTACTTGAGTAGCTTCTAGAAGGCAAGTTCCCAGGGAGCTTGGACTTCTGTTGTTATTTTTATTTTGTTGCTTTTGTATTCTACCTCAAGTTCCCAATTAGAGACACAGTTGGCGCTCATTCAATATTAATTGATGGAATGAACCAGCTAAGTCTGTTCTGGTGTTCCTAACATCCACTCTCTCTGTTCTCCCCAGACCCTCTGATTGGGTGGGTCTGAATACTTTGAGTGTTTGTTGATTTGAGTTCTATTCTAACTCTGTTGCTGATTAGCTGACATATGATGAATGCCTATTAAATTTATTGGGAATTGGACAGAATATAAATGTGTTTCTTTCTCAGAAGCATTCATACTAAAAAACAAACTCCATCACTTATCTTTAGAGGTTTCAAAAAAGCCACCCAATCATTTTCATAGGATATCTGCTTACTGGATAATTCATAAAAATGCTGTGACCTCTCAGCTCTGTGAAAAGACTTTCGTGGAATGGAAACTCACAAAGATTGTTTATTCAGCACACATCAAAGTGTTTGTCTTCTGAACCTATTATGGAGCATTTCACAATGACTCTTTATGTACATTTTGTCAAGTGTGGGTAGCTAAGCCACAGATTACATGGTAAAACATGAACCCTCGAATAATCTCTATGAATAAGAGCAATGGCCATTTCTATACTGGGCATATCATTTTAGATAACATTCAGTAGACAGGCCTGTGGAACTCACTGCTAATTCACAATTTAAGGTTTTTTGATAATATGATTTGTTGTTAAAAGCAAATTTATTAAAGGCAGGAAAATAATAAAAATAATCAAAAGCAAAATTTGAAAATATCCTTTCTTCTTGGAGACAAGAACATAGTCAAACCGTTAGCATTTATCTGTTCCTGACAATGGGGTGTATGTCAATGATTCTATCATAGATTTAAACCTGTGACAAGACAAGGCATTTGAGGATTCTCTTCTGTCATATGAAAGTTGAGCCTATTTCAGGGAATTATGGTAGTTCATTAATGTCTCCAGATTGCAATTTCATTGCATCAAACCACTAGCTCGTGGACATTTCTGGAGTTTATAGAACTTTCAAATAATTTCATGGAGAAAAATGCTTTATAAATCCTACTTATGATGTAAACAATGCTGCCGTGATCATATTGAACACATGCCCTTGTGGCGCAATTGAGCATCCTTTGGATATATACCCAAATGTGGTATTACTGGGTCTTGAGGAAGGTTGTTCCCTAATTTTCTGAGAAATCACCACACTGACATCCAAAAGGGCTGTAGCAGCTGGCATTCTCACCAGCAATGCAGGGTGAAAATAGACCCATATCTATCACCATGCGCAAAACTCAAGTCCAAACGGATCAAAGACCTCAACATAAAGCCAGCCTTTATGAACTTTGTGGAAGTGAAAGTGGGAAGGAAGTACACTTGAACGCATTGGCATAGTAGACCACTTCCTAAATATAACCGCAGCAGCATAGACTGAGAGAAATAATTAATAAATGGAACCTCCTGAAACAAAAGCTTCTGTAAAGCAGAGGACACGGTCAACAAGACAAAACAATGCCTACAGAATGAGAACAGATCTTCACTAACCTCACATCAGACAGAGGCCTGATCTCCAAAATGTACAAAGAACGCAATAAATTGGTCATCAAAAGAACAAACAATCCAATAAAAAATGGAGTACAAACCTAAACAGAGAACTCTCAACAGAGGAATCTAAAATGGCTGAAAGACACTTAAGGAAATGTTCAATATCCTTAGTCATCAGAGAAATGCAAATCAAAACAATTCTACTAGTACAATTTTAGTGAGTTTTCAGCAAGTTTGATTTTTGGGGGTGACCCCAGTGCTGTCCCACTACTGTCTCCTAGTCAGGGTAAAGAGACCAGTTCTGAATCCATCGCTTGTCCCTTTAAGAAGTAAAATCCCAAGTAGTCTAGCACAGGGAGACAATATGAGGCAATAAGAAAAAGAGAGCATCTTCAACAAATTGTGGTGGCAAAACTGGATGTCAATCTGTAGAAGAATGAAAATAGATCCTTATCTATTACCATGCACAAAACTCAAGTCCAAATGGATTAAAGACCTCAATATCAGTCCGAACACACTGAACCTGATAGAAGAGAAAGTGGGAAGTACTCTACAACACATGGGCACAGGAGACCACTTCCTACGTACAACCCCAGCAGCACAGACATTAAGGGCCTCATTGAATAAATGGGACCTCCTGAGACTGAGAAGCTTCTGTAAAGCAAAGGACACTGTCACTAAGACAAAAAGGCAACCCACTGACTGGGAGAAGATCTTCACCAACCCCGCAACTGACAAAGGTCTGATCTCCAAAATATATAAAGAACTCAAGAAACTAGACAGTGAAAGGCTAATCAACCCAATTATAAAATAGGGCACTGAGCTGAATAAAAAAAAAAATCTTTAAAAAAATCATAGCCGTGGGGTGGTGGCGCACGCCTTTAATCCAAGCACTGGGGAGGCAGAGGCAGGTGGATCTCTGTGAGTTCGAGACCAGCCTGGTCTACAAGAACTAGTTCCAGGACAGGCTCCAAAACCACAGAGAAACCCTGTCTCGAAAAACCAAAAAAAAAAAAAAAAATTAATATGGTCACTCACCAGGTGGTTAGGGAAAGGGCCAGGGAGGGTCAGAGACGGTAAAGGTATTTCAAAAACAAATTGATGTCATGGGTTTGGGAAGGTAAGGTGACAAAAAACAAAAAATAACTCAATTCTCACAGTAAATAGAAACACATTTTTTTAAAAAAAAAAAAATAGCACAATGGCTCCCGCCTTCAAAATGAAGTTAGGCAGTTTCCTCACTTACAGAATAAACACATTATTTAATAACATCAGCATCATTTATATAGCTGAAGTTTTAACATTTAAAATTGAGTGACTATAAAAGAAATGAATTATTGAAAGAGATACTTTGATTTTCTTCATTTTTTTTAAGTAGAGGAGAAGAATAATTCTACAAATACAAATGGATATGTAGAAGAGGCTTGATATTTATTTGATTTAAATCAAAACTAACAGTTTTCTTTCTTTTTCAGTTTGCTTTTCGCCCACCTCATGGATGGACTTGATGAGGGAATGCTTAACTCTTGAACATCGTGGTCACTATCGGACAACTGCAGACAGCTGTGTGGTCATTTAAGCAACTACTTCAAGGAAGTTATCTGGGATGTATGTGACTACCATTCCCTAGGAAAGCAGAAAGGAAGAGTAGAACAAAGGAGAAAGACAGCTGTTGGCGCAAAAGAGGATTTAATTACTGACAATGTGCCATCCATTAGAAGACAGTGGCTGAGCCTTCTAGTCGGGAGTCTGCCCACCCTGCTGCTCCTTTAGGCATAGTGATTCGATGAAAGCTATTTTGGGAAGATATGTCCACAGAACCTAAGCATCTTCACCTCCCAAATTTTTAACCTAGTAACTGGTCAACAGGTGTCAGAAGAGCCTGTGGCAGAAACATTCCAGACCCACTGTGACTGTTCTAACTTTACACACGCTTGGGTGGCATAGTTTAAATGCATTGCTTCTTAAACAAGGAAGCATTTTATTTGTTTCTGCAGGAAGAACGGAAGGCAAATAAAGTGTCCACACAACAGCCTCTCCTTAGGAACACATATGAGTATACTGGGACTTTTGTTTCTGATTTTTAAGTTGAATATTGAAGTTAGGACTACACCATTAAATTCTACACAAATTTTGTACAGCGTGGGGGCTCTATGAAAGAAAATATGTTGGAAAATCTTCTTGTGAACCACACAAAGGACTACTTTGGTTTTCTCAAAACTTGTTACAGATGTAGATTAAATAATATTAAACTTTTTATTTTAATAATGGTAAAAGCAAGATAAACTCCTGAAATGGCAATCAGTTCTGAGGCAGAAATCATGCAAATGCAAAACAGTATGGTAGGATGTTATTAAGTTCAAGAATTACAGACCTAGTGATCAGAGGTGGTTGGCCTCACAGTATCTTTATTCAGTGGTTTAATTTCCGTGCTCTGAAATGTGAAGAGAACAATTGTTCTTCACAGTGCATTGTTACCCTTTAACTTATCATGGACCACAAGTCCTTATGTCTAATACTTAATATTCTTAAAATATTGTTCTGTATGATCAGATGACTTGACAGATGCTGACACCATGAAACTGGACTACAAGGCCTTCAAAACTATGAGAAACTTGCTATTGTAGATTTGACTAACACATTATTAACTGTATCTCTATTTCAGTTTATCTTATCTGTATAGGGAGCTAAGGAAGCCTTGATTAAATGCGTCTAGAGCAAAGTCTTGAGTGAATGTGTTGTGCTCACATTGGTACAATCATATCAAAGGCACTGTCTCAGACCCAAGAGAATGGCAAAGCACTGATTTGCTCAGGCTCGGAGGGATGACAGTGTCTTCCTCTGGTCTGAGTGTCAATGTCGACAGTGTGTGCAAGTAGTGGTGTTGACAAACAATTGATGAGTGCAAAATTCACAACTGTAGTTTCCTCCTCCTAGTATACAGCTGAGATTGCTCACCTTCAGAGACCTCCTACCAACCCACTAAGACAGAGAATAACCCTGTAATACACCTAATAAACATTGTGTGTTCGGGATTCTGCACCTGTTTCTGTGTGTCTGTCCTTTCATTCACTTGCCATCTCTAGTAGGGCTTCTGGAACCAACCAGGGTGTGGTCGGCTACCTCTGAAGGAACACAAAGCACCTTTAGCAGATACCCAGCAACCTGTTATCATACACGGATGCTCAGGAAAAATTATCGTATCCACGCTGCCCTGTGTGTACGCATAATGATATTGCCCCCAATGACTTCTTCGTTTAACAGCCTTAGTTGGAAACACCCTTAGAGGACCCATGAGTATCTACAAACACACTTAAAAGAGTCTATAGTTTCACACATGTCTTAGCTATGGTTTCAGCTGCTGTGATGAAACAGTCTGAGCAAAACAACTTCGAGAGAAAAAGGGTTTATTTCACTTTGTCTTAAAGCAAGTTATTATCAAAGGCAGTCAGAGTAGGAACCTGGAGACAGGAACTGATGCAGAGGTGATGAAAGAGTTTGACTGACTGGCCTGTTCCTCATGGCTTTCTCAGCCTGCTTTCTTATAAGACCCAGGAATTCCAGCCCAGGGGCGGCACTACCCACAGTAGGCTGGACCCTCCCCCATCCATCCCTGATTAAGAACATGTTCTGTAAGTTTTCCTGGAGCCAGGTCTTCTGGAGGCATTTTCTCAGTTGAAGTTTCCTCCTCTCAGATTGTGTCAAGTTGATATAAAACTAACCAGCACAACACATAGGTGCAAGGTCCTGTCACACTAGCTACATCCCCGAGGGTCATTTGCTGACGAGAAGGGTAGTTTCATTTCTGCCCTCCTCAAGATCTAACTGTTGTCTGTCTTGGCACCCACAGTACAGAAGTCAAGCACTGTCTAGTTGTTTTAAGCTTGGAGAAATTATGCTCCATGTTTGCAAATCTTATTATATTTTATTGACACTAATTGTAAATCAGTTCTCCTTACATGAGGCCCCATCCAATCAAATGTAATGAAAAATGACTAAACTGGAACCAGTGAGTACTGCAGTTAGTGCCTTCAGAGAATCTGTCACGGAAATGCTCTGAGGACTCACTGAAATACAACAAAACTTGGTTATGGATTTCTGATACAAAATAGGACCTTTGTCAGCCAAGTTCTAAACCTTCTTGAGGGACATCGATTGCCTAAATCCTAGATGTCCCTGGACAAATGTTTTGCAGATCACAAATCTGGAAGCTTTCTTAGCCACTTGCCTGTGGTATTTATGAATAATTAATTTGATGGCATAAAAATCCAGTCATTTCCCTTATTAGGTTTTGAAAAATGACTTATTCAGAGTATCAAAATGTAGGTAATTATAGAGAGAAGGCATATTGCACAAATGGTTGACTCTGTTAAGTAGAGAAAGGTTTGAAATGTTAGCTAAGGAAGTTCACCCTGACTAGACAAACACTCAAGAATTCAAAGAGTCTAAAGTACAAGCATAAAGTAAAGTGGAAATGCAACATGTGGTTCTCAAACCTCAGGAGAAAGTACAGGGTGTGGCAAGGGAGCAGATAATGGAGGCAGAGTAAAGGAAACAGAAACCCCAGAAACTCTAACACCAAGTGGAACCATCAGCTTTGGGGTGTTTACATACTTTGGGGTATGTTATGATTTCAATTATGTGCTGTATACTCATTCAGGTTTGAAGTTGGAGTACAGGTTTTCAATGGGATTGCCTGTTGGTTATAAAGGCTCTACCTTCATAGATTGATTAGTAGCAATTAAAGGACTGTGAATCACCTGACCATGAGCAGTTCTCAACCTGTGGGTAAAACAACCCTCTCCCATGGCTCCTATCAGATATCTTGCATATCATATGTTTAAGTTATTAATCACAACAGTAGCAAAACTGCAGTTATAAAGTAGAAAGGGAAATAATTTTATTGTTGGGGATCACCACACCATGAGGAACTATATTTAGGGGTTTCAGCCTTAGGAGTGTTGTGAACCCCTGCCCAGTATTACGTTTTGGCAGATGCTGGCACAGTGAAACTGGATTTCAAAGTTTTCAAAACTATTATAAATACAGTTAATTTCTTTTAAATTTCCCAGGTTATGACATGCCATTAAAGTAACAAAAAGCAGACTAGGACTAGGAAATCAAAGGGGATGAATAAACGTTCATTAAGTTCCCACCTGACAAATCTGAAGTCACTAAAAGTCAAAACAACCATGGGATAAAACAGCACTTGCTTACCCCAAAATGTCCACGAAGAAAACTCAGAAGGATAACAAGAGCATACAAGTTTAATCGAAAAATAAATAAAAATAAAATAATTGCTCTATTAGCTTGAAGAAACTTCAGTTCTAGAATGAAAAGCATTTGTCAGTTCAGGTAATTGCAAATCCTGTAAACAAAGTTTTGAATTATGTCGTTTGGAATCTTGGCACCATTTATTGCCTCTATATCACTTTAATTCTCATTTATCTCATCTATAAAGCAACCCAGAAGTACCCATCTTGTAAAGTTGTAGTAACAATATAATAAATACAAGGATATCCTCAGATCACTGAGCTCAGAGTAGCCTCCTTCGTTGTGTTAGTTTTGTGACTAGCAAGTAAGTTATGTATTTCCTACTACATTAGCTTACAGGGAGGGAGGGAGGGAGAGAAGGACTAAGGGACAGAAGAAGGAAAGAAAAAAATCAAGGCAGAAATAAAAATAACTAGATTCCAATTTCAGTTTGTTTAGTGGTGTTTATTGGTCGAAGAAGGTCCCACATAGATTAATCACAGGCTTCAGTAATAAACTCAAGTGTTCTCAAGTTCCTTCCTGCTCCCACTTTAATGTCTTTAGCATACCTGTGGGGGCAGAGGGCATCCACCACACCTGGTGTTCTGCTTCTTTGGTGTCTCCACTGTTGCCTTGCCTAGACATGCTCAGATTTATCCGTCAGGGTACCCTCCACACTTACTTCAAGTATCCCAAAGCCTCACTTTACCCAGTCTGACAGTCCTGACTTTATAGAAGGATGCTAAAAGCTACATTTCCCAAGTTGGCTTTTCCAATTGGATTGGCGATGAGTGGAAATCGAAACTTTAGGCTTCTGGGCGGAGACTGGAAACTGAAACTATTCTTCAGGCATAAAAGGCAGCCTGGGTGGCTTGGAAGCTTCCTCTTTGAGGAGGTAGCAGAGCCCAGGTCTCCCCGGAGCATCCATCCTCTCTCTCCATTGCCCTCTCTGGGTTCCTGCAGAGAAGTCCTGCTGCTCTCAGCAAGCAGCAGGTCCGGGTTCCAGGTCTGGGGGTTTGGGTTTCATGGCAGCAATGGGGTGGTGTGGGGTGGGGTGGGATGGAGACATGATTCTGGGAGGGCCAGGGGCTGGCTGCTCTTGAGGTTAGCTGTGTTTGGAAGGAGGGGCTGCTGGAGGCTGAAAGGGACAGAACTAGGACCCGCCTACTCCAGAAGCCAGAGCTGGCCAGACAGACAGTGGAGAGCCAGTAGTGAGCTAAGAGGGAAGAAGACATGGGGCTCAGGGTCTTGAGCTCTCTTCATCATAATTGGGATCTTGGGGAGGAATGAATGAGTAGGAAGTTGTTTGTTTGGTTTTTTTTCGTGTTTTGAGACATGGTTTCTTTTTGTAGCTTTGACAACAATCCTGGAACTTGTTCTGTAGACCTCCTGGACTCTTGTAGAGATCCTTGACCTCACAGAAATTCTTTTGCCTCTGCCTCCTGAGGCTGAGGACTTGCACCAAGATCACCCGGCTCTCCACACCTCTTCTGTCAACAGCTCCAACATTCTGTTCCAATACTCATGATTTCCTTTACTTTTCTGCATCTCCTCCTCTCCCTTCCCTTTCTCTCTTCTTCTCATTCCCCCCCCCATTTTCATACTCATTATTTTATTCAAGATTTCTGATCAAATTCTGGGTTGGCTTTCTGGGGGAGAAAGGGTGGATAGGTGGCTCACATCCGTCTGGGAGCAGACATTGGCCTCTCTATATGTGTTCTACTGTTATTAGGATCTGTTCCTGCCCTGGGAGTTGTAAAATGGTGGCACACTACTGATTCCCCCCCGCCCCGTTTATTAACTGGGTCACACCTAGAGAAGAGACTGTCCCTTAGAGTGCTTAGTGACTTGATATAATCCTTTTCAGGATGACAGCTGAACAACTTAGTTTTAGAAATTGATTTTGATACATTATCTTTAGATACTGTCTCTACTTTGTGGAGGAGAAGGCACTTAGCATCCTTCCTCCCTTTGCTTTTAGCGTCCTTTAACAGTCCTCTCGATTTGGTTGCTCTCTCTACAGTAAATTAAGATCTAGGATGTTTTGAAGGATTTTGTGATGAATCTTGTGCTTTGTTTCCAGAGTGAGTCAAAAGTGAAGAACCAGTATATAGTTTTTAGATTTTTTTTAAAATTGTGTGCATGGTGTGTGTGTGTGTGTGTGCATGGTGTGTGTGTGTGTGGTATGTTTGTGTGTGTGTATGTGTGTGCCTGTGTGTGGTTTGTGTGGTATATGGAAATGTGCATGTTAGTGCAAATGTCAGAGGCATTGGATTCCCTGGAGCTGGAGTACAGGCACTTGTCAGCATCTGTACTGAGGAACAAAACTCAGGACATCTACAACAGTAATGTACAGTCTTGATTATTATGTCATCT
Organism: Chionomys nivalis; assembly: GCF_950005125.1. Classification (NCBI taxonomy): domain Eukaryota; kingdom Metazoa; phylum Chordata; class Mammalia; order Rodentia; family Cricetidae; genus Chionomys; species Chionomys nivalis. The sequence continues at coordinate 18,388,349 of NC_080105.1, read as the reverse complement.
GACTTTTTTCTAGTCCCATACGTATTTTTTTTAAAGGCACACTGTTCCTGTGGAGATCAGGGGACAACTTGCAGGACTTTGTTCTCTTCCTGTATCCTGCAGGTTTCGAGGACTGAGCACAGGTTATCAGGTTGTGTTTCAGGCATGCACTTTCACCCACTATACAATTTTTATTGGCCCAATTATAGAAATATTATTCATTATAGATGCAATCTTCTTGTTTGACTGGAAAATAGAGTTTGTATCTTTGTGGCTACCACTGGAAATAGACTTGCTGCAGTTAAACTACGTGCATAGCTCCACTGACTCTTTTATCTTGTATGTTTTTTCTGAGTATTCTCCTGTCCATTTCCATACTTCCCTTAAAAAATTATAATTCAAGATATGAAGTTGCTGAAATTTCTTAGTATTTAATGACAAATTATATCTTTTCGCATTCTCAATGAATTTAAAGGCAAGTTTGAAGCAGAATTCTGGCTTTATGACATTTTCTTTAAAAATTAGAAAATGTATTTTTTTTCATCAAAATATCCACCAATATTGATTACTTTTATTCTTTTGAGTGGCCTACCACGCACACTTAAAACAAATATTTTTATACCTGTTTATACAAATATATAGGCATTTGTTTTTCAAGATAGAGTTTCTCTGTAGCTTCGGAGCCTTCCTAGAACTAGCTCCTATACACCAGGCTGGCCTCAAACTCGCAGAGATCTGCCAACCTTGTGCTGGGTGTTAAAGGCATGTACTACCGCTGCCTGGCTACCTGTTCATATATTTCTATAGGTTGCTACGTAGAGAAAGGAAATAAATTATGTAACTTAAAGCAGTATAGTATGTTTGTCAATAAGAGAAACCTGGAACTAGAGAGATGGCTTAGATGTTAAAAACACTGGCTGTCCTTCCAGAGGACCTAAGTTCAATTCCCAGGCAACCACATGGTGGCTCACAACCATCTGTAATAAGATCTGGTGCCCTCTTCTGACCTGTATGTATACAGAACACTGTATACATAATTAAATAATTCTTTTAAAAAAAGGGACTTAAACCTAGGTGTTCTATCAGCAATATGGTTATCTCTGTCCACTTCATTTTTATTGTTGCTTTTTGTTTTAATTTTTCTTGTTATTTTGTTGCTTGTTTGTCTTTTTTCCTTCAATACTTGGAGGAGCTTTCCAACTGATTGTTTTAAAGCTCTGTTCTAACAATGAATGTTTTTGAAACTACATACTTGATCAATTTTATTTTCCTCCACTTTAGTTTCTTAAACTAATCTGACATTTGTTTTCTTAGTTTTTTACTCTATTTTATGTCTGTTTTTCACTTCTATCTAAGAATTTTCCATATTTTAATCCCCAGAAGTTTAACTCTGGCGATGGCCACTTTTATGCTTCTTTTATTGGAGGTTCTTTTGTATCCCATGTTGTCGAAGAAAATATACACATGCATGTTACTGGCAGCTTTCCATGTACAAATTACTGCACGGTGTGAGTGAACGCTCTAGCCCAGGTAATTCCTGAAGGAGTACATGGTTGGTACTTGTAGACACTACCTAGACTCAGTGTTCCAAGAGGGTCTGCAGTAGTGGGGCTGAAGTGAGCTCTGAGATGACTTTCTGCCTTGGACTGAGGTCTGTATCTATGAGGCCTGCTGGCTGGAGATGACATATAAATCAGTTTGCTTTTAGGGTGGTAAGCAGCTGCGTTTCCTATCACCAGCTCAGCAAACTGCATAGATATACATGTTTATGTACACAGGAATCCCATAAAACACAAATCCAGAAGTCATATTACATATGCTAAGGACCTGTACAGTAGGAAATAAAATGCTCTGACTCAGTACCATGAGACAAAGAGCCCCAAAGATGCCTTGAGTTTCTGTTGGCTGTCTACTGCTGGACATGAGCTTAGCCTTAAGAATGGATCGCCTCCCCACTTGACTCCCTTGAAGACAATTAATATTTCATTCTCAAGTTTCTACCTATTAGGAGTTGCTTTGAGGTTAGAGATGGGGACCTGTGTTCTCTTATTTCAGCTCTATGACCCCATCTGGAGCTGACTCATGCAGACCCTTTTGCACGCTGCCACAGTCTCTGAGTTTATGTGTGCACCAGTCCTGTTGTGTCTAGAAAGCCTTGGCTTTTTGGTTTCCTCTGTCCCCTCTGACTCTTACACTCTTTAAATGCTTATTAGTCATTTGAGTTTCTGCTTTTTGTAAATTTTGTTTAGATCTATGCTCATATTTAATTTTTGTTCTTTGCTTTCTTGATGGTCAGTATGTTTTGTGTCTTTATGAAATTGGATATTAGCTCTCTAATGAAGGTGTAAAAAACATTTTTCCATTCTGTAGGCCTCCTCTTTGTTTTAATTGTGGTGTACTGTGCCTAAAAGAAACCTTTCAGTTTTATGAGGTTCCATTTATTAACTATTGTTCTTAATTTCTGTGTTATCAGTATTTTGTCTTCCTGTGCCAATGAGTTTAAGACTATTCCTTATGTTCTCTCTATCAGATTCAGGTTGTCTGGCCTTATGTTGAGATCTTTGGTCCATTTGTACTGAATTTTGTGTATGGTAACACGTATGGAAATATTTGGATTCTTCATCATGCAGCCATACAATTTGACCAGCATTATTTGTTGAAGATACATATTTATTTTATTTTTGCTTTGATTTCAGTCCTGACTTTGATGCCAATTTCTGTCTTTTTCTGAGTAATTGAGACCACTGATTTTGAGATTTATCAGTGATTTATGTATGTTTATTCCAGTTACTTTGTTGTTATGGTGTGGGTTTTACTTTAATTTTCTTTTTTTTTTTTTTTTTTTTTTTTTTTTTTTTGGTTTTTCGAGATAGGGTTTCTCTGTGGCTTTGGAGCCTGACCTGGAACTAGCTCTCTCAGACCAGGCTGGCCTCGAACTCACATAGATCCACCTTCCTCTGCCTTCCAAGTGCTGGGATTGAAGGCTTGTGTCAGGCATTTTAATTTTCTCCTTCTTTTGATCTTACATTATTTATTCCTTATATTTTCTTGAATGTAGTTAGTCTTTTTAGATTGAATTTTTCCTTCTAGACCCTTTTTAGGTCTGACCCTGTGGATAGATATTCTTAATTTTTTTTTCCCCCTGGAATGTCGTTCTTTCTTCATGCATCGTGACTGAATGTTTTGCTGAGTGAAGTCTGGGCTGGCATCTGTGGTGCCTTAGAGTTTGTAGACCATCTGCCTAGGCTGCTCTCCCTTGAAGAGTCTTTATTGAGAAGTTAGGCATTGTCCTAATAGGTCTGTCGTTATCTATTATTTTGTCTTTTACCCTTTCAACTTTTAATTTTCTTTCTTAGTTCTGTATGTTTAGTGTTTTGATTATGTGACATGGGAAATTTCTTTCTTGGTTCAGTCTATTTGCTGTTCTGTAAGCTTCTTGTACCTTGGTAGGGACTTCCAATTTTAATTTGGGGAAATTTTCTTCTATGATTTTGTTGTTAGTATTGTCTGTACCACTGACCTAGATTTCCGCTCCTTCCTCTGTTCCTATAGTTCATGTATTTTGAGTTTTTATAGTGTTCCAGATTTCTGGATGTTTTATGCCTAGAGTCTTCTAAATTTAGCGTTTTTTTCGACCAAGTACCCATTTCTTCTGTCTTGATTTCAAAGAGAAATTCTTTTCCATCTCTTGCATTCTGTCTTGCCTCTGAGGTTCCTCTTTGAGTTCCTAAATCTCTTAGTTCCAGTTTTTCCTCAGTTTGGGTTTCCTTATTGATTCTATTTCCACTTGCATGTCTTGATCTGTTTTCTCCATTTCCTTTTACTGTCTATGTTTTCATAGATTTCTTTAATCAATCGACTCATTTCCTCTTTAAGGACCTCTAACATATTCATTAGACCTATTTTTAAGTCCTTGACTTGTGTTTCTGCTACATTGCATTTCTCAGGACCTACTTTAGCAGGGTTGTCAGACTCTAGTAGAGACATATTTTCCTAGCTGTCATTGATTGTGCTTTTACATTGGCTTCAAGGCCAGTTTTGGGTGACTGTAATTCTAGGTACTGATGTGTGGTCCTGTCTTTTTCGGGTGGTTGTTCCATTCCTTGCATCCTGTCGCCCTCTCCAGGTGGAGGCTGTGTGTTGCCTGATAAGAAATTCTTCTGAGATCCTGCCTGGTGTGGCCACTGGAGGTTCAAGCTAGAATGAATTTCTTGATTTTGTGAACTGACATTTAGGGATGAAAATGGCCTGGGGAATGGGCTATTGGAGTCCACAGGAGGAAGGAAAGCAGGGTATGCCACGCAGATCTGCTCAGTGCTCTGGGAATGGGGCAGCGGGGGAGAGAGGCAACATCTTGCAGTCTGCTACAGAGCTGAATCTGAGACTGTGTAATTGCATCTGGAGCAAATGAGTGAGAGTGAAGATCTGAGGATTTCATAGTTGCTTTCCTGGTCAGCATAGCTGTATATAGTACAACATCCTGATGCTACAGGTCAGGGCCCAAAAGTGAGCTTCCTGCCCATCTTGTACTTGTACTGGATACTCATTTATTTTCTTTTCTTTGGTCTAGAAAAGAGTTTGCTGTTTCCTCCAGGTCTTCAGAGGAACTACAGGGTTAACACATTTTTTTTTTTTTTTTTTTTTTTTTTTTTTTTTTTTTTTTTTGGTTCTCTGGGTATTTCTTTCCCTTCTCCCCTCCCTGTACAAGGTCACCAGAATCTTTGCTATCTTGGCCTGCTCTTGCAGGAGTGCAACATTCTACAGCACTCAGAGTCATATGAGACCCAGGGGGAGAAAATATGTTAGAATCTTAAAACCCAGAAACTCTTCATAGGGACAACAACAGCCGTGGCGTGCTGCTGACTGTGGGTTATTATTAATTTGTTGCATTATGTTCTAAGTGAGATTTGGATTCTCTTTTTTCTCAATACATTTTGTAAATTTGCTTGTTGTGATGTTCTTTCTCATGAGCATGTAAAATAATAAAAAAGTCAGTGAGTAGGAGAGAGTAAGATGGAATGTGAAGAGGGTGGATTTTTCACTAAAATGATAGCTCAAAATAAAAGAGGATTTCTTTAAAAATCGATAGGGATTTTGTCACAGAGGAAAATACCATTTTGCCCTTGGGTAAAGACTAGAGTATCCCAAGATGGAAGAGGAGAGCTGAGGACAATATCGGGAGGTTCTCTTGACTTCACAGGAGAATCAACGAAGTCGCAAAGACTTTGTGGAGGATGAAATTCCTGAAGTCAAATTTTGGTTCATTTTTATAAAGATTGAAACCAGTTCTCTTTTAAAAATTAGGTTAAGTTATTGATCTTCTCTGCTAAGAAGACATTTAAAAAATCAGATTTTATGGTTAATCGAGATGATATCATGTTTTTGTTGTCAGACATTTTAGGAAAGAGACATTAAAGAAGTCAAGTTTATTTAAGTATCGGTTCTTAAAATCTTTTAAATGGGGCCAGTGAAGTGAATCAGCAGATAAGGGCACTAGCTACCAAGTGTGAGAACATGAGCTCCATCTCAGGATCCACTTGGTGGGAGGTGCCAGACATTGTCCTCTGACTTCCACATTTGTCTGTAGACATATGTGCACATACTCAAAACAAAAAACTAAAACTGAATATCTTTTAAATGCAACTTTATAGACAATGATTTTAGTTTTATTCTATGTTAAGACAACTATATTGCTTTGTCAGATACTAAGCTTCCTGCACAACTCTAACGGGTGGTCTAAGTCTTTTGTCATTGAACACTTTTGATCATCACCACATATAAATAAATAAATAAATAAATAAATAAATAATGACTGCACGTAAACATACAACAAACAGGCAAATATATTGTAGTATGTATTTCTTTTCCAAATTAGTTTTTACAAATTGCCTCACCTTATTGGTTTATTTTGTATTCTTCTTTTCAGTCTTTGAAATAGCTGTCTGTTGGCTTTCCATAGAAGTCCGCCCCTGTGTGAAGAACCTTAGGACAGACAGAATTAAACTTGGGATCTCAGTCCTGGTAGATAGTCAAAGCCATCTACACTTTTTAGTTGTTAAAATTTGAAAAACAGAAAAGGGATTTTGTTGGTACTGACTTTTCAACATTTGTCAGAATCTTCCCTCTGCTGCCAAAGTAGTATTAGGTCAAACAAACCATGACTGATATCGCAGTATCATGGACAGTGGGAATGAAACTTTCAGATGGTCAGTCAGCAAAGTCTTCAGGGAAAATTGTCCAAAGGCAAGAACAGGGGTACAAGGATTGTCAGAATCAAAAGTTTTAACCACTTTGACCTTGGCAGGAGAAGAGTAACAAGTTTTCACAGGAATTAGTATCAATTCTTTTCATAAGGCCACAAGTAAAAATAGTTTGTAATATTCTTCTTGTGGAGAGAGAGAGAGAGAGAGAGAGAGAGAGAGAGAGAGAGAGAGAGAGGAGTGAGTCTTTTCTTTCAAACTTTTATCCCCTGGCTTCTAGTACTTAAAGCCATCAGGGAAGTTTTTCTGCTACTGTTGACACACTCAATACGCCATGCCATCATGGTTGAATTAGTTTCCTCTGGATTCCTACCTGGATGTTAGAACCTGCTTTGGATACACTTGAGTACACTCTGGGCAGCTATGGCATGTGGTAATGAGTGATGCTCCACAAGGCTCTGCAAACATCCAGTAACTGAGTGAGTTAAGAGACCATGCTTGCACTCCTGACCAAGTGATTCTTATGGATCCTGGGCCACAGCCATCCCTTCTTTCTTCAGATTTAATCATTTTCCCAGACACAAGTTCTTAGCATTTTAGCATTTTAATATTTGGTGTCAGTGTTTGGCTTACTGCCATATGTTCCTGTTTTGATATTATGGGATAGAAATCTTTGTCTTCTGACTTAATGGTCCATATCTCTCTCTTTCTATATATCTATGTATTTATGTAGCTCTCTGTCTATCTGTCCATCTATCTACATCATACAGTTTACTTATTAACAGAAGTATACATACTCTACAACAGATATCTGAGCATTTGACTATGCCTCTGAAATATTTCTTTCTAGGTCATCTTTGCAGTCTCCTCTTTGCTGCAATTTATTACTAGTAATCCTCAGAATTAGTATTTAGTTCCATTCACATCACATTCATGATGCTGCTGTCTCTCTATGTACAAGCAAGGTTTTTGTTCCAGTGACTACTTTTTATAATTAATAAGCAAATTACGTATCTATTCCGATATGGTTGAGACCTTGCATTTGACTTCTAGCCTTCCATATTTAAGAATCTGCATTACATGGCCTATGGTAAGTTGCAAAACCAGTCAAATTTAGGTAAACCACACAAGAGTTCATGACTTTTGCTAGACTTGTGGTCTTATTCCACGATTCTGGCATCAGAGAATGACCTAATAATCTACTGTGTGGCATGAATTGCAATTTGTGTGTGTGTGTGTGAGTGATTGCATGTGTGATGCATGGATTTTCATGAGTGCATCTCTGTGCCATTGTACATTCCTTTGGAGGACCAAGGAGACTATTGAGTGTTTTCTGCTATTAGTCCTCTTTTTTATTTCCTTGAGACAGGATCTACCACTAAACTAGGAGCCTGTTATTTTGCCTAGACTCACCAGTCAGTGGGCTCCTGATGGCCGCTTGTCTCCATTCCCTAATGCTAATTGTAGAAATATTCAGCCAGGTCTGGGTTTTTACATGGGTGCTGGAGATTTGAACTCAGTTCCTCGTGTTTTCATAACAAGCACTTTTACAGTGCAAACATCTGTCATCCCTGAATTAGAATTCTCATAGTCTCCCTTGACAGCCCACGCCTCTGCTCTCCTCTGCCCATATTGTGTTTGTTGTCAAATGATGTCATACTTACCTTTAACATCCATCAAATAAACTCATACCTGTCCAGACTTATTACCTCAAACACACATTAGCCTGTAATTTTATCAAGTTGCCATCATTGCTTTCCCAGTCGCAGTTTTCTCTCTCTCTGCTGACAAGAACTTGACTCCCACTGATGTACAGTGCTGGATGTACATCATCTGGATCCCAAGATGCAAAGCCGTCACATCTCCTTAAAATCCTCAGTGACCAACTATGACCCATGCTTGAGGGACCTGCACGCTTCTCACACCCTCTCTCAACATCAAACACTTTCTCCCACTCTCTACTCCAGCCTCCTGGTTCTGGAAGGAACCTGGTTCACCTCCATCCCTTCATGACACAGGACATTGCGTGTTACATGTGATGATATGCTGCTCGTCTCTGTCTGGACCCTCACCTTCCCCCGTTTTGTTTAATCCTTTAGAACTTTTCTTGGGCATTGCTTCTTTAGCGAATGTCTCATTTCTTTGACTTGGTCGCATTAATGATTCTCTATTGTATATGCAATTATACTATTAATGGTTGACCTCTTGACTTTTATTCCCTGAGAATAGACCACTTGTTGATTGGACTCTTTCTTGTGTCCCTGCTACTCAATGTTGAGTTGCAAAGACAGTCTTTCAGGACCTTTCTGCTGACAGGAAAGTTGATCGATTTTTCTCTTTCTTTGCAGATTTGCCATCTCATTAATAAAGACCATTTAGAGAAGACACAATAAAGAATACTTACATCATTAATACTTCTCAATTCAGGTTGGAGACACAGCAGCAAGAATGGGTAATTTTCAATTCAAAATAATATTTGTAGCATTATAAAATATATGCTTCACAGATTAAGCAGTTAAAATAGCTACATTACTGTTTCTTATTTCTCTCTCTCTCTCATATATATATATATATATATATATATATATATATATGTAATAACTCTGAACTCCCTTAAAAAGACTGACTGAAAACAATTCCTTTTATTTCCATTTTTAGAAGAACATTACACAGGAATTTTAGAGAAAATGTCACAAGTAATCCTGGATAACATGCCAAAGGCTCAGTAAGTATTTTTGTGGTAATCAAGGGTTTTGAAATCATGCGCAATATTCCCCTTCCCTCTAGAGTTGTTTGACTTTATATGGTAATGTTGATGTGTACGTACATCTGTGTTTGTGTGTGAGAGACAGAGAGACACACATACAGAGAATGTACATTACATACATGATAGAAGTATATGTAATTATATGCAAATATGTATTCAGCATTTTAGGTTGCTAATGTCAATGAAATAATAACAACTGTACTGTTTGGGGGGTATTATGTTATCCATATGAGTTTTGTTATGACACCTTTCTTTTTTAGCTATTCCAGTTTATTCAATGATTTTGTTGAATCTGAGTTTTTTCTGATTGACGGAGACTCCTTGCTTGTCACCTGTGTATGTGAGAAGTCGCTAAAGCCAGGGCAGAGTCTCCACTTCTTCTACCTGGTTGAGCGCTACCTGCTGGATGTCATTAGCAAAGGAGGACATTTTGCCATAGTTTTCTTCAAGGTAACACAGACCTCCTGAGCTTTGTACCCTCTGAAGACTGAAACCAGAATTTATTTAAATGTTAGTTAGAGACAAGGAATCTTGTCCCTGTAGCTGGTCTTGAACTCATGATGCCCTTGCTTCTGCTACCCAAGTTAAAGGATTTCAGGTGTGCACTACTACCCCTTGTTATAATTAAAAGTGTTTTTATAAGATTTTATAAACGTTTTCACCAGTGACTGCGGGCAAAATACGTTTTTAAAAGTTCAGAAAATGAGAGGGAGCATAAGGTAAGGAGGTTCCAAGTTGGAAGCCCACCCGAGCCTCACTTAGTGATTTTATGAGTAGTTTAGCCAACCTGGGAAGACACTTAAAGAAAAAAAAATCTAGAGGTGCAATTTAGTGGTAGAAGACTTGCCTAGTGTGTGCAAGGCTGTGGGCTCAACCTCCAGGACAAAAATAAACAAAATAAAACAAATAAAAAGAAAAACAATTTAAAGGGAAGAGGAGAACAAAGCAAATGCCTAGCATTGCAGTAAATTAGATTGTTTTGTAATGTGTAGTGATGAGAAACTTTAGAGGAGAGAGTCATAAAAAGTTAGTGAATTTCTGAACAGTGGCCCCACTGACCTCAGTTCTACTTCTCCACCTCTGAGAACTACTTTGCCTTCAAAACTCAGTAGGCAACTTATTTGAATACATTATTAGGTGTATCTGAGCCCACGTGAACTCATAACCTTACTTTACTGTTGTGTGCTTTGTTATAGATAATGCTGAGTGAATATCATATTTGGTATAATTAATAAAATTTACTTAATTTCAATTACAGGTATATCTACTGCTACTATATCTTCCTATTCCTATATTCAGGGCAGCTAATGGTATACTCAGGGATTCTCGTTGGATGTTCAATCAGTTTGAAGCTCACGATACTGTATATTTCCGAGCATTGCTGACCAGCACCATTTTGTTCAAGGAAGCAGGGTTCTGCTCTATGTTTACAATTCTTTCACAGATTTCAATCTACTAAGAAAAACCCTTGTTGTTTAAGAAATGTCACTGCATCTAGAACTATTCTTTAGAATAACATGTTCCCCTTCAGCTCCCAATTCCAGAAAATTTATAATTACAAATTATTATTTTCATTGTTATTTTTGTCCTCTGTCTTCTTGAGGTGAAGTTGGCCAGGAGAATGATTAAAAGACTGGAAGATAAAGAGTAATGAATTCTGGGTACTATAACCTTGCTTACTCTTAGGTTCAAAATGTGACTTAAAGCATATATTTGTGATATAGAAAAATTCCAGGGTCAATTTACTGACTAAAGGACATTAAAAAAGAACCCAACCCTTCTGTACCATGTTCCTTCAATGACCTTAATGATATATATTAACTGCCTAAACTAGCAAAACACTTGTCAAATAATGTCCTTTGTCTCCGTCTCATAGGATGCTGAATATGCATACTTCAGTGTCCCTGGACTTCTTACACTGAGAACTGCTTTAATTATGCACCTTCAGAAGAATACTGCCATTGATATTTGGACTGAATTTTCTGGATGCTTGTCAGAAGAGTGGAGTATTTCCTTAAGTCAGAGTTGCCCTTATTTCTTGATTCTTGCTGATGAAGGCCTGAACGACCAGCAGACACACCTTTTCAACTTTTTAGTCATTCAATCTTGGGCAGCAAAGGTCAACATCGCACTCTTCTCAGGACAAACATCTGGCATCATCCGTCTTTATGCATATTTAATGCAAAGCTCATATGAACAGCAGCTGTTTTTAAAAAAGGTAATGTTTATTTAAAGACAATGATTTAGAATTTTATAAACATTTCTAAATTAATTCAGAAAATGAGGCTCAGTGGTTAATGCTCGCTAGTTTGGTACCCATGTCGTGTAGTTCGCAACTGCTTATACCCACAGCTCCAAAGGGATCTGACAGCTCTGGCCTCTGTGTATACTGCACTTATATGCACATACCTACATAACTACATATATGCATGCATACATACAGAGAGACAGACAGATACATATACATACACACAAAACTAAAAATGAAATAAATCTTTAAAAATAGCTATCTTGATTCAATATTTACTCTACCCATAATATAGAAACTATTATAGATTTAACAGCTATAATAGTTCTTAACACTTACAAATTATTTATATTTAACATTCACAAAAGTCCCATGAGGCACGCTTAAGAATCGTCTATAGCCTGTTGGTGGTGACGCATGCCTTTAAACCCAGTACTTGGGCGTCAGAGGCAGGCGGATCTCTGTGAGTTTGAGACCAACCTGGTCTACAAGAGCTAGTTTCAGGATAGGCTCCAAAGCTACAGAGAAACCCTATCTCATCCCCCGCCAAAAGAATCATCTATATTTAAAGATGATGAAATGGATGCTTGAATATGTAGCCTGTTCAAAAACACCAGCAATGAGTAGTAAAAATTTATAAGAAGTGCTACCCTGTCCCCTATGTTCTCAAACACTGTGTGGTGTGTGAAATCCAAGTTATTGAAGGCCAGAAAGACATGAAATCAGGGTCTAAGGTATGTCTCTAATGAGATGATCCACTAGTGAAATGATACATTATATGGTTGGCTTTAATTAGAACACACTGGAGTAGGATAAAGAAAGAAAAGAAAGTGATGGATATATGTCTTCATAAACAACTTCAGACAATAACTCACTGGCTTTCCAAACAATCAGAATTCAAATTTCATGATAGTTTTATTTTACCTATGTTGGTATATTTGATAACTAATTTGTTGAAATTTCCAGAGTAAAACATGTTTACTAACTTTATAAATAATAGTTTGCTTATTTTTCACTAAGTAAGGTGAGTTCTGCAAATGAATATCATTCCATAGCTCATCAAAGTAGGTTTAGAACCAATTAGAGTATGTGCCTCTTTGAGAATTGCATCATGCTCATTATCACACATTTGCATATATGCAAATAGATTTATTTTGCTTTGTTAGGATTCCTATCACTAAAGTGTTCCTAACCCTGAATGCCAGCTGTGATCAGAAACAGGCTTGGGCTTTATATTTACATCCAGGGCAAATACTAAATATTGAGTTTATGTTGTGATTCCTTTTTCTTTATGTGGACTATGTCCCACTGTGTAGCTCAGGCTGGTTTGGAACTCACAAAGCTACAATTCTTCTGCATCCTTGGGTGCTGGGATTAAATGCATGAGCTACCACAACTAGTCCAAGTTTATAGCATTCTGTTGATAGCAGTTTCTGAACCTGAGAACCCTTACAAATATTCTTCCTAGAACAAATTTTAATGCAGAATTTTATTTATAAAATAATTTTTGCCCCAATTTACTAAAATTCACCTTAAAGAAATGTTTTTACATTAACTGATTTGAGGAGTACTTAAAATTTAAAATACAATGGAATATAGCTTATGCCTCCATTTGTAGACTAGTGGAAATGCCATTGAAACTGTTGGCAATGACTGTTTCCAGTACCATAGATGCCCAGGGGGAGAGGATTCTAATCTCTTCTTAGGTGCTTGGTTGAAATGTGTCTTAGTGAAACACACTGAATTTATATCATTTGTATCTTTATGGAACTGCTAAAATCAGGTGATATATTGCTAGATGGGATAACTTGGAAGGGTTTCCAAGTCTTGCTGACCATCCTCGATCACAGCAGGGTAGATTGTAAACTCAGGACTGCATTGTAATGTGACTATTTCTTCAATTTCTGAGTCCTGTAGATGAAGAATAATGATGTATTTATGAAAATTTATCATATTTTGTTTTTCAGTTTGAGAGGGACATTATGACTGAATATAAAACCCTGATTCAACAGTTGGAAAAATATAGAGACCTGGATTTAACAACTTTATTTGGAGATTTGAAATTCAATAATATGGTGGAAAAGGTAATAGAACTTGAAAAAAACCACTTTTTAATTGAACTTTATTTTTATAAAAGTGTGTGTGTGTGTGTGTGTACGTCTGAGTACAACCCTGTGTATCACTTCTATGGTTTTACCTTGTTTTAGACCAGCAAATTTCTATTATTTCTCTAGTCTAATGGATATAGTAACAGGTCTCTTGTAGCAGTGGAGAGTGGGAGAGATACTAGACATCTTTCCCCTATTTATGGTTTGAGAAGAAATGTTTCTATTTCTTCCTGTTAAGTAGGACTCAGATAAAGATGTGTCTAGACTCTGATGTAAAGAGGATGACCCTTTTGTTCTCCTATTGTTTAGACCATGAACACAGTAGTGTAAATATACCACAGTACTGTTGTTTTGACCCTAGTATTATTAATGTCATAATAATTTGCACATATTCTAATATTGCATTCCTGGTGTCCATATACTCCATCATGCTCTATGGTTTTGTTAATATGGTCTTGGGTTCTGTTTGCTCTATTTTCTGTTGAATTTTTGCCTTGGTTGGCATCAGTGATACTTTAATGTAATTTCAGGCTTTTTACTGTCTTATATTTATTTGTAGCATTTTATGTGCTTCACAGAAGAGAATGTTCAGGCTTTCTTTTTAGTATTCTGACATCCGGTCTAAACCAGAGGAATTATCCAATCTTTGATAATTTCATAAAATTTTCTGTCTGAAAATTGGCACATGTCCGTTGGGATGGTTTCTTAGTTGCTTTACTTATGTCATGAATATTGGTGTACTTAGGCCAACTAATACTACAAGACACAAATCTCCAATTTGTTCTGGGAAAGTAGCAATTTCAGTTTTTCTAGCTTGTTTCCATAAAAGTTCTAAAGTAGAACTTCAAACACCTTTGAAGTGGGTTTCTTTCTCAGTGTCTCTTCTTTTGTTTTGTATGTCTGTGATTTCTCTTACTTGTTTAATAATGTTTGTCTAATTGCAGCTTGAGTTTGGAAATATTGACTAGATTTTTGATTTTTCTTGTTTCTTTTTATCTACTTTTTTAGCAGAGCATTTAACTGATCTATTTTCTCACTTTTGGTATTAAATATTGTTTAGTGTTATATGTTTTTCTCTGAATACTGCTTTTATTACATGACAAAGATTTTGATATAGAGACAGCAATTTTCAATGTATTTTTTAGATTATAATTTTAAGTGATTTTATTATAATTTTAAGTGATGGTCTTAACCACCATCCATAACTCCAATTATAGGAGATCCCATGCCCTTCTCTGACATCAGTGAGCACCAAGCATATATGAGGAACAATTGTATGTGCAGGCAATACACTCATACATTAAAGTAAAATGAATAATTTAAAAAAACAGAAAATTAAAAATTTCAGTTTAAAGATTACTTTTAAAAATAGCATTTACATATCTATGGCAGATTTAGTATTTTTTTATGATGGCTCTAATTCATTCTTTAATAAAATCAATCCTTTGTTTTTCTCATAATATTCATAATAGAATATCTCTTTGGTCCCTACCCATCTTGAGGCATCACAAGTGTGGCAGGGAACTTGATAAATGCTCCAGATGGAATATATTATTTCCCCTTTGAACATTTCATCACTGTTGTTCCTAGTACTATCATTTTCTTTTTTAACTGATGCAGAAGAGGTTTTGTCCAAAATGACTATAAAAGCACACAATACTTTCAGAAAGTTGATTGCCATGATATATGTTGCTTCTAATCATGTATATTAACCACAAAATTATATATGCATGTATTTTAAGAAAATACAAGATAGGGATTTGAAGAGTTACAAGTATTATATTTATGAATATATGGTATTTCTTGAATGCTGAGCATTTAAATTGTTTGAAGATTTTCTTTTCCAAATAATTCTATGATGAATGCCTTGGTGCACACATCTTTGGGCAAATATTGGATTCTTTTTTTAGGTTAGATCTTTAGAACTTGAATGAAAAGCATCAATAAACTGAATGACAAATGTATTGTCATATGCCTTTGTCCGTTTGTAACTTCATTAGCAGAGTATTAGGACTGACACCCCATGATTTCTGGTGCTGACTGTTACTAAAGTAGTAAAAGATGACAAAGCATGTTGATATCATCAATGAAAAAAATGCAGTTTTAATATTACTGAAGAATGTAAACATTTTTTCATTTTCTCATATTTGCATTTCATTAGAGAATTAGCATTTTAAGTCATGAATTTTCTTGTGGATTTACCACTTTTTATGCATGTATTTGTTAAGAATTTTCGCAAAATTTTTGAAATAATTTTACCACTCAAAATTTGTGTTCATAATGTTTTTAGTGGAAATAGCTACAGTTTCTATATGTTCATATCGACCCATTTCTTACTATATAATCGCTTATGAATAAATACCGTTCTCTAATCGTCATGACGTGTTATAATTCTCTGTGGTGACAGGCTTGTGAGACGATGTCTCTGCTCAGGCAACTCTGGCCAGAAGGCTCTGACATCCGGCGAGCCCTGTGCGTCACTTCCTGCTCCCTGTTCTTGGAAATGTACCACAGCTTCTTAGAGAACAGAGAGAAGAAAGCCTCCGAGCAGACGTGCGAAGACAAACAGGTGCGGTTGCTGCAGTGGGATGCACTTGTGCTTTCCTATTTATTGTTTTCACCAACCATTTCCCCACATGGCACTGGGTTCTCTCTTGTTTATATGAACAGCAGAAATAGAATCCCTGCAATTCGTGTCATAAAGGAATACGCTGTTCCATGACTTAGTGTGTTACCTACAGGTGCTTCACATAGGACATATGTGGACTTCATCACCTGCAGACAGGCAAAGGAAGAAACAACCTGCTATGCTACTGTGCTTTGGGCTTTTCTGTGCACAGTTCACGAAATGCTCAGGAAAGAATTGTTATTTCTACTCCAGTATTAGAGCACAGACTTTTGGTTTTTGAGAGTAACAGTCCTCTAACCCAAGGTGCTAAATAGTAATGTAGTTTGGATTCAGGTTTTCTTGTGCAAACTTCTCAGTGATTTTGAAAGATAGGCTCACACAGTGGTACCCTACTGGCTGGGGAGAGACTACTGTTCTTAGGTTTCTTTTTTTTTTCTTGTTTCATTTTTTTCATTTTTCCATTCAACAAATTTACACTTCCTCCCCTCCTCCCATTTCCCTCCCGCGCCCCCATTTACCCTCCTCCATCCCCCTCCCTCCTTCAGAGGGCAGGGAACCCTGTTCTGTGGGACGTCCAAGGCACTCGCCCCTCCATCCAGGCCTAGGAAGGTGTGCATCCAAATAGACTAGGGTCCCAAAAAGCCAGTACATGCAGTAGAAACAAGTGCCAGTGCCTTTATCAATGGCTTCTCAGTCAGCCCCCATTGGCTGCCACATTCAGAGATTCCGGTTTGATCACAAGCTCTTCAGTCCCAGTCCAGATGGGTTTGGTGAGCTCCCATTAGATCAGGAACACTGTCTTAGTGAATGGTCCAACCCCTCATGGTCGTGTCTTCCTTGTTCATCTTTTCCTTTCATTTTGCTCTTCAATTGGTCCTTGGGAGCTCAGTCCGTTGCTCTAAGGAGGGTATCTTTCTCTATCTCCATCCATCACCAGACGAAGATTCTATGGTGATATTCGAGATAATCATCAGTGTGATAGTGGGGCAAGGCCAGTTCAGTCACCCGCTCCTCTGCTGCCCAAGGACCTAGCTCGGGACATCCCCGTGGACACTTGGGATCCCCTCTAGAGTCAAGTCTCTTGCCAACCCTAAAATGGCTCCCTTAATGTAGATATCTTCTTCCCTGCTCCTATATCCGCCCTTCCTCCATCTCCACCCTCGCACTCCCCACGCTCTCCCCAGTCTTTCCCTTCTCCCTTCTCTCTTCCCCTCTCCTCTCCCCCATTCCCACCTGTATCCCCACCCCCATGCTCCAAACTTATGCCCGACAATCTTATTTGCTTCCAATTTCCAGGAGGATCTATATATGTTTTTCTTTGGCTTCACCTTGTTATTTGGCTTCTCTAGGCTTATGAACTATAGGCTCATTGTCCTTTATTTATGGCTAGAGTCCACTAATGAGTGAGTACATACCATATTCATCTTTTTGGGTCTGGGTTATCTCACTCAGGATAGTGTTTTCTATTTCCATCCATTTGCATGCAAAATTCGAGTTGTCATTGCTTTTTTTTTACCACTGAGTAGTAAGCTAATGCATATATATTCCACACTTTCTTCATGCAGTCTTCTATTGAGGGGCATCTAGGTTGTTTCCAGGTTCTGGCTCTTACAAATAATGCCGCTACGAACATAGTTGAACAAATGCTTTTGTAGTATGATAGGGCATCTCTTGGGTTTATTCCCAAGAGTGGTATTGCTGGATCCTGGGGTAGATTGATCCCGAATTTCCTGAGAAACAGCCACACTGATTTCCAAAGTGGTTGCACAAGTTTGCATTCCCACCATCAATGATTGAGTGTTTCCATTACTCCACATCCTCTCCACCAAAGGCTATCATTGGGTGTTTTTGATTTTAGCCATTCTGACAGGTGTAAGATGGTATCTCAATTTTTTTTGATTTGCATTCTCTGATCACTAAGGAGGTTGAGCATGACCTTAAGTGTCTTTTGGCCATTTGAACTCTGTTGAGAATTCTCTGTTCATTTCAGTACCCCATTTTTTAATTGAGTTAAATAGCATTTTAATGTCTAGTTTCTTGAGTTCTTTATATATTTTGGAGATCAGACCTTTGTCTGATGCAGGGTTGGTGAAGATCTTCTCCCAGTCGGTAAGTTTCCTTTTTGTTTTAATGACAGTGTCCTTTGCTTTACAAAAGTTACTCAGTTTCAGGAGGTACCATTAATTCAATGTTGCCTTTATTGTCTGTGCTGCTGGGGTTATAGGTAGGAAGTGGTCTCCTGTGCCCATGTGTTGTAGACTACTTCCCACTTTCTCTTCTATCAGGTTCAATGTGTTCAGAGTAATATTGAGGTCCTTAATCCATTTGGACTTGAGTTTTGTGCATGGTTATAGATATGGATCTATTTTCAGTCTTCTACAGGTTAACATCGAGTTCTGCCAGCACCATTTGTTAAAGATATTTTCTTTCTTCCATTGTATAATTTTAGTTCCTTTGTTGATAATCAGGTGTTCATAGGTTTGTGGGTTAATATCTGGGTCTTAGATTCGATTCCATTGATCAACGTCTATTTTTTTTTTTTTTTTGCCAATACCAAGCTGTTTTCATTACTGTAGCTCTCTAATAGAGAGTTTGAAGTCAGGGATGGTAATACCTCTGGAAGTTCCTTTATTTTCTAAGATTGTTTTGGCTATCCTTGGTCTTTTATTTTTCCATATAATGTTGATTATTGTTCTCTCAAGATCTGTCAAGAATTTTGTTAGGACTTTGATAGGGATTGCGTTGAATTTATAGATTGCCTTTGGTAGAATTGCCATTTTTACTATGTTGATTCTACCCATCCAAGAGCATGGGAGATCCTTCCATCTTCCGGTGTCATCTTCAATTTCTTTTTTAATGCTTTAAAGTTCTTGTCAAATAGATCTTTCACTTTCTTGGTTAGTTTTATCCCAAGATACTTTATGCTATTTGTGGCTATTGTGAAAGATGAAGTTTCTCTGATTTCCCTCTCTGCTTCTCTATCCTTTGTATATAGGAGGGCTGCTGATTTTTTTTGAGTTGATCTTGTGTCCTGCCACATCACTGAAGGTATTTATCAGCTGTAAGAGTTCTTTGGTGAAGTTTTTGGGGTCACTGTTGTACACTATCATATCATCTGCAAATAATAAAAGTTTGATTTCTTTCTTTCCAATTAGAATCCCCTTGGTCTCCTTATGTTGTCTTATTGCTATTGCTACAACTTCAAGTACTATGTTGAAGAGATATGGTGAGAGTGGACAACCTTGTTTTGTTCCTGATTTTAGTGGAATGGCTTTGAGTTTCTCTCCATTTAATTTGATATTAGCTGTTGGCTTGCTCTATATTGCTTTTATCATATTTAGATATGATCCTTGTATCCCTAACCTCTCAAAGACCTTTATCATAAAGGCGTGTTGAATTTTGTCAAATGCTTTTTCAGCAACTAATGGAATGATCATATGTTTTTTTCTTTCAGTTTATTTATATGATTAATTGCATTGATAGATTTTTGTATGTTGAATCTGCCCTACATCTCTGGAATGAAGCCTACTTGATCATAATGGATAATTTTTTTGATGTGTTCTTGGATTTTGTTTGCCAGTATTTTATTGAGAATTTTTGTATTGATGTTCATGAGTGAGTTTGGTCTGTAATTCTCTTTCTTGGTTGAGACTTTGTGTAATTTTGGAATCAGGGTAACTGTAGCTTCATAAAGAGAGTTTGGCAATGACTCTTCTATTTCTATTAGGTGAAACACATTAAAGAGTATAGGTATCAGCTCTTCTTGGAAGTTCTAATAAAATTCTGCATTAAAACCATCTGGTCCTGGGCTTTTTTTGGTTGGAAGGTTTTTTTTTTTTTATGACAGCTCTATTTCCTCATGACTTATTGGTCTATTTAAATTGATCACCTGATCTTAATTCAATTTTGGTATCTGATATTTGTCTAAGAACAATCATTCTTTTTACATTTTCCAGCTTTGTAGCATATAGGCTTTTGTAGTAAGACCTAACAATTCTCTGAATTTCCTCAGTCTCTGTTGTTATGTCTCCCTTTTCATTTCTGATCTTGTTAATTTGATTGTTCTCTCTCTGCCTCTTGATTAGTATAGATAGGGGTGTTTCAATCTTGTTGATTTTCTCAAAGAACCAGTTCTTTGTTTCATTGGATTGTTTTCTGTGTTTTGTTTGTATTTTGTTGATTTCAGCCCTCAGTTTGATTATTTCTAGTCTTCTACTCCTCCTGGGTGAGTCTGCTTCTTTTTTCTTCTAGTGCTTTCAGGTGTGCTCTTAAGTCTCTAATGTGAGCTTTCTCTGTTTTCTTAATGTGGGCACTTAGTGCTATGAACTTGCCTCTTAGCACTGTTTCATAGTGTCCCATAGGTTTGGATATGTTGTGTCTTTATTTTCGTTGAATCCAAGGAAGACTTTAATTTCTTTCTTTATTTCTTCCTTGACCCAGGGATGATGCAGTAGTTGACTATTCAGTTTCCATGAGTTTGTAGGCTTTCTGGGGGTAGAATTATTGTTAAATTCTAAATTTATTCCATGGTGATCAGATAAGACACAAATGGTTACTAAATATTTTTTTTGTATCTGTGGAAGTTTGCTTTGTTACTGAGTATGTGGTCAATTTTTGAGAAGGTTCCATGAGATGCTGAAAAGAAGGTATATTCTTTCCTATTTTTGGTGGAATGTTCTATATATGTCTCTGAAGTCCATTTGATTCCTTACCTCCACTAGTTCTCTTATGTATCTGTTAGTTTTCTGTCTGGTTGACCTGTCCATTGGTGATAGACGAGTGTTGAAATCTCCTACTATTAGTGCATGGGGTTTGATGTATGTTTTGAGTTCTAGTAATGTTTCTTTTATATATGTGAGTGCTTTTATATTAGGGGCATAGATATTTAGGATTGAGACTTCATCCTGATGAATTGTTCCTGTTATGAGTATAAAGTGTCCATCTCCATCTCTGCTGATTGATTTTAGTTTCAAGTCAATTTTGTAGATAATAGTATAGCCACACCCACTTGTTTCTAAGGTCCATTTGATTGAAAAATGATGGAGGAAGGTCATTGGTTAAATAATAAAGAAACTGCCTAGGCCCATTTATAGGCCAGCCCTTAGGTGGGAGGAGTAAACAGAGAGAATGCTGGGAGAAAGAAGCCGAGTCAGGAGTCGCCATGATTCTCCCACTCCAGACAGACGCAGGTTAAGATTCTCCCTGGTAAGCCAGCTCGTGGTACTACACAAAATATTAGAAATGGGTTAGATCAATATGTAAGAGCTAGCCAATAAGAGGCTGGAGCTAATGGGCCAGGCAGTGATTAAAAGAATACAGTTTCCGTGTAATTATTTCGGGGCATAAGCTAGCCATGTGGGCGGCTGGGTGCCGGGGACGCAGCCCTGCCACTCATATTACAACAGAGTGGCGCCCAGCGTGCTAATGAACTCCACGTAAAACCTGAGAGGGCTTGAAAAGGAGAGAGAGAGAATTTAAGACAGTTTTTTGCTGTTTGTGGGTTGCGTGCGGCAAAGAAATTGTCCTGACTCAGCAACAGGAAAAAACTGGCTGTTTTAAAATGCCGGCTTTCTGGGCTGTGCCGCCATCGCGATCTCTGTCTGGCTCCTGTGGGAGAAAGAGTCTTTGAATGGAGCATTTGGAGTAAAGTGCTACGATTTGTTTGATGGCAACTAGACTCACTGTGTGCCTAAAAGGAAGTCATTTTGTGCTGCGGCTCAGAGGCACAAACAGCTCCACCATGCTACTGGTGCAATGTGCAAGGATCAGAGGCACGAGCGGCTCCGCCATGTTGGACTGGGCGGGGTAAGCAGGCAGTACCTGTTTTTGACCTAGGAATGTCACAGCTTAGATTAAGTGCTTAGCGATTTAAAAGCACAAAACAAAGTGCTCCTGGATAGTAAAAAAATTACAGAGTCACAATAAAACAGATTCAGACATAAAAGACCACAGTGTTGGATGACTGTAGGTAGGCTTGAGAGAGAGAAGAAAAATATATAAATAATAAAGTTAATGTCTTAAAAAAAAGGGTAAAGTCTTTAAAGAGACAGAGTACAGATAGTTATAGATTAAAAGAAATAAAGAAAATAAGCCACGTAAAAATGGAAAATTCACAGAGAGTCTGGATTCTTTGTATTATTGTGTTTTCTTTAAAATTTTTGACTGTAAAGGAGCTAACTGCAGAGAGACATTTCATTATATGGGCTGCCAAGCTAAACCAGAATGGATATAAGGGTATTATGATTTCAGAATATGGGTCTAAGGATATGATGCTTTGGAGAGGGTCTTCTTTTGTTTTCACAGAGGATGAGACTCTGTGGATTGCGTCTATACCAATCTGGTATGATAGACCACGCCCTCCTGAAAGGTTGCTGTGAACACCTTCAGAAAATTACTTCACTCAACTGCCGACTGAGATGACCCTGACACACAGGTTACACCATGAAAGACCTGAATAACAGCGCCCCCATTCAGCAGGAAGCAGTTTGGAGAGAAAAAAACTGCGCCCGTATTCCCAAATATTGTTTATGAATATTTTTTTTACATTTAAAGGGGGATATGATATAGATATGAATAATTTGCATTGGTATGGATTTTAAGGTTAATTTTGTTATATGTATATGTATTTCTGCTCTTAAGGTATTGTGATTATGTAGTTCATTTAAAAATGTAATGTAAATATAGGTTGTTGATGGATAATCATAAATAATAGTCAAGCTTGTAGTCATGTTAGTTAGATTTTCTGGATATATATTTCAGTTGGATAGGCATTCTTCATATCTTTCAAAGACTACAGAATATGGCATTTAATGTTTTAATAACTTAGGGCTTTTCATGACAATGAGACACATCTGCTCCTGGCAGCACCAATCTACTTCAAGAGGAAGATGGGCATCGAAGAGGCTCCTTATGGAGTTTGATAGCCATTTGGGCAAGAAACTGCTCTTGCCTGGACTGTTGCATAAACTGGACACAGAGAACCCGCAGAAAGAGGACTGCTGAACTTGCCTAAAGGTGAGATGGATTTTCGGGGTTCCTGACTCATGAAAGAGTCTGCAAGACATTCTGCAGGACACAGCAAAAAGTGACTGAACTGTCTTTGGAATTTCCTGCTTCATGGAAATGTCTGCTGAAAACTATGGGCCTGTAGGCCGAAGATGGATGCCCCAACGGTACAGAAGAACTTTGGGTGACTGTCCAGGCAGCGAAATGTTTCTGTCATTTCTAGAGTTTTGGATTTCTTGTTTACTTAAGTAATATTATATCCTTCTGGAGTCTTTGATGGAGTTGAAGAATGGATAGATAGTTATAGTTTTCCTTAGTTATGATAAGAGATAAAATAGATATAAATATTGTAACTGTAATTCTTGCTTGATAACTGTTTTGCTATATGTAATCTTACTATGTTAAAGTGAAATCCTTTCTTTTTTGTTTAAACAGAAAAAGGGGAAATGATGGAGGAAGGTCATTGGTTAAATAATAAAGAAACTGCCTAGGCCCATTTATAGGCCAGCCCTTAGGTGGGAGGAGTAAACAGAGAGAATGCTGGGAGAAAGAAGCCGAGTCAGGAGTCGCCATGATTCTCCCACTCCAGACAGACGCAGGTTAAGATTCTCCCTGGTAAGCCAGCTCGTGGTACTACACAAAATATTAGAAATGGGTTAGATCAATATGTAAGAGCTAGCCAATAAGAGGCTGGAGCTAATGGGCCAGGCAGTGATTAAAAGAATACAGTTTCCGTGTAATTATTTTGGGGAATAAGCTAGCCAATGCGGGCGGCTGGGTGCCGGGGACGCAGCCCCGCCGCCCTTATTACAACAGAAAAACCTTTAATCTGAGGTAATGTCTGTGTTTGTGCTTGAGGTGTGTTTCCTGTAAACAGTAGAATGTTGGATTCTGTTTTCATGTCCATTCTCATAACCTTTATCTTTTTATAGGTGAACTGATTCCATTGATATTAAGTGATATTAATAACCAGTGGTTGTTAACTCCAGTTATTTATTTATTGGTGGTAGTGTTTGTGTGTTTCAAATCTTTGAGTTGTGCTGGTGGAGGGATATTAGATATCTGAGTTATTGTGGGTTTTGTTGGTTTCCTTGGGTTGTGATTTTCCTTCTAGTACTTTCTGTAAGGCTGGGTTTGTGGCTACATACTGTTTAAATTTGTTTTTATCCTGGAATATCTTGTTTTCTCCATCAATGGTGAAAGAAAGCTTGGCTGGGTATAGTAGTCTGGGCTTACATCCATGGTCTCTTAGTTTCTGCAGCACATCTATGCAAGACCTTCTGGCTTTCTTAGCTTCCATAGAGAAGTCAGGTGTAATTCTGATAGGTTTACCTTTATATGTCACTTGGCATTTTCCTTTATAACTCATAATATTCTTTCGTTATTCTGTATGTTTTATGTTTTGATTATTATATTGTGAAGGAATTTTTTTTGATCCAGTCTATTTGGTGATCTGTATGCTTCTTGTACCTTCATAGGAATATCCTTCCTTAGGTTGGGAAAGTGTTCTTCTATAATTTTGTTGAATATATTTTCTGGGCCTTTGAGCTGTAATTCTTCTTCTTGTACCCTTATTATTCTTAGGTTTGGTCTTTTCATAGTGTCCCAGATTTCCTGGATGTTTTGTGTTAAGAATTTGTTGGATTTACTGTTTTCTTTGAAAAGTGTGTTTATTTCCTCTATAGTATTTTCTTTCTTCTATCTCTTATATTCTGTTGGTTATACTTGTCTCTGTAGTTTCTGTTTGTTTACCTAGATTTTTCATATCCTGCCATCTCTCAGTTTGTGTTTTCTTCATTGCCTCCATTTTCAGTCTTCAAGTCTTGAACTGTTTCAATTACCTATTTGATTCCTTTTTCTTAGTTTTCTTGGGTATCTTTGATGGATTTATTAATTTCTTCTAACTTTTTGTTTGTCTTCTCATCCATTTCTTTAATGGAGTTTTTCACATCCTGTTTAATGGTCTCTAACACTTTCATGATGTTATGTTTCAAATCTATTTCTTCTCCTTCTTCTGGATTAGGGTGTTTAAGTCTCCCTGTTGTATGTTCACTGGATTCTGGTGTTATCATGTTGCTTTTCAGATTGTTGGAGGAATTCATGCATTGGCACCTGCATATCCCTTTCTTCAAATACTGTTAGAAGAGTCTTGGTGGCTTGGTCCTATCTTTGCTGTAGCTAACTTTGTACTTGAGGGTTTTTCTTGGTCTGACATCTCTTAGCTCCCCTCAGCATTGGAGTTGGCTCTCAGATCCTCTCCACCCTGAGTAGGCTGGGGTGGTGGAACTAAGGACCCCGCAGATGAAAAGAAGTGCTTGTGGGGCCAGCTGTGATGGGATAAATAGAGAAAGGCAGTAACCAGGGAGAAGCCCCACTGAATGGCCAGAAAGTTTAGGGGATTGGAGTGTGCCTGTACCCCTTTCTGGGGCATCTGACCGACTGGGCAGGCACACACTTATCTGTCCAGATGGATCTACTGGTACTGGATCAGGGCCACTTGCTGGCCAAGGACCTCACAGAGAAAAGGGCAGGCTCGGTAGATGCTGACTTAGTGGAACAAAGAAACCCCTGCACTTACCACTGTGTCCCTGAAGCAGGCTGAGTTGGGGGATCCTAGGACCCCACAGATGGAAAGGGGTGCTTGGGGGGCAAGATGGGGTGGGATAAGTAGAGAAAGCCAGTAGCCATGGAGAAGCCCCACTGAATGGCCAGGAAGTGCCTGTGCTCCCTTCCCGGGTCATCTGGCTGGCTGGGTGGGAGGGGGGCATACACTTACCCCTCCAGATGGATTTACTGGTACTCTCTTAGGTTTCTTTATTGCAGAAAAGGTCAAGATTCTGGTAGCCAGTTGAGATTTGGCTATGACTAAACAGTCATCTCTCCATATATGTTCTCATGGGCACTAAAGTATACACATGTACACGTACCATTTTTTTTAATGTAATCTCAGAACTATGGAGTCTCAGCTAATGAATCCCATCAACTTTCTTGATTTCAGAAATAACCAGATTTTGATATTTTGCTTTGCAGTATCTCCTTAAATGTAATTTTTAATAAAACCTTTCTACATAATTATATGTCCAAATTTAATTCATCCCTAAATCATGATAGTAAGTCAAACTTTTCTCCCTGGAACTTCTAAACATTAGACCTTCTCTGGCATCCTAAGAGTGCCCCATTTGAAGTATCCTTGCTTCTCCAACAAGACAAAATGTTTGCCAATAGCAATGATGTCCCTGCCCCTGATGTTAAATATATCTAATTATTTTTCTTTGTTGTGATGGTGCAGTTACACCTGTTTGCTACATTGCCACTCAGTTGTCTTCATGGAGGCAGTTCATGATATTGTCTTCAGAGTAGGTTGCTTAGACAGAAGAGAGAATGTAGCATAGAGCTCCAACCACCCAAGGTCCTCTGAAACCTCCTGTTCATCACCTGGTTTATTAGTTTAAACCTGGAATCCTTGAAAATATTGAGCCATGCCTTACACCAGCTTCTGCAAAGCTAGAAGCTTCCTTTCCTCTCTATCTCAAACATGTTTAAACATAGCCTTGTTTCTGGGTAAGTACTGTCTCAGAAATGGAGAAATTGTAAATGTGGTATTCCTACATAGAGGGCTTAGATGCAAAGTTCAGGCTTCACAAACTGAGTGTGTAGTCTCCCAGCCTACCGCTCTCTACTCACCTTCTTTACCTTCTACAGGAACAAGGTAGTTGTTTAACCCTGAAGGACGTGGAAGACTTCTGTAAACTCTATTGCCTCAGTGTGGTTTTCCAACTCCACCTACCTCTTTCCCAGAGAGCCTGCTCAAGATGTATCACCTCTGGTTGGATTGAGGACCTCAAGACTGTCTTTAAAATGGTAAATATACTCTCCTGTCACTTATACTTTTGTTATTTTACTACAGGATACATTAAAAACCATGTATACCTTTAAAACAGATTTATACAGGGTAGTGTTAAATTTTGGAGTCTTCAAAGATTGGCTTGTTTAAATCAGTTACTTGACTAGTTTCAACAATCATATTACATAATATGATTGTTATTAATAGCAACCATCATGGCATGTATCCCACCCAAAGAGGAGCTTCTTGACATTTTCCTTCTTAAAATTCTTGTTGGAGTCAGGATTTGTGTCATTAATGAGGAAGTTTCTGGTGACCACCACCTTCTGCCTTGAGAAAGAATGAGGAAACGGATGCAAGGCTTTATTATTTTTTTCCATTCCAGATTATGGATACAGAAATTTTGGAGACCTTATGAAAACAAAAAGCCAAATTCTCTCCAGAGTCTTCTGTGAAAATCAGTGCTAGAATCTGTTAACACTTCAGTTTATTCTCTTCATTTTAAACAAACAGATTTTTCTGTTCTTTATAACATGAAAAATATCTATATACATTTTTTCTTTTTGCAATATCTTTCTTTCTCTATAATATTGGATGCTATCATATTTAATGGCTACTTGCATCTTAATATATTTGCACTATATATATATTTATAGAAATAAATATTATATGTATATATTTGTCTGTGTAAACATATATTATCCATGTAGACTTTCTTTTAGGAATCTGAGATAAATAGTCAAGAAAAGTGACTCATGCCCAAAGATATTTGGAATGTGCTCTTCCAACCTGGAGATGGAGTAACATCAACATCCTTCATCATTCCACACTAGTTCTTCCAGACAGTTAAATCTTATAGTGAAGACACAGACTGAATGTTAATACTTACTGTGAAGGAAGAACTAGAGTACATTTGAAACCAATAGTTAAAAGATCTAGCCAAGTTTGCAAGGGTTTCTCCTAAGAAGTTATATGACCCAAGTCCTGAAGGATAGATAGGTGGTAGAGGGGTGGACAGACTGGAAACCAGATTGTGGGAGAAGAAGCACTGTGTGTGATTGTTCAAAAATATCACAACCAAGGAACTGAGGTCCACTCATTGAATCAAGGACAGAAAACTATAGGGTTAGTGATGAGGCTGATGTAGTGAGTGAGAGACAAATCAGGTAGTATCACATCTGTGTAAATAAGTTCATCATAAGTTCACTGAGTACCTACTAAATGGTTTATGTAGGAAAATGGCACTTCTATTTTTTTTTAAAGCATTTTGACTTGCAATGTAGACCACACAGTGTAGATACAAAGCTGGATATGGGGGTTTAGGGGACTATTTAGCCACTTTCCTGTTGCTGTTAGAGACTAAGG
The DNA here is from genome assembly GCF_950005125.1 of Chionomys nivalis. Taxonomy (NCBI): domain Eukaryota; kingdom Metazoa; phylum Chordata; class Mammalia; order Rodentia; family Cricetidae; genus Chionomys; species Chionomys nivalis. The sequence goes on along the minus strand of NC_080105.1, from coordinate 18,360,204 downwards.
GAGAGACTTTTGAGTGCTCTACACTATACTCTGAGTATACTTCTACAGTAGCACTCTGAAGAGTGACTTAAGTCTACCTGGAGGCAGTGCAGCTGCATAGAGAGTGTCCCTTTCTTACTCAATGTGGAATAGCATTTGCATAAATGCCCCTGTCTCAAAGCCCAGATGAGAGAAGTAAAGAAAATTCATGAAGTGTATTGAGTTGACTGTGGCTAAAGTGGTGATTAAGTTATATTAATTTTAATTAATAGTGCTTGTATTACATTTACTATATCACCATAATTGACCTGGGGGTTGGAATGGTAGATTAGGAATAGGGCACAAGAGTAGTGGTTTACCTGGTAAATCATGTGCCTTGGATGCCCGAAAAGCAGGTTTTGATGTCCAATATAGAACCATGTATGAAATCAAATCTAGTGCAATGTTCCCAAAGATAGGTAGATGGAAAACTTCTTGTTGACCGTCCATCTTACTTGGTCAAGCTTTGGGCCAGTGAGAGATCCTGTCACATACATAAAGTGGGATTTATTAGGGGAAAGACTCCTGAAGTCATTCTGTGGCCTCTGCACACCGGCACACACCCACACCATGCTCATATCCATACAAAGGAGCATCAGGATGTATTGGATGTCTGCACTGGTGAATATTCATAGCTGCTGTAATGGAATATTTAGAGTTCTGTGGTGTAGTAAATACTAGACATGGTGAACGTGGTTCTATGTAGGTTCTACTGATTCTTGAGGGAAAATTCTGTATCCTAAACCCCATAGGAGGACATTCCTCTAGGTTTTGTTAGTCCTTCATGGCTAGCAGTCTCTGTGATAATAATCAAAGTCAGGAAGACTTCCGGATCCCATTTTCATCTAAAAACTTTAATATGAGTCATTTCAGGTTAATACATTAAACCTACTGATACTTGCAATTAAAATAAACATTGTGGCACCAGTAATGGTTGGCTTTTGTTATAAATTTATTTCTTAGATGTATTAAATTATTTTATGAAGCTGAAGTCAGGAACAAAAATGGGAGCTGGTGTGAATGCAAATAGGTGTAATATGGGCTTTAACGGAAACCTTTTTTGCACAACTGTTAATACTGAAGAATTTTTTGAATTTTTTAATGCACAAGTGTAGTGAAGAGGCCAGCAGGCCTGCTTTTGGTCCTCCCTGGCTCCTGCATGGCTAGCTTTACACCCAAAACAACAACACACAAATTGTATTCATTTAAACACTGCCTGGCCCATTATCTCCAGCCCCTTACTGGCTAACTATCACATCTTGTTCAACCCATTTCTATTAATGTGTGTAGCACCACGAGGTGGTGGCTTACCAGGAAAGATTCTAGCCTACGTCTGTCTCGGGCCAGAGAATCATGGCGACTGACTCATTGTCTTCTTCCTCCCAGCATTCTGTTCTGTTTACTCTGCCTACCTAATTTTCTGTCCTATCAAAGGGCCAAGGTAGTTTCTTTATTAACCAATGAAAGTAACACATAGACAGATGACCATCCTCCATCACACAAGGAAGTGCTTTAGGTTAAAAGACAGTATTAAAAAAAACTAAATATTTGACAGTGTCGTAAGATGGCCTAGCAGGAAATACCTGATAATATTAGGTGATCAAAAACAGCAGCTTCATTCTCACCTTTATGTTGGGAAGCATTAAGTTTTAATACTAAGGCAGAGTGAATGAAGAAAGCTCACTAGGGAGCCTCTCACTTTAACTCTGTAAACCGTGTTATTGAGGAAGACTCATGTCTACTGTGGCCAGATGTAAGTGCTGTTTGTGCAGACATTCTGTCGGTGTTATGATGGAACATCAGCCTTTAGTTGGTGGAGACCTATCAGCACTGGTGGGTGGGAAACGTTTTTCTTACTGGAACCCTTAGCAGCCCAACATTGACAATCCAAAGTAAACAAAGAAACCTAAGTAAATAACAGAAGCACATTCAAAAGCTGAAGAAATATGTAGTTTTTGACATTTTGAATCACAATGAAAGGAAACAATCCATAGTAATTAAACAGATATTTCTTTAACTAATGATAAAAGGTTGTTTTTTGTTTTTGGTTTTGTTTTTATTTTTGAGACAAAGTCTCATTGTGTAACCCAGATTGGTCTGAAACTGACTGTGTAACACAGACTGGCCTTAATCTGGCAGGCATCCTCCTGCCCTTAGCCTCCCAAATGCTGGGATTACGTGCAGTTTAAATTCATTTTTAGTCAGTTTTCATTTTATGTAATGTTTCAATTTTTAAGGAACAAAGTAAAGTCCTTATTCAGCCTAAGTGGGTTTGTTGCTTACAAGAATTAAAACAGTCTTGTCAGTTGCCTTTCATTTGAATCATAGATGTGTTTGGGATAATTCTATGTATTACTGTGGACATGTAAGCTGCCAACAACTTCTTTTTTTGATTTCCAGAAAGAGTGGTGCGAGTATTTCATTTTAAGTAATGTGCACATGTTTGAATTTTGGAGTTTGGATTTACTTCACCTTTCTGATTTATGTGATGAGCCTTTGATGATGAATATTGCTTTTTACTATGAAAATGAAAATGCAGAAGGTATTAGTTTACTATATAATCCACCTCACCTTTCTTTAGAGATAAAGCCTATGAGGAATTTCAAGTTTCAAAACCATTTCTTAAATGTCTATTGTATAAATAGTAATTATTTTCCACTTTCCCAGTCTTTGTTTATATTTTTATTTGTGGAAACCAGAAGGAATATAAACAATCCAATATATTTTCTACTTAATATAGCTCCATAAGTATTTTGGTTAAAAATGTATGTTAATTTGTTTGAGATTTCATAGCATTTTGTTTTCATGCATGGTATATAAGGTTTATTTATAAAATTGTCCTCATGAATAGAAATATTTTGCTTTTATTAGTTATTTAGGGATTTTAAGTTTTTCTTTTTTTAATTTTTATTTTTATTCTTTTTTTAATTAAAATTTCCACCTGCTCCCCGTTTCCCATTTCCCTCCCCTCCTCCCAAATATTGCCCCCTCCCCCCACTCCCCTCCCCCTATCCCCACTCCTCTTCTCCTCCCCCCACACCATTCCCCCTCCCTCTCGATACTGAAGAGCAGTACAAATTCCCTGCCCTGCGGGAAGACAAAGGTCCTTCTATCTAGGTCCAGGAAGGTGAGCATCCAAACAGGCTAAGCTCCCACAAAGCCAGTTCATGTATTAGGATCGAAACCTAGTGCCATTGTCCTTGGCTTCTCATCAGCCTTCATTGTCCGCCGTGCTCAGAGAGTCCAGTTTCAACCCATGCTTATTCAGTCCCAGACCAGCTGGCCTTGGTGGGCTCCCAATAAATCAGTTCCACTTTCACAGTGGGTGGGTGCACCCCTCGTGGTCCTGATTTCCTTGCTCATATTCTCCCTCCTTCTGCTCCTCATTTGGACCTTAAGAGCTCAGACCGTTGCTCCAAATTGAGACTCTGTCTCTACCTCGATCCATCGCCGGATGAAGGTTCTAAGGTGATATGTAAGATATTCACCAGTATAGGATAGGGTCATTTCAGGTTCCCTCTCCTCAGTTGCCCAAGGTACCGGCTGGGGACATCTCCCTGGACACCTGCGAACCCCTCTAGAGTCAGGTCTCTTGCCAACCCTAAGATGGCTCCCTTAGTTAGGATATATACTTCGCTGCTCCTGTATCCACCCTTCCTATATCCCAACCATCCCAATCCCCCAAGCTCCTCCCATCCTCCCCTTCTCATGTTTCTCATCCCATTTCCCCTTTGCCCCATGCCACCTCACCCGCAAGTTCCCAGTTTTTGCCCTGCAATCTTGTCTACTTCCCCTATCCAGGCGGATGACTATATGATTTTTTTGGGGTTCACTTTCAAAGAGATAATCTCTATACTTTCTTTGTGTAATTTGTTTTCTTTTGTTAGAACAATTTTTATTGTGTTTTTGTAGTCAAAGAAAAAGAAAACACATTTTGAGAGAATAGCACTTTAGTGAATAGTAAATGTCTTTGATATTAAAATTTGGTCCTGTCATATTGTAGAAATTGGAATAAATTAGCTACCTATAAAACGATGATTCTTTGCTAATTTTTATTTTAATTTTATTTAGTGTTATTGGTTTCAAAGTTATTTGTGGTATAATATTTTTACTTCGAAACAATTAAATCTACCACTACTAGTTATCATTAGTTAAGACATTGTTTTTAAATTGTCAAACAGAAAAGCAAGATTAGTTTTAAGGTGTGTCACAGAATTGTCCACAGCTGTAATATCTTTTGTTTAGATTCAATGGGAATCCCACTGAAAATCTCACTGTTTGCCTCAGTAAATTTAGTGAATGAAGTTGTGTGCTTCTATGCATGCATTGGTGTTTCTTAATACAGTGTAATTTTAATTGTGATCCAGGCCTGGATTTGAATGTAGGAGATGTCATCATGAAGGAGTATGTACATCTCTGGGATACTGTGTCGAAGTTGATCAGAAACTTTGACTTGGGAAAACCATTTCCTTTGAGAACAACAAGATGTCATTTTCTTAAAAAGATCCCATCACCAATCAAAGGTAATTTATTCCTAACTTAAATGTCATTTTCTCAAAATCACCCCATCACCAACCAAAGATAACTTATTCCTAACTTAATTTGAGGGGAAAAAAGAATTTTTGGAAACTGCAAGTAGAAATCATTTTCTAGCATTGTGTGTTCAAATAGTTGTCATGTTCACGGAGTGCTGTGCTTTGACTAATACTGAAAATTTATATGTTGTTTGTAATTAATGTTGCCACCTTAAAAAGTCAAAACCAAATGCGAATGAATTCTCTTTTTACCAATGTGACCTATGTCAACTAAAACTTTTAATATTTTATTACATCATGATGAGTCCTCTCTAAACAATTAGATGGGGGAAGCCTGCAAGGTGAGTGGGAATACTTAGCTCCATCTAAACCAGTGTAGAGACTACCTTGGATCCATGCACAGCATCTGTGTTGTATATTAATAAAACTAAAAGTAGACATGGGATGCCAAAGAATGAAAAGGAGCCAGCAGTCACCTTAGAAAGTCTTTGCAGAAATCACTGCATTTAATTCACTATGCTACAGATGTACAGAATGTCTTCGGTGACAGGTACAAGAGAAGAGGCCAGAACCAGGAGGTGAGAGACTGAGTCTTCAGAAATCCCAGGTCCATAAGAGCAAACCTCAAAGGTTAGCTCCCCCTAGACCTGCCTTTCAGCAAACATAACTAACAAAGGACCCACACTGTATCTGCAGTGTAATAAATCACTCTTTAACAGGGTTCCTAAGAGTTCAGCTCTTAAGAAACCCCTCTCAAGGTCCAATCAAAGACACCACAATAAACCAAGGGTGCTAAAGACTGGGGGTTAAGAAATCTTCTTGCAACAGGGCCCATCTTTCCATGTTTCTTTATTCTTCTTACTCTCTGTTACAAATGTTCCCAGTAATATATACCATAAAACCAGCATTTCCTCAGCCCTCCAGTTCCAAGGACTGGAATCTTTTTCCTCATAAAAATTCAGATAAGTATTTTTACACGTACACACTAATCCGTGGCTGTCAATTCAAAGGTCAGAGTGGCTAGTGCACATTTGTGAACTCCTTAATGGAAAACGTTAGTAAAGAAAAGAATTAAATTATCAGGGGATTCTAGAGGGAAAATTTAGTGCTCTATGCTATATTTTTAGGTCATATATAAGACTTAAATGTTTTTTTTTTTCAGAAAAAATATGAACAGGGCATGGATTGTCTTATAAACCAGTGCACTGCTTCTTTTCTCACAGCCGCATAGAGCATACCGAATAACCTGGCAACCAATGTAAACAGTCAGTGGGAAGCTAATGGCTGCTGATCTGATTAGCACATTCACCAGACACTGTAATTTCTATGGACCTAGGTCTGGAGTTAGACTTATTGCTTTAAGCAGTAGATAGGAAGAAGTGACCAAGGCCTCTAAATTATCAGTTCTAGAGTATGCTGTTATTGGCTATTCTTGTTGTGGTTGTTCCTGAACTACAATAATCAGTAAACTGAGGTGAAGGCGAGCATAAGGAGATAGGAATCTCTTAATATAAGGTTGGTTTTGGGTCATTTTATTCTTTATTTATAAGTGAGGTAAAACCAGAGCAGCAGTTTGGGCAAGTAGTATTCTATGTCCTTGGATATCTATGGATATCTTAAATGGAGTGCTCTTTCCTTGACTCTAAACACTGACCAAATTCCTGCTGATAAATATAACTGCAGGAAGGCAGATATCTGTGTTTACCCAAAAGAGAGGAATGAAGGACTGGCAGTTGGAAACGGTTTTCACATATATCCCAAAGGCATAAAAAACAGTTTGGAACTGTGAGAATTAATTCCCAAATATGTAGCAGAAGGGGAGTCAGTTATAGTGAAAATGTACAGCAAAAGATAGCCACTTTAATCACAGAGCAATAATGCCAAAATTTCTTTGAATCTTGGTTTAACATTTACCAAGGCCTTTGGCTCTGATAAACAGTTTGTGAAAAGATGACCGAGGAATTACTGTATAATTTTGCAGCCTGTAGCAACTCTTGAAAATTGGAAGTTAAACTGTGAGGCCCCAGGGCCACTCTAATCCAGTAAATGAAAGTAACTGGAATGATCTGGCAAATTATTATGAGGAACAAATCACAAAAATTTTTTTATAGGATTATGTGGCAATGATGGAGACTGATAGAATTTATGAAAGAGCTGAGGAATAACTAAGAACACAATTAGCTGTGGACTTAGAAATGATAGCTTCTGTTTTTTAATATCACAATTATTATATACTTTCTGAAAATAATTTGGCAACATTTAAGAGAGATTCAATGTAAAATTGGAAATGAGAAAAATAATAAAAACTCTAAAACAATACTCATTGTCATAACCAAACTTGTAGAAATTAAAATACTGAATTGATTTAAAAGTTGATTGGATACTAATAATGGGGGAGTTTGGGCACCACAAATAAATAAAAAAAGAGTCAAACTTAAAGTTTGAGACATCCCTCACAGGCAGTGTGTCCTAGCATGTGTGAGGCCATGGGCTCAGTTTACTGCATAAGAAAACAGAACAGGTTAAAGATACAATTGTGAGAAATGACATAAGCTAGTCACAGAAAAAAATTGCCATGTGATGTCATTTACATGCACTGCCTAAAGGAATACATAGAAGTGGAACAAAGTAAATAGGTAGTTACTGAGGGAACAGTGTTGAAGATAGGGAAATGTAGGTCAAATGGTACAAATTTACACTTATGGAAGATGATAAGTCTATATTTGATGTACTTGATTAGGGTAATGTACTCTATGAAGGCTAACACTACTCATATTATATATATTCATATTATATATTTCATTATATACACTAGTCATCAGGGAAGAGATAAAGATTTTAGGTAATTTTAACATAAAACACCTCACAAAACTTCCAAGGAAACACAGATAACATTTAATATAGTGGGTATGTCAATTTTCCCGACTGTATCATAGTTTACTTTGTGTATACGTATATTTATATGTTGTGGGTTTCTTGAAATAAGGTTCTATGTAGTGTGGACTAGTCTTGAACTCAATAGGTAGCTGGAGATGAACTTGAGTTCCTGATCCTTCTGCCTCTGCCTTCCAAGTGCTGACATCAAAGATATGCAACACCAGCCCCAACGAACACTGTGCATATCTGTCTGTCTGTCTGTCTATCTATCATCTATCTATCTATCTATCTATCTATCTATCTATCTATCTATCTATCTACCTACCTATAATTTATCTGCCTACTTATCATCTATCCATCAATTTTAATTTATTTATTGCATAAACTTGTACATAAACCAAAAGGAGTCTCAAAGGGAGTATAATAATACCAATCTCATCACCTTTGGTTATCCAATTTTTATTTCATTTTTGACATTGTGCATGCGATCTGTAGAATTTCTATCACTTATTAGACAAAAATGAAAAGATTAAATATTTGAACACAAGCACCAAAGGAATTATGTATCATTTATTATTTATCTCTCTATCATCTATCAGTATATTGTCATCATAATAATGTATCTTTCTAGCCATGTACCTATCAATTCATCTCTTTAGCCACCTAACCACCTACTTATTTAATCTATATAACTATTTGCTTAGTTATTATTTATTTATTTACTACTACATTTCAAATGACTTAATGACTTTATGAACAAGATTGGAATTAAAATGTAAATGAAGTGAGAATAAAATACTTTTAAATGTGAAATATGGGAAAAAGTATTGTCTTAAACCTTCTTAAAAGTTCATGTTTAACTTTATCATATTTTTTTTGTTTATAGAAAGTTCTCAGGAGAAGATGAAAAACTTGAGTTTTATTCCAGTGTCATGTAGTTTGGTTGATGAATTTACTGGAGACATTTTGAAAGACTTGCCTTTCCTGAAGAAGTAAGGCTTCCATATATTTTAATAGATACATGTTCATAATGAATAATAGTTATTTATTAAATATTCTTTGTGAAAGCCTTTTCTGAATAATCCCCAGAAATAGGACACTTTTAAGATAGTAAATTACATGCAATATATATTTGCAACATATTGCCCATTGTCCATTTTTATGACATTTGTATAATTTTAATTGGGGAACAAATCACTCTACCACTATTTTTAAATTAATACAACAATGAATGCTTGAGAATGTTGGAGACCTGAAGTGTTCCTGGCTTCTGAAGTTTCTAATAAAATGCTCTTTGAATTCTACCACACATGTTGTATTCCAGGAAGAGGAATAGGAACTATGGTTTTCAAAGTTATAAAATTTGTTGGATTTGGAGGCATGGAATTTGAAATATGCTTATATTTTCTTTGTCTCCCAGTGATGATCCCATTGTTACATCCTGGATTAAGCATAAGGAATTTAATGAGCTTGTGCACTGGGATTCCCAGAGACCCCTGAGTGATGACTATGACAAGAAAAATGCCAAATTTACTGGTGAGCTTGCTGATTCTGTTCAATAAATTTAAATCTACTTTACTCTGCCCTTTATTTCAAAATGAAAAGCACACCATGGAAACAAATCAAAGGTTTTGAGTGGATGTAGTATAAATTCTAATTGGTATTAATAATAAAAACCCAAAGTCAGATGTAGGGTTTGATGCTGAAGATCAGAAAAGCAAAGCACCAGCAACTAGAGTGTTCTTACCTTTACCAATGCTCAGACCAAAGGAGTGATCCCTGTCCTCAGTCTGTATGTACAGACTGCTTCAGACTAACTAACTGCCTCCGACTGCACTGCTACTCAGACTGCTTCAGACTACACTGAGCTCCTGTCTCCTCCTGCCTTCTATTCCTCTCTCCACCCAGCCATATCACTCCCAGCTCCCTAATGCTGGGATTAAAGGCATGTGATTCCAAATGCTGAGGTGACCTTTGTGTGAGCTCTTTTTCTCTTTTTGACTGGATCAATTTCATGTAGTTCAGATCTGTCCCCTGAGTACTGAGATTAAAGGTGTGTGACAACACTGCCTGGCTTCTAGTGGCTTAGTTCTGCACTCTGATTTTTAGGCAAGCTTTATTAATTAAAATAAGAGCCAAATATCACTACAGGGGAAGATCAGTCAATACAACATCGGATAGCCAACGGGAAGGATGTTAATAAAGAATTCTCCTTCTGTTTCCTGGTGGTTATTTATATGGAGGTTGTAGGTACCTTACACAGAGGAGTGCATATGTAATCTTTGTCTCATGAGCTTGGCACATTGTTAAGGAAAGACAGCTTTTAGCCTAAGAAATCTGGATGTTCTTTGAAGTCTAATATTAAGTCTAAAAACAATTAAGCTCACAGTTCTATGGCTGGGGTTCAAAATGAGGGTCTTGTTTTTTCCTATCCAGTAATTCAAGGAACCAGATATTTTAGATGGTTTTCTTCTTGATTTTTTTTTTTTTTACTGAAATTCATTCACAGGGCACATAACAGTTAATGGTTAGAATTTGTCTTCAAAACAAAACAACACCTTCCTCCAGACACCTGGAAGGTTATTCATGGATCCCTACTCCTTACTGCTAATACTGATGGATTCTTGAGAAGGGTCACTATTACCTTCAGTTGTATACCCAAAGGTGTGCTCACAGGGCTTCATTGATAGCTGTAGAAGTCAGTGGACAAACCCACAGTCCTAACTCAAGTTAATGGGTCAGGAACCAAAACAAAAATGCATTTGGAAAAAAGACTTGTGTGGAGATGGAGGAGATGACAGTTTAAAAAGATATAAAAGAGAATGAGTGCAAATAATAGGAGTGCATTACATCCATTATCAGAGAATACATTGAATAAATAAATATAAATAACATTCTTGGTATTTGCCTTTGGAAGTAGGCTGTAAAAATTTAAAAGTGTTTGAGCTGGTGGGAGTTGTTAACCAGTGATATAACCCTTGACTTGCATTCATTCAATGATATGCTTAATTCCACAAGCACAATAGATATTTGAAAAATTGCCACATTTGTAGGTATGCTTAAAGTTATTCTATGAATGAGATTGCTCAATTTAAGATACTTTATTTGACCAAACTAGTCAGATAAAATTGGTGTTTTATACTAAAAAAAAAAAAAAATGTGACTGTATATGGAATGGTGTGAAGTCATGTTGCTAAGATATCAGAATAATTTTACATTTAAGTATTTTATTTTTCAGAATTTTCAAGAGACCCCCGTTATCTTAGAAGTTTGCAGAAGTATCATGTTTTTCAACGACTTTATGGGAAATCACTAGAAACGGTCTCTTCCAAGACCATCACAACTCAAGGTCCTAAGGTGAAGAAGGATAGCAATAAGTCCAGAAGCATAAAAGCACATGTAAGTTTCTGTAGATTCCATTATCATAACAAGCTCTTCCTGCTATTATTTATCAAATTAGTATTTGTTCATCCCATTGATGGCTTCTTTCCATGAGATGCCTTTCTGTTTTATTTGGATGCAGTAGTTTAAATGAGATGTCTCCCATTGTCTCAGGTATTTGAATGTGTGGCTTGCCAGTTGGTGGCATTGTTTGGGGAGGCTCAGAAGGTTGGCCTTGTTGGAGCAAGTGTGTCACTGAAGGCCAGTTTTGAGAGTTTAAAGCCTTGCCATTCCTGCTTACAGTTTAAGATGCAAACTTTCAGCTTCTTGCTCCAGGTGCCGTGCCTCTACTCGGCCATCATGGTTTCTTCTCCCTCTGGAATCATAAGCTCAGATAAATACTTTCTTTTATGAATTGTCTTGGTCACAACATTATATTACAGCACAGAAAAGTAACAAAAATGAATAATCATATTTATTATGGTACCTGCTAAGAGAGTCTAACATGCCAAATAAATTATTACAAATGATCCTTTCGATGTAACAAGATATACTTATTTAAAGAAGCAAATTAAGCATTAATAGAATAAAGGTTTAGCTTAAAATTTTGCAATAATACTGAAACGTACTTTATCAGATAGTAAAAATTAGAAAGTTTTTCACCAATTCAGAAAAAATAAACATGAAACACATGGGTTTCTTTGCTTGACTTCTATAGATTTTCTGCATTTTCCTCGAAATATTTAAATAATTCATGCAGTTATCATTTTTTAACACATCAAAAAATTATTTCATTTGTTTACTTACTTTTCCATTCAAAAATTTACACTTCCTCTCCTCCTCCCATTCCACTGCATTCATCATTTTTTAAGGTACAAAATTAAAACTGCTCATTTTCTTTTTGTACATAGATTACTTCCCCTTAATTTTACTATTTATCCTACTGGTATTGTTATTTTCTACCAATTTCCACCCAAAGGCCAAAATAATGATAAAATACAGGAAAGGGAAGTTCAATTAACTTCTAGACGTGAGAGTTATATGTTAGTATTTCTGATAATATTATCCTGCAAGTATAGATTATATTTTAATACTAGAATTAGTAATTTGATGAAGGTGAAGATTATACTTCAAACATTTGGTGATAGCTTAGCATTTACTAGGCTCCAGACCTAAGGATCTAAAGAAGGCACTTATTTCATGGAATCTCTCTGATTATCAATTGTTTAATATTTTGTAGAGAGAAACAACTTAGTAGACACAACAGATAGGAATAATGACAGGGTGGCCTTGTCAAAGAGAGTTAACATGGCAAGGTCATCAGAAGTGAAGATCCTACAAAACACAAAAATATTTTTAAGCTCTCATTTCTGTATACTTATGTTTAGGAAAAGTTTAGCACGATAAAAACTTATATATATTGCTATTACCCAACTAGTTAATCTGGGGAGTTTAAGTTTCACAACTCTCAAGGACAGCTACCAGTTGGGTGATTAACAAATAGCTCTCTCATAGAATGGTTTAAAATAACACAAGTCATCTCAGAGTGCCTGATGCTTAGTTCATGAGTTCATGCTAGTGTGAATTCTTTCTCCTTGACCTGCTTCACAGGTCCACTGAGGAATGGTGACTGGCTCATATTTTTCCTGACTCATCAAAAGAAAGCCTCATAGCTCCTTCACACTTGTCATCACTGCTTCTTTCTTAGGAGGTCACGACATTTTCAATTTCATACCCAAATTGGTAAAGCATAAAGAGGAATAGGAGGAAGAGGAGAATAAGATGCAGAAAGAAGATACTCTTTCTTCCTCCTCCTCCTTCTTTTCCCCTCCTCCTGCTGCTCCTCCTCTTCGTTTTTTGACTCTTTTCCTCTGTTACAAAATAACAAACTGGCACAATTTCTCACCATACAACACAAGTCGACTAAAAAGAAGTATAAGCTTCACCATTCCCAATCCCAAATATTTTAAATGACTCATCAAAGAAATCCAACACCATTAGTTCTTTATAAATGTACTCTGTGGTCAGCAGTGTAATAAATAAGTCCTCACATTTGAGATAAAGGAAGCAGTGAAATTAACTGAAGTCCCCATTGTCCTGTTTAGAAAAACTATGGCAATGGACTGATAGGGGATATCTACTTGAAAGTTTAAATGATCAGAAATCTAAAATGTTATGGATTGGAATTAAGTAGTTTGTGAATGTGACTTTTTAATAAGTTAATTTTTAGATATTAATCCACTAACTTTAAAAATGGGAAGTTTTTGTTAGAATTCTTTTGCTAACATAAATTCTGTAATTTGGTTTTAAAACTTATTTATTATTTCTCTGTGTTTGTATGATAAGTATATGTGGTGGGTCTTAATGATGTGGGATTTTCCTCTGTATGATGTGAATATATCTTATTACCATTGCTTAATAAAGAAGTTACTTTGGCCTATGGCAGAACATAATATAGTAAGGCAGAAAATCTAAGCAGAGGTAGAGGAGGAAAGAAGCTATAGACAGGGAGATGCCATGTAGCTGATGAAGGAGAAACATACCAGAAGTTTACCGGTAAGCCATAGCCTTGTGACGTTACACAGATGAATAGTAATGGGTTAACTTAAGATATAAGAGCTAGCTAGGAATATGCCTGAGCCATGGGTCAAAGAGTGTGGTAATTAATATAGTTTCTGTGTGATTATTTGGGTCTGGATGGCTGGCAAAAATTTGCAGTCTCCATTTACATAATGGCAGCCAGCATTGCTGCCAAGTAACAAGTCATAAGCTTCATGGTTTACAGATAAGCTTCTGGCTTCTTTCTCCTTCAGCAACTACATGGCATCTGCCTGACTCTGACTTCTTTCTCTCTGCATTCAGTTTAGCTTTCTTACCTAGCTCTGTTCTGCCCTGCCATAGGTCAAAGCAACTTCTTTATTAACCAACGTTAATAAAACATATTCACAGCATACAGAGGGGAATCTGACATAGTGCCATGGTGTGTATGGGAAGGTAAATACAAGGGGTATGCCATGATGTATACATGGAGGTTAATGGCGATGTCATAGTATTTATGTGGAGGTCAATGGTGGAGCGGCTAATAGTATGTATATTAAGGTTAGAAGAAAACTTTGTGGTGTCTTCTCCTTGAACCTTTGCATGGGTTCTGGGGACTGAACTCGAGCATCAGGCTTCTAAGGCAAGTACCTTTACCTGCTGAACCATGTCACTGACCCTCTAATTTGTTCATGTAAAACCACAATAAGAGTAGGTCCGTATTATATTTAAATCATTTCAAAACATGTCTTTAGGTAAGACAAATCATTTGTTTATATAATGATCCCTATCTACTCTTTGCTTTCAGCCCCCTTTTCTTATTTACTCATTAAACATTATGTACTAAATGTCTTTGGCTTAGGGAATCCTGGCAACATCAATGCAAATTTATCTCAAGGATCTCAGTATAGAGAGGAAAAATGGTCCTTGTAGGTCTAGACAGAGTAAACTTTGATGAGTAATTGGATAGGTACTTGCCAGAGGAATGAGACACTGTGATTGAGCATGAGATTCAGAGAAGGCTTCATGATTCAAACATCGTGACATATAGGCAAAAAGTAACTTGGTAGGAAAGGTAAGAGAAATGCAGCCCCAGAGAGAATAACAGGCGTCACTGCATAGAGACATTATAGAATCTTTGTAACATCTCTTTGATTTTAATACATTTGCCCTTTTATATTTACTACTACATTAAAATTTAGGAAGTTATCTACAAGTCTTTTTAGTCACTGAGTTGAATTATTGTTTTCAATCATCAGAGTCTTAATTTAAAAAATAATTTTATGACTATTCAAGTATGGGGTGATGGTCAAAATCATCTGAGAATACTTAAAATAACATTTCACTCAAGAAATGTCAATTTGGAATAGTTCTGTCTCATCACAAATTGTGTTTCTTACCATTTGGGCAGGAGACCAAGGCTGACAAAATTGCTAGAGAGAATAAGAAAAGGTTGATTGCCAAGGAAGAACAAAGAGAAGAACAAAAATGGAATACCCTGTCATCTTCTATTGAGAAGGAGATGAAAAGGAATTTAAGTTCTGGGCTGAAGAAGTTGGAAGAGTTTTTGAAATCATGTAAAAGTAACTCAGTAAAAGTTCAAGCTGAAAAAGTTGGGTTAATGGCTTGCTTGACAGCATGGAAGGATCACTGCCGAGCTGAAGGTGTGTGGGGTGTAATTCGGTTGGCTTACCTTGATGAACTAGAGTCCAAAGAGATGTGATGATGGTGGCTTGTCACCTGCTAACTAGAAATTTGTGCAGTAAGACTCATAAAGGGTTCTTTCCTCGGTTTTTATCAATGAGCAATGACATCTCAGAGGTGTGACCAACAGCAAAGACAAAGAACATTCATAAGCACATTGGAGATAGCTTTAAACTAACTGCTGACGAGGAAGAGAGCATTACTAGCAGAACCAATAACCGAGACAAAGAAAAAGAATGCATCATTCACTCTTGAGTTCCGCAGTATAAACATTTTCTTTTCAGGATACGTTAGTGTTTATTTTTGCCTGTTAACTTCATTTACCCTTAGTTATTGTGATAAAATACTTTGATAAAAGCAATTTAATGAATAAAGGGTTTATTTTGTCTAATAGCTCAAGGGTGTAATTCATTGTTGGGGAGGGCATATCAAAGTAGCAGAAGTTTGAAGCAGCTGGACACATCGTATTCACAATAGGAAGGCAGAGAGTGATGAATGAAAGCATGCTTAGCTCAGTATCTCTTTCGTTTAGCCCCAAATTCCTGCAAAGCACTTGGTTCTACTTCCAGTTAACAGATTGTCTTGCATCCATTAGCCTAATAAATATAATCACTTATAAGCATGTTCAGAGGTTCATCCTTCAGGTGATTCTGGATCCTGTAAAATTTACAATCAACACCAACCAAACAGACATCCACACTTATCACCCCTACCATACAGACTTCTTCCAAAGTTGCAGAGGCAATTTCATGTACTCTCCTTTACATTTCTATGGAAGGACATAGGATAAACAAAGAAAGAGAATGGGGATGATAAGGATAAAGTAGGACTAAATAGGTAGAGATGTGTAAACTGGTTAGAGGTGTACTATGTGCCTTAGCAAGTGTTTATCTTTCTTTCAAACCAAGATACTGAATCAGGATTTGCAGCTGGATACTATCGATATTGATCAGAATTTAGAGTGGCTTAATGAATATTGTGCTTTATTTCATTTAGAGACTCTTTGTAGGCTCTATAGACTAATAGCAGAGTCCAAGCTGGGATTTCTAGGTTCTTCTGTCCAGCATTAAGAATTTGAACAGTACCCATGGTTAGTGGTAGAAGCACAGACAGGCTCTTAAGGAACAATGTACTTCTAGGAAAGGTCAGAAGTTCAATGTCCTTGTGCCCATGCCAAGAATTATGAGCTTTTATAAATCATTTACATTGCTCTATCTTACTCTCCTCACACTGAAGTGTTCTCCGATTTATTATTTTTATTTATTTTATGTGTTTCTGTGTATGTGTGTGTGTGCATGTGGTGTGTGCGTGTGTGTGTGCATGTGGTGTGTGTGTGTGTGTGTGTGTGTGTGTAGGTGTCCACAGATGCAGAGGAAGGCATCAAATTCCCTGAAATTGGAGTTCCAGGTGGTTGAGAGGCTTCTGATGTTTCTGGGAATCCCACTCTGTAAGATTGGTGACTGCTCTTACCACTGAGACATCTCTTCAGCTCTCTTTCTTTTCATGAACTTTTCTGGCCACAAAATCTTATACTCAGATATTCTTAGTCAGAATTTAGTCATAGAATTTAACCACTAAGTGGGCCAGGAAACATACTTTTTCCTAGGTTATGTAGGCTTGCCAGGACCACAGAGACATAAATAAGGAATCTTTGGAACTACATGGTGAACAGAGAAATTAAGAGTAGAAACTGCTACAATAGTCCATGTCCTTTCTTTTCCAACAACCAGACTTTACTTATCCTCCACATCCAGTTCATGAAATATCTTTCCATAAACTCTTCCTCAGCAATCAGACTCACATAATTTCTAGTTTCTAATGTTTGGTATGGGCCAATCACATATCATATACTGTGTGAGTGAACTGAACGTTCCTGAGGGGAAAGACCTTTGTTTAATTTACTAGGTATTCTCTTGTTTAATAGCTTTCAATATGGGATTGGAAGTACTTGTTTAATAGGTGAGAGTGTGCAGCAACTAAAAGAAAGGCAGAACCAAAACAGATGTGAACATGCAGATGTTAGCACAGGAGATAATAAACAGTGTGGTTGATGCTAGGGAAGAGTCTGAATATGATAGCTGGAACAAATGGATTGCACTGAGCAAATGGATTCAGGATTTATATCCAGTATTTCTCTGTGGACCACAGAGCTAAATGAATGTTACTAAGATTATAACTTTGTATTTAAAATCATGCAGATATTTTCTTTTAGCAGAGGAGATATTGCAATAAGAGACAAAGAAAATATAATTTACCACAAAATTTTAGAAACTTCAATTTTAATAATACATGAATTGTGAAATGTAGGATTTTTATCTACTCCTTTCTATTCTCAAACATTCATTAATGGTGAGTAAGACAGTGAGTTTCAGAAACAGTAATGAAGAATGATAGGCTAGATAATTGATCATTGTTAATAAGCATTTGCTATTTTGATGGCTTTTATAACAATTTTATTATTTATATCTTGTACCAAGGTGAAACCACGAAGGACTTAAGCATAGCTGTCGATATGATGAAGAGAATCCATTCCTTATTGGACAAACACTCTGAACTTCTGCAAGAAGCAGATAAGAAACTCATAGCTAGATGTCTAATATATTTAGGATTTGATGAGCTAGCAAATTCTTTGTATCCAACTCAGGTAACATATTGTGATAGCTTTATTTTAACTCAGTAATTATTTGTTATACAAAAAGAATCCTTCAAATACAGTCATCCCTTTTATGTTTACTTTTAATAGAAAATATCATCTTATTTAATCCACCTGCCAAAGTTGAATTGTTCAAGCACTAGAAAATTTTTAAACAGCTTGAGAATCACACTAATTTCAAATTATTTCTGCAGTCTTTTAATTATTCCGATAATTCCATAAAACAGCTCAAATATATAATAGTGTTGAATTAAATATGTCAGGATGTAGCTACAAATCTTAGAGTAAACATTTGAAAATCTTGATATCTACTGATTTACTTGTATTTCAGAAAAGTTGTATTGTATTTAATGGTTTCTAAAGGGTGACTAAAATTGCTGTCATATAGAAGTTCATAAACATTATTTAAATGATGATAAAACTTAAATAGCCTTTAAAATCATCTTTTCAAACAATACAGAATGCAGCAGATGACATAAAAATGACAAAGAAGAATAAACATTCAATTGGAATTGGACCAGTTCGCTTCCAACTACAATATATGGGTCACCATTTGATACGAGAAGAACGAAAAGATCCAGACCCCAGGGTTCAAGATTTTATTCCTGATGAATGGCAGGTAAAAATATGAATAAAATTATTCTTACATTTTGGAATCATGTATTTGTAATCATGTACCATGGAATTTCTTATCATTACAGCTTTCTCTTTCTGTGTGTTTGTTAATATTTGTACTTGTTGTGGACTTCATAATATTGAGTTATTTCACTTAAATCTGTTTTACTTAAAATCATTGTTATTAAAATGTCTCATTTTAACTAATTTTTTTCATTTACTATATAGGCCATTTCCTTGGCAAGATATTATATGAATTCACATGCATAGATTCAAAGTTTAGTAGTGTCTGTGCTATACAGTTATTATCACTCTGGACCAGGCTCTGGGTTTTCTCTCTTTCAATAGAATTTTATATGTAAACAATATAAATGCTCATGAAGAAATTTGTGTAGTTTAAACAGAGAGAAAATTGCTTATGTATTTATAGACTGTACAAACTACTATTCTAGCTATATTTCTGTAAACACATATAAGTTAAATATTGATGAATACAAAATCTGGAAGTAATCACTTCTGCACACATTGAAATATATATTCTTGTTGACAGAAGTTTCTTTTCCTCCCAGTCCCACAGTCATTCAGTCCCAAAGAAATACACAGAGGTCTACATTAATCATGAACTGGTTGAACTATTAGCTCAGGCTTCTCATTAATTCTTATAACTTATATTAGCCCATAGTTCTTGTCTGTGTTAGCTTTGTACCTTTTATCAGTGAGGCGATCTCATCTTGCTTCCTCTGTCTCTGGATAATAACTGTGGACTCAGCTTTTCCTCTTCTCAGAATTTTCATGTTCTGGTTGCACTGTCTATAGTTTTTGCCTGACTACTGGTTAATTGGCATTTTATTAAAGCAATACAACTGATAAATCTTTACAGGGTAAAAGATCATTGTCCCACAGCACTTACTCCCCCCCCCTTTTCAAAACAAGAACTCTTAATCTAATCTCCTTTGTTTAGCTCTCTTCCTGACCACTATCTGTAACAGCTTGTAACCAACACTCTAAACAAAGAAAAACATTCACAATCCTTTTTTTTGGGGGGGGGGTATTTTGGCATAGTTTTCCAGGCTACTTCCTGCTGATTGGGGTTGCTGATAATCTCACAGGGACCTAAAGAAAATTTTGAATTATGGTCAAGTCTTGACTGGAATATTCTGTGAGGCTTGACTATCTCAGCTAGCAGTCTTAAGACTGTTGTGGATGTTGAACTCAGACATCTGGGCCATCTTCTCTTATCAGAGATTTCTCAGGGGTCTTCCTTGAACAAACATGATTATTCTTAGCCTCGACTGAATCCACAGCCTCTCATTTCCTGTGGAAACAAAGCAAAACCTCTTCTCCAAAGTAACATATCTTTTGACTTAAATTTTGAATTTAAGGCATTTTCAAAATATATTTGTTGGATTAATCCAATAGTATTTATAATCAAATTTTTTTTTATCAGCAGATACTCCTCCGTCAGAAAGCAAACAATTCAAAGACAACACAACAATATACAGTATCCAAAATCTCTGTGTATTTTCCAGCTTTATGTGGCTTTATTTTGTTTTGATTTTTAAATTTTGGTTTTTTGGGGAAAAGGTTCTCTGTGTATATTTTTGGCTGTCCTGGAACTCACTCTGTAGAGCAAGCTGTCCTTGAACTCACAGAAATCTGCCTTCCTTTACTTCTCAAGTACTGGGAATAATGGTGTCCACTACCACACCCAACTAATCTTTTCCTTTTTTTTTTAAAGGTCTTCATTTTTTTTCTCCCAAGCCTACATAATTTTTAAACACACTGTGTTCCATTCAGAGGTTTTCTTCATCTAAAACTATCTCTCTTTTTCTGACCACATGAGTCTTTAATTTGCTAAGCGATTTGGCTAAAGTTAAAGCCATGGCTTTGCTGGCTGTATTCACCACATTCCTTAGGTTTCTAAGAGTCTAGCTTTATGGCAAAAGTACTGACGGGAGCCATGTTTATTGCCACAACTCTATGAAGTTTCAAGGTCCCTGCCACCACCAAAAAGCATGCTATTCATGAACACCATTTAAGTGCTTTGGAGTAGAGCCTCTTAAAAAGAATGCAAGGTATTTTCAGCTAAAGCTGAATCAGGAGGCCTCTCTTAAGTGAGACACACTTGCCTATAGCAAACAGAGCCCACCTGAGAAAATGCTGTTACCAAGAAGCTATGCTTAACTCTGCTCCTTTTTGTGTCTAGATTCCTTCTCAAAATCTCTTAGGTTTTAAGTGTTTTTATTTGCCACATTGGCACCATTTTGTTGACAGGGGTTTCTGTCTTGCCTGTTCCCAAAGTCATTCAGTCCCACTGAAACACACAGAAGTCTACATTAATCATAAACTTGTTGGCCTGTTAGCTCAGATTTCTTATTAATTCTTATAACTGATATTAGCTCATAATTCTTGCTTGTGTTAGCCATGTGGCGTGGTGCCTTTTATCAGCAAGCTATTCTCATTTTGCTTCCTGTGTGTCTGGATGACAACTGTGGACTCAGCCTTTTCTCTTCCCAGAATGCTCCTGTTCTGGTTGCCCTGTCTATACTTCCTTCCTGGCTATTGGCCAATCAGCATTTTATTAAAGCAATGCAACTGATAAATCTTTACAGGGCACAAGATCATCATTCCACAGCACACATGATGCATGCATACACACACACATACACACACATTTGATATGTTGAGCATTATTTACTTATGCAAATGTGATTTTATAGGTTCAGTCTGAATAGTTGTCCCATTCAGTTTAGATTTTGTAAACCACTTCTAATTAAATGTAATGAAAAACCCAAGGCAGCCTAGCTTAAATGTAAAGATGCTTATTTGCCTTCCATTTCCAGTTTTAACAGCAGAGATTGGATGGCCCCACTGGCCTGGCTTCCAGTGGCAATTTTACAACAAAATGGCAATACATTGTGGTGGGGCAGCTGGTGTGAGAGAGCATAATAATGAAAGCAAGAATCAGAGAAAAACAGTTTGGCTGAGGCATTGTATAACAAATCTTTCACGTCCCAAAGCTATTATTCATAGTGACCTATGGACTTCTAGGTATACTTTAGTTCTTAAAGATTTTAATTACTCCAAATATCTTCAACATGGGGACAGGATTCCAGGATTCCATGGAAACTTAATACCACATGCAAACTGCAGCATGAGCCTTTTCTTACGTTAATATTGGGGTTCCTTTACAAAATGCTGATTTTCTATGAGCAGGTAACTAATTACTTATTTCAGTGTAGACTATAGGGCAATCAAATTTACTCTTACTGTTCACAAACCTTCTAATTCTTTTATGCTTCTTTCATTCTGAAGTGTGTTATACGTGGACTTGATTCATGGGATGGGCAGGTTGTCATCTGGGAGTACTTTCTGTCTTCTGTACTTCCCAAAGGTTTTCCATTCTTTTTACTACTCATCATCTTGATGAAGAAAATCATAAGATGCAAAGATGTTGCTCCCAAATAGTTTCCCATCAAGAATAAGCAGCAAAGTGAAGAATCTTTGCTCTTTCTGCACCTCAACCATTTGCTTAGTGCTATAAAAATGTGGGTTGGCTGGTTCCAACAACTGTATTTCTCAAAGACTCTCTGTACTCCTAACTATTAATAACAACCTTTCTAGTAATACAACCTTTTTATGACACTATTTTTGAGTGATTTTTAAAAAATATTATCATATACTCATTGCACAAAAAAATGTGTCATTATGGTCTTTTTTCCATGTATGTTTTATACTTTGATCACATTTTTGTCAATACACATACTTGTTTTAGTGCCCTCCTTACTGATTCCCTCTATTTTTAGTCTTTCTACCACATTTTCACACATCCAACTCATCTCTCAGCTGCTAAAACAAACAAATTGTATCATCTGAAGGAATGAGTTGTCTATGAGTTTCCTTTTAATTTTTTGGGGAGTCCACACCTTTCCACTATTGAGGTTCAGAAAAAAATCATAAATGGAAAAAGAGTGGTCTATTTGGGTAGCAAATGACTTGTTTGATTGACACTAATCATGGTGTGACCCTTGCAGCGAGAGCTACTGGATGTGGTGGATAACTACGAGTCTGCAGTGATTGTTGCCCCCACATCCTCTGGAAAAACCTATGCTTCCTACTACTGCATGGAGAAGGTGCTGAAGGAGAGTGACGAAGGCGTGGTTGTGTATGTTGCACCATCAAAGGTAGGGATCCAGGGCATGTAATATTTTTTTCATGTCAGAACTTATTCAGAAATATTAGACATGGATATGTAGCAGATCCATTTATTCATTTTCACTAGTTAAAATTAGCATACAAAGTAATGGGCTTCCTAATATAATCTTCGTACATAATTTTTTTTTTAATTTTTTGACCCTCCTTCACTACTCCCTTCTCCTACAATATAATCCCCTCCACTGCTCCCCTAAATTCTTCTGTAGCCCCATTCCATTTTCAATGGTAATAATCTTTTACCTTATTTCTCTTCCCTTTTATGACTTATTTCTCCTTTCATGATTTCTTTTCTACTTTCATGACTTATATCTACTCTCATCCATATTATACATATACATATTCTAAAAACTAAATTTTATGAACAAAATATAAGAGAAAACATATGGTATTTGTCTTTCTGAATATGCTATTTTGCTTAATTAATATAATAATTCCAAGCTCCATCCACATTTCTATGAACAACATTGTTTCATTCAATTTTGAGTAGAATTGTATAGTTGAACATTTTCTTTCTCTATTAATTTATTGTTGGACATCAAGACTGCTATTGGGATAGTGGAAATATGAACATGAATGTTCACATATCTCTTTAGTAAGACTTGAAGACCTTTGGGTATATACTCACAAAGAAGTGATGTATCTAGGCCATGAGTGTTTCATTTCTCATGCTTTGTGAAACCTCAGTAATGATTTATATAATGGGTATACCAGTTAAAACTCTTACACATAGTGGCTAAGGGTACTCCTTTCCACATATTTTCTTCCAACTGTTAACATTTGTTTTGATTTAACTATTCTATTTGGAGTGAGATGAAATCTCAGATCTTTTTCAAGCTTTCTGTTATCATTCTGTGAGCTTCAGAATTCAGAGGTAGTAGAATTTTAGATGTTTATATTTTTATATTTAGATGTGAATTTTTTTGACTAGTGATTTGGGCAGTATTATTATGCATGCCTTTTGGTCTGTGGTATTTCTTTATTTATGATGTACCTGAGAATACATTTGCTTACTTTTTACATTGGAAGAGTTGGCCCTTTTACTAATTCATCAACTTTTCTGTAACATATAATATATCTTTTTTATGAACTGTAATGAAATGTTCATTTATGGATCAGGCTTTTACCTTAGCGTATTATAGTTATTCATACCAATGATAGTATTTAAATTTTTGTATAATCAGTATTATTCACATTTTCATTTGGGGTTGTCTTTATTAGTGTTTGTTCCTATTGCTGTGATAAAATACCATGATCTAAGAAACTTTGGGAAGAAAGGGTTTATTTTAGTTTACACTTCCACAGCACAGTTCATCACTGAGAGAATCAGGGTAGAAGCCCAAACTGGGTAGGGACCTGGATGCAGGAATTGATCCAGAGGTATGATGTTTCCCTCAGGGCTTGCTTCTCCTACTTTGTTATAGCAGCAAGAGCAACTAGCCCAGGGGTGACAATGTCCACAGTGGAGTGGGCCCTCCCACATCAGTTATTCATCAAGAAAGTTAACCACTGGACTGGACTTTTAAATATGTTTACAGATATATTTTAAATTTTACATTTTCATCTATATGGTACGTACCTTTGGTACTATAAAGTGTGTAATAGATGCTTGAAGGTTTATAGAGTCCACTGGCCAGGCTGCCTGCTAGATCCTAAGTGAGACTATACAGATTTGTATATGTAGTCAAACTTCTGACATCTATCTGGAGGAGATTCTGAAATACAATACAAATCTATTTAGGTTTCTTCCTGTGATAGACTGAGATCATGAGTGGTGATTTTTCAACTGTTGTGCTACACATGTTGATTCTTCTACTATATAGGTTATGTTTGCCATATTACTTTCAGACAAATGCTTTCTATTTCTGTTTTACAGTAGCTTGTTGTTAATCAAAATTCAGATTTTTAATGCAAGAGCTCAAATGGGCAGTTTCTTACTATAGAGTGGGTAGAGAAAATGGTTTGTTAATTTTCCTGCATAGTAAAACATAGTTTTGTACATCCCCACGAGTCCATCAAATTATGCTAATCTACACTTTATTATGTAGCTAATACATCTGTTTTCCTGTCAATCAGGCGCTTGTTAACCAAGTGGTAGCGACTGTTCAAAATCGTTACACCAAAATTCTGCCAGCTGGTGAAGTTGTGTGTGGTGTTTTCACTAAGGACTACAGTCACGATGCCCTTAACTGCCAGGTTTGATATTCTATTTAATAAACTTGACATCAGATTATATAACAATGTTACATCTTTTTGACTATACATCTAACATCTTTTCAAAACCTGTAAAAATAATTTCCTTGGATTTTGAAGGATAAAACTATTTCAGAGAAAATATAAATTTGTTACATTCTAAAGACTGTGAAAGATAGAACTTATTTTATCTAAAGATGCTTTTTTTTTTTTTTTTCGAGACAGGGTTTCTCTGTAGCTTTGGTGCCCGTCCCAGAACTAGCTCTTGTAGACCAGGCTGGCCTCGAACTCCCAGAGATCCACCTGCCTCTGCCTCCTGAGTGCTGAGATTAAAGGTGTGAGCCACCACCGCCTGGCTAAAGATGCTTTTGTTTTTATTTAAACTTTACATTTATAACTCATTTATCATGTTGTTTACAATGGGATTCAAAATGATCCAAAAATCTTTCCAAGCTACCAAAACTTAGTGGCTAGACACATATTATCATAAATATTTTCTCTTGTTAAAGATATTTTAGTTAGAAATGTAGTGTGGTATTGTCGTTAATGAATATATTGTAGCATTAATGAAGTTATAGTTTTCTTTCTTATTGAATTTTCAGATCAGAAATTAGGATAAAACAAAAATTAAGACATACTTATAGAGCATTATGTAGTTAGACTTGGCAATATGCAGCCTGGATTGTTTTTCAAAGAAACATCTTCCAACATAATTTCTCTGTAGAGTTAGATTTGAAAGAATCAAAATAGTTAAAATTAATGACTTTGATTTTTATTTTTCTTTTAAAGCTATTTATTTAGTTAAAGCAACCTTTTTATTCTTTTATTATTGTCTACATGTTTGAAGTATATTAATCATATCTACCCACCCCCATTTTTTCCTTCTACCACTTTTTCTCCCTCCTACCCATAGGCCTCCAAGTATTATATCTCTTTCCCAGCAGCTTCCAAGTGCCAATAACTCCTCTACGGGGGTGTGGCCTTGTGGGCTGCTTCCTCAATCATGCTGGAATTTTGACTGTTTGATCTTCTTCAGGTTTTGTACAGAGATAACCACAGTTATTGAGAGTGCATGGGTGGAACTGCCTGGCCTGGTTCAGAAGACAGCAGTTCACAAGACTCTACCCCTTGCCCTGACTCTCACCTTCTTCCCATCTCCTTTACTGATTGTTTCCTGAAGGAGTAGGGAAAGAGGTCAATATAGGTGCCCCATTTAGGGCTGGACACAGTTGCAAGGCTCATAAACAAGAGTCTGCTCTTCAAATATGATATTCTCCTGTTTTGTCTCAGGAAAAAAATTAAAGTTTTATGTGGTTCAAGCTAATACATCGGAAGTGTAATGAATCCAATCCTTAGATGTAGTATCAGATCTTAATTATTAGCGATACATCCAGGACTCAAAGCTTTGCCTCACGTAGTTTTATACCTATGCCCATTCTATGTGTTACTTCACACCCTACTGTTGTTTTAAGGTGCTTGTTACCGATCCTGTGTCCTTTGAAAGTCTGCTACTGGCTCCTCATCGCCAAAACTGGGTGAAGAGGATCAGATACGTCATATTTGATGAGGTAGACTTTTTTTTTTCTCCTCTCAGGCTATCTTCCCAGGGATCATAAATATTGCATGTCTTTGCTGCTTTGGGATATCCACCCCTTGGATAGAATTCAGATTAGGAGGCAATTTCTTCTGACCATTTCTCCAACTGAATCACCCTCTTGACTCACTTCGGTTGTGACTCAGTAATATGTGTTGGTGAGAGTTCTGCATGTGTGAGGAACTGGTCTTCGTTGAGGATGTTGTGAAGGGACATAATTAAACTCATGACACACGTTTCCCTTGATAAAAATCAAAATCATGTCCAGTTTCCAAAGCAAAGGTTTTATGTGCCAGCAAATGATACTGATGATACAAACAGTTCTGTCTTAAGGAAAACAAACGAGTTTTATAAGTATGTTTTTCAAAAAGAAATCTGTGAAGAAATCCAGAGAGAGAGAGAGAGATTTATTGTTAGTCTTAAAGGGACAAGGTAAGGAAGCATTTGTGTTTAGTTGCAAAGGAGGTTTTGATCAAATGGGCTATATTTCAAATAGTGAACCTTAGCTGAGGTACACAGCTGGCTCAGGCATTCTGGGAGGGGCCAACAGAAAACAGATGTCAGCATACTTCTTTATCTCCTGAGATATAGCCACAGCTCAGAAATTAATCAAAGTTAGAAAACCAGAGAACCTGGAGTCCCACTGAAGTAGTACCTGTGGATCAGTGTCCCTGAGCACTAGAGGGGGGTAAAAACCAATGTAGATGCAGATGTTCTGATGGAAGCCACTTAGTGGAGTTCTGTAGCAGCATCGTTCAGTATACTTATTCAGAGTACATTTTTTTATTCCTGGATTTTAAGGTGAAAAGAAAAGAGCCTATATTTAGCTTATTTTTACTTTACTACATTAATAATAATGGTGATTAATAATTAGTAGTGTTGGAGATTAAATGCAGGTCATTGAAGTAGTTCACCATTGTCTGAAATCCCCAGCCCTTTCTTTTGTGCTATAAACTTGAAATGACCAAACAATTTTTGCTTTTATTTGTTTTATACTGACTTACTATGTTTATTTTTAGTTAACCTATATGATTTTTATTCTGGAGGCTTTTGATAGTTTTATTTAAATAGTACAAGACCATACGGTAGGTAAACACTCGTGTGTAAAATTTAAAGATATTACATTTACAAAGCAATCTAGAACACCTAGTTGTAGCTTGAGTTCCAAACCCTGAAATGATGTAATATTGGACTCTTCAGTTCCTCCATTTTATATGAGGGCAACTGCTAAAGGCTAGTGTATGTTCTGCTAGAGTCAGGGAAATTGCATTGCAAAAATTGAAGTTAAATATTTAGAGGAATCGTATGTTATCTTGTCGGGGTCCTGCCCTAATGTAAATCATTTCTCATATCCAAGGGGAGGTGTGGGAATAAAAAACATGACTCACTTGTCTATATCAGGAATGTGTTTTCAGGGATCCTTCATGAAATCCTGAGTTCACATGCTGAAAATCACCTGCTGTTTATTCTCCAAACAGCTTTTATATCAAAACATAAACCGAGGGGGGAAGTTCATTAGCATTCTGTTTCCTAGGTAGCAGGGAGAATGATTGTGGTCATGTCCACACCTTTCTATGCCCATTTTTGTCATATCTTCCTATCTATGTCTGCTCTGTATGCCTGTTCTCTCACGTAGACTGAAAAACACCTCTTCCCCAGATGACCTCCTATATTACATTAGAAGGAGCAGAACAACATTAGAATATCCTGACCATTTGCATAGGATGATGTAAGTCTGTCTCACTATCAAAGGCTAGGCCACCACTTTCTGTACGGCATGTGCAAATTGTACCTTGCCAGGTTGCTCAGAATTCTGATTGCCATACAATTAGGAATACTGGCCTGTATAATTCAGCTCCTACATCATCTGACCAAGAAAAAGCCACACAGATAGTAGAAAATATGAATTTATGCATCTCTACACATGACATAAAACTGCTTAATCTTTTAAAGTCTTTTAAAGGTTATTTCCAGGGTTCAAATTTAACTTGTTTATTTAAGACTACATCCAAGAATCTTTATTCATCTAATTTAATTTGGTCATGCATTCATTTACTCAGCCTCATTTGAGAAATGCTTCTCTAGAGGCAGGCATGGTGGCAATGCTAGAATTATTCAGATTTGCAGATATATATTAAGTAAGAAAGACAAGACAAGTGCGAGAACACAAATGCTCATAAGCTACCAGTGGTGCTTCCTGTAAAGATCAAAAGTGTCAGTCACAATACAACGATGGCAGAAGGCAGGCTGGAGGACCACTCTGAGATGGATGGATGATTCACAGAACCCTTTTAAACTAGTGACTCTAAGATGAACGTCACTGTTGACAGAGGTTTCTGTCCCATCCAATCCTGCAACTGCTCAGTCCCAAAGAAACACACCGAGGCTTACATTAATTATAAACAGGTTGGCCCTACTAGTTCAGGCATCTTATTAACTCTTATATCTTACATTAGCCTATAATTCTTGTCTGTGCTATCCACGTGGCTTGATATCCTTTATCAGCAAGGCATCCGCATCTTGCTTCCTCTGTGTCTGGGTTACGGACTGCAGACTGAGCCTTTCTTCTTCCCAGAATTCTTCTGTTCTGGTTACCCCACCTATATTTCCTGCCTGGTTACTGGCCAATCAGCCCTTTATTAAACCAGTACAAGTGACATCTCTTTACAGAGTACAAGACCATTGTCCCACAGCACTTCACAGATTCAGAAGCCATGGTTATATACATTGGCTTTTCATATTATTTCTAAGAATATTTTACACAGTAAGACAGCTATGTGAAAGCTCTGGCATGGGAAGTGTGTGCTAAGGAACAAAGAAATGACTACTGTGTGCAGGTAATTGTAAGACTTGATGAGTGACTTCACATGATGCTGGAATAGCAGCAGAGAACCAAATATGCCAATCATTATGCATCCCATGAAATACTTGCATTTATTACACAAGGAATGGAAAATATAATTAACTACTGACATGATCAGATCTGATTTATCTTTGAAGGATACCATTTTTTTGTGTGTGTGTGATGTCAAGAATGTAGGTAATAAATTAGGGCAATAGTCACAAAGGTACTGCATAGTAACTGAGGTGTGGTGTTTTGATTGTCAGTACACATGGCAAGAAATACATAGGCCTGAAAGAGTGTTTTGAAAGCAAAATAAAAAGAAGTCACAGGTGGATTGATTAAAAATATTAAGGAAAATTCAAGTGTCGAGATGTTATTTTAGTTTGCCATTCTTAAAACTAACCTGTCAATTGAAAGCATTCTTTTCTTTTATAGGTACATTGTCTTGGTGGAAAAATGGGAGCAGAAATCTGGGAGCATCTCCTTGTCATGATCCGATGCCCATTTTTGGCCCTTTCAGCTACCATAAGCAACCCTCACGATCTTACTGAGTATGGATTCAGTTCTACTTTGGACAGAATGTTTATCTATTTTGAAAGTTTAGATTTCATAATCCTTATGTGTTTTAAAGTGATCTCAATTTCAAGTTAACTCATAGCACCTTCTAAATATTCAAGATGATGTCTGTTTACATCTTTCTGATAAGTCTTGGCAACTCTCTACAAAGAAATACCCAGCACCCATTGGGTCAGATCTCCAGTTGAATAAGAAGTATCATGTCATAGCTACAGAATAAAATTAGAGCTATATATTCTTTTTCTTTCCCTCACCCCCTTTACTAGGAAACATAAACCAAGATGATAGAATGCTACATTTAGCCATAGATTCCAAAATCATCTCATTTTGTCTATATTTTAAAGGTGGCTTCGGTCAGTAAAGAGGTACTGGAAAGAAGTAGACAGTGCAATGGGAGTAAAAACTTTGTCGAAAAGAAATTCTGGCTCCCGTGGCAGTCATCACGAAGACCAAGGACAAGCCAGACAGTCATACAAAGTTAGACTTGGTATGTATGCTCTGTGTAGCTGTGTATCTTTGCTTTGTTTGTTTGGCTATTTTCTTTAAAATTATTCCACTCACCACATTTCTGATAATTTGGAAATCTCACTCTTCCCCTTTCAGTGATCTATGGAGAGAGATACAATGACCTAGAGAAGCACATATGTTCTGTGAGACAGGGTGACGTTTGCTTTGATCATTTTCACCCATGCGCCGCACTAACCACAGATCACGTAAGTAACATCCTTTGCCACAGTTGTTCCATGTAACAACACTGTCTGGCTAATAATTGAAAATATAGTGCTGTTCAGAATGCAACCGAAGTGCAACCTGATGCTAGAATGCAGAGGGAACACAAGAATTTTGTTTTAAAAAAGAACAGCTGTGTTCTTGTTTCTGTAGTTTCTCAATGTTAGGATGCTATCAGACTCCTCAGAGTTTAGAAACTACTAAACACTTTAACTTGATGATTCTATTAGTTTGGGGACATTATTTCTGTCCATTTCCTTCCCCCCCCCCATCTGTTAAGCATCCATGTCTGCCTGTCTTTCTTAATTAGTACCATTAATAAAATGATGGGGACAGGATTTAATCTCTGCTCTCAGTGCGGTTACAGCTTTGTGTGTAAAAACCTCATATGTGAGAACGTGAACAATGTGTATGACCTTAATCCAGAAACACATGCTTCCCATTGCCATAACAATCAAGTACTGCCTCTGATAATGACTCAGCAAAGTAGAGACCTTGAAACAATGTCAACAAGTTTATTGAATGGTTAGGAGGTGTCAATTTTTAAAATATTTCCTTTCTATACCTGTCTTCCTTTCTCCTATCCCTTGAAAGTTTCATTTTAAATTCACATTGGCTCTTAAAATGATTCCCATTTCTTTCTCTTCCTTCCAAAATCTGAAAATTGAGTATATTCTAAATTCTGATACTGTAATATGGTTTCTTAATTATAATTCTATTCTTTTTAAAGCTTTACTAGACTTTTTAAAAAAGAGCTAAGTAAGACCTTGAGAGCTAAGGTCTTCCAGGGGCTTTTCTTACTTATATTGCATTTACTAAATGTGTTTTGCTTGGAAGCCCTCCTGCTACTACCATGTTCCTCCCAAATGCCATATGCCAATGCACAGATGTTGGTTTTGCTTTTTAGGTTCTTATAATATGAAGACTCTTTTTTAGAATCTTGCTGTGTTTTCGTCAATTGATTGGTTAAATTCTCCACAGCACTTTGTGTTTGTGTGTCAACAAAATCAGATTATCACTGAACCTTCAGCACTTGTCTTTCGGTGTTCTGAAATAACTGCTGCGGGATGAATTTCCTGTGTGTTTGTGTGTCAGCAAAATCAGATTATCACTGAACCTTCAGCACTTGTCTTTCGGTGTTCTGAAATAACTACTGTGGGATGAATTTCCTGTAGCTCCAGTTACTAACACATTGTGGTGTGAATACTGGTTGTTTTTAAAGAATAGCTGATTTGAATACTCACACATTTTACCTCTTTTAACCATCACAATTGTAAGATGGATATTCTACTACCACTTTCATTTTACAAATAACGCAAGTGAGATATATAGACAACTCACTCACGACTGCACTAAGCAAATGGTGCAGACCAGATGTAGTCTCAGACTCTTGATTAACTCCATGTTGACATGAAGGATTTGTCTATCACATCTACTGATGAGTGAACACCACATGACAGTATTTGATTGTGTATGAATTGCAATGACTTCCAAAGACAATTGCAATTGAATATGAATATGGAGTTTTTCTAGTAAAATGTTTGAGAGGAAAGCTTCTCTTGTTAGTGGTAATGGCCCAATTCAAACTCCAAACTGAACTGCACTAGGGAAGATATCCTATGCCTTAACTTGTATTGAGAATATAGATGTTAAGCCAGTCCATCAATAATAAAGAAATCCATTTGTTCCCTCTCTTTCTTCCTTTTCCCTTCTTTTCTTTCTTGTTCCTCCATTCTTTCTGATAGTTACAGATTTTCAGATGTAATCGTCATAATCCAGTATCTTTAAAACTAGCACAACACTTAAAAAATTACTTGTTTTGTATAAAGTGATTAAGAGATGTTGTCTTTAAAGAGCTTCAAGTATATTGGTTCAGTGCTTGCTGCAAATGCCTTCCCTCTCTTCTTGGTAGCTATTAATGGAATAAATGGAAAGCAATAGAGCAGCTCTAGTATGGTTTGTCTTCTACAAAGGTCATGCTCTTGCATAAGTCTTAAGAGTTTTAGAATTTGGTAGCAAGGATACAGAGTAATTTCTAGGCTTAGGTATTATTATAATGTTCTACCCAGAGCCCATACCCCCAAAGACCACCGAGACCAGATTCGATGCAAAAGAAAAGAGTTTTTTAAATTATTACAGCATGCCTGGGATCAGCTACCCTACACAAAGGCAAAAAGGAGGCAGGGACTTCTTTTAAAGCTTACTGAGGGGAGTGCCTAAGGAAGTATGGTCATTTTAGAAAAGATTGGCTTAAGCAAGTAACAATCAAAATGGTATGTTCTAATTGGCTGGGGCTAGTCAGGGGCTGGTCATGGGCTGGTCAGTTTGGGGGCATGCCTGTACGAATCCGAGACCCTACTCTTGAGCTGCTTTGGAGGCTGGCTCAGCCCGGGCCTGGCCTGGTATTGCCTCTACCAGGCTTCTTCTTCGCTGTTGGGGGTATTGGAGATTGATAGTTCTTTATTCATGACTTTTCCTCAGAAATTTTAGTTTAGTTTCAGGAGATAGAACCATCTTGTGCCCGACATATGGCTAAGATTGATATCTATTACCTAGTTTATTTTCACAGCAAATTATTGACACACACATAACTAATGTTTTATTTTAGAAGTTAGGAAACTGAACCTCGTGTAAATGGTGGGTAAGAAACTTAAGCAACCCTAAGCCTGTGACCCAACAGAAGATTTGTATTTTTAAACTTATAAGGAGTCTTAGATTAATTTTTGTTTCAGTTTGGTTTGGCTGAAATAGATAACCACTCTCAAGTGATAACTAAAAAAGAAAAGAAGGCTAACATTGGGGGTGCAGGTAGGTGGATGTCTCTGCAGTTAACAAGACTCTGTAGAAGACCTGACTGAGTTTCTTTCTCAGCAACAACTGGGTGATTCACAATAGCTTTGGAAAATCTGTCATGCTGTCTTTTGACATGGGGGGGGGAATCTCCCCACATACACATAATTTTAAAAACTATTTTTAATAAGCAATAGACTCAATACAATCTTCACCATTTTTCCAGCATTTAATGCTCAAAGCAAGCATTTCTTGTAAATGTTGTCACCCCATAGGTAAAATAAGACAGTAATAAGCTCAATTTTATTTTAATCATAGATTGAAAAGTATGGATTCCCTTCTGACCTTGTCTTTTCACCTCGAGAAAGCATCCAGCTATATGACACTATGCTTCAGGTCTGGAACAGTTGGCCCCGGGCCCAGGTAAAGAATCTTCATGGAATCCATTCTGTTATGGTAGAGTCGACATTGCTTTTCAGAAACACACAGTCACCATTTCTATCACTTGTATTTAAATTGCATTGCTAATCGTTTAAAATGATTAGCAGACCATTTCCCAGAGGATATGGCCTCCTTATACCTTCTCAATTGGATGGGCTACAAACAGTGTTTAATATCAATTCCTAAAAGTGTTCCTTCTTTCTTCCTCCCAAACATTGTGAGAGCGGGGTCTCCTTTCCCACTCTGTGTTTCTAGTCCCAAGATTCTTTTCTTCTCACATTGTTCTCTATGTCCTGAGTGTTGGCTGTTTTCCTTGGAGACCTCTTTGCTCTGTCTTCTTGCCTTTGAAGAGTTCGCATATAGTTCTTGTATAATAGAAGGTACAGGGAGGTAAGAGAAGTCCAACCACCTCTAACCTAAGAGACTGTAAAATGTTCAGGGAAGAATATAATTGAGAAATATATTTAGATTTTCTGGCATTATTTTTATGGAATTTTATGGTCTTCATTTCCCAGGACCTGTGTCCAGAGAACTTCATTGATTTTAAGAACAAAATAGTTATTAAAAAGTTGGATGTTAGAGAATATGAGAAGAACTTAAAGGAAGAATTCACACACTGGATTAAAAATGGGAACAAAGAGAAGGTATTTTCACACATTTTGGGCAAAGCACTCTATTTTTTTTCCTGACTTGTGTCATTCAGCCAATAAAACCATTTCTCTCCTTTGCCGTTTTCATTGTTTGTTTTAGACTTTTAAGTTTGATTTGCTGTGCAGTAATTCCAACCTGGATCAAAAATAGAAAGGAATTTTTTTAAATCTCTTCTCCAGTGTACCCTAAAACTTGGCAAGAGACTACAAGTTCCTCTTGGATTTGATGGCAAACAAGAGAGAATACAGGGCTTGTGCTTGGGATTATTGGTGATTTTGGCAGCACAGAGATGGGACTCATGGAGTTGAAACACATTTTCTCTTTTCTTCCTTTCTTAGTTTTGGAGTTTTATTCTCTTTAAAAATCATTGTTTGAGAATTTCATGTACATGTGTATAATGTTTTCAAATTCACTCCCCGATTCTCCCCTCCAAGTCCTCCCTCCCATAGTCCTCCTACCATTTCCCTTTCAACTTCACGGTTCCTTCTTAAACTCAGTGCTTCCAGTGTGTGAGTGGGTGGGGGGCCGTCCACTGGAACGTGGGCAGCCTACCAGCATACGTGAAGAACACTGAGTGTCCCCTCCCACAGCAGCCATCTTTGGCAATGGCTGCTCAGCTAGGGTGAGACTCTGTGAGTCCCTCCTCAGTTATGCTGAAATTACTTCGGGACTGATCTTGTGAGCTCCTTTGCAGGCGTCCACACTGCTGTGAGCTCATGTGTTCCATGTCCCTGTCATGTCCAGAGACACTGGTTTGCAGCCTTGGGGTTTTATTCTTTACGATTTTTATTTTAAATTTTAAGAATTATTCAAGTACTAGAGTCTCACCTGGAACCATATGCTTACACATTTATTTTGTTTAAGCTTATAGTCTTAATTTATCACCAGAAGTTGAGATTTCCAATTTTTTTAATAGCATGCATGATATTTTTTTCATGTGATCTCTCCCCACCTCATACCTTGATTCGTTCTTTCTTTCAGTTGGAAACATTCTACAGTTAGGTTACATTACCCTGTGCTTATCTGGTCATTCCAAACCTCTTAGTCAGATTGGCTGTGCTTGCCTCTGCTGCATGGAGGGGGCTCCTTTCTCCTGCTACAGTGGAAACTGCACCACTAACTGAGCAATCCTTCCCCTCCTGCCAGATTTGTATTGGTGCAAACAGTTGCAGGTGTGGTGTATAGTACATCAGAAGTTTGTTATTAAGTCTGTGGTTTGTGTGTGTTCTTGCTGTGGCTCGCCATAGTCTTGTGGTATAGTGTCCTAGGATTAGTTTGAAGAACGACAAAAACAAAGATTAAACAACAATGAAAAGAGTTTAGTCCGAGTCCCATTCCTTTCTTTGCTATGCACATTTTAATACAAACGCTTTCTGTTCATTGTCACAGGCCAGAATGGTGCTGCAGAAGCTGAGTCCCGATTTCCATGACTACTCAGGACGGATGCTGGACTTCTTTCCGCATCTTGTTGAGAAGCTCAGGGAAATGGATAAGTTGCCTGCAGTGTTTTTTCTGTAAGTTATTTAAGTTATTTAACATTGGTGACATAATTTGTGTTAGGTTACTTCCTTTAAGGTACACGAAACTATATACATTGCTACTGTTGAATAATATTTATTATTACTTTTAGTGTTCATTCACTTATCAAAATCATATGACTTATTTAAAGTCATAAAATTGTCTACTTCCACTTTTCCTTGTTCTAATTCTGCTTGTTTATTTCTTTGTTTGAGACAGGATCTTGATATGTGCCCATGCTGACCTTTCTGCCTCAGCCTCCTCCCTCATAGGATTATAGCTACACATGTACAATTATACGCAGTTTTTAGTTAAGTCCTTAAAATAGTATTAGTGTTCTATCAATTATTTTATTAATTTTGTTACCTCATTTTTTGTATTACTATAAATTTTGTTTGTTTGCGTCAGGTATTACTAACAATTTTCGGTACAACCTTGGTTCTTTGCCAAACCCACTGAACATAGCCATCAATGTTGCTATCCCACACAAAATTTAAGTTTTTTATTATATGCTACAATATATGTTGGTAAAATATTTTGGTAATTTAAACGATTGTAATGAGAAATATGACATAGAGTCAGTGATACCTTGCCAAATTTCATGTTATAGAATGTAATAGCCTAAAATTGGTCAAACTAATTTGATGAATTTAGTCAGTTCTTTTAAAATGGCACCAAGGGTAAATCAGTTAGTATAAAATAGATAGATTAACCTTTTTAACTATGTGACAAGAAGAGAATAATTTACTTAATATAAAATTTCTAATTACTCTCAAGCCACAGTATCTTTGAATAAATAAAACCGTTGTATATAAAGTTTAATACTTATGCTTATGCACAGAAACATACAGTAATGAATCGTAATTGGTGATAGAAACTCAAAATAATGGTAGTAGGTGACATAAAGTCCTATTTGGTTAATTTTGGAGATTGAAAGATTTTTCCTTTTGTCTTTGTGTGCTTATTCTTATCCCAGTATAAGTAGCTGTGTCCTTTCAAACTGTAAACCAGTGTAAACCCTTCCATAACTACTTCTCAGCCATTGTTCATAGCCATGAGAAATGTAACACACAACCAGAAAAGATGGAGAGACTGAATTTTATGGTATTGTTCATTTGCTTCCAGATTTAGATTCGAGTCTGTAGAAGAATGTGCTAAGGCTGCTTGCCAATTTCTGGAAGATAAACAGGAGGAGAAGAGGCCTTCGAAAGCTGATAAAGAAGCTCAGGTCATTGCTAATAGACTTCGAAAAGTTAAAAAATCTTTGGAGAAACAAATGATAACGTAAGTATTTCACTAAATAAATTGACCGTGTAAGGGTTTGTAACACCCAAATGTCCTAGTAGGAAATACACGTTGAAGATGCTCTAGAATGAAGTTCTAATTACTGCTTCAATTGTTTTTGTTTTTAAATTTCAGAGGGATAATTGGTTGAAAATCGGTGATTGGCAACACATACTCTTTGGTTGCATAGATCAGTTTAACTTAACGGTTCTTTGAAGCAGGTCCAGATTCTACCAGTCTATGTGTATTACAGAACTTGACAGGATCATTCTACATTGTCTATATGACTCGCTCTTACTCATGATACATTATCACAGTGTGAGCCCTGGGTTACCACACCAGTTTTACGCTTGGAATGTCATTGCTCTCAGCATGTAGCTAAAATATGTCCTCCCTTTGATCCTCTCCCGCTTAGTGACTGTGTCGGTTGGAAACTCTTATTTTCCCCTTATTATTGCAGAGATCTTTATAGCCTTGAGATTCTCCAGGTTTACTGTTCTCCAACTTAACTATCCTGTGCTTAATAAACTTTGAAATTGATTAAATTATCCCATGTTTGGTATTCTTTTTTCTGTCACCCAGTTGATGGAGTCTAACTTCTACTGTTCATCATTCAACATACACAAATATATATATATATATATATATATCTCCTATTGGTTTATGCACTTATATGAATACATGTTTAGTGATGATCACTTAGAATTGGATAAACTAATAACTGGAGAAGACTCATTCTCCCTCTTTTGTCAGACAATTAATTATCTATAGCTCTTCATCTTAGGGTGGGTTTTCATAAGATTTCCCAAATTGAAGTTTGTTATTAACTAGTATTGTCATTGTTCAGGTCTTGTTTTGGTTACGATAGAGTTAAGATTTTGTGGACACAGCTGCTCATATATAGAAGGCATTATCTGTTAGCAGTTGTCCTGATCCTCTGGTGTTTACAACCTTTATATCCCCATTTCCTCAATGTTCTCTGAGACTAAGATGTAGGAGTTGTGTTATAGGTATATCAAATAGGGATAGGCACCTCAAAGGCCAGTTTTTCTCTGCATTTTGACCAACTGATAATTTCTGTGATAAGCTCTCTCTATTGTAAAAAGAAGCTTCTTTTACAGTAAGGGTGAGGGCTACTGTTGCAGGGTGGGGGCCTGCTTGTTCTTCCTGGCCACCAGCTTAGCCCTGAAATAATCACTGCTTGGCCCATTAGCTCTAAGTTCTTATTGGGTAACTCTTACATCTTAGTTTAACCCATTTCTATTAATCTGTATATTACCACGTGGCAGTAGCTTACCAGGAAAGATTTGGCATGTCTGTCTCTGGCGGCTCCATGGTGTCTCTCTGTCTCTTTGCCTTCCTTCTCCCAGCATTCAGTTCTGTTTTCCCCGCCTACCTATGTTCTGCCCTATCAAAAGGCCAAGGTGGTTTCTTTATTAACCAATGAAAACAACACATCAACAGAAGGACCTCCTACACCAGGCTAGTCTTATCTGTGTATGTAAGAATAATTATTTAAAATGCTCTTGGTGGTTATACTGGTTTAGGGATGTGTTAGCAGTATGTTCCCCTCTATTGTCCATTATTTCACCAGCAGCATGTAGTTGGTTAGGTTTATAGTACCAGACATAAACATCCCACTATTAAATGAGGGCTTAAGTCCAATTAGTTATTGGTAGTTACCATGGAGATGTAAGTGCCACTATTGCACTGTTGGGGATATAGTGCCATGCTACTGTTACAGTATATAGGCTTTACAGTTGGGTAAGACTTTTCATTGTCCCCTTGGCAGATTGCATACATGCTATGAAAGCTAGTTCTTAGAGAGGTCTAGAGATATTTTTACTTTTGAGTTGAAACAAACTTTTAGAGCCTCTCTGATTCAAATATTCCAAATTCTAGAACAAGCAATAGTTTGGATCTTTTCATGTATTAGGTCGTTAAATGGTTTGCTGGAAGGATATTTTGTTCATTTTCCTTAGCAGTTTTTATTTATTAACGATGATTTATTTAATAGTTTCATAGTTTAAAAAATCGAGTTTCACAACAATCTGTGTTCCTCTGTAAGTACATTAGCAAAGTCCACTGCAAGGAGGAAGGAGAATATCCTGAACTGACAAAGAAGAGAGAGGCAAAGACAAACCTCCAACCTGAGCATGTGAAAGGCTGAAGGAGAGAAAATGGTCATCATATTAACAAGATGAAGCAAGGTCACCTGGAAGAGGGAAACATTGGCGAAGAAAAAAGTAACATTTGTAATGGCTTTATCGTGAGGGATTCTAGGCCACATGGGCTGATGAGCAAACACATTAGAGGCAGGGGACTGATAAATGCATGAAGCAGTGATTCTGGTTAATAAACATAACTTAAGATATTCTGGACTTCCTTTTAAGATTGGATGTAAATACTGATTTCTTGAAATTTTATTCTTGTAAAGAGATGAAAATAATGAAAAGCCTTCCAGAAGATTGGATCAAGGCATCATACAGGAAGCTGAACACGATTATCTCCTGAAGCGTCTGGAAAAGAATCTGGAGATTCCCCAGGACTGCACGTATGCTGATCAGAAAGCAATAGATGATGAGGTCAGCACCCAGAAGGGACCAGTGCTTCCAGAGTGTAGGCTTCTTCCATGTAGGCAGTGTTGGCCATACTGCAGGCAATTGCTACCACGAGGGAAGTCTCTATGTGCTAGAGATGTGGCAGATAAGAACTTATGGTGCACAAAACATTCAAGGACCTTGTAGTCCCAGCTTAATATAGGTTTAGAATTTGTAGACCGATTTTGTCTTGCTGAAAAAAAAATACCCAAGTGTCTGTTTTTGTACTATGAATTCCTTAAAATTCTGTATATTATAGTTATAATTTGGACCCCTGCAGAATAATATATTTAGATACTGACAACATTTCTTAAAATTAGAGTCTCTCTATATTACAGCTAAAATTTTCACCAAAGAGTCATGGGGATATCTAATAGTGATTTAGCCCATCATCTTTAAACGCTTTTCTTCAAACTATTCCTATTTATAGACAATATACTTAACAATACAACCAGTTTCAATAAAAGCAATGTCTTCACACACACACATACACACACACTCACATATACATTTGTGTGTTTTCATTGTGTTATGAATCTTCTTTTGTCAGCTTCATTATCTGTCTAGTTTTCATAACCATGTATGCACATCTTTGTTTTAATTGATCCTTGGCATTCTGCTTTATAGATAGCTATGCAATAAAAATAGACGGGAACTGTCCATTAACTTTTGGAGACTTACATTTGTTCCTTGTCTCCACATGTTAATCTTTTTATGTATTATAACACTGGACACAAGTGGATTTCCTCCTTATTTTGTGGATATTCTTGAGGCAATGCCAGTGGGAAGTAAGCATTTGTTGACCTTACAGTATAAAGGTTTGCTTTACTTTCACTTTCTGGGTAGAACTTTAGAAAAGATTTCACAGTCACTTTATCTTTTGGGGGTGGGAGTAGACCACAGTCTTGTATTTCTTTTGGGACTGTCTGCTACGCTGGCAGTTTTCTCTCCTAGAACTGAAGTGAGACTGCCAAGAACTGAGAAAACTTTCCTTGTGGTGACAGTTGTTTCTATAAAACGTTCTTTACTTGTTGTTGATGGTGATATGTAGAGCCAAGGTCAAACAGTGACATCATTTGATCAAATTATTTTGCAATATAAATATATAATTATTGTGTAATATAAATATTATTTTCATTAAACATTTTTAATTGATTGAAAATTAAATAAGCAATACTCTAAATCTCTTGTTTCTTTTAGTCATTGCAGATGGTGTTTAAACGAGTGAAATATGAAATTAATGGTAACACACTGAAGACTTTGGCAAGAAGGGGTATTGGCTATCATCACCGTTTCATGTCCAACAAAGAAAAACAGTTAGTGGAAATTCTCTTTAGGAAAGGATTCATTAGGGTGGGTCAATTTTTCACTGTAAAATTTGAAAATGTAAATAGATGAAGTAGAATGTTCATAGAATGAGGAAATGTTGCTACCACTTTACCTTTTTTTCTCATGTAGCTAAGCCTCTTGGGCTGTAGACTTTGTTTTGTTTACTGCTGGTGGCATATGCAAGTCACTGGGAAACAAGTTTTGACTGGAGTCACTGTCTCCATACATTTACACAAAGAAAGAAAGCATTTCCATGTTGACCCTGGTGCTGTATCTTAATTTTCTCGTTATCATATGTAGTGCTTGTTGATATGGTTTTGCTACAAATATTCTCTCCAAGACTTGGAGGGCATTTATATTTGAGTTTGGGGCAAACGTTTTTTTCTAATGTGGTGGCCGAAAACAGAGCATGGATTTCTGCTTACTCAGGGCTTCAGCTTATCTTAGCAGAGCTTGTAGCTATCTTGGTACTGAATGTCATTTCTTCTGTCATTGGTGGGGGGCAAGAGGAAGATTGCCATAAATTACTTTCAGGCCACATCCTTATTTTGTTTTCTTTAGTACATCCTAGGAAGGCTCATTGCAGTAATCCAGACAAGTATACAGAGGACCCTCAGATCATTACCAAGCAAATCTAAATCTTGAGAAAAATTTAAAAATTGACTCTTTTTAAAAAATTCTTAACTTTAAATTTTGTTTGGCATGGGATAAAAGAAACAGAAGATGGAAGGAAGAGAGAGAAGAAAGAGAAGGAGATGTGACTAAAATAGTATCTGACAGCAATTTCTTAGTCACTAATAAAATGATGAATAACTTAACTGATATAGAACAGATCTTAGGGTAGTAGTAACAGCTCCATCAGAGAATACATTGTAGGAAGGTATTTGTTCTGATCATTTTCTAGATGTAAAGCTCTTTCTATCTCAATGTTTGTGCTTGTTGAAGAGATTCAAATTAAAAACATTTAATACATAGCATTCTGACAGAGGCATAAGCGTCAGTTACAAAACACATAGAAAACATTACTTCACATCCTTAAGCATGATCACAAACCAGAGCATTAAACAACCATCAATTTAAAGAGACAGCATAGATGGATATTGTCTTCAGGCTGACAGCTGAGAAAAAGATTACATGGAGACTTATTATTAATTATGAAATCTTAGACTATAGCTTAGGATTATCTCTACTAGCTCTTATAATTTAAATTATCCTACTTATGTTAATCTACATTCTGCTACATGGTGTTAACCTCTGTTCTATCTTGTACCTCCAGATTTCTCTTCATGTCTGCCTAGTGACTCCACCTTTCTTTTTCCCAGAGTCCTCTCTATCCCTAGAAGTCCCACCTAACCTCTTCCTGTCTTGCTATTGGCCATCTAGATCTTTGTTAAACCAGTCATATGGTATCTTGGCAAAGAAACATCTTCACAGTGTACAAAAAGGCAATTAATTCCACAAGAAGACAGGACAAGTCAGCATATACTAACTACCTCAGGAAAAATGAGTGAGAAGTTAAATTATGTGAATAATTTTTTTTGTTTCTGATTAGTGATCATGCAAATTCAAGACAGAAAAAGAAAATGTACTTTTTAATGTCATTTCTCAATGACTCTAGTAGATCAAATAATTACTAAGAAGTAGGCTTATAAAAGATTTATTGCACTCTCACAAAGAAATTTCTCTCCTAGTATTTTACTTATGATGTTTACTGTAATACTTATTCCATGCCAGATGTGCTATTTGATTCTGGAGATGCAAAAATGAATGATGCCTAGACTTGAGTATTTGAAGGGTAAACAAAATCACAGTGATATTGAGGGACATTGAGGAAATAATGGAAAGAACCAAGAGGTAGATGGTGATGACAGAAAATAATAATTTTAGAAGTGACCTGAAGTTCCTCTGTGGTATTTGTACCATATATATATATATATATATATATATATATATATATATATATAGTGTGTGTGTTTGTGTATGTGTTTATATGTGTGTATGTATGTATATATATAGTGTGTGTATGTGTATGTATTTATATGTGTGTGTATATATATTACCAATTTCTTAGAAATACTTGTAATATGCCAAAATGCCCGTGTGTAGAATCACTGTTTTGTTCCTTTTAGGTGGTGACAGCTAGTGAAACACTCTCTTTAGGAGTCAACATGCCGTGTAAATCCGTGGTTTTTGCTCAAAACTCTGTCTATCTGGATGCTTTAAATTTCCGACAGGTATTAACATATACATTAACTTAATGTATTAATGCTATATAATCACATAATAATAAAAATATTACTTTAACTATTAATTTAGTAACATGTTCCAATTCATGGCAGATCACTGTAGGTGTCTGTTTGGTACTAAGTAAGCATAGGACTATGAGATTAATTGACCACTGCTAATCATGTGTCTGGTCTTGGATAAGACATCCAATCTCATCTCCTATCTACAGAATCTGTGTGACTATTGCTACCCCATGCCATGCACTCAGGCTAATGTAGCAGCGTAAATGAAGGCAGACAGAAATTATGATAATATATTCAGCTTTAATTGGGAAAGAGACTTACAGAATCCGAGGTTCCAGCGGAGAACAGGAAAGCAGAAGGGAAGGCGGGGAGCACGCCCACAATCTTTATAAGTAAAAAATATCCTCTGGGGACCCCGCCCTACAAGCAAGGTGATTGGCTGGGTCTCCCCTACAGGCTAAATAAAGCAATTTGCAAAAAAGGATCCATATTAAAGATTTTTGGGAGACATTATTTTTCTCAATTATGAGCATCGGTTTCCATTCTGGAGTATTCTTTAAAACTTTCTTTAGCTCATGCTACACAGTCTGTTTCCAAACCAACTTCTTTACTCTCCTGTGGTGTTACTTGATTGTTTTCCCACAATCTGTGCATGCAGTCTTGCCATGCTCTGCTCAGCTCCAGAGACTGACATATCAGGGGTAGCAAGGTAGTGAGAAAAGAACAGATACACAGTCATACAGAAAAGCTGGGATCAGGTGGACTTGGCTTTCTGGTGGAGAATCTAAAAACTCTATATCATTTGGAAGCTCGGTGTATTTATTATAAACAGTTGAACAGAAAAGTGAGGTCATTACATACAGTTGAACTAGGAGGTAGGTTAGCTAATCTGAGGAGCACTATACGTAGGGAATAAATCTTTTGGTGCAAATGTCAGTGAAGAGAAAACTACAATGGATAGTTTCTGTACACACTATTAACATCCAAACATGGACCAGAGGAAGGATTTTTCAATCCCTTTGGGGGAATAATGGGGCCTTGGGACTGAGACATTGGGTTCTTGACATAT
The DNA here is from genome assembly GCF_950005125.1 of Chionomys nivalis. Lineage (NCBI taxonomy): Eukaryota > Metazoa > Chordata > Mammalia > Rodentia > Cricetidae > Chionomys > Chionomys nivalis. Next base: position 18,315,803 of record NC_080105.1, on the reverse strand, counting down.
CCATTATATATTAATGATATAAATTCCTACAGAACTTCATTCATTTCACCCAGTGTTTCCTCAGCTCCTAACACATTTATCTTTTGGCACAAAGTCTTGATACTTTATATTAAAGCATTTTCCTTGATTTTGATTCTCCTTGTTCTATTATGTTCTACAGAAAACAGAGTTTATCTTCATCGAGTATACTTTCTCAGAAGATTTTGAGCAATATTTCTGCTGGCAAAGTCAAATGTAGTTATATCTGCTAACATTCAAATCCTATAAAGCATATATAATTAATTTTAATAATATGTTATCATATACTATTATATGTTATATCATATATTATATAATATTATATATCATAGAAATAATATTTTATCAAGTAATTAATTGCAAGAAAGTGACAATTATACAGCACAAAATATATTCATAATATTAGATATATGACTATAAATAGGTATAGTTCTATACAACATTACATAAATACTTAGTATGATCAATGATTCTGTAAATGACAGATATATTATTTCAAATAACTCTTCTTAGGATATGACTGATTTTTTAGATTTTAAATAGAAGGCTATTCATTTTAATTAACCCACAGGCAGAGCATCCTTGCTCAAAAGCAGTGTAAAAAGCTTAGCTCTTTTTATTTTCTTAGGAAAAACACTCAGGTGATTCTCACAGCATGATTCTGCTCTGTTTCCAGATGGCTGGTCGGGCTGGAAGACGAGGGCAAGACCTGTTGGGTGATGTCTACTTCTTTGATATTCCACTGCCCAAGATAGAAAAACTCATAAAATCCAAAGTGCCTGAGCTGAGAGGCCAGTTTCCTCTCAGTATCTCACTCATTCTGAGACTCATGCTGCTGGCCTCCAAGGCAGATGACCCAGAGGACGGCAAGGCAAAGGTGCTGTGTCTCCCAGCTTGGGCCTCTACCAATGGTCTGGCTGGCCTGTGCTCTACTGTGCTGTTATCAGAGTTAGGATGCTTCTCGATGTTCTCTAGAGAGGGGTGGAGGATGCTGGGGAACAGAATGATAAATTATGTTTGTTTCCATTATCTGATAGAATTTGTGACTAAGGTGTTCTCATCATCACTGTCTTCTAGTGTGATATACACTATTGTCTTGTACTACAAGATGCCAGCCATCATCTGTTTCTACCGTTCGGGAACAAGAAGAATGTTTTATAATTGTAATGTAGCAGTTTATTTTTCATAAGACAAAATCCAAGTTCATTAAAAATTTTTAGAAAATGTAGAAAGTTGAAAAAGAAACAAGCAAATGAACTCAAACTAAAACAAAAAGGACTCATACCTAGTTTTACCAAAATGATCCCATTATCATTTTGGTTTTCGTTTTCAGACTTTTTTTTTTTCTGAGGTATGATTACACACTTTATGAGGGTGTAAGCAAGTGGATATCAAATCCTAATCAGAGCATAGTCTTGATGCTTTAGGGTCAGATCAAAGGGAGTCTGCGACCATGAATTTGAAACTCACAATTAGATGATTTAATTTCTATTTTGGTGACAATGCACAGTTAGAAGAACTTGTGTTCATTTCGGTTGGCAGTAACATAATGCCACAGGTAGAGTGAGTTATGAAAAACAGAGGCTTGTTTTTCTCATGATACAGAAGATTCACTGCTATATGGTGGCAACTAGTGAAAGGCTTTCTCTGAAGTGTCCCAATCACAAGACATCATGTGGTGAACAGGACATGTCCCAGCCTGTCGGGCCTCTCCTGTTCCAGCCTCTTGAAAAATCATTCAGGAGTCCATCATGGGAGCCTTAGGACTTCCTCTGGTTCTAATCACTTCACTAAGTCCCAGCCCTCAATGAGATGTCCAGCCCTGAGATTAGATTTCAGCATGATCTAGGGACCACATTCAGACCACAGCAGGACCTATTCTACTAGGATAGAATATAATTATATTTTATTTCTGGGAGCATCTGTAGAATCCTCTCTAGATAAAATTAGCCTGCAGGACAACAGTGTCCCCAAATGAAGGTGGCCTTGTTCATGCTGAGGTCCTTGATAGAAGGAAAGTGGAAGTCTACTTGTGCAGACTTGCTGTGAGGTAAGCAGCTTCAGTACAATGGAGCCTGGCACGGTATGGATTGAAGCTACTTTTAAAATCATGTGCCCAAAATAAATAGCTCCTAATTTAAGTTGCCCTTCTCAGGTATTTTGACATAACAGTGAAAATACTAATACATCATGCTTGTATGCCTTTAGTTATAAGGTCTGTACCTCCAGAACAAAATGGACCATTGTTACTTCCTCTCCCCTACATTCCCTTATTACTTTGCTGTTTTCCAAATGCTGTCTCCTCTGACTTCAACATACAAGGAAAGAAGGGTGGTAGTAAAGGCACCTTTGTTCTCTTCATAACCCACTGTAAAGGAGATGGGGAGTTCACCACTTTTATTTTTCCTCCTGTCCTACCATTAAGCATATTGGACTTAATACAGCAGTAGCTGGAGACATGTCTCATGTGTTAATTGCATGTAATATTGTTGCAGAGGACCTGAGCTCAGTTCCCAGCACCTGTATTGGATGTCTCACACCATCCTGTAACTCCAGGAGGTCTGACATCTTCTCCTGGATTCCATGAGTACTAGCATGTTCTACCCCCCACCATGTATATACATAATAAAAACAAAACAATTCTTTCTGGTTTTTGTTATTTTTTAAAGGACAACAAAGCTTGTTCCTATATTTTATAAACTCTCCAACCTGAGAGCAGACAGGTTGACATTTGAGTCGTGCTATGAAAGTTTACTTTTATTGTGAATTCATAGATATTTTAGAGAGAAGTTGAATACTACACATACAAGAGTGTTGTTTGACACTGGACATGAAGGAAGATTTTCACTCCTTTGGTTCCAGTCAACCTCCTTCTAATCTTTTTGTACTGATATCAAAGATACAGAATAGTATATCTAGACTCCCTCCAAAACAACTTATTTGCTGCAAGCTCTGGAACTGATAATGTCTTTTGTGCTCAGTCGGTTTGGAGACAATTTTGTTTCTTTCAATTCGGTTTTCTGTGCTTACGTTGTTCACTTTTCTATTGATGTGATAAGACTATGACCAAGGGAACTTATAGAGGGGAATGGTCTGCTGGAGACATTGAGTCCATGACCATCATGACAGGAGCAGGGCAGCAGGAAGGGAGGCATGGCACTGGAGTAAAGACTGAGGATTCACATCTTGAGACAGTATCACAATGTAGGAACAGAGAGCTAACTGGGAATCCCATGGGCTTTTGAAGCCTCAAAGTCTACATTTGACAATCCTTCCCAAACAGTTCTATAAGTCAGCGGGCAAGCATCCAAACACATTAGCCTATGAGACCATTGTCATTCAAACTGCCACAGTGTTCTTTAGTGTGCTAAAGGAATATGTGCATTGTAGGTGCAAGGTATATGATGAAGAAAATTTTGTTGTATTAAATCTAATGAACGTTTGTATATTGTTGCTGTGTTTTATAATACTTTTCATATCCTATTCAACGGGTGACCAAGAGTACCAAAACGGAACTTTTTAAGGGCATCCCTTTTTCCTTGAGGAGACAGCATTTGGAAAAGAATAAAGCAGTAAAGGGGAACCCACAATTGTTCACTGTGCATTAGAGGTATAGCTCTTGTAATTGACATTATATATGCATAAGACATGACATTATACATGCATAGGATATGTGACATATGTATGTATGTTTGAGCTCTATTAATTTATCCTTTGTTATCTTTTTCAAAGATATGTCACTTAATGTTACTAAAGGAAAATGTTTCTCTTTGTAGGCACTGTCAGTGCTGAGGCACTCATTAATATCCTTTAAACATCGCCAAGTCACAGACATGTTAAAGCTTTATTTCTTATATTCTTTGCAGTTCCTGGTGAAAGAGGTAGGAACCAACTCCTCTCTCTCTGTTATCTTTCTCTCTGTATGAGTGTGTGTGTGTGTGTGTGTAATAGATTGACTACTATCTAGATTTTTTTAAAGCACCAGACTTTATTTTTTTTATTTTTAAATTTTTTATCTACATCTTTGTGATGTGTGAGCAGATGTCATGTGTGTGTAGATGCCCGTAAAGACAAGAGGGCATGAGGGTGCCTGAAACTGGAGTTGTAGCTGACTATGAGCACTCAGTGTGGATTCTGGAAAACTGAGCTCAGGTTGTCTGGAAGAGCAGCAAGTGCTGCTGACTGCTGAGTCATCTCTCCAGCCCTAGATTTTTGTTCTAACTAAATTCATTATTGTAAACCTTAGAAGACAATACCCAATGAGTACTGCTACTTGTAATTCATGTAATTATTAAAGTTGGGCTAGTTGGTGGTTACAGCCTTATTGGCATGTACTATTTTAAAACTGATAATGAATAACCTACTTGTTACTAATTCTGTGAATTGAGTCAAACTAACAAAGTATTTCTGTTCTTTAGGGATATATAGATCAAGAAGGTAACCCTACAGGATTTGCTGGCCTTGTATCACATTTACATGACCATGAACCATCTAATTTTGTTTTTGTCATTTTTCTTGTAAGAGGTCTTTTCCATAATCTCTGTCAGCCAACTCATGAAGGTAAGTTTGAGGGCTATGTTGTTTGTGTGTGTGTGTGTATCATCAAAACAATATTATCCAATCATATAGTATATAAATAATGTATCATTATTAGTATATGGGTATATATGAATGTATGAGATAATGTGATAAATATTATAGACATTTAAAATTGTGTGTGTGTGTGTGTGTGCATGTAAAATCTTCCAATTGTGGGAAAAATACCTGGTAGAGTTTTAGAAAGCTAGATCCTCAGGAATACATTCACTCAGTAATCACTTGAGACAGTATCAGCTAAACATAATAATGTATGCATGAAAATCTTACTATTGTTCATTTTAACTAAAAGTTTAATAATAAAATGAGAATTATAATTATATAGGCAAATTATAAGTTTATAAATAAGATAAAGTTGAATAAGTACAATAGAGGCTCTATTTTATGTTTTTAAAATATTCAGTACTGAAAGTTGTAATTTGAAAAGTATGTTGCCACTAGGATTCTTAAAATACTGAATAATATATAATATTTATAAAACATTTTCTAGTAATTAAAGATAATATAGATCAATTTTGAAAAACAGCAGAAGAAAATATTGTTAAAATACAAAGCCCAAAATTATATCCACAGATAATAACCAACATTATCTGTTAACATGGTCTGCAACACAATTTTCTTTGCATATAATTGCACAGTATACATCAATAACTGATATTACATTAATTATGTGTTTGAAGTCAATTATACATATTAAATTTTGCCCATATTAGGCAATGTCATTATAATAAATCCCACACAGCTTTTATGGAAAAACTTTTGGGTTTTACATTTCAAAATAAATTATGTACACAGTGTCTCTGAAGTAAATATTGCCTTCTCATAATATTTGTGCTTAATGTAGTGATATTTTCTTGTGCACGGTGGTTTCAATGCCCTCTGCTTTCTCTTCTGTCACCAGTTGATGGAAATATTTTGCTTTGCACAACACCTGTAGTCTTTATGCACTAAAAATGTATCATTTTGTGGCTACTCAGAAAGTTTTGTTTTCCCCAGAACTACAGAAATTTCACTCACCTATATCCATAAATGTATGGTAAAAGACATTCCAGTGATGAGCAGGTAGTGATGCTGCAAATGGATCTGATGTAGTTTCTCATTAATTTGTCAACTGGCACATACAGTAGCGGGAATGGTCCTTACAGGCTCATATGTTTGAATGCATGGTCATTTTGGAATGGAACTATTTGAAAGGGATTAGGAGATATGGCCTTGCTGGTGTAGATGTGGCCCTATTGGAGGAAGTGTGTCACTAGGGGTGGGCTTTCAGGTTTTTGAAAGCTCAAGCGAGGCCCAGTAGCTCTCACTCTCTTCTTGCTGCCTCATGATGCAGATGTAGAGCTCTCAACTGCTTCTCCAGCACCATGCCTGCCTGCGTGCCACCATGCTCTCTGCCATGATAATAATGAACAAAATCTCTGAATCTGTAAGCAAACCCCAATTATGTGCTCTCTTTCATAAGAGTTGCCGTGGACATTGTGTCTCTTTACAGTTATAGAACACTGACAAAGACAGGGATGTCATCATAAATTTTGTCATCCACTGGGAGATAGATCTAAGTAAGCAACGTCTAGATCCGAATATAAGTAATTTATAGTAGGAAGGTAAAAGCAGGAACAAAAAAGGCTCAGGTGCAGCTAAAGTTATTCTATAGTTGCTACAAAATGAACATAATAATCATTTTAAACATGAAAAAGATTGATGTAAGCATTTTTCACAAATATATCATGAAACTCTTTGTTTTGTACAGGCTCAAAACGTTTTTCTGAAGATGTAATGGAAAAGCTGGTCTTAGTATTGGCAAATCTTTTTGGAAGAAAATATATTCCAGCCAAGTTCCAAGATGCTGACATCAAGGATTATCAATCAAAGGTAAAATCATCTAGTAAAATTATTAACAATAGTACAGAGATTATGTCAGAAATTATTCTTCAGCAATAGGATTTTATGAATATGTGATAATAAATGCATTTTATACACAATTTTTTACTTTGGGAAATAGTGTGATATTTATGTGTAATTCAAAAGTCCATCTGTGGATCTGTTCAAAGGTTACATACATACATATGTTAATAGGATGAAAGTATATTCATGATTTTAATTGATTGCATCCAAATGCAGCATTAATGAAAATGTGTAAAAGGCCTGGGAAGAGGACTTGATACAATGCTTGCCATACAAGCATGAGGATCTGAGTGTGGATTCCCAGTACCTACGTGAAAAGCTATACATGGTGACACATCTTGTAATCCCAGAGCTGAAAAGGCAGTGAAATGATGCCTGGAGCTGGCTGGTCCAGACTAGCTTAATTGGAGAGCTCTAGGTATGGTTAGAGACTATGTTTCAAAATATAAGGTAGAGAGCACCCACACACATATTCATGTTCATATACACACTCACACACAATGTAGGTAATTATACATTTAATCCCCAAAGCCACCCTCATTGTTGAATGTGTGTCCTGAGATATGACTGTAGGTCACAGTGTCACCTATGAAAAAGCGTTACAAAGTTGTCTGGGAAACTGTCCATTGACTTCCAGAGTCTAAATATTACAAACAGCTTTCAAATTTTAATAGTACTATTTTTATTGGTCATTTTTGAAAAAGTGCATTTGTCCATTTAATCAAAACAGTCATATATATATATATATATATATATATATATATATATATATATATATATTTCTGTGAGATCTTTCATATCAGTCTTTCTGCTCTTCTTGCTGTCTTGAGTTGATTCTCTCAGGAATATCCATGTAACTTTCTGATGTAGCACTGATAGCATGAATCACAAAGGCAGAAGTCTTTTCTTCACAGTTTTTCAGGTCCAGAAATCTTACATGAAGATGGTTTTGGGGAAAATGCTTTCTAGGTTGTAGTTTGCCATCACAAAACTTAAAAAAAAAGAAAAGAAAATTAGAGATACAATACTTTCATGTGTACAGGTTGAAAAAATAACCTGTGTTAGCACAATAAATACAGTGAGAGTTTCAAAACCTCTCAACCAGGTGAAGTTGACTCCAAACCTGAAAATATGCTCCATCTTCTTTGCTGTACATACATGTCCCTAGATCCTTTGGGATTACTCATGAGTCCAGTGGCAGTGGAGGACGTGCTTCTGCTCTTACAAGAGCTGATTTCATTAGGGAGCATCAGAGCAAATTTTATGGGTAGAGCATTTGTTTTTTACAAGTGCAAATAAGAACAAAAACATTTTAATCTTGCTTCAATCAAGAAAGGTGGGAAATATGTTTTATTGAAAATAATAGAGTTATACTATGTGATCTTACATTGTTATAACTTCTCAGTTTTTAAGGAAGATGTTCTCTGCTCTCTGAAAAACTTTTGGCATTTAGGTGTTCCTTGATGACCTCCCTGAGGACTTCAGTGAGGCCCTGCTTGAGTACAACACTCAAGTGACAGAGGACTTTGCTGCTTTTCTGCGAATTGTGTCCCGATTGGCTGATATGAAACAGGAATATCAGCTCCCCTTGTCAAAAATTGGTAAGTGTGTTTTAGTTCCACTGTGGAGCAATTTAGTAATAGTCTTGCCCAAGACATGCAATATGGATGTTAGGGATGCAGGTCAGTGGTAAGGCTCCAACACAACCATTTTTGTCTCAGAAAGCTAGCACTTCAGAAAAGTCAGCTTGCCTTATAATAACTGGGTTCTTTCTAAGCTTTTACAAAAAATAAAACAAAAAAGAAGTTTGTGATTGACAGTTAAAAGGGCAGTGGAGAATGAGACTAAAACCAATTAAATCATTTATAAATTGTTTTGATTGAGAGCTGACTTTGGGTCAGTCTCTAAGGCAAGAGAAACAAGAGAAATTCTTATGACCACTTTTCAGGAGAGGCTTGATGTTGAATATCGTAGACTGTGGGCAGATTTCCTGACTCTGCTAATTCTTACCTTTGAAATTTGGGAAAATGATGCCCTAGTCATGTCCTTGTTTTGTCCATGGACACTTGAAATAGAGAATAATATTTTTAGTATTATTGAGCTTTAAAGGATTGGTTTAAAATGATTAGGGAATGCAAATACCTTGAGCTTTATAAATATATGGGGAAATAGTTTGATTTTGTTGTTCTTATTTATAACCAATAGATAGAAATCATAAACAGAAAAGGATGGCAGAAACAAAACTTTCTTTGGGGAGAAATGCCTGTGGCTCACTGTACTTTACCATCTCCAGTTGGGGAAATTCAAGGAAGTAGAGTGTGTATCCTCTTAGACTCTATAACTGTAGGACAACATGAACAAGAGCAGATAGTAATGGAAGGCACATACTTCTCTGGGCAGATAAGATAGGAGCAGGCAGACATTCTGCCTCAGTGACACACTAGAGCCTACGTGATGATATGACTTGGAATTTTCTAAGAACAGAAATGCATAGCATACATACTCTCATAATCATTTCCAAGCTTACTGAGAGTGGACATTAGAATTCCATATTTAGTCTATTACAACACCACTCTGAACATGCCCAATCTTGTTGGACCTGGAAAGCTAAGCAAGTTGGGCATGATTAAAACCTGGAGAGAACACTGTCTGGAAAGATTCTAAGGCCAAGTCTGATTCAGTGGGAGAAGGTTTCTAAAGGTAAGATATTTTTGCCTAGGAGGCTAGCCTCCAGGCAACACAGGGTTTGAAGGGAAAGTCCCAGCATTAGCATGTACTAAGACTTTTATGTGGTCCCTGATAGGTTCAGTGACCTCTCTTTTCAGCTTGGTTTAATTGTCACACAAGGAAATGAAGTTTGATGCCGTGGTTGTTTTTAAAAATAAATCTTCCACGCCTGGTAGCGCCTGCCTTTAATTTCAGCACTCAGAGACAGGAAGATCACTGGAGGCCAGAGTGGTCAATCTGGTTTACATTGAGAGTTCTTGGTCAGCTGAAGAAACATACTGAGACCTTGTCTCAAACAAACAAAAAGTAAAAGTGCTGTAACAAAAGGGATCTATCTCAATTTTTTCTGGTCAGAATTCACAGGTAAGGACCAGGAAGACTCTCCACTTGTGTCTCACCTGATGAGCTACAGGGAAGGAAGGACAGCAGTTTCACCATTTGTCTGTCTGTCTGGAAACTTTGATGGCGATTTGCTTCGTCCAGGAGTTTCAGATAACGTAAGTAAAGAGTGATGTTCATTAATCAGTCTCTCGGGGCATTTGCTCCAGTCTGAGTGGTATATGATAGCAGACTACCTTCAAAGCTGTGGAACATTAGCACACAGATGATAAAAAATTGTACTTTGTATTGTAAGAAAATCATTTTTATTAAATAATTAAATTTCCCAGCCTGATCACAGATCACAGTTTCCTCTCCTTCTACTCCTCCCATTCCCTCCCTAGCCTCCTCTCTTCCCTCAACAGCCACCCACTTTTTCTCCAGAAAAGTGCAGACTTCTCATGTATAGCAGCCAGTCATGGGATATCAAGAAAAATAATTTTTTAAGAAAAATAATTTTTGGAGATTTTTATTTCATATGGATGATTGCTTAGATATGTAGGAGATTGGTAGTTAAATAGTTTGAAAGAACAATATTAATCTTTAAGCATTATAGTTTCCTTTCCAAAGATGGATTTGATAGCTCATACCCATGATGTAACTGAGGATGCTCAGTGTAACTGGAGATGCTGAAAGAGGAGGACTGCTAAAAATTTGACTATTGCATAATGAGCTTCAGGCAGGGCTAGAGTGTGTTCCTGTTTCATGATGAAAGGGGGGTAGAGGAAGAAGAACAAGAGGAATGAGAAGACAATAGTGAAATAATTCTGTTTTTCATTTATTATGCAATTAACTCAATTTATAAACTGTAACAATCACTTTTGCTTTCTTTTTATATGTAGAGTTTCCTTGGCAATTCAGGAGGGTGTTGATACAATAAGAATAAACTAGAAAGTCTGTATCTTATTGCTGCAAAATCAGAATTAGTTAGAAGAGACTTAGGTGCATACATGAACTCATTCTCACTGACACTCGCTGCCCACAGAGTTTTAGAAAGCAGTTTCTGCTTCCATTTCCTCCATTTTGAAGCAGCTGGCATAGGTATGTAGACTCACATTATTTTATCACAGCCTGCTTTTTGCTTGACCCAATTCACTTTATATAAATGTGTTTTACTAGGGTAAGTTGTGATCTTTCAAAATTTCACTAACTTCTGTTATTGTTTGAGTTTAATGCTCTATTCTAATACCCCTGGGTGGCTTATGAAGAGAAGAATATACATAGTGGGAACCCATGAACCGAGAACTCATGACCCTCCTATATTTCATTTTCTTGTTTTCCATTAAAGTTATATAGTTTCCAATTCTTCTGAAAAGAATTTATCTTCCAAATTACTATTTATTTATGCTTGTGTTTTATTTTACAAAAATGAAAAAAAAATGGTTAATTGCATTCTCCTGAAAGTATCTTACCCTGTTTTAAGTTTTATGTCTGTAGGATTCATTCATGTTTTGGCATGAAGGTCTAGTTTATTCCACACACCATAATACTTTATAACAGAAAACTATGCATTACTCTGCCTTCTGTCAATGTTTGGTCTGTTTTTAATTCTTTGTTGCTACAAACAGGGTTAGTATTAATGTTTGGTGCATGTGTGCCACTTTCTCTTGGGTGTAGATTTTCTGGGTCATAAGAAAATAGAAATATTTCAATGTTCATTCTACTACCCATGACTGCCATTATCACTCTAGAATGTACTTGGTCAGTTTACAGCATCACTAACCCTACATCAGAATTCTTGATTGGTCATATGAGCCAGAGTTTCTGCAAAGAACAGAGACAACGACTTATTTGCTCTCTTCCTTTTTAATGCTTTTGCTCTATCCTCTCTCTACTCTTTTTTATTATGGTTGCTGATATGGAAGAGCATTATACTTTTCCAGCTGAATTTTCTTTTGTGAAATGCTTGCCTCCTGCTCTCTGAAACCCATTTGCAAAGTTATTCTCTGAATTGTTAAGGAGACTTTAAAATTTTTCAGTTCTCTTTTATTTCCTAGTCAGTCTTGCTCTATTCCAACAGGACTGGTGAACTTGCCATTAGCATGCTGTATGTGTGAGGGTCTTCTTCACAGGTGGAGCTAAGTCATGCTCTATGATGCACTGTCTCTGTGTGTGCAGAAGGCATCTGCTCTTTTTATCAAAAGAGTGTTCTTGAAAAGTATTAATGAAGATGAAACGACTCCAAGTTCTCAATCACAATCATTCTCTCTATATGAATAACCACTCAAAAATTCTATTTTTAGGTCGTTCTGCACACAATTGGTATCGATCACACCCAAGCCCCAGTGCTGTGGCCACACAGATTTGATAGTACAGGAAGAAAAATGCCACTTAGCGCATATGCACTTGACTTTTATAAGCATGGATCGCTTGTGAAATTAGAGAAGGAAAATAGGTATGTTCACTCCTCATAATTCCAAGAAATGGTTAACACTGCCAAGCATATTAAATTTTTACTTCCAGACTGATGGCAAAGATGATGGCATACTCTGTAATATTTCTACTTCTAGTTTGTCTGCAAAAATTTGGTATTTAGGACGACTCACTTGACCAAAATATATACTCTAAATGTATCTTTGTGAATATTCAAATATATCTTTATATTAAAGTTCTACTTAGTTATCATTTGGAAAATTAATGACAAATAACAATCTGGTATTGCTTAATGCCCAAGAGAATAAACAGTGTCTAGTTTGCGTACCTGGTTCTGAGACAGTTATTTTAGCTTGTTGCCAGGGAAGCCATTTCTATAAGCGTAAGCAAGACCAAGCATTACTTAAGTAACTCTGCACACAATTGCTGTGGCCAAAAAGTTGAACAGTCATGGAAGAAAACTGTCACTTAACACATATGCACTTGGCTGCTGTAGGTATGAATCCTTTGGGAGATTTGACCAGGTCAATAGGTATCTTCTCTCTTGATAAATTAAAGAAATAGTCTTGCCATGCATTTCAAATATTCACTTCCAGGGAAATACCCAGAAAAATGTCCGTGAGCAGAGATGTATTCGTCCAAGTGCTAAACACATACATCTAGAGGCAAATACACTAAGGAATTAAACATAGAGTTGACATGAAAATATGAGCAATCTGCTGGGCAGTGGTGGCTCACACCTTTAATCCCAGCACTTGGGAGGCAAAGGTAGGCAGATCTTCAAAAGGCAGAGACAGGAAGATCTTGTGAGTTTGGGGCCAGCCTGGTCTACAGAGTGGGTTGCGGACAGCCAGGACTGTTGCACAGAGAAACCCTGTCTTGAATAGCCAAAAGTGAATAAATAAAATTTAAAAATTGAGCAATTTTTATTAAGTTATCCCAATTTATTATTGTGAATAAAGTAGCTGTTGCATTAGTAGATAATATTTTTGTTTGTTTTAAAAACTTGTTCATTGATATTTTCATAATTATATATAAAACAAGACTACACTCCCACCCACATTCCTGTATCTCTTTCCAGTTGTACCATTTTACTCCAGCAAATCATTTTCCCATTTTGAGTCTTTGAATTTTGTTTTCTTTCATTTTGTGACCCATTGAGTTATATGAGGGCTGCCTGCATGAGTGTGGGGCACAGGGGCCCACCAGTGACTACGATCCTGAAGGAAATGATTCTCCCTTCTTCAGCTCACAGGACCCTGGTTGTTCTATGAGCCCACTTATCATCCATGCCTGATAGTGGTCCCTCTCTCATCCATGCCTGATGTTAATGGTCCCTCTCTCATCCATGCCTGATGTTAATGGTCCCTCTCTCATTCATGCCTGATGTTAGTGGTCCCTCTCTCATCCATACTTGCAGGTTAATGGTCCCTCTCTCATCCATGCCTGATGTTACTGGTCCCGCTCTCATCCATACCTGCATGTTAATCGTCCCCCTCTCATCTATACATGCATATTAATGGCCCCTCTCTCATCCATGCCTGATGTTACTAATCCCTCTCTCATCCATACCTGCATGTTAATGGTCCCTCTCTCATCCATGCCTGATGTTAGTGGTCCCTCTCTCATCCATACCTGCATGTTAATGGTCCCTTTCTCATCCATGCCTGATGTTAGTGGTCCCTCTCTTGCACAGACCCTGTGCAGGTGACCTCAGCTGCTGGGAGTCATGAGTCACGCCATGCCCTGAAGCTGGCATTTCACAACACTCCCCTCACTTCCCGCTCTTAGTTCTTCTTGTCTCCTCTTTTGTGATCTCCTGCCTTGGTGAGGTGATCCAAATGTTCCAAATAGGTATTAGTGCTCACAATGACTTATTATCTGCACTTTGACCAATTGTGAGCCTCCACTGGAAAATAAAAAAAACAACACCAAAAATTGTAAGCAAAGGCTAAGTTTTTCCTTTTATCTCATGTGCTGTGACATGGTCCCAAATAAATGCACAAAAACTTGTACTAATTACAGAATGCTTGGTCTATTTCTCAGCTTTATTACTAATTAGATTTTATAATTTAAATTAACCCATTTTTAAAACCCAGGAGGCTGACCCCAAACTCTCAAACATCGATCCTGCCCTAACCTCCCAAGTTGCTGATATTATAGACATGAGTCACTGTACTTGGCCAAATGAACCCATTTCTATTATTCTACATTTTGACACATGGCTTAATGGCATTGTCTATTTTCTAGCATGTCTGGTTCCTCTGGTTGCTCACTCACATCTTTCCAGATCCCACCCTTCTTTCTCCCTGTATCTCTGTTCGACTTTCCTGCCTAGCCTGATTCTGCTTGGCAATAGGCCAATTAAGCATCATCATCATCATAATTTTGTTTTGTTTTCTGAGACAGGTACTAACTATCCTAGAACAAGCTCTTGTAGACCAGACTGGCCTCAAAATCATGGAGACCTGCCTTGCCTTTGCTTCTCAAGTGCTGTGATTAAAGGTGTGCACCTGGCTAATTTAGCATTATTATTAACCAATGAGTGAAATGCATATTCACAGCATACAGAAAGATTATCCTACAGCAAAAACCAACCAAACAACCAACCAAAGTTCCATTTCTGTGATCATGTCCAAGATATAGGCCTAATTTATGGGTGTAAAAATTCAGAGCAAATTTTTTTGTCATTAATTTCAGTTTTATGTTATTTAGGATACATCAAGGGAGAGCTTATGACCTGCTGAAATATTTTTCATCCACCATTAAATCTATCAGGTATGTTACATGTTGAAATATTACTTTCATATTTTTCAGAAATTTAATTGTAATTTAAAAATGTTGAGATTCTTGTCATGAACCAGGTATGGAAAAGTATAGGGGGACTGTTACATACTATTTATTTCCACTTCCCAGAGGGTTTATAGAATCCTCCTATGCACAACCTTTTGGTTATGTTCTGTAATATAATTAATTTCATAGTATTTGGAGATTAAGTTCTATCTAGAGAGAGTCTCACTCTCAGGCACTAACACTAACAGGAAACTAGTCCAGAGCATCGTTGATTCCACATCCTGATATTCCCAGTGTTCTCAATTGCAAAATCTTCTTAAACACATATGTTTCTGATGTACCATCAGTTCTCCAGGTTATATCATGTGCTTGCTCTTGAATAACTTGCTACAACCTATATTTTTCTATGGGGTTTATCTGACTGTCAGTGCATAGCCACTTCCTATTTTGATCTGCAACAAATCCCACTTAACCACATCCTATCTTAAACTCTATATGAGCACCCCATCCTTGGGCTCCATTGGACTAATAACGTCACCTAATTAAATGACCATCATCCTAGTCCCTCAGTCTAATTGTATTTCAACACTTTAATAAATGTTCTTTATTTTGTCACAGGTATATTCAAAATGATCATAAATCTTATTATTATTTCATCCTTAATAAGCAATCATTTGTTTTATTTCCTTGATCAGAGCTGAATTAGGCCTATATGTAATTTTTATATACACAGTGTGAAATTGAGGCATACAAAAGCAGAGGGAATAATTTTGTTCATCTATAGCAGTGGTTCTCAACCTTCCTAGTGCTGTGACCCTGCATTGCAATTTCTCATATTGTGGTGACCCCTAAACACACAATTATTTCATTGCTAATTCATAACTGTGATTTTGCTACTATTTGAGTTAAATGTAAATATGTGATATACAGGATATCTGATATGTGACCTCCAAATGGGTCATGACCCACAGGTTGAGATTCACTGATTTGTAGCATTTCTAGGTGATAGTTATCCAAAGTATAATCTTGAGAGCAACCTAGAAGCCTCCAGAGATACTGGAGTTGAGTGCAAAGCCAGGCTGAAAAATATAACATTAATTCACTCATTCATGTAACCAGTCTCATGTGGTTGTATTATTGGTTTGAGACACTTTTAAACATTTCAGGAACAAGGATTTTTAAGTCTACTTCCTCCTTTACAGTCCTTGTATTAGCTACTTTTCTGTTGCTGTGATAAGACACTGTGAACAAGGTGACTTACAGAAGAAAGACTTAGTTTAGTTTATGGTTCCAGAGAAATTTGAGTCTGTTTCAGGAACATAATTCAGTGTTGCATTTTAGAATTAGGTCTGCATATTTTGAGCATCATGGACACAGAACAGTGAATGTGAGTGTGGCATAGATCTACAGTCTTTCTATGTGGTTGAGATGTGTCAGATTGCCTCAAACTGTGAAACAGTGAGGGTGATCAGAAATTAATGAAGGTCTGAAGTAAGGAAACAGAAGTAATGATTCAGAATATTAACTCCACAAATACTTGTAATTGAAACATTGATACTGAAGTTCATATACTGGGTAAAGATGACCAAGGTTTAAATTATGAATCTTTCTCTTTCCCTCTTCTGTCTCTTTCACACACACACACACACACACACACACACACACACACACACACACACACACAGTACATTATGAAAGTGACATTTGTGGTTATGTACAAAAAATAGTTAGAATTTATTTATGTTGTGGATATTAGAGGACATCATCACAGTGATTAGTCTGTAACTGAGGAGAACTAAATTAATGTTGCTAATAAAGATTTCAGTTTGTTGATGAGTAAAGACCCAGGGAAGATGGATCTCTAGTAAGGGCAAAATTATTAAACAAAGAAAGGCAAATAAGATGTCAGATTGGGATTTATTTCTGCCAAGGTTACTCTCTTTGAACTGTTAAGTTCTGTGTTTCTTCTTCCTTTCTTCACACCTTTGTAACAGTTTCTTAATGCTGGTGTAGCAAGCTGTCACTTAATGATATAAACCTACTTAAATCTTACCATTCTGGAGGTCAAAAGTCAAAAGTGTGTTCCACTGGGTAAAACTGGGATTCTGGACACTCTGGTGGAAAACCTTGGCTCATTCCCAACCTTTAGGGCTTGTCTGCATCATTTTAGGGGTTCCCTACTCACTATTTCCTTATGGATTTGAGGTCATGGATGTTCAGTGGAGAGAGCTGAGACTGTATCAAGTGTCCACATTCCATCCCTCTGATATCAGTTCTCACTTTCCTCACACCATGAGCACTTTGGAGAAGTCTATTGGCTTCACCTAGAGAACCCAGAATAACCCCC
This sequence comes from Chionomys nivalis, assembly GCF_950005125.1. Classification (NCBI taxonomy): domain Eukaryota; kingdom Metazoa; phylum Chordata; class Mammalia; order Rodentia; family Cricetidae; genus Chionomys; species Chionomys nivalis. The sequence continues at coordinate 18,298,666 of NC_080105.1, read as the reverse complement.
TGCATTCAAGATTAACTATTACCTGTGGCCTCTTCTGTGATGGTAATTCTGCATTGACATGGAGCCTAACACGGTTACAGGTTTCTGGGTTTAGGTGAGCACATCTGAATTAGATGAGGAACATTATTCTACTGGTCGTGTCCTGCTTTTGTTTTTTTCTCATCTACCTAGAAAAAGAAAGGAAGCTTTTTCAGTCCCAGTCCAGCTGGCCTTGGTGGGCTCCCAATAAATCAGTTCCAATGCCACAGTGGGTGGGTGCACCCCTCGTGGTCCTGACCTCCTTGCTCATGTTCTCCCTCCTTCTGTTCCTCATTTGGACCTTAAGAGCTCAGACCGTTGCTCCAAATTGAGTCTCTGTCTCTATCTCGATCCATCGCCAGATGAAGGTTCTAAGGTGATATGTAAGATATTCATCAGTATAGGATAGGGTCATTTCAGGTTCCCTCTCCTCAGTTGCCCAAGGTACCAGCTGGGGACATCTCCCTGGACACCTGCGAGCCCCTCTAGAGTCAAGTCTCTTGCCAACACTAAGATGGCTCTCTTAGTTAGGATATATACTTCACTGCTCCTGTATCCACCCTTCCTATATCCCAACCATCCCAATCCCCCAAGCTCCTCCCATCCTCCCCTTCTCACGTTTCTCACCCCATTTCCCCTTAGTCCCATGCCACCTCACCCACAAGTTCCCAGTTTTTGCCCAGCAATCTTGTCTACTTCCCCTATCCAGGCAGATGACTATACGATTTTCTTTGGGTTCACTTTCTTATTTAGCTTATCTAGGATCACAGATTATATGCTCAATGTCCTTTATTTATGGCTAAAAACCAATTATGAGTGAGTACATCCCATGTTCCTCTTTTTGGGTCTGGGATACCTCACTCAAGATAGTGTTTTCTATTTCCATCCATTTGCATGCAAAATTCGAGAAGTCATTGTTTTTTACTGCTGAGTAGTACTCTAATATGTATATTTTCCACACTTTCTTCATCCATTCCTCCATTGAAGGGCATCTAGGTTGTTTCCAGGTTCTGGCTATTACAAACAATGCTGCTATGAACATAGTTGAACAGATACGTTTGTCATATGATAAGACATCTTTTGGGTATATTCCCAAGAGTGGTATTACTGGATCTTGGGGTAGGTTGATCCCAAATTTCCTGAGAAATCGCCACACTGATTTCCAAAGTGGTTGCACAAGTTTGCATTCCCACCAGCAATGGATGAGTGTGCCCCTTACTCCACAACCTCTCCAGCAAAGGCTATCATTGGTGTTTTTGATTATAAGCATGGGTTGAAACTGGACTCTCTGAACATGGCGGACAATGAAGGCTGATGAGAAGCCAAGGACAATGGCACTAGGTTTCGATCCTAATACATGAACTGGCTTTGTGGGAGCTTAGCCTGTTTGGACGCTCACCTTCCTGGACCTAGATATAAGTGGGAGGACCTTGGTCCTCCCGCAGGGCAGGGAATTTGGCCTGCTCTTCAGTATCGAGAGGGAGGGGGAATGGAGTGGGGGGAGGAGAAGAAGAGTGGGCATAGGGGGAGGAGAATGGAGGGAGGGGGCAATATGTGGGAGGAGGGGGAGGGAAATGGGAAACGGGGAGGAGGCGGAAATTTTAATTAAAAAAAGAATAAAAAGAAATTAATAAAAAAATTAATAAAAAAAGAAAGGAAGCTTTTCTTCTCTATCATGGATTACAATTTTTTCTGCACACAGTACAGAAAAAATAATGCATCAGAAAACAACAAAAACAAAAACTCCACAAAGTATGTCCATAAGATAAGCAGTGAAAAAAAAAGAAATTTTTCTTGTACTATTTAAGGGAGCAGGGATCCAAGGACATGGAATGTGGTAGCCTGTCAATTATCCTTTGTAATGAAGACACTGCACAGAACACCTTCTCTTATTTTTCTATTTATTTTTTGTTTTGTACAAACATAAATTGGTTAATGAATTTGTTTCTTATCAGTATTCTATATAATTTGCTAATATTGTCTCATCACTTTACAGGGCAGCCTTTTTTTTTATAATACTAATGACCCTTAATTGACTAATAGTATAGAATAATAATATATATATGTATTCTTCTATTTGCAGTATCGCCTTACGTGAACTGTGTGAAAATGAAGAAGACAACGTTGTTTTAGCATTTGAACAATTGTCTGAGTCCTTTCATGAGAAGTTTGAAAAAGTGTGAAAAGAAAAACTATGTAAATCACCTAAAATATCACCATAGAAGCTTCGGAAGTTGTATATTTTTTATTCTTATGTTTTGATCAGACAATCATACACAATGAAATGGAATGAGCAAGCTACTTTGGCTCTGAGCACCCTTGGCTGTACCATTTGGTGTGCCTAAGTGGGGTTCGTATAAATGATTGTCTAAAAATGCTTATGTCTCCAAATTATAGAGGATTGAATGAGAAAATGCAGGATTTACATATATATGTTTGAAGAATTTTTTATACTCTACAAGATCCAAACAAAAAATGGTATTGAAATATTTTCACTGTTAATAGATGTAAAAGTTTATTGAAACTAGAAAAGTAATAATTGCAGTATCCTGAAAATGTAATATATTCTCCTTACAAATATAAAATGATTATACTGCTTAGAGAACTAGCTGTTGAAATAGTAAATCTTATTAAATAAGATGCTTGTAAAAAATTATTTTTATTTATTTTTTATAAAGCTCTTTTTTTTTGGATTTTCGAGACAGGGTTTCTCTGTAGCTTTTTGGTTCCTGTCCTGGAACTAGCTGGAACTAGACCAGGCTGGCTTCGAACTCACAGAGATCCACCTGCCTCTTCCTCCCGAGTGCTGGGATTAAAGGCCTCTTCCTCCCGAGTGCTGGGATTAAAGGCATGTGCCACCACCGCCCGGCTTTGTAAAGCTTTAAAAGAAACAAGTAGCTAATATTTTGCTCCTTTTTATTTGTATATACATGATCATTGAAATAATGACCTCATTGATTTCATTTGTGTGAAATATATTCAACTAGTAATTCACTTGCATGGTACCATTCATTCTCTAGAATTGTTTACATAGGATCATTATGTAATTGAGGCCGTAGCCTGCATTCTCATCTCTAGAATCTATTTGAAACCCTCAATTCGAATTTACAACACTGAATCCTCAAAACAAAAGATGAATCTTTTCTGTTACTCAGGCACTTCACTGAAGGATGCTCTTTTTGATGGCATCATAAGTAGATCATAGTGATTTTCTTTTTTAAAAAAAAACAAACTGTTATTGTTCATTTATTCATGAAGCAAAATAAAATTCTAATTATTGAAAATGATGTAGCATTTCATGAGCAATGTTTGAATCTCTGCCTTGGTGGTGGTGGTGGTGGTGTGGGATGCAGTCTAAACTCCTTTCATTCTTTAAATGTTACAGCAGTGCTGTAAACAGAGACATTTAGGATCCTGCCTAGCATCTCCTAATTGCTACCCAGTGGAACGTTACACAATGTGAAATTGATTGTTATGTTATTTGTAACTCAATGCTTGTACTTAGGAGTCCAAATGGGAAAAGAAGATTCCCCACCCCTATATGCAAAATCTTACCTGGCTTATAGAGTTTTAGAAGAGTGAGCTCATTTTTGCCATCTGGGGTGTTCTTAAAAGTGCAGGATTATATGTAACATCTTTGAAGTGCGTCCCCTGGGAGTGTGAGTGGACTGCTTCTTTAGTCTTTAGTGGAATCTAAAGAGAAAGCAGGAACAGTTTCACAAAAGTGAATTTGGGAGAAACACATCGGCAAAACGGTGGCACTCAGAAAAATCTACAAAAACTATGACCTGGGAAGTTATTTTCCTAGAATCCTTTAGAACAAAGTAGAGCTTATGATGATTCTCTGGACCCCAGATAAGATTAAAAACCAGGCAATGAGAGAAATGGGTATCCTGGGCCATGATACTTATCCCTCAAATTTGGCAGGTTTCATACATGGAAAAATGTCCCAGACATAAGTGAGTTCTACGTTGGAAAAAGTGAGTTCAAGGTAGTCAAGCTTTACCCTGTCTTCTAGTTCTCTTTCATGGTGTTCAAACCTACCACTGTCCACAGAAGCAGAGTATGGGTCTGCATTGTTCTAGGCAAGTAAAGTTTGGGTATGAGTCTAAAAGCAATAAGACATGAAGTTGACAAGATCAAGCTTTATCAGTCTTTAATTTTCTGCATAGTAAACAACCAACAGAAGTAGAGAAAACCCTAGAAAAGGGGAGTAACATGAAGAATATGCAAGGAACCTAAAAAAAAAATCCCTAAACAGAGAAAAAAACTGAAGTAATCACAGAAAATAAACAAATGACATCAATAGACAGTTTTCAAATGTGTAAAGATACAGGAAAATTTACTCAACTCTGGTAATAACTAAGGAAAGGAAAACTAGAAAGAATTACATTAAAATACATCGTCCCCGTTGACTATGCCAAAAAAAGGCAGAAATAAGATGAAATACTATAGACACCTCATAGAAAAGGGAACTTGTGAATTTTAGGTGGGAATGTTAATTAATGCAGCTATTTTGAAAAATAACATATATATATATATATATATATATATATATATATATATATATATATATATGTTGAGACTTACATCACTTCCAGATTCCACTGCTGGAAAGTTAGAGACATCTGTAACTGTAGGCTGCTTGTAGCATTCCTAACAATAAGCCAAATGCAGAGTATAAGTGTTGGGTAAATGAGTGGTTACAGAAGTATGTGTGTGTGTCCATAATAGAGTGCTATCCAGTGACCAAAATGTGAAATTATGTCAACAGCAGAAATATGACTAAACTGGAGTACAGTGTGTAAAATTAAATAGGACACACACAGAAAGACAATGCACACAGAAGTAGGAAGAGCTATGGAAATAAAGTAACAGTAAAATGGTGGATATTAAAGGCTGGGAAGAGTCTTGAGTGTTGAGTAGAAAATGGATGGGACAAGTAGAAGGGAGCAGTTGTTTGGAGAAATACTTTCTCATGCTCTATAACACAGCAAGATGATTTAGGGATGTCAATTAATTACACATTTCAAAATAGCAAATAAAATGTTATATCTCTCTATTGCAAAGAAATGATAAATATTTGTTGTTGGATGTACCAGTTGCCCCAATCTGATGGTGGTACATTGCAGTGAAATGTTACAGTGTATTCATTGTATATCTCCATGTGTCCATTAAAGAAATAAAAACACACCCAAAATATCAGTGACATTTCTTTTTCTGAAAGTATATTTATTTTACTGAGTGGCGGTAGTGATTGCCTTTAATCCCAACACTAGGGAATCTGAGGCAGGCAGAGCTCTGTGAGTTCGGGCCAACCTGGTCTACAAAAGGAGAGGCTCCAAAGCAATAGGGAAACCCTGTTTTGGTAAAAAGAAAGAGAGAGAGAGAAAGAGAGAGAGAGAGAGAGAGAGAGAGAGAGAGAGAGAGAGAGAACAAGGGAGGGAGGGAGGGAGGAAGAAAGAAAGAAGGAAAGAAAGAAAGAAAGAAAGAAAGAAAGAAAGGAAGGAAGGAAGGAAGGAAGGAAGGAAAGACAGAAAGAAAACGTATATTTATTTTTATTTTATGTGTATGATTATCTGCCTGACAGTTTGTATGTGTGTTATGTCATCTCACAAATCAGGAGAGAGTAGGTTTCAGTGAAGACAAACTATTATGACCTGTATCTATGAAGATGTTCAGAGGAAACCCATCACTTTGTATCCTAAGCTAAAATTTTAATTTGAAATAAAGGGAGATAGGAACACTCGATTATGTTAAACCTGTATACTTTTACCAATATTTAAAAAAATGAATTCTTTTTTTTTCGTTATGAAGCTCCCACTTCCCTTATAATCATCTTCTTTTTCATTCTAGAAATTGTTTTCCATTCATCATTTTATTCTTCCCCATTGGATGACTTTTTTGTTTTATCTTCATAGTTAAAGAGTATTTACCAGTTGGTATGTTGTCATAGCCATGAGAGACCTTGTCTCAAGGCAATGAGAAGGAGAGTGATAGATGAATCCCCTCAACATCTGCTCTGACATCAGCATGGGCTGGCATGAGTGCATACATGCAACACACACACACAGACTTTCTCTCTCTCTTATATATACACATTCACTCACTCTGTCTCACACACACATACACACTCACGTACACACTCTCACTCACACTCTCACACAAATCTCATGCACACTTTTTCTCACATACACAGAGTCACTCATTCTCTCTGTACACAGTTATACTCAGAAAGAGAAACTCAAACAACCTTGATGGTCTTTGACTCTGACTTGAAAACACAAAGATAATAGTCTATGAGATATCCATTATCAGTCATAGAGGTTCACTTTTTAAGATATGTTCTTCAGTGTTTGCTGTTTGTTATTTTGTTGATCTTTGTCATTTTGTGCGATAAGATAGAATCTCAAAGTTGTTTTTTATTTCACTAATGCTATTGATAATGAACATAAATTGAGATGCTTCTTACCATTATTATTTTTTCTTTTGAGAACTCTCTTTAGAACCCAAGCCCAGTATTTGTGTTGTTTTGTGTGTGCGTATTTGTGTGTGTGCTTTGTTTTGGTTGTTTTTAAATTATTTATATATTCTATATATTGATGTGGGATTCCCCTCTGTATGTTGTGAATATGTTTTATTGCGATTGGCTAATAAAGAATCTGCTTTGACTCATGGCAGGGCAGAATAGAGCTAGGTGGGAAAACTAAACTTCATGCAGGGAGAAAGAAGACAGAGTCACACAGATGCCATGTACCTGCCGATAGACAAAGATGCCAGAACCTTACCAGTTGGCCACAGCCTCTTGGTGATATATAAATTATTATAAATGGGTTAATTTAAGATGGAAAATTTAGCTAGAAAAATGCATGAGCCATAGGCCAAACAGTGTTATACTTAATGTAGTTTTGTGTGATTATTTGGGTCTGGGTGGCCAGGAAACCAACGTACAGTCTTCTTCTACAATATATTAATCCTCTATAAATGGGCAGCTAGCAAAGGTTCTTTCTCACTCTGTGTGCTTCTTTATTCAGCGACTGTTTCTTTAGCTATATAGAATCTTCTTAGTTTCAGGGAGTCTCACCTATTGATTGCTGGTCTCAATTCCTCAGTAAATGGGGTCCTATTCAGAAACTCCATTCTTGTGTAGAGTGCTGTCTATATTTTCTTCTAATACTTTCAGGTTTTACATTTAGGTCTTTGAAACACTTGAAATTAGTGCTGGGTGATAGAAGAAGTTCTAACTTCGTTCTACATGTGACATTCAGTTTCCCAGAACCGTTTGTTGAAGATGCTATCTTGTCTTTAGTGTATGTTTTTGGCAGCTTGATTAAGTTGGATAGCAATAGCATACATATGTGTAGTCATGTTTGAATCTTTGATTCTATTCCATTGGCTTTCATGTCTATTTTTGGGTCTGCACCATATTTGCTTTTATTACTCTTGGTCTAATGTCTGGAAGCCTAGAATGTCAGTCTGTCTAATAGCTCTTTTTGTTAATGGCTATTTTAGGTATTTGGGGTCCATTGTTGTTCCATGTGAAATTTAGGATAATTTTTGTATTAATATGAAGAATGTCAGATTTTCACTGGAATTGCATTGAATCTGCAAAGGGCTTTTGGTTAGAATGTCAAGAACAATGGCACTGGGTTTTGATCCTACTGCAGGTACTGGCTTCTTGGGAGCCTAGGCAGTTTGGATGCTCACCTTACTAGACCTGGAAGGAGGTGGGTGGTCCTTGGACCTCCCACAGGGCAGGGAACCCTGACTGCTCTTTGGACTGATGAGGGAGGAGGACTTGATTGGGGGAGGGGGACGGAAATGAAAGGCAGTGGCAGGGAGGAGGCAGAAATCTTTAATAAATAAATAAATAAATAAAAATCAATGAGAAAAAAAAGAATAGTCATCTCTGTAGCTTCAGTTCTACAAGTTCAATAAGCATGGAATGTCTTTTAATTTTCTAGTGTTCTTTCAAAATTCCTTCAAAAATTTAAAAGTTTTATTGTGGAAATATTTCACCTATTTGGATTTTTTTTTGATTTTTTTCCTTTTCCTTTTTGAGACTATATTGATGGAAATGTGCCCATGATCTCTCTCTGTATGTTTGTTGTATGTATATAGAAAATCTATCAGTGTATAGGTATAAAAACTGCAGGAAGAAAACATAGGAAGTACCATACAGAATACAGGTGTAGGAAAGGACTTTCTGAACAGGACCCCATTTGCCCCAGAACTGAGGTCAACAATCCAAAAGTGGGACTTCATAAACCTAAAACTCTTCTGCATAGCTAAAGAACACAATTGAGTGAAGAGGAAGGCCATGTGGATTGAAAACTGGTCTAGCCACCCCAGAAATCAGTTTGAGGAACCCCTGAAACTACAAATAATTCTTCCACCTGAGCTAGCTTTAGGACATCTCAGTATATGCCCAAAGAACTCTACAGAGCACCCCACAGTTATTACTTAGCCATGTTCATTGCTGCAATATTGGCAACAGTCAGAAATGGAAACAGCCTAAATAACTTTTAACTGAAAACTTGTTTGTGTTTAATATGAAATACTATCAATCTTCATAAAAGTTAAAATTACATAATTTGTAGATAAATAGGTGAAATTTGAAAGGATCATATTGAGTGAGATAACCAAGGTCTAGAAAGACAAATATCATCTGTTGTTCCTACCTTCAAATTTTCATATACAAGTGTGGACCTCACCCTTCCAAAAGAAATATCTTTACAACAGATACTCTTACAGAAAATCACAGCCTATCAAAATGTAGGAATTAGTGATTATATGGTACACAGCCTCAACTGACACAACACACTTCCTGCATCTGAGACTCTGAGATCCTTATAGTAGATGAACAGAAAGATTGTAAGACCCAGAAGATCAGGATGTTTGCTGTTGGATTGTCTCTTAGAAATGTCAGAAGATGCATACGTGAAGTCCCATCAACAGGCTTGCCTAAAAGGATATGAACAGGAAGAACACAGTGGACACGTTAACATGAAAGGAGATAATCTCATGAGGCCACAGACCTAGAAAAGAGTGTAGACAACTAAGTAATGTTGAGAACAGTAGAAATAGGCTTCTCTGGGAAGAGCTTTCCAGTTGACCATCCAATGCCAAAAGGTTAGTCTTCATCTCATATATCTACAAGTAACATTGTATAGACTGAGTAGACTGTATTCATGGTTTTTGCACACAAACACAACAACAACAACAATTAAAAAGAGGACATGAGTTTGAAAGACAGCCTGATAGGAAATGTGCTATAGTACATGTGCCCAACTACCCTTCCTCCAAAAATTAAAGAAAGAACTTTTTAAAAGCATTTTAATTATCTTACTGGAGTGGCATTAGAACAATCAAGGTAAACACAGAGATGCACATGAACCCTTATTTTTCCATCCAAATCTTTGTACAACTAATAATCCAGTAAGTATACATCTTGGTATACAAATACTTTTGGGTATTTTCATTTAAAGGCTGTTTTAGGGCCTCACCTCAGCTTTGCTGGTTTGTTCAGGAGTCCAGGCAGTTTCCCTGAGAGTGGGTAGATGCTGAGTGTGGTCACATACTGAAGGTGGTCACATGCTGACAGTGGTCACACACTTCAATTTTATAATTTTCAGACTGATACTAAAGACAGTCATGAGCAGACTTTCCTGTGGTACAAACTGGTTCATGACTAAAAGAAATCTACTCCAATGCAATGCTTTTCTTATTCCACCATACACTATTTAATTAATTACAAATTGAGGGAGGGGTGCAAATCCAGGATTGCATATTTTCAACAGTAATTTTTTTCTCCGGATAATTTTAGAACTAGAAGAGAAATATGATTCTATGGTTCGGTTTCAGTGTCAATAACAGCACAGGTTCCACAGTCTGTATCTGAGGTGACTGTAAAGAGGGTTATAAGACCTGTAAGGCTTCCCATTCTTTACTCATTTTAGTAGTCTTCCACATCACCAGCAGAGGTGGCAGGCAGTGCTATCTCATAGTGCCCTGTAGCAGAATTCTGAAAATTAAAAAAATACAGGCACTTGAAATCAAATATCTCCATGGTTCAAAAAATCAACTGCAATTCTTCTAATTGCGGTATGTAAGATTTGTGGACTTTCAGTCTTCACAAAATGATTTATGTTTTTGTCTAAAGATTTTCTGAGCTCTATTCAAGGTGAAACTTATTAAAAATAATGCTGTGGTTATAATCAGTACAATATATTTTATGTAAAACTGATGGAACTCTAATGTTCATTTGGAGCACAATAAAATGATAAAATGAATCTTCTATTCAGCTTTCTGAATTGGTACCCTGGTGTGGGACAGTGGTCTGTATTCTATAAATTATAGTTTAAATAAACGCTGATTGGCCAGTAGTCAGGCAGGAAGTATAGGCAGGGTAAACCAGGCAGGAATTAGAAGCAGGTCAATGAGAACAGGAGAATTCCGGGAAGAAGGAAGCCCACTCCTCTGCAGTCCTGACCCGACCACAGAACAAGCAAGATGTGACTGTCCTGCTGAATAAGGTACTGAGCCACATGGCTAACACAGATAAGAATAATGGACTAATATAAGTTATAAGAGTGCCGGGCAGTGGTGGCGCACGCCTTTAATCCCAGCACTTGAGAGGCAGAGGCAGGTGAATCACTGTGAGTTTGAGACCAGCCTGGTCTACAAGAGCTAGTTCCAGGACAGGCTCCAAAGCCACAGAGAAACCCTGTCTCGAAAAACCAAAAAAAAAAAAAAAAAAAAAAAAAAAGTTATAAGAGTTAATAAGAAGCATGAGCTAATGGGCCAATCAGTTTATAACTAATGTAGACCTCTGTGTGATTTCTTTGGGACTTAATGATTGCAGGAACCCAGCAGGACAGAAAACCGACAACAGTACCCTAATATTAATTTATTAATTGATGGTTTCTTGACATTGCCAATGTGTTTCAAAAGATATTAAAATATTTATACTCATTAATTCAGGAATATAAAGAAATGGATTTTAAAATTCTTGTTATTTATGGATGAGCACAGAGAACTATAAATACATATGTATCATAATGTTATGGTATAGGAGGTTCTTCTGCTCATGTGTTGTTTTCATTGGCTAATGAATAAAGAAACTGCTTTGGGCCTGATAGGGCAGAGAACAGAACTGGATGCTGGGAAGGGCAGAGTGGGAGATGCCATGGATCTTCTGCCTGAGACAGACACTGGTTAGAATCTTGCCGGTAAGGCACAGTCACGTGGCGATACACGGATTAATACAAATGGGTTAAATTAAGATGTAAGAATTAGCCAATAAGAAGTTAGAACTAATGGCCAAGCATCGTTTTAATTAATATAGTTTCTCTGGGGTTATTTTTGGTGTAAGTTAGCCAGGCGTCTGGGACAAAGGCTCCCACTCTTTGTAATAATGTTATATATCAGGGGGAACTTGAAAAGCAATGGGTAATTATTGTAAGATAATTTTTGTACTTCATAGTATGTTTTATACAAGGAGATGTCCTGGTTTAATAAAATCATTTGTTTGACAGAAAAATGTTATTCTTTATGAACTTTGGAGAAAGATCAACAGTGGGTATCTTAGTCCTCTAGGGCTTCCATAAATGAGGTGGCTTAAGATGTTGTAAATCTATGTTCAATAGAAAATCTAGTCGGCAACACATTTTTTCTCACTGAGGGCATACTTCTTCATAGACTCCAGCTTGACATGGCAAAAGGAACCAAGTACATCCTGGAGCATTCTTTTTCCAGTAAGGAAAATAATTGCTTATGGGTCCTACCTTCATGACTTAACTCTTGAAGGCCATGTTCATAACACCTTCTTTGTAGGATTAGGGTTTCAATGTAGGGATCTGGAAAAGCACATGATTACCAGTTATTACAGGGCTTGCAAAATAATTATTACTGGGTATCTGCCCTAGTGTAGGGCAATTCTGTTCTCTTTTTATGTTCTTTCTTCATTTCTAAATATTCTAGTACAGAAGGCTGAATAGAGGTCATTATAGAAGCCAGCATCATAAAAATCACTTAATATATTAATGATCTTTTATACAGTGCTGTGCAATTTTACACAATACTGTGTAACTAAGACTCACAATTCCATAGTAGCATTGTATTATTCTTCCTTGTCTTCGAGACAGCTGGGAATAATGACAAGGAGTGTATGTGCATTAGCTTAATCACTTAGAAACGATTTCCAACTATTTCTCAATTATACACATGCATCCTCACTCATGGCTCTGAATTTTTAAGGTAGACATAAGGAATATTTTATCAAAGATTAAAAAGAATAAGATTGATTTTAACTGATTTTTCAACTTCTTAGAACCACTCTGGCTCCTACAAAGTCCTAGAAAACCTTCTGGATTTTGTGGCTATAATATTTGATCTTGTGAGTTGTATCTTGAATAATTCAAGGAGCTAAAATATTCTTTCTTGTGACTTTCAAATTACATTTGAAAGCAATGTGAATGTACAAAGCATGAATTAAGACATAGTCTTAAAACTGTGTGTATTCTGATGCTCCATTCTCTTCACCCTGAAAACATTTCTGATTTTTTTGGAGGAGAAACTAAGCATTTTTATTTTCAGACTGAGCCTTCAGATTCCATAGATAACCCATATCTTTCCATTTTTGCCAAGTTTTAGAAAACATTTAATGAAATTATTGAAAGGTCAGAATAAGACATTGATTTGCTAGTTCTGAACTCTTATTTTCCTGCCCTCTCTTTGCTGAAGTGGTTGGTCACTTAGGGCTTTAAACATCCACTAATAATGTTCTTCAGATTAGCAGCTGATGGTATTTACTGACTGTCTGGCCTTCTATGATGCTATAAGGTGCGTGGCGGTGAGCTAGGAATCCTTTCCACATTTAAAGCATTCTTGTGACAAAGGATAGTTTCCCTGATTCTCAATTTTTCTTTTGTTTGAATGTTTGTGTTTTGAGACAAGGTTTCAAGGAGCTTGTTCTAGTCTCTACTTGATTTTAAGCTGAGGGTTGACACTGAAGTCTTGATCTTCCTGTCTCAGCCTCAGTAATTTGAGTGTGAAGGTTGCAGCTATAAATACAGGGGAAGGGCCGAATCCAGATGATCCTGTGTATTCATGTGAGACCTGAACCCTTAAAGAACAGTCATAGGGAGTGACTATTAAAAGCAAAGAAGGAAAGGTTTTACTTTCAAGGTGCAATGACTTTGCAGGTTAAGATTTATTTGTTAAAGCACTGAACACTGTGTCTGGTCTCAACGTCAATGATCCTTGTCAGATATGTAGCTTTCTAGATCCCAACATCAAGCTGCTTAAATTAAAGCTTTTATTCATGGTCTAGAAAGAACAAAATATGAGTTTAAGTCAAACATGAAAAGTAGGCTTACTTTGATATCATGAAACAAGGATTTCCCAAATCTCTCTTTGTAACATTTCCCTTGGAAATTACATATATTTCACTTCTGGCGATTAGAATCTTGCTGACAATTTTATTATGGAAGCCGAAGTCCTAAAAGGTTAAGAAAGACGGGTAGAGAAAACAGCACTTTAAAGGTCTGTCCCACATCGCCCAACTTCCTTTTCAGTAGCAGTTTGCTTGCAGGTCTACATGCCTCCAAAACCACAGCTGGGGATGTCTGAGGCCTACCTCCTGGGATGGTTCAAATGCCTTTGAAATAGAATAATGCTGAGATCTGATGGTTAGCCAGCATAATCTAACTTTTAATCAAGAATGTTTTGAGTGTCAATGAAAAAAAAAAACAAAAAAAATTTATGATTTGAAGTGATTAAAACAAATTATCTGAACAAGTTTTTATTTTTAAAATGTCGGTCATTTGGAGTTTTTTTTTTATGACAAACAAAGTTTTGGGGGAATTAAAACAGATTACTGACAATTACTTCATAGTCCAGCTCTTCATATAAGAATTTTGGATTACTTATATGTAATCAACTTTAACTGCAAACTATTTGTCAATATAAGAATGTTTGTTTTTCTGTCTAGAACATATAGGGTTATGATTTAATTTATAAGTCATTAAAATAAATTTCACACAATCAGGGCATAGCTGAAATCAGAATAACTGATTATTTGCCCAGGGTAATTCACAGGGGAAGCTTTAGTCTGGAGTCGCAGTCATGGCTCATTGGAGAGAAACTGTTGAATTATCTTACAGCATTGCTCAAGATGCTATTTTGCACGAAGCAAAGAAGCTATGAACAATGATTTTTCCCTTGAGTTTTGAGGCTATGTAGATTGTTATGCATAAGTTATCTCCTATGTATAAGACACATAATAAAAATGTTCTTAACTATTAGTTAGCACAATTCCCCCCAACATTCTGGGAAATATCAAAAAAATGGCCTGTCAAATATCTTTGGTAAAACTTCACTTACATGCATGAAAATGTCATAATGAAACCTGTTCTTTTGTATAAATAATACATTCTACTGATAAATAAATTGCTTTAAAAATAACACATTCTGATCATTAAAATTGTATACACATACTATCTATGTATGTTCCTGAATGCTGCCTATTCAAATAGTCTTTAAAACTGGTCTAGACCAGGAGCTCTTTGAGTGACATGAGATTCCTTATAGATTTGTAACCAGATGAGAGGTCCTTTAAGGAGAAACTGTAACAAATGTAAAGTGTTCTTCTCTGGTGTTAGATATTATTTGACTAAGCTTGCCATGGCTTTAAACAGACTGGAGCCTTCCCAACAGTTGTCCCTGTGGTATCCGTTGAGACTGTAAACCGTCAAATAGTCATGTTTGAAAAAGTACATAGATTCATTACATATATAAGTAACAAATGAGGAGCTATATTGCTTCTTTAAAATAAAATCTTATTAGCTTTTCTTTAGTTTAAGTAATTGTTTTGATCAAAAAACCATATCTTCATTTTTATCTTACTTTCATTAGAGAGAGAAGTAAACCTAATAACTAATCTTGAGTTGCTTCTAGAAGGCAAGTTCCCAGGAGGCTTGGACCTCTGTTATTATTTTTTATTTTGTTTCTTTGGTTTTCTACCTCAAGTACCCAATTAGAGACACAGTAGGTACTCATTCAATACTAATTGATGAAATGAACCAGCTAAGTCTTTCCTGGTGTTCCTGATATCCACTCTCTGTTCCCCTCAGACCCACACTGTTTGAGCTGCTTTGAGAATTTGATGATTTAATGCTATGGGACAATGGTCTATATCCTGTCAATTATATTTCAAATAAACGCTGATTGGACAGTAGGCAGGCAGGAAGTATAGGCAGGACAACTAGGCAGGAAGTAGAGACGAAGCAATGAAAACAGCAGAATTTTGGGAAGAGGACACAGCCTGTAATCTTGATCCGCCATACAGGAAGCAAAATGTGACTACCTCACCATAAAAGGTACGGAGCCACGTGGCTAACCTAGAAAAGAATAATGGGCTAATATAAGTTATAAGAGTTAATAAGAAGTCTGAGCTACTAGGCCAATCAGTTTATAACTAATGGAGAGCTAAGTATGATTTCTTTGGGACTTAACGACTGCGGGAACCGAGCAGGACAGAAACCTCAGTCAACAATTTGAGTTCTATTCTAACTCTGTTTCTAATTAGCTGACATGTGATGTATGCCTATTAAATCTGTTGGGAATTTGATGGAATATAAATGTGTTTCTTTCTCAGAAGCATTCATACTAAAATCCAACTCCATCACTTATCTTTAGGGGTTTCATAAAACCTACCCAATCATTTTCATAAGATATTTGCTTACTAGATAATTCATAAAAATGCTGTGACCTCTCCACTCTATATCAAGATTTTTGTGAAATGGAAAACTCAAAACGATTATTTATTCAGCACATAATGAAGTGTTTGTCTTCTGAACCTATTATGGAGCATTTCACAATGACTCTTCACATACCTTTTTTGAAGTGTGGGTAGCAAATCCACAGACTTACATGGTAAAATAGAAACTCGGGAATAGTCTCTATGAATAAGAGCAATGGCCTTTTCTACAGTGGGCGTATCATTTTAGATAACATTCAGGAGGCAGACCTGTGGAACTCACTGATAATTCACAATTTATGGTTTTTTGATAATATGATTTGTTCCTGAAAGCAAATTCATTAAAGGCAGTAAAATAATAAAAATAATCAAAAGCAAAATTTGAAAATATCCTTTCTTCTTGGAGACAAGAACATAGTCACACTGTTAGCATTTATCTGATCGTGACAAGGGAGTGAATTTCAATGATCCTAGCATAGATTTAAAGCTGTGGAAAGTTAATTCCTGAGACAGGGCATTTGAGGATTCTCTTCTCATACAAAAGTTGAGCCTATTTTAGGGAATTACGGTAGTTCATTAATGTCTCCAGGTTGCCAGTTCATTGCATCAAACCACTAACTCATGAAATTTCCTGGAGTTTATAGAACTTTCAAATAATTTCACCGAGAAAAATGCTTCAATTAAATCCTACTCATACATTTAATTCAGCCAGAACTGGTCAGTATTGACTTTGGAATGAAAGGTATGTTGTTCATCATACAAAATCCAGTTTACCAGTTGCAACCAGCAGCTCCTGGAAGTAGCCATTATAAAAGTCTTTGATAGCATCCACTAGGTTTTGGCCAGAAATATTTTGAAATTCCTGGAAAAAATGCAAAAATTTATGCAACTCAAAAGAGATTTTCGTAAATATCATAAACTTAAAGGCTAAACCATGGCTATTTTACTATACATATAATGGTGATTGTTTTCTCTGAAGCATTTCTTAGCGCTGCTACCCACTGTGATGAAGGATCTACTCTCTGCAATAAGTATAGATCTTGAGATGCTAAAACTTGCATGAACCCTGGACTCTAAGGACGTGCTATTGCTGAGCTGGGGAACAATGGTTACCCCCAATAAAACTCAATGACTAGAAAGATGGAGGGAAGACACAGAGTGAGCTCTTGTCTATGATGCATTTTCATAAGACATATATAATCGACAGTCTAAATTCATTTGTCAACAGAAAACTTTCTGTTAGAGCTAAATACAAAAATCCTATGAGTGATGTTTAGGAATCGAGTTTGGAAGAGTGATTTTGAGGAACAGAAGATTACCATTCACAGATTCATTTACTAACATAAAATAGCATTCAAATAAAGTACCTTTTTTAAAGAGTTCACTCATTTGGCTCTATCCTTAGCAATGTTCAGTTCTCAACCATTTCAACTTAAATGTGAAGAAGGATTGTTATTGTTAGTGTTAATCTTTAACTCACATAAAGTAAAAGAAGCCTAGTTGGATTAGAGTAGGCTGTTGCTAAAAATTGATAGGACTTTACTTTTCATTTAATTACATTTAATTTGTTTTAAAATAATGGAAAAGAAAGGTGCAGAGTTTGGAGAAAGTCAAGTGGAGGTTAATGTGACCACATCTCAAAGACCAGTAGGTAGTATGGCTATTTCATAAATCACAATGTCTTTAACAAAGACCTTGACCCAGGGGTTGGCCACAGTAAACTCACTGGAGATTATTCAAGATACAGTCCCTCTTTTTTCCTAGTTACTTATATGTCACTCAACTGGTTAAAGAGCTGTAGAGATCCTGTTTCTGGTTACCCAGCAGGAGCTGTGGGGAGCCCTTGTTGCACAGGATCATCTGCATCATGATTTTGTGCTCCCCAGTCTTCTGCTGGCAAGCTTCCCACAGGACCTGCAACATCACACAGTAAGGAAGGAGTCAGAACCAGCCCCATTCACTCTATCAAAAGCTCTATTAGTCTGGGGGACAGTCAGACTTAGTTATCATTGCATCCTGAACAGCCATCCTGGATCTGCATATCTTTCCCCCTTTTTTCCCCTGGGAAATAAGCAAGGGTTTCCCTTTAGGTGGTCTCAATATACAGAATATCTAGTGAAGCGTTTATCTAATTATTCTGTAGTTATAAAAAATTAGGAATCAGATTTGTGGCAAGAAGCTGAATGATCAGAGAAGTGAGAAAGAAATCACCAGGGACCTACTATTTCTTCAGCTCATCAATCTAAAAGGTCCAAGACCCTCTCTAAGCCCCACCCAACTATTTCCTGTCTTTCTATCTGTCCTCAGTCTTCTAAAATCTCCATAATCAATTTTGGACAGCTAGCTCTGCCATCTGAAAAAAAAAAACTTTATTGTCAGTCTTCAGAGCACTAGAATGTAATCAAAATGTCAGACAATAATATACGACTATTGGGGTAAAAATCCCAGAACCCGCAAACAATGGTGACTCCTTTGCAATCTCTGTTAACTGATTTGGATACTTCAACATGTGAGGAATTGGTGTGTAGTTTTGTAAGGATTTTTTTTTTTTGCTTTTCTTTATTACAGGGGAACTTTGTGACAAATGTTAAAATAATTTTTGCTTTTTCTATCTCTATGAGATATTTTACAGCATCATATGAGTATCCATCTTTTGTCAGAGGAGGCAGTGATAGAGCTTAACAGTATTTATGCAGTGGTGCAGACATAGTTGTATCTGGATTGTAAAGCAGGATTTATGCAACAAACAAACAGTGATGAAGTATAGGCTTTGCAAATGAGACAGTTCTCAATGTCAGTTCTCAATGTCACGGGACTCAAATCAAGGTGCCATCAGGAGTTGTTTCTAGAAGATCTAGAAAGGCCATTATTATTATTATTATTATTATTATTATTATTATTATTATTATTATTTTGTATAGTATCCTTTCAGATAAGATTTGCCCACTGGTACAATAGTGATGGACTGTTTTGGACATGACCAACAACCACTTTCTGATTCTAGGATTTTAGGTCTATTCTACAGGAAGAATCCATGCCTGGCAATGTAAATTTAGTCTAAAACCCATGAACGGGGAAGTTGCAGGCTCTAAAAGCGGATTTACTATTGTTGTTTTGTTATATGGATATGACGTCAAATTTCCTTCTAAGTATGTGTAAGTATATTCATAGATTTGTGCCTCTCCCAGCTTTGGTCAGGGAAGCTTATGTTTGCGATGGGTGATGGTTAATGAAGAAGCTAACTAGTGAGTCAGTGACAGCTGAAATGAGACATCTGTGTCTTTGCCACAAAGGCTCTAGGTATATTATGAAAGAAGGTATAGAAAGAATGTAGGAGTTCAAAATGGAAAAAGCGTGACACAACGTATTCTGGATATTACATGGCTGTTATGCCTGTGAACTCAGAGCATCAGTGACTACTACACAAGGCAGGCCCGTCAATGTCCCATCATGGGTGAGAGAGAGGCTCATGAGATCTCCCCTCTCCCTGAGGACCAGCAAGAAGTCAATGTTTGCTGGGGGTGTCATGTTCCTCAGTGGTAGCCACAGATAGTTTGCCCTTGCTCCAGTAAATAACCATGCTCATGCCAACCATCCTAATTAAATGCCATGAGTCAGGAACAATAACAATAAAAAGACATGAAAACAGGACGTGAACTTAGATAGAAGAAGGGGTTTAGTGGGAGGAAAAGGAGTTACATATATATTTAATGAATTTATGAAATATTAAATTAAAAAACAATAATAGTAAAAAAGAAAGAATTGACTCTGGTTGTCCCAGCAACTCAGGTATGTATCTCCTCTGTTCTGAACAAAAAGAGTTTGTCTTCCATAAGCTCAATTAAAAGAGACAAATAATAGCAATGAAAAACAGATATGTCAGATCTATCCAATATGGCCAAAATGGAAAGATGGTTGGCAAAAAGATACAGTGAGTGTCTAAATCCATCTTCAGGGTCCTGATGTGACTAACAGTGAGTGTCCAAATCCATCTTCCGGGTCCTGATATGATTGACAGTGAGTGTCCAAGTCCACCTTTGGGTTCTGATGAGAGGATAAGGTTTAAATAGAAGGCCAGAGAAAATACTTAACCAATCAATTCAGCCCTGGTACGAGTCTCTGGCCTTTCTCACCTTTCTCCTGGAAGCTACCTCTTCTGCAAAGCCTTATCTTATTGGATACAAACCTTTGGAAATCTCAGGGGCAATTCTAATTTCTTGACATTTCTTGTTTCAATAGTCACAATTCATCATCTATCACGTAAACAAATTGTATCTCCTATCTTCTAAACAAAGAGATTCCTCTTCCACTGCTGAGAGATTTGGACATATGTAAAAGGCTACTCCTTGAATGACATTTTGCAGATAGAGGGATCCCTCCTTTTCTGCTGTGGGAGGGTGCATTGTGAAATATCCCCAGCCTGTTCCCTGTGGGATGTGATTGCAGCCTTTGGACTGGCTTGTTTTTCCTCTACCAAGAGCTTTCCTGAGGTGCTAGCTCACTCTTGGTCAGCTGGCCATGTTGATTAAGCACGGTGATTTGCCACCTTCTCTAGTGGATTACTTCAGTTTGATTCTTTGGCTTGTGATCGTTCCATCATCTCCACAGACTGTTGCTAAATGACTCCATTTGTAATCAAATTACCAGCCTGAATTACTGCCTCCATCATGGCAAGACTCTGATATGATTTCTTTGGCCCTCCAGGAATAATCCCCTTTTCTCATGATCTTTACTTAGTTTAGCCTAGTCTGTAGCATCTGTTACCACAGTTACCACAATCCCAGGGAATTACGACACTGGCCTCTCCTGGAGGAAGCAGGAAAGGGCGGTATTCAACTTGTCAATATTATTGAAGATTGAGTAAGAATCTAGAATCATTTGGAAAAGGTCAGATATTAATTCCAAGTCCACTGTTTTTATTTTCTCAGTATTACCATGAATGACCTTCCATAATTTCCAAACAAACAAAGAACATAAGCACAAAAATGTTCAGTGGACCTAATAAACGTCCCTTTCTTTACCATTCCTGCCTTTTTATTAAAGAGGTTAACTTTTATCATTTGCTGGGGAACCAGGGTTCCCTTCCAGGATTCCCTTCTGTGGGATTTTAGTCTTATTAATTAAAGGAATCTTAAAAATACACTGAGAAGGAAGCTCCGGGAACATTTTATCCGAATTTGAGAGAGAAACGACAGGATATGTGAGTTGTACATCTGGAAGAGAGATGACAAAGGAAAGGCATGCCACTCTTCTGAGTCAGGTTCCAAGTCTTCAGCAGCTGCTTGGGTAAGGAGCTCTTCAGAGAATCTGTAAGAAAGCCTGGAGTTCGAAAGCCAGAATGCTTAGTATCCAAGTAGATAGGAAGGCCAAAAGAAAAAGCCAATATCCCTTGAATCAGAACTCAGAAAAGCAGATCCTTAGAAGCAAAGGTCTGTGAACAGCTGCAAGTGTATGGGGCGGCTTTGCTGTACAGTATCTAATGGAGGAGGGGATTATCCCTCCCACCTCCCTAGAATGTCCTTAGGTGAAGCAGTTTTATTGAGAGGTGGTCTTCTAGCCAGGTGGGAGACATATGCACTTGTATTAACTCTTGAGAAGGAGATAATAATACGTAATTTTCCAACCTTTGGGGCATATCAAAACCTCATGTCTCCACTCAGGGTCAGAAGTAGAACTCAGATCACATTTTCTCAAACAGCTCCTATCCTTCTGTAAATTGACCCAATAACCTGCCTTTTCATGTGGTTTTTTAATGCAGAGGAGGACCATAGCTGATGCTTCCCTTTCTGCTGTTACCAAGGAAACAGGAGGTAGGTGGAAAGCTGACCATGAGGGAGGGGCCCATCCTTAATAGCCTTCAAATGTTTATTGTTACCTAGCATATTTATGACAGGGAAATTTATTCTTTACTGTAACCCGTTGCTCTTTCCCCATGGGAAGATTTCTACCACTCCATTACTGGTTAATGAGCACAGCTTCCAGTCCCAGATCAAGAGCACCCAAATGCAAGGTTTCCCCACTTTCTAGAATTTGCTTATTTAGGCCTTCCTAAAGTTACTGGGGATACTAAGCTAGAGAGTTAGCCAATGCAAATGCAGGAATCTACAGGTAGAGAGAGAGAGAAAGAGAGAGAGAGAGAGAGAGAGAGAGAGAGAGAGAGAGAGAGAGAGAGAGAGAGAGAGAGAGACACGGAGGGGGAGGGAGGGAAGGAGAAAGGGAGGGAAGGAGAAAAGAACTGAAGGACAAGAGGGAAGAAAAAAAATAAAGGTAGAAATAAAAGCGAGTAATTCCAATTTCAGTTTGTTTAGTGGTGTTTATTGGTCAAAGAAGATCCCACATAGATTTATCACAGATTTCGGTGAGAAATTCAAGTACTCTCAAGTTTCTTGCTGCCCCCACTTTAATGTCTTTAGCATACCTGTGGGAGCAGAGGAAAGCAGAACCTGGTGTTCTGCTTCTTTAGCCTCTCCACTGTTGCCTAGAAGTCCTCATATTTCTCTGTCAGGGTTCCCTCCACAGTTACCTCAAGAATCCCAAAGCTTCAGTTTTCCCTCTCTGACAGTTCTGACTTTATAGAAGGATGCTAAAAGCTACATTTCCCAAATCCTCTTCTCCAATTGGATTGGTGATGAATGGAAATCGAAACTTAAGGCTTCTGGGCGCAGAATGGAAACTGAAACTATTCTTCAGGCAGCCTGGGTGGCTCAGAAGCTTCCGGGAGCTTCCGTTTCTGGATTCCGTGCTCCGAGTTCCTGCAGAGCAGTCCTGCCGCTCTCAGCAGGCAACAGGTCCTGGTTCTGGGTTTGGGGGTCCGGGTTTGGGGAGGGAGGAGATCGGCGGGGGAGGGAATGCTTCTGGGCGCGCCAGGGGGTAGCAGCCCTCGCCAAGGTCAGAAGTGTCTAGAAGGAGGGGCTTCGTGCTGTGAGGCTGAGGGGGACAGGACTAGGACCCGCCTACCCCAGAAGCCAGAGCCCAGTGGACAGCCAAGGAAGGGATGGCCATGATGAGGGAGGAGGGAGGACGAAGACATGGAGCTCAGAGTCTTTAACTCTAGTCGTCATAATGGGGCATCTCGGGGAGGAATCAATAAGTAGGAACATCTGATGGGTGCACAGTCAGTAGAAGTCGGGCATTGGCATCAGCGGTCTTTCTCCTGGGTGCAGAATCGGGAGCCCTACTCCAAACTTGCCGAGCTGGAAGCTGAATGTGAACAAGAACCCAGATGAATTCTAGGCCCTGTTAAATTTCAGTGGCTAAAACAATTTATGCTTTATTGCAATAATCTCCCATCCTCTAGCATGCTTCCTTTTTAAAGGCAATCTTCCTGTGCAGCCTGGCACTTAGGAGTCCAGCCCTCCTGCCTCAGTCTCATCTTCTCTATTCACCTAAGATTTAACGTACTCATGTGCAAGAAACAGGTATTAGTTTTCTGTTTCCGCATAACTAGCACACTCTTGATGGCTTTAAACAAAACGAATGTATTATTTTACCGATCCTGGGCAGACACAGGCTAACTGCTTTTGCACAACCTGGTGTTGCTTCAGCCTGAATTGAAGGTCTGTGCCAGGGCTGGGCAATTCTGCCAGACCCTGGGCGCTCATTCTGGCTGCTTGAAGTCAGTAAGAGGAGTGGAGCTCCCTGTTTTCTTGCAAGTTGTTGAATGCCAGTTGGTGGTTCAGTCTCTAAAACTCCATTATCGCTCCTCACAAGTGGCAGTGCCTTCCAAGCGTATAGGGACTTTCAGTGTTATCTGTAGCCTAGTCTCTAGAGAGACTGACCTGTTAAGAAGGGTTGTACGGGCTGAGCGGAGGTGGGGGCTGGGCGGTGGTGGTGCACACCTTTAATCCCAGCACTTGGGACACAGAGCCAGGAGGATCTCCGTGAGGTTGAGACCAGCCTGATCTACAAAAGGTAGTTCCAGGTACAGAGAAACCTTTCTCAAAAAGCCAAAAACAACCAACCAAACAAAAACAAATAAAAAAACAACCACAAGAGGAAGAGTGGTTAACAGAAGGAAGGAATGAAGTTCTGCAAGGCAGTGTAGCAAAGTGGCAGATGCTTGGTGACATCTTAAAATCTGACCCACTGGGGGTGAATCACCTCTACACCAGGTAATTTTTTGTTGTTGTTGCTGTTGCTGCTGTTGTTTTTTGTTTGTTTGCTTGCTTTTTGGGGTGTTTTGAGACATGGTTTCTCTTCGTAGCTTTGGAGCCTACTCTGGAACTTGTTCTGTAGAGCAGGAGAGCCTTAAACTCGAGGAAATTCTTTTGCCTCTGCCTCCCTCCCGAGGCTGAGGACTGGGATTAAAAGACCTGCACCACCATCACCTGGCTTTCCAAGCCTCTTCTGTCAACAACTCCAACATTCTGTTCCAATACTCATGATTTCCTTTAATTTTCTGCATCTCTTCCCCTCCCCTCCCTTTCTCTCTTTGCCTCATTCTCCCCCACTTTCTTCCTCTTATTATTTTATTAAAGATTTCTCCAAGCATAATACAAATATAACTGTGACAATGCTGAGTTTAGATGATATGCCTTTTGAATTTCTTCTCTCCCACTATAATTTATAGGACAGGAGTTACATGTGTAGTGTCCTGTAGACACCTCCCAAATTTTGTAGTGTCATTAATATGCCTCTGTTCTCTTCATGACCTGTAAATTAGTCATTATGGCTAGAGTTCTGATCAAATTCTGTGTTGGCTTTCTGGGGGAGAAAGGGTGGATAGGTTACTCACATTTGTTGGGAGCAGACATTGGCCTCTATATGTGTTCTACTGTTATCAGGATCTGTTCTTACCCTGAGAGTTGTAAAATGGTGGCACACTACTGATACCCCCCACCCCTGTCAATGTCTAGTGCATTGGGGTCCCTGGGTAAGGGTCTCGCGCAAATCAGGACACAGGGGATGCAGAGCGTGAACAACTGCATAACAAGCTTTATTTTGTATGACCTTTTATACAGACTAAAAAGCATTACCTCAACTTTGAAACCCCCCTTTACTCATGTACATGATCATGAGAAACTCTTGCCTTTCCTTGCAAGAAACAGTACCTCAATTAATAACAGTAATAAAAATGAAAAGAAGTACATAGAAACAAGACAACATGTATATAGAAGCAAAGCACTCCTTTGTAACTGGTAGAGCATGAAGAACTGAGCTCAAAGGGCACTTCCTTATCCATGGTACAGATTCTGACAGAACGTTTGAGAAATCGGCAGAGAAAGTTTGCTTTCATCTATGCTTGGTTTGCCAAGCAACCATTTCCCAGGTTCGTCTCATCTGTCCAAGGAGGAGCCTGCACTCTAAGCCAGTTCTGTGTCTCCAGCCCCCCCCCCCTCCCGCCCCCCCCCCCACACCGTTTATTAGCTGGGTTGCTTTTAGGGAAGAAACTGTCCCTTAGAGTGCTTAGTGACTTAATGATATAATCCTTTTCAGAAGACAGCTGAACAACTTAGTTTTAGAAATTGATTTTGATACATTATCTTTAGATACTGTCTCTATTTACTTTGTGGAGAAGGCACTTAGCATCCTTCCTCCCTTTTCTTCTAGCGTCCTTTAACAATTCTCTTGATTCGGTTGCTCTCTTTATAGTAAATCAAGATCTCGGATGTTTTGCAGGATTTTGTGACAATTCTTGTGCTTTGTTTCCAGAGTGAGTTAAAAATGAAAAACCAGTAAATAGTTTTTAGATTTTTTTAAAAATTGTGTTCGTGGTATGTGTGTGTGTGTGGTGTGTTTATGTGTGTGTGTGGTGTGTGTATGTGTATGTGTGTGTGTGTGTGTGTGCATGGTGTGTGTATGTTATATGGGGATGTGCATGTGAGTGCAAGTGTTCTAGGAGGCAGAGACATTGGGTCCCTTGAAGCTGGAGATACAGGCACTTGTCAGCATCTGTACTGAGGAACAAAACTCAGGTCCTAAGGTGATATGTAAGATATTTATCAGTATAGGATAGGGTCATTTCAGGTTCCCTCTCCTCAGTTGCCCAAGGTACCAGCTGGGGACATCTCCCTGGACACCTGCGAACCCCTATAGAGTCAAGTTTCTTTCCAACCCTAAGATGGGTCCCTTAGTTAGAACCTTCATCTGGCGATGGATCGAGGTAGAGACAGAGACTCAATTTGGAGCAACGGTCTGAGCTCTTAAGGTCCAAATGAGGAGCAGAAGGAGGGAGAACATGAGCAAGGAAATCAGGACCACGAGGGATGCACCCGCCCACTGTGACAGTGGAACTGATTTATTGTGAGCCCACCAAGGCCAGCTGGTCTGGGACTGAATAAGCATGGGTTGAAACTGGACTCTCTGAGCATGGCGGACAATGAAGGCTGATGAGAAGCCAAGGACAATGGCATTAGGTTTCGATCCTAATACATGAACTGGCTGTGTGGGAGCTTAGCTTGTTTAGACGCTCACCTTCCTGGACATAGAAGACCTTCGTCTTCCCGCAGGGCAGAGAATTTGGACTGCTCTCCAGTATCGAGAGGGAGGGGGAATGGTGTGGGGAAAGGAGAAGAGGAGTGGGGATAGGGGGAGGGGACTGGGGGGAGGGGGCAATATTTGAAAAAAAAAAAAAAACCTCAGGTCCTCTACAATAGCAGTGGACAGTCTTGATTAGCATGTCATCTGTTTTTTTTTTTTTTTTTTTTTTTTTTTCTAGTCTCTACATACATATTTCTTAAAGGCACAGTGTGCTTGTGGAGATCAGGGGACAACTTGCAGGCTTGCAGTACTATGTCAATTTTTAAAGACAAGTCATATCTTTTTGCATTCTCAATGAACTGAAAGGCATGTTTGATGCAGAAGTCTGGCTTTATGACATTTTTTTTTTTTAGAAATTAGAAAATGTATTTTTTCCTCAAAAAAATCCACTAATATTGCTTACTTTTATTCTCTTGATTGACCGATCAGGCATACTTAAAACAAATATTTTATTTCTATTTAAATAAATATATATGTATTTGTTTTTCAAGACAGAGTTTCTCTGTAGCTTTGGAGCCTGTCTTGGAACTAGCTCTTGTAGACCAGGCCTCGAGCACACAGAGATCCACCTGCCTCTGCCTACCGAGTGCTGGGATTAAAGGTGTGTACCGCCTATGCCCAGCTACCTGTTTATATGTTTCTATAGGGTGATAAATGCAGAAAGTAAGTAAATTGTGTAACTTAAAGCAGTACAGTATGTTTGTCAGTAAGACTTAAAACTGTGGCTGGAGAGATGGCTTAAAGGTTAAGAAACTGTTTTTCCAGAGGACCTGAGTTCAATTCTGAACAACTACATGGTGGCCCACAACCATCTGTAATAAGATCTGGTGCTTTCTTCTGACATTCAGGGATACATGCATGCAGAACACTGTATACATAATTAAATAAATCTATTTTTTTAAAGAGGGACTTAATACCTAGGTGTTCTATCAGTGTGGGTACCTCTGTCCACTTCATTTTTTTTGGCTTTTGTTATCATTTTTCTTGTTATTTTTGTTGTTTGCTTGTCTTTTTTCTTCAATACTTGGTGAAGCTTTTCAACTGATTTTTTTTAAAGCTCTGTTCTAACAACAAATAATACTTAGAAACTACATACTCGACCAATTTTATTTCCATCCACTTTAGTTTCCTAATCTGTCATTTGTTTCCTTAGTATTTTCCACTATTTTTATCTCTTTTTGCACTTCTATCATCTAAGAATTTTTCATATTTTAATCCTCAGATGATTAACTCTGGGGATGGTCACTTTTATGTTTCCTTTATTGGAGGTTCTTTTTTTATCCCATGTTGTAGAAGAGAACATACACATGAATGTTACTGGCAGCTTGCCATGTACAAATTACTGTTAAAGGCTTGCATGGTGTGAGTGAACGCTCTAGCCCAGGTAATTTCTGAAGGAGAACAGAGTTGATCCTTTTAGATACTAACTAGATTCAGTGTTCCAAGAGGGTCTGTAGTAGTGGGGCTAGAGTGAGTTTTGGGATGACTTTCTGCCTTGGTCTGTGGTCTGTATCTATGAGGCCTGCTGGCTGGAGATGAGAAATAAAGCAGTTTGCTTTTAGGGTGATAAGCAGCTGCCTTTCCTATCACCAGCTCAGGATAAAACACCCCCAGAACAAACTGCAGAGATATACATGTTTATATACATAGGAATCCCATAAAACACAAAACCAGAAGCCATATTACATATGCTAAGGACCTGTACGATAGAAAATAAAATGCTCTGACTCAACACCATGAGACAAAGAGCCCCAAAGATGCTTTGAGTTTCTGTTGGCTGTCTACTGCTGGACATGAGGCTTACCCTTAAGAATGGATTGCCTCCCCACTTGACTCCCTCGAAGAAAATTAATACTTCATTCGCAAGTGACTATCTATTAGGAGTTACTTTTAGGTTAGGGATGGGGACCTGTGTTCTCTTCTTTCATCTCTGTGACCCCATCTGGTGCCGCCTCATGCAGCCCCTTTTGCACACTGCCACAGTCTCTGAGTTTGTGTGCACGAGTCATGTTGTATCTAGAAGGCCTTGGCTCCGTGGTGTCCTCTGTCTCCTCTGAGCCTTACACTCTTTCTACCTCCTCTTGGAGTTCCCAGAGTCCTGAGGGAAGGGGACTGATGAAGATATTCCTTTTAGGACTAAGTGTCTGTACATATTTGACTGTGGGCTTCTCCTTTTGTTTCTATTGGCTGCAAGAGGAAGCTTCTCTGATGATGGCTGAAAAAAGGCAGAGATCTATGAGTATAACAGAATGACATTAGGACTCATTTTGTTGTTGTACTCCTTTAGCAGAACAGTAGTATTTTGTTTTTCCTAGGTCCTTAGTCTGTCTAGTCTATTGCTCACTCCAGCAGGACTGGGTATGGGTTCCATCTCATGGAATGGGCCTTATTGTTTGGTTACTTGCACAAGCTTTGTGCCACCATCGCATTAGCATATTGCACCAGCATATTTCACTATTATATTGCACTAGCAGGTCAGTCTTGTAGACTGAAGGGTTTATAGCTCATTTGGAGTTTACCTTTCTCCATTGGTAGGTTCCAGAGTTCCTTACAGTAGCCTGAAATCTAGTCTATAGGAATGAAGCCTCTAAGTAGGCACCAGCTTGATTTCTCCATGTTCTATGTGTTGTTTAGAGATTGTCTTCATCAATAGGGCCTTACTGTTAAATTGTAGAGAGCCACCAATAGCCTTGGCAACAGCCGGGGTTATCTGAGGGTTCCCTTGGGACTTTCTGACCATGAGCTACATTATATGTAACCTATTTTTGGTACTGCAATCTCATTTGGTAATAGGAGATATCAAATTGTGGCTCTGTCTCCCCCATTATTTGGCAAATTCATTTAGATTGACTTCATATATGCATTTATGATAGGACGCTTCTACTGTATTAGGTTTCCATATGATACCTTCAAGTATTCCTTGGTTTTAGCTGTCTCTTTCTATTTCCTCACCCTTGCCCCCCCATTCCAGCCCTGACCCCAATAACCCCATCCACTCATAACTAAGTATTCTATTTGCCCTCTTGGGGAGATGCAACTTTCATCCTATCCCTTACTCTCTATTAAGCTCTGTGGTTATATGGATTGTAGCTTGCTTATAAATGATTTAACAGCTAACATCCACACATGAGTGAATATATATATAATATTTGCCTTTCTGGGTCTGAGTCAGCTCACTCAGGATGCTTTTTTTTTTTATAGTTCCATACATTTGCCTGTGAATTTCATTGATATAATGTCCGAGTAATAATTCATTATGTAAATGTACCACATTTGCTTTGTCCTTTCATCCATCAATGAACATCTGTGTTGTTTATTAATAGGTGGCTATTATGAGTAGAGTGCAATGAACATGGCTGAGCAATTGTCTCTGTGGTAGGATGAAACATCCTTTGAATATATGGCTAAGACTGGTATATAACTGGATCTTGAGCTAGAATGATTCCCACCTTTCTGAGGAACTGACACACTGATTTCAATGGAGACTGTTCAAGCTTGCATTCCCCCCAACAGTAGATGAATGTTCCCCTGTTTCCACATTCTCACCAGCTGTCACCTTTTTTTTTTTTTTTTTTTTTTTTTTGACGGTTGAAAAAAGTCAGTAGACTCTTTATTGCTTCTGGGGTGTAGGGCTCAGGAGCTCTTGGTGGGACGGGTCCGTTTCCTCTTCACCACCACAGGCTTCTGGCTTCGTAGGATGGCACTGGCCCTGCGGTTGGCCACCATGAGCAGATTGGGGTGGTACTTGTTCTTTCAGATCATGTGCCTGATGCTGTTCAGAGTGGCCCGTGCATTCTTGTTGATGGTGGTCCTTACGTAAGAAGTAGCTGGTTTGTGCTGACCGGATCTGCGTTTCATGACCAGCACGACCCCTTTGCAGTCGGCTGCGGGCTCCACTCCCACTGTCTTGCGGTGAATCAGCCCGTTGTAGTGGAAGGAGTTGCGGGCTTTCAGATTATTGGGTTCGGTGCTGTACGTCTGCTTATTCCTCTTGATCAGGAAACTGGAGCAGTTCCGAACGACCATCCATTGCAGATGCGCAGACATGGCGGAGTCTCCTCTCCTATGGCGGACCCAGCTGTCACTTTTAAAATTGAACTTGACAATCTTGATCGGTGTAAGATGAAATCTCAAAGTATTTTAATATGAATTTTAATATGACTAAGGGCACCGAACATTTCTTTAAGTGCTTCTCAGTCATTTGAGTTTCTGCTTTTTGTGAATTTTGTTTAGATCTATCCTCATTTTTAATTTTTGTTCTTTATTTTCTTGATGGTCAGTCTTTTGTGCATCTCTATGAAATTGGATATTAGCTTTCTAGTGAAGGTGTAGAAAACATTTTTCCATTCTGTAGGCCTCCTCTTTGTTTTAATGGTGGTGTACTTTGCCCTACAAACCCCTTCAGTTTCATGAGGTTCCATTTATTAACTGCTGTTCTTAATTTCTGTGTTATCAGTATTCTGTTCAGAAAGTCTTCCTGTGCCAACGAGTTTAAGACTATTCCCCATGTTCTCTTCTATCAGATTCAGTTTATCTAACCTCATGTTGAGATCTTTGATCCATTTGGAGTTGAGTTTTGTGTTGGGTAATACCTATGGAACTATTTGGATTCTTCAACATGCAGCCATACAATCTGACTAGCATCATTTGTTGAAGATATGTGTTTATTTGTTTTTGTTTTGATTTCAGTCCTGACTTTGATGCCATTCTGTGTCTTTTTATTGGAAAATTGAGAACACTGATTTTGAGAATTAACAATGAGTTATATTTGTTGATTCCAGTTACATTGTTGTTGTGGTGTAGGTTTTATTTTTAATTTTCTTCTTCTTTTGATCTAATATAATTTATTCCTTATATTTTCTTGAATGTGTTTAGTCTTTTCGGGTTGAATTTTTCTTTCTAGACCCTTTTTAGGACTGAATTTGTAGATAGATATTGTTAA
Organism: Chionomys nivalis; assembly: GCF_950005125.1. Lineage (NCBI taxonomy): Eukaryota > Metazoa > Chordata > Mammalia > Rodentia > Cricetidae > Chionomys > Chionomys nivalis. Next base: position 18,267,467 of record NC_080105.1, on the reverse strand, counting down.
AATTTGGTTTTATCTTGGAATGTCTTTCTTTCTTCATGCATTGTAACTGATTGTCTTGCTGAGTGAAGTCTGAGCTGGCATCTGTGGTCTCTTAGAGTTTGTAGACCATCTTTCCAGGCCCCTCTCACTTGAAGAGTCTTCATTGAGAAGTTAGGCATTGTTCTAATAGGTCTGTCTTTATTCATTATTTGGTCTTTTTCTTTTTCAACTTTTAATTTTCTTTTTCAGTTCTGCATGTTTAGTGTTTTGATCTTGTAACATGGGAAATTCTTTCTTGGTTCAGTCTATTTGGTGTTCTGTAAGCTTCTTGTACCTTGATAGGGACTTCCTTCTTTAGGTTAGGGAAATTTTCTTCTATGATTTTGTTGTTAGTATTGTCTGTCCCATTTACCTGGATTTCCACTCCTTCCTCTATTCCTGTTGTTCCTGAATTTTGAGTTTTTGTAGTGTTCAGATTCCTGGATGTTTTGTGCCTAGCTTCTTCTAAATTTAGCATTTCATTTGACCAAGTACCCATTTCTTTTGTCTTGTCTTCAAAGACAAATTCTTTTCCATCTCTTGCATTCTGTCAGTGAAGCTTGCCTCTGAGGTTCCTATTTGAGTTGCTAAATCTCTTAGTTCTAGTTTTTCCTCAGTTTGGGTTTCCTTTTTGATTCTATTTCCACTTGCATGTCTTGATCTGTTTTTCCATTTCCTTTTACTGTCTATGTTTTCATAGATTTCTTTAATCAATTGACTCATTTCCTCTTAAAGAACCTCTAACATATTCATAAGGCCTATTTTTAAGTCCTTGACTTGTGTTTCTGCTATATGGCATTTTTCAGGGCCTACTGTAGTAGGGTTGCTAGACTCTAGTAGAGAAATATTGTCCTGGATGTTATTGATTGTGCTTTTACACTGGCTTCTAGGCTAGTTTTGGGTGACTGTAATTCTAGCTACTGATATGTGGTCCTGTATTTTTCGGGTGGTTGTTCCATTCCTTGCATCCTGTCGCCCTCTCCAGGTGGAGGCTGTGTGTTGCCTGATAAGAAATGCTACTGAGATCCTGCCTGGTGTGGCCACTGGAGGTTCAAGCTAGAATGAGTTTCTGGTTTTGTGAGCTGACACTTAGGGATGAAAATGGACTGGGGAATGGGCTAGTGGAGTCCACAGGAGGAAGGAAAGGAGGGTATGCCGCGCAGATCTGCTCAGTGCTCTGGGAATGGGGGCAGAGAGGCAACATCTTGTAGTCTGCTACAGAGCTGGGGATGAGACTAGGGAATTAGATATGGAGCAAAAGGGTGAAAGTGAAAATCTGAAGATCTGAAGATTTCATAGTTGCTTCTGTGGCCAGCATAGCTGTATATAGTACAACATCCTGATGCTACAGGTCAGGGCTCAACAGTGAGCTTCCTGCCCATCTTGTACTTGTACTGGATACCCATTTACTTTCCTTTCGTTGGCCTAGAGAAGAGTTTACTATTTTCTCCAGGTCTTTAGAGGAACTACAGGGTTAACATAAAAGAATTTTTGGTTCTCCGTGTATCTTTATCCCTTCTCACTTGTACAAGGTCATCAGAATCTTTGCTATCTTGGCCTGCTCTTGCAGTGTTCCAACATCCTACAGCTCTCAGAGTTATGTGAGAGCCAGGGGAATAAAATGTGTAAGACTCTTAAAACCCAGAAGCTCTTCATAGGGACAGCAACAGCTTTTGCGTGCTGCTGACCGTGAGTTATTCTTAATTTGTTGCATTATGTTCTAAGTGAGATTTGGGTTCTCTTCTTCCTCAATACATTTTGTAAATTTGCTTGTTATGCTGTTCTTTCTCATGAGAGTGTAAAAAAAAAAAGAGTAAGTAAGTAGGAGAGAAAAGGATGGAATAGGAGGAGGGTGCACTTTTCACTAAAAAGATAGCTCAAAATAAAAGAGAATTTCTTTAAAAATAAAGACGGATTTTGTCACAGAGGAAAATACCATTTTGCCCTTGGGTAAAGACTAGAGTATCCCAAGATGGAAGAGGAGAGCTGAGGGCAATATCGGGAGGTTCTTTTGACTTCACAGGAGAACCGACAAAGTCGTAAAGACTTTGTGGAGGATGGAATTCCTAAAGTAAAATTTTGGTTCATTTTTATAAATCTTGAAACTGGTCCTCTTTTAAAAATTAGGTTAAGTTATTGATTTTCTCTGTAAGAAGACATTTAAAATCAGATTTTATGGTTAATCGAGATGATTATGTTTTTGTTGTCAGACATTTTAGGAAAGCGACATTAAAGAAGTCAAGTTTATTTAAGTATATGTTTTTAAAATCTATTAAATGGGGCCAATGAAATGGCTCAGCAGATAAGGTCACTAGCTACCAAGTGTGAGAATCTGAGCTCCATCTCAGGATCCACTGGTGGGAGGTGATAGCTGACTCCACACATTGTCCTCTGACTTCCACATTTGTCTGTAGACATATGTGCACATACTCAAAACAAAGAACTAAAACTCAATAAAAATTTAAAAATCTTTTAAATGCAACTTTATAGACAACTATTTTAGTTTGATTCTAGGCAAAGCCAACTATATTTCTTTGTCAGTTACTAAGCGTCCTGCACAACCATAATGGCTGGTCTAAGTCTTTTGTCATTCATAGTTTTGGTCATCACCACCAATAAATAAATAAATAATAACTGCAGATAAAAAAAAACAACAATCAAGCAAATATAGCTCTAATAAGTATTTCTTTTCCAAATTACTTTTTATAAAATGCTTCACATTATTGGTTTATTTTGTATACTTCTTTTCAATCTTTGTAATCGCTGTCTGTAGGATTTCCATAGAATCTGTCCCTGTGAGAAGAACCTTGAAAGATGCTAGGTCATCACACACAGGACAGGCAGAATTCAACTTGGAAGTGCAGTCCCGGTAGATAGGCAAAGAGCTGTCTACATTTTTTAGTTGTTAAAATTTGAAAATATAAAAGGGGTTTTGTTGGTGTTTACTTCTCAACATTCGTCATAATTCCCCTTTTCCCCCAATGTAGTATTAGGTCAGACAAACCAGGTGATGTCATCACAGTATCAGGGACAGTGGGAATGAAATTATCAGATGGTCAATCAGCAATGTCTTCAGGGAAAATTGTCCATAGACAAGAACAGGGGTACAGAGGTTGTCAGAATAGAAATTTTTAACCACCTTGAAATTGGTAGGAGAAGAGTAACAAGTTTCCACAGGAATTGTTAACAATTCTTTTCATACGGCCACAAGTCAAGATAGTTTGTAATATTTTTTTCTGGTGCAAAAAAAGAGAGAGTTTTTTGTCAATTTCTTTTAACTTTTATCCCCTGGCTTCTAGTTCTTAAAGTCATCAGGGAAAATTTTCTGCTATATGGGAAGCCTTCTCACTGTTATCACTTTTGGGTATGACTGGATGCAGGTGTCATTACTCACATGGGGATGGATGCAGGTGTCATTGCTCAGAGTGGAGAATGAAGGCACGTGGGGATGGATACCCACACTTTCTCCTTCCTGCAAGCACTTTTGAATTCAATATCCTTCCACCCTCCCTTCTCCAACAACCCCCATGCTCCCAATTTTGTCAGGCGATCTTGTCTGTTTCCACTTTCCAGATGAATCTATATGTTTTTCTTAGGGTTCACTTTATAACTTAGCCTCTCTAGGATCATGAACTACAGGCTCAATATCCTTTGTTTATAGCTAGTATCCACTTATGAGTGAGTACATACCATATCCATATTAATCTTTTTGGGTCTGGGTTACCTCACTGAGGATACTGCCTCTCTTAATGAAGCCTAACTTCCATATTCAACTTTTATGTTAATTAGTTTTTATGGTTACAGACAACATGAGTGTAGTATCCAGATTAATACCTGGAGATACAGTAGGCTCATTTTACTGTTTGGTATTTTCTATTTATTGTATTGAGGATTGAAGCCAAGGTATCACACATGATAGTAAGTGCTCTGTTCTTAACCAAGCTACATCCTTAATCTTAAAAGTATTTTATTGAAAACTAGGATTGTTGTAATAAGAGCGGCGGGGCTGCGTCCCCGGCACCCAGCCGCCCGCATGGCTACTTTATGCCCCGAAATAATTATACGGAAACTGTATTTTTTTAAATACTGTCTGGCCCATTAGTTTTAGCCTCTTATTGGCTAGCTCTTACATTTTGATCTAACCCATTTTTAATATTTTGTGTAGTACCACGAGCTGGCTTACCAGGAAAGATCTTAACCTGCGTCTGTCTGGAGTGAGAGAATCATGGCGACTCACTGACTCAGCTTCTTTCTCCCAGCATTCTGTTCTGTCTACTCCACCCACCTAAGGGTTGGCCTATCAAATGGGCCTAGGCAGTTTCTTTATTAATTAACCAATGAAAGCAACAGATTATAAAGAAATTACTCCCACATCATAGGATCTTTCTGCTTTACCTCTGATTATTTAAGCAATTGTGTGTGTGTGTGTGTGTGTGTGTGTGTGTGATTTTATGTATGATGCATGCTTTTGCGTGAGTGCGTCTATGTGCCTCTGCACATTCATTTGGATGACCAAGGAGGCTATCGAGTGTTTTCTGCTACTGCTATTTAGGCAGTCACCCTATTCTTTGCCATATAGAACAGACCACAGAATCTCCAAATTCATCATGCAGTACTATATTCCTGTGTCTTAAGGAACATGATGCTGATTTTTCTCCCTGGGCTGCCATGCCTTATCTTCCCCAGCAGGCTTCAGTAGTTCATTTCTTTCATACCCTACTCTTGTACTTCTGAGTAAAAGGATCTGATATTGCCTTTCTTATGAAAGAACTCTTTGGTTCCCTGTGCCTGTACTGTTGACACATTGAATACACCACACCATCATGCTTGACTTGGTTTCCTCAGGATCCCTACCAGGAAGTGAGGACCTGCTTTGGATACACTGTGGGCAGCTATGGCGTGCAGTAATGAGTGATGCTCCACAAGGCTCTGCAAACATCCAGTACCTGAGTGAGTTAAGAGACCATGCTTGCACATCTGACCAAGTGATTCTTTTTCTTCTTTTTTTTATTACTTTACAAATAATACCAACCAAATTCCCACTTCCTCCCCTCCTCCAACTCCCTTCCTGCTCCCAGACACCCATCCCCCACCCCCTCCAGTCCTAAGAGAGGGCAAGGCAGCCTGTTCTATGGGAAGTCCAAGGCCCTCCCCACTACATCCAGGCTTAGGAAGGTATGCATCCAAATAGAATAGGGTCCCACAAAAGCCAGTACATGCAGTAGAGACAAATCCCAGTGCCACTGTTATTGGCCCCTCAGTCTGCCCCAATTGTCAACCACATTCAAAGGGTCCATTTTGATCTCATGCTCATTCACTCCTGGTCCAGCTGAAGTTGGTGAGCTCCCATTAGCTCAAGCACACTGTCTCCTTGAGTGAACAAACTCCTCGTGGTCCTGACTTCCTTGATCATATTCTCCCTTGTTCTGCTCTTCAACTGGACCTTGGGAGCTCAGTCCAGTGCTCTTATGTGGGTCTCTGTCTCTGTCTCTGTCTGTCTCCATCTATCCCAGGACAAAGGTTCTATGGTGATATTCAAGATAGTCATCAGTCTGACTATAGGACAAGGCCAGTTCAGGCACCCTCTCCTCCACTGTCCAGGGTCCTAGCTGGGGTCGTCCCCATGGACTCTTAATAACCCCTCCAGAGCCAAGTCTCTTGCCAACCGAAAAATGACTCCCTCAATTAAGATATCTCCTTCCCCATTCCCATATCTGTCCTTCCTCCATCTCAAGCATTCCACTCCCCCAAGCTCTCCCCAACCCTCCCCTTCTCCCCCCTCTCTCCACTACTCCAGGAAAAAGTTTGGAGCATGGAGGCAGGGTGGGTAGAGGGAAGTTTCAAGTGATTCTTAAGTTCCTGGGCCACAGCCATTCCTTCTCCAGATTTAATCATTTTCCCAGACACAAGTTCTCAGCATTTTAATATTTGGTGTCAGTGTTTGGCTTACTGCCATATGTTCCTGTTTTAATATTATGGGATAGAAATCTCTGTCTTCTGACTTAATGGTCCACATCTTTCTTTGTCTATATATCTGTGTATTTATGTATCTCACTGTCTATCTTTCTATCTACATAATACAATCTATTTATTAGCAGACTTAGACATAATCTACAACAGATATCTGAGCATTTGACTATGCCTCTGAAGTATTTCTTTCGAGGTCATCTTTGCAGTCTCCTCCTTCCTGCAATTTATTATTAGTAATCCTCATAATTAGTATTTAGTTCCATTCACATCACATTCATGATGCTGCTGTCTCTCTGTGTCCAAGCAAGCTCTTTTGTTCCAGTAACTATTTTTTATAATTAATAAGTAAATGACATATTTATTCTGATATGGTTGAGACCTCACAATTGACTTCTAGCCTTCCATATTTAAGAATCTACATTACATGGTCTACGGTAGGTTGCAAAATCAGTCAAATTTAGGTGGACCACACATGAGTTCATGACCTTTGCTTGACTTGTGGTCTTATTCCAAGATTCTGGCATCAGAGAATGACCTAATAATCTACTGTGTGGCATGAATTGCAATTTGTGTGTGTGTGAGTGATTGCATGTGTGGTGCATGCTTTTGAGTGAGTGCATCTCTGTGCCATTGTACATTCCTTTAGAGGACCAAGGAGGCTATGGAGTGTTTGCTGCTGTTGGTCTTCTTTTTTATTACCTTGAGACAGAATCTATCACTAAACTAGGAGTTTGCTATTTTGCCTAGAGTCACTAGTCAGTGGGCTCCTGGTGGCTTCCTGTCTCCATTCCCTAATGCAGTCAGGAGAAATAATATGCAATCAAGTCTGAGTTTTTACATGGGTGCTGGAGATTTGAACTCAGTTTCTCATGTTTGTGTACCAAGCACGTTTACTTTGTAAACATCTGTCATCCCTGAAGTAGAATCTTCATAGTTTCCCTTGACAGCCTACTCCTCTTCTCTTCTCTGCCCATATTGTGTTTGTTGTCAAATGATGTCATACTTACCTTTAACATCCATCAAATAAACTCACACCAGTCCAGACTTATTACCTCAAACACACATTAGACTGTAATTTTATCAAGTTGCCATCATTGCTTTGTTCAGCCACAGCTTTCTCTCTCTCTGCTGTCAAGAACTTGACTCCCACTGATGTACAGTGCTGGAGTAATCTTTCCAAGATGCAAAGCCGTCACATCTCCTTAAAATCTTCAGTGAGTAACTAAGCCCCATGCTTGAGGGACCTGCATGCTTCTCATACCCTCTCTCAACATCAAACACTTTCTCCCACTCTCCACTCCAGCCTCTTGGTTCCTGAAGGAACCTGGTACCACCTCCATCCCTTCATGACACAGGACATTGCATGTTACATGTGATGATGTGTTGCTTGTCTCTGTCTGGACCCTTGCTTTCCCCCATTTTATTTAATCCTTTAGAACTTTTCCTGGGCATTGCTTCTTTAAGGAATGTCTCATTTTTTTGACTCTGTCGCATTAATGATTTTTTATTGTATGTGCGATTATATGATTAATGGTTGTCTTCTTGACTTTTATTCCCTGAGAACAGATCACATGTTGATATTAATCATTCTTGTGTCCCTGATACTCAATGATTTTTTGGAAAGATAGTCATTCAGCACATTTCTGCTAACAGGAAAGTTGATCAGTTTTTCTCTTTCTTTGCAGATTTTCCATCTCATTAATAATGACCATTTAGAGGAGACAGAGTAAAGGATATTTGCATGATAAATATTTCTAAATTCAGGTCGGAGACACAGAGAGCAGCAAGAATGGGTAATTTTAAATTTAAAATATTATTTATAACATTATAACATTCATGCTTCACAGATTAAACAGTTAAAATAGCTACATTACTGTTTCTTATTTCTCAAATAATAACTGTGAGCTCACTTAAAAAGACTGACTAAAAATATCCCTCTTATTTCCATTTTTAGAAGAACGTTACACAGGAATTTTAGAGGAAATGTCAAAATTAATCTTGGAAAATATGCCAAAGGCTGAGTAAGTATTTTTGTGGTAATCAAGAGTTTTGAAATCATGTGTAATATTCCCCTTTCCTCTAGAGATATTTGACTTTATATTGATGTGTAGCTGCATCTGTGTGTGTGTGTATGTGTGTGTATGTGTGTGTGACAGAGAAAGAGAGAGAGAGGGAATTTGCATTACATACATGATAGAAGTATATGTAATTGTATGCAAATATGTATTCAGCACTTTAGGTTGTTAATGTCAATGAAATAATAACAACTGTACTGTTTGGGGGTATTATGTTATTCATATGAGCTTTGTTCCAACACTTTTCTTTTTTAGCTATTCCAGTTTATTCAATGATTTTGTTGAATCTGAGTTTTTTCTGATTGACGGAGACTCCTTGCTTGTCACGTGTGTGTGTGAGAAGTCGCTAAAGCCAGGGCAGAGTCTCCACTTCTTCTACCTGGTTGAGCGCTACCTGCTGGATGTCATTAGCAAAGGAGGACATTTTGCCATAGTTTTCTTCAAGGTAACATAGACCACCTGAGCTTTTTATCCTCTGAAGACTGAAAACAGAGTTCATTTATATGATTAGTTAGAAACAAGGAATTTTGTCGCTGAAGCTGGCCTTAAACTTATGATGCCCTTGCTTTTGCTTCCCAAGTAAAAGGATTTAGGGTGTGCACCACCACCCCTTGCTATAAATAATTTTTTATAAGATTTTATAAACATTTTCACCACTGACTGCAGAGCAAAATACATTTTTTAAAGTTCAGAAAATGAGATGTAGCCCAAGGCAAGGAGGTTCAGAGTTGGAAGCCACCCGATCCTCACTTAGTGATTTGATGAGTAGTTTAACCAACCTGGAAAGACCTTAAAAAAAAAAAAAAGATCTAGAAATGCAATTTAGTGATAGAAGACTTGCCTAGTGTGTGAAAGGTTGTAGGCTCAATCTCCAGAACAAAAAATAAACAAAACAAAACAAAGTTAAACAATTTAAAGGGAAGAGGAGAACAAAGCAATTACCTAGCATTGCAGTGTTCTGGAATGAGCACAGTTAGATTGTTTGTAATGTGTAGTGATGGGAAACTTTAGTGGACAGAGTCACAAGAGTTGGTGAACTTCTGAACAGTGGCCCCACTGACCTCAGTTCTACTTCTCCAACTATAAGAACTACTTTGACTTCAAAACTCAGCAGGCAACTTATTTGAATACATTGTTAGGTGTATCTGAGCCCATGTGAACTCACTAATCCTATTTTGCTGTTGTGTGCTCTGTTATGAATAATGATGATGGAATATAATATTTGGTGTAATAAATAGAATTTTGATAAATTTAAATACAGGTATATCTACTGCTACCATATCCTCATTTTCCTATATTCAGGGCAGCTAATGCTATACTCACGGATTCTCGTGTGGATGTTCAATCAGTTTGCAGCTCACTATACTGTGTATTTCTGAGCATTGCTGACCAGCACCATTTTGTTCAAGGAAGCAGGATTCTGCTCTATGTTTACAATTGTTTTTACATATTTTAATCTACTAGGAAAAACCCTTGTTGTTTAAGAAATGTCACTGCATCTAGAATTATTCTTTAGAATAACATATTCTCCTTCAGCTCCCAATTCCAGAAAATTTATAATTACATATTATTATTTTCATAGTTATTTTTGTCCTTTGTCTTCTTGACATGAGGTTGGACAGGAGAATGATTAAAAGACTGGAAGACAAAGAGTAATGAACTCTGGGTACTATGGGCTTGCCTACTCTTAGGTTTAAAATGTGACATTTGTGATATAGAAAAATTTCAGGGTCAATTTACTGACTAAAGGACATTAAAAAAGAACACAACCCTTCTGTACCATGTTCCTTCAGTGACCTTAATGATATATATTAACTGCCTAAACTAGCAAAACACTAGTCAAATAATGTCCTTTGTCTCCTCCTCACAGGATGCTGAATATGCATATTTCAGAGTCCCCGGACTTCTTACACTGAGAACTGCTTTAATTATGCACCTTCAGAAGAATACTGCCATTGATGTTTGGACTGAATTTTCTGGATGCTTGTCAGAAGAGTGGAGTATTACCTTAAGTCAGAGTTGCCCTTATTTCTTAATTATTGCTGATGAAGGCCTGAACGACCAGCAGACACACCTTTTCAACTTTTTAGTCATTCAATCTTGGGCAGCAAAGGTCAACATCGCACTCTTCTCAGGGCAAACATCTGACATCATCCGTCTTTATGCATATTTTATGCAAAGCTCATATTCAAAGCAGCTGTTTTTCAAGCAGGTAATATATATCTAAAGACAATTTTCTAGAGATTCATAAGCAGTTCTAAATTAATTCAGAAGATAAGGCTCGTTAAGAATGCTTGCTAGGGCTGGAGAGATAGCTCAGTGGTTAAGAGCAATGCCTGCTCTTCCAAAGGTCCTGAGTTCAATTCCCGGCAACCACATGGTGGCTCACAACCATCTGTAATGAAGTCTGGTGCCCTCTTCTGGTCTGCAGGCATATACACAGACAGAATATTGTATACATAACAAATAAATAAATAAATAATTAAAAAAAAAAAGAATGCTTGCTAGTTTTGTACCCATGTCAGGTAGTTCATAACTGCCTATAACTCTAGCCCAAAGGGATCTGACAGCTCTGGCCTCTGTGTATTCTGCACTTACAAGCACATACCTACATAACTACATATATGCATGAATACATACAGAGAGTCAGACAGATACATATACATACACACAAAACTAAAAATGAAACAAATCTTTAAAAAATAGCTATCTTGATTCAATATTGACTCTACCCATAATACAGAATCTATCTAGTTTCAACAGGATAATATATAGGTTAATAATAATGATAATTAATAGTGATAACATATAGTAATTTGCTAATTAGTTCTTATTGTATAATAGTTCTTAATACTTAAAAATTGGTATATTTGAAAACTAATTTTTTGAATTTTTCAGAGTAAAGCACATTTACTAACTTAATAAATAAATAAATAAATATAGTTTGCTTATTTTTCACTAGGTGAGGTGAGTTCTGCTATGAATATCTTTCCATAGAGCAACAAAGTAGGTTTAGAACCGATTAGCATATGTGTGTCTTTGAGAATTGCATCATGCTCATTATCACACATTTACATATATGCAAATATACTTATTTTGCTTTGTTAGGATTCCTATCACTAAAGTGTTCCTAACCCTGAATGCCAGCTATGAAGAGAAACAAGCCGGGTTTTATTTTTACATTCAAGGCAAATATTAAATATTGAGTTTATGTTGTGACTCTTTCTTTTTGTGGACTGTGTTCAACTGGGTAGCTCATGTTGGTCTGGAACTCACAAAGCTACAACTCCTCTGCAGCTATGGGTGCTGGGATTAAAGGCATGAGCTACCACACCTAGTCCAAGGTTATAGCATTCTGTTGATAGCAGTTTCTGAACCTGAGAAACCTTACAAATATTCTGCCTAGAACACATTTTAATGCAGAATTTTATTTATAAAATAATTTATGCCTCAATTTACTGAAATTCACCTTAAAGAAACGTTTTTACATTAACTGGTGTGAGGAGTACTTAGAATTTAAAATACAATGAAATATAGCTTATGACTCCCCTTGTAGACTAGTGGAAATGCCATGGAAACTGTTGGCGATGGCTGTTTCCAGTACCGTAGATGCCCAGGGAGAGAGGATTCTAATCTCTTCTTAGGTGCTTGGTTGAAATGTGTCATAGTGAAACACACTGAATTTATGTCATTTGTATCTTTGTGGAACTGTTAATATCAGGAGCTATATTGCCAGACGAGATAGCCAAGTGCTTCCTGGAAGGGTTTCCAAGCCTTGCTGACCATCCTCGATCACAACAGGGTAGATTTTAAACTCAGGACTGCATTGTAATATGACTATTTCTTCAATTTCTGAGTTCTGTAGCTGTAAAACAATGATGTATTTATGACAATTTATAATATTTTGTTTTGCAGTTTGAGAGAGAGATTATGATTGATTACAAAACCCTGATTCAACAGTTAGAAAAATATAGAGACCTAGATTTAACAACTCTATTTGGAGATTTGACATTCAATAATATGGTGGAAAAGGTAATAGAACTTGAAAAAAACACTCTTTAGTTGAACTTTATTTTTAAAAGTGTGTGTGTGTGTGTGTGTGTGTCTGTAGGTCTGAGTACAACCCTGTGTATCACTGCTAATGTTTTACCTTGTTTGAGACCAGCAAACTTCGATTATTTCTCTAGTCTAATGGATATAGTAACAGGTCTCTTGTAGCAGTGGAGAGTGGGAGAGATACTAGAAATAGTTCCCCTATTTCTGGTTTAAGAAGAAATGTTTCTGTTTCTTCCTATTAAGTAGGACTAAGATAAAGATGTGTCTAGTCTCTGATGTAAAGAAGATGACCCTGAGCTTCTCCTATTGTTTAGACCATGAATACAGTAGTATAACTATACCACAGTACTGTTGTTTTGCCCTTAGTTTTATTGATGTCATGATGCATTTGCACATTTTTTAAATATTCCATTCCTGGTATCTATATACTTCATCATGGTGAATGGTTTTGTTAATATGATTTCCTGTTGAATTTTTGCCTTGGATGGAATCAGTGATACTTTAATGTAATTTCAGTCTTTTTACTGTCTTACATTTATTTGTAGCATTTTATGTGCTTACAGAAAAGAATGTTCAGGCTTTATTTTTAGTATTCTGAAATCCGGTCTAAACCAGAGGAATTATCCAATCTGTGATAATTTTGTAAATTTTTCTGCCTGAAACTTGGCACGTATTTGTTGGGATGGTTTCTTAGTCACTTTACCTGCGATGCGGATGTTGGTGTATTTAGGCCTACTATGAAGTAGGTTTCGGTCTCAGTGTCTCTTCTGCCTTTAGTTTTGTTTTGTACATCTGTGATTTCTCTTACTTGTTTAATAATGTTTGTCTAATTTCAACTTGAGTCAATATATATGTTGACTAGATATATAAAATTTTATTCTCTTAGGCTATGATTTCATCATTTACTTTCTTCTGATTTTCTTGTTTCTTTTTATCTACTTTTTTAGCAGAGCATTTAATTGCTCTATTTTCTCACTTTTGGTATTAAACATTTCTTAGTGTGATATGTTTTTCTCTGAACACTGCTTTCATTACATGACAAAGATTTTTATATAGAGACAATAATTTTCAATGTATTCCTTAGATTATCATATTTAGTGATTTTATTTTACTTTTAAATGGTGCCCTTAACCACCACCCATAACTCCAGTTATAGGGGATCCCATGCCATTTTCTCACATCTGTGAACACAAAACATTTATGAGGGGCAATCTTCTGGGCAGGCAATATACTCACACCTTAAAGTAAAATGAATAATTAAAAAAATTAAAAATTTCAGATTAAAGATTACTTTTAAAAATAGCATTTACATACCTATGGCAGATTCAGTACTTCTTATGAAGGCTCTAATTCACTCTTTAATAATATCAATACTTTGTATTTCTCATTAGGTTGTAGAATCTGTCTTTGGTCCCTGCCAGTCTTGAGGCATCACAAGTGTGGCCGAGAATTTATAAATGCTCCAGAAAGAATATATTATTTCCGCCTTACACATTTCATCACTGTTGTTCCCAGTACTACTATTTTTCTTTTTAACTGATGCAGAAGAGGAGATTTTGTGCAAAATAACTATAAAAGCAACACATACATTCAGAAAGTTGATTACCATGATATGTGTTGCTTTAAATCATGTGTATTACCCACAAAATTATATATCAATATAATTTAAGAAAATACAATATAGGAACCTGAAGTGTTACAATATTATTTTTATGGATATATGGTATTTCTTGAATGCGGAGCATTTAAATTGTTTGAAGATTTTCTTTTCCAAATAATTCTATGATGAACGCCTTGGTGCACACATCTTTTGGCAGATTTTGGATTGTTCCTTTAGGTTAGATCTCTAGGATTTGAATGAAAAGTATCAATATATTGAATGACAAATGTATTGTGATATGCCTTTGCCCGTTCATAACTTCATTAGCAGAGTATTAGGACTGACACCCCATGATTTCTGGTGCTGTCTGTCATTAAAGTAGTTAAAGATGAAAAAATGTGTTGATATTATCAAAGAAAAATGTAATTTTATACTACTAAAGAATATAAACATTTTTCCATTTTCTCATTATTTGGGTTTCATTAGAGAATTAGCATTTAAAGTCATGAATTTTCCTGTTGATTTACAGATTTTTATGCATGTATTTATTAAGAGTTTTCTCAGAATATTTTAAAATAATTTTACCACCCAAAAATTGTGTTCATAATGTTTTTAGTGGAAATAGCTACAGTTTCCATATGTTCATATGGACTCATTTCTTACTATGTAATCGCTTATGAATAAATACAGTTCTCTAATTGTCATGACGTGTTATAATTCTCTGTGGTGACAGGCTTGTGAGACGATGTCTCTGCTCAGGCAACTCTGGCCAGAAGGCTCTGACATCCGGCGAGCCCTTTGTGTCACTTCCTGCTCCCTCTTCTTGGAAATGTACCACAGCTTCTTAGAGAACAGAGAGAAGAAAGCCTCCAAGAAGATGAGCAAAGTCAAACAGGTGCGGTTGCTGCAGTGGGATGCACTTGTGCTTTCCTACTCATTGCTTTCACCAACCATTTCCCCACGTGGCACTGGGTTCTCTCTTGTTTATATGAACAGCAGAAATAGAATCCCTGCAATTCGTGTCATATAGGAATACACTGTTCCATGACTTAGTGTATTACCTACATGTGCTTCACATAGGACATATGTGGACTTCATCACCTGCAGACAGGCAAAGGAAGAAAAAACCTGCTATGCTACTGTGCTTTGGGCTTTTTCTGTGCACAGTTCATGATATGCTCAGGAAAGCATTGTTATTTCTATTCCACCATCAAAGCACAGACTTTCGGTTTTTGAGAGTAACAGTCCTCCAACCCAAGGTGCTAAATAGTAATGTAGTTTGGATTAAGGTTTATCTTGTGCAAATTTCTCAGTGACTTTGAAAGATAGGCTCACACAATGGTACCCTACTGGCTGGGGAGAGACTACTGTTCTTAGTTTTATTTATTGCAGAAAAGATCAAGAATCTGGTAGCCAGTTGAGATTTAGCTATGACCAAACAGTCATCTCTGCATATATGTTCTCATGGACACTAATGTATACAAATGTGCACATTCCATTTTATACGCTATCTCTGCATTATGGAGTCTCAGATTATGAATTCTATCAACTTTCTTGATTTCAAAAATGAACAAGGACCAGTTTTTAATATTTCACTTTGCAGTAGCTCATTAAATATACTTTTTAACGAGACCTTTCTGCATGATTAGACCTCCAAATTAATTCATCCCTAAATCATGATAGTAAGTCAAAATTTTCTCTTTGGAACTTCTAAACATTGGACCCTCTCTGGCATTCTAGGAGCATCCCATTGAAGTCTCCTTGCTCCCCAACAGGCCAAAATGTTTACCAATAGCAATGGTGTCCCTGTCCCATGATGCTAAGCATATCTACTTATTTACCTCTGTTCTTATCCTGCAGTTACAGCTTTGAGCTACATTGTCACTCTGTTGTCCTCATGGAAGCCGTTCACAATATTGCCTTCAGAGTAGGTTGTTAAAGACAGAAGGGAGAATGTAGCATATAGCTCCACCCACTCAAGGTCCCCTGGAACCTCCCGTTCATCACCTAGTTTATTAGTTTAAATCTAGATTCCCTGAAAATACTGACTAATGCCTTACACCCTTTCCCCTCTTTCTCAAACATGTTTAAACACAGTCTTGTTTCGTGTAAGTACTGTCTCAGAAATAGAGAATGTGTAAATGTGAAATTCCCACCTAAAGAGCTTAGCTACAAAGTTCCGGCTTCTGCAGATTGAGTGTGTAGTATCCCAGCCTGCCGCTCTCTACTCACCTTCTTTACTTTCTACAGGAACAAGGTAGATGTTTAACCCTGAAGGACGTGGAAGACTTCTGTAAGCTCCATTGCCTCAGTGTGGTTTTTCATCTTCATCTACCTCTTTCTCAAAGAGCCTGCTCAAGATTTGTCACTTCTGATTGGACTAAAGACCTCAAGACTGTCTTTAAAATGGTAAATATACTCACCTTTCACTTATACTTTTGTTTTAACTACATGATACATATAAAATACATTAACCTTCAAACAGATTTATACAGGGTGGTGTTAAGTTTTGAGGTATTGTTGGCGTTAAATTTGATCGGCTTGCTTAAGTCAGTCACTTGACTAGTTTTAACAATCATATTAAGTGATAAAATTGTTATTAATAACAACCATCATGGCATGCACCCAAGCCAAAGAGGAGCTACTTGACACTTTCTTTCTTAAAATTCTTGTCAGTGTGAGGTTTTGTGTCATTTATGAGAAAGTCCCTGGTGACCAGCATCTTCTTCATCGAGAAAGAGCTGAAGAAACAGATGCAAAGCTTTATTATTTTTTCCCATTGTAGATTATGGATACAGAGATTTTGAAGACCTTAGGAGACCAGAAAGCAAAAATCTCTCCAGAGTCTTCTGTGCAAATCAGTGCTAGAATCTGCTAACACTCCAGTTTATTCTCTTCATTTTAAATGAACAGATTTTTCTGTTTTTATAGCATGGAAAATATTCATATACATTTTTCTTTTTGTATTTTCTTACTTTCTTTATAATATTGGATGCTATCATCTTTAATGACTACCTGTTGCATCTTGCAGTATATATTTACTTACATAAATAATATTATATGGATATATTTGTGTATTTACACATATATTAGCCATGTAGACTTTCTTTTAGGAATCTGAGATAAATAGTCAAGAAAAGTGTCTTATGCCCAAAGAAATTCAGAATGTGCTCTTCTGACCTGGTGATGGAGTGAGATGAATACCCTTCATCATTCCACCCTAGCTTTTCCAGACAATTATATCTTTTAGTGAAGACATAGACTGAATGTTCACACTTACTGTGAAGGAAGAACTAGAGTACTTTTGAAACCAATAGTTAATAGATCTAGCCAAGTTTGCAAGGGTTTCTTTTAAGAAGTTATTTGACCCAAGTCTTGAAGGATGGGTAGCAGGGTGGACAGACTGGAAACCAGATTGTGGGAGACGATGCACTGTGTGTGATTGTCCTAAAAATATCACAGCCAAGGAACTGAGGTCCACTCATTGTATCAAGGACAGAAAACTATAGGGTTAGTGATGAAGCTGATGTAGTGGGCAAGAGACAAATCAGGTAGCATCCTGTAGGTCAGGGTAGATAAGTTCATCATACGTTCACTGAGTGCCTACTAAATGGTTTTTATGTAGGCAAATGGCACTTTTTTTTTAAAAGCATTTTTTGACTTTGAATGTAGACCACACAGTGTAGATACAAAACTGGATTTGGGGGTATTAGAGGAAGATTCTGCCACCTTCCTGTTGATGGTGTTAGAGACTAAGGAAGAGCTTTTGAGCTCTCTGCACTATACTCTGAATATGCTTCTACAGTAGCACTCTGAAGAGTGACTTAAGTCTGCCTGGAGGCAGCACAGCTGCATGAAGAGCGTGCCTTTCTTACTCAATGAGGAATAGCACTTGCATAAATGCCCCTGTCTCAAAGTCGAGTATGGGAGAATTGAAGGAAATTCATGAAGTGTATTGATTTGACTGTGGCTAAAGTGGAGATTAAGTCATATTAATTTTACTTGATAATGCTTGTATTGCATTTACCATATTAGCATAATGTGACCTGGGGGTAGGAACTGTAAGTAAGGAATAGGACACATGAGTGATGGTTCAGTTGGTAGAGGATGTGCCTTGGAAACCTGAGAATCAGACTTTGATCTTCAATGGAGAACCATGTAAAACATCAAATCAGGTGTGGCGATGCTCACTTGTAATTCCAAAGATAGGTAAATGGGAAGATCACTTGTTCACCATCCATCCTACTTGCTCAAGCTCCAGGCCAATGAGAGACCCTGTCACATTCATAAAGTGGGTTTTATGAGGCAAAGATTCCTGAAGTCATTCTGTGGCCTCTGTACACTGGCACACACCCATACCATGCTCATATCCATACATAACAGGGTCAGGATGTATTTAATATGTGCACTGGTGAACATTCATAGCTGCTGCAATGGAATTTCTACAGAGTTCTATGGTGTAGACATGGTGAAGGTGTCTCTGTGTAGGTTCTACTGATTCTTGAGAGAAAGTTCTGTATCCTAAACCCCATAGGAGGACATTCCTCTAGGTGTTTTGTTAGAGCCTAAGGGTAGCAGGCTCTGTGTGACTCTGTTATTAATGAAAGATAGGAAGACTCCACTTCTCAATTCCATTTTTATTTAAATTCTTTAATATGGGTCATTTTAGGTTAATATATCTATTGGTATCTGCAATTAAAATAAACATTGTGGCACCAGTAATGTGCTTTGACTTTTATAATTAATTTATTTCTCAGTTATATTAAATTATTGTGTCAACTTTATGTAGTTAAGTCTGGTCCACAATTTGGAGCTGGCATGAATGCAGCAGGTGTGATACAGACTTGAATGGAAGCCTCCTTTGCACAACTTTATCAATGAAGATTTTCTGACAATTTTTAAGACACTGGGATGTGGTTTAGGTTAAAAGACACTATAAAAATATCTTGAAATATTTGGCAATGTTCTAAGATGGCCTGGCAGGAGATACCTGATAATTTTAGTTGATCAGAAACAGCAGCTTCATTCTCCTCTTTATGTTGGGAAGCATTAAGTTTTAATACTCACTTGGGAGCCTCTCTGTAAACCATACCATTGAGGAAGACTCATGTCTACTGTGACCAGATGTAAGTGCTATTTGTGCAGACATTCTGTCTGTGTTATGATGGACTATCACGGTGCAGCCTTAAGTTGGTGGAGACCTATCAACATTGGTGGATGGGAAATGTTTTTTCTTTCTAGTACCCTTAGCAACCCAACATTGAGAACACAAAGTAAACAACGAAACCTAAGTGAATAACAGAAGCACATTCAAAAGCTGAAGAAATATGTAGTTTTTGAGATTTTAGATCACAATGGGAGGAAACAATGAATAGTAAATAAATAAATATTTCTTTAATAAAAAGTTGTGTTTTTTTTTTGTTTTTTTTTTTGTTTTTTTTTTTTTTGACAAGATCTTACTGTGTAACCCAGGTTGGTCTGAGACTGACTGTGTAACATAGACTGGCCTTAATCTGGCAGGCATCCTCCTGCCTTAGCCTCCCAAGGGCTGGGATTATGTGCAGCTAAATTCATTTTTGAGTCAGTTTTTATTTTATATAATGCTTTAATTTTTAAGGAATAATATAATTCTCATTTAGACCAAGTGGGTTTACATTCTAATGAGAATTCGGACAGTCTTGTCATCTGCCTTTCATTTGGATTATAGATGTGTATGGGGTAATTCTACGTATTACTGTGGACATGAAAGCTGTCAATAACTTCTTCTTTTTTTTTTTTCTTCCAGAAACAGTGGTGCGAGTATTTCATCCTAAGTAATGTGCACATGATTGAATTTTGGAGTTTGGATTTACTTCACCTTTCTGATTTTAGTGATGAGCCTTTGTTGAAGAATATTGCTTTTTACTATGAAAATGAAAATGCAGAAGGTATCAGCTTACTATATAATACACATCACCTTTAGAAAGTTCATGAAGAATTTCAAGCTTCAAAACCATTTTTTTAATGACTATTGTATAAATAGTAATTATTTTCCAGTTTCCCAGTCTTTATTTATAATTTTTATTTGTGACAATCAGAATGAATATAACAATTCAAAATATTTTTCAACTTATTATTATTCCATAGTTATTTTTGTTAAAAGTGTATGTTCATGTGTTTGACAGTTCGTAACAGTTTGTTTTCATGCATGGCATGTCATGTTTATTTATAAAATTGCTCGTGAATAGAAACATTTCACTTTATTAGATATTTAGGGATTTTAAGTTTCCAAGAGATAATCTTTATACTTTCTTATGTAATTTGTTTATTTGGTAAAATATTTTTCTTGTGCTTTTATTGCCAAAGTTTAAGAAAACCCATTTTGAGAAAACAGTGCTTGAGTGAGTAGTATAGAAATATCTTTGACATCAAGATTTTGTCCTCTCATATTTTAGGAATGAAATTATTTAGCTACTTTGAAAATAATGATTCTTTGTTAATTTTTTATTTTAGTTTTATTAAATGTTATTGGTTACAAAACTATATCTGGTATAATATTTTTATCATCTTAAAAATAATTAAATCTCTGCTGTTGGTTATCATTAGTTAAGACATAAATTTTAATATTAAGTTTCAAGCAGAAATACAAGATATGTTTTAATAAGTTCCATGGCATTGTCCACAGCTTTGATCTTTTTCATTTAGATTCAGTGGGAAGCTCACTGAAAATTCCACTGTTAACATCGTAATTCAGAGCCTAGTGACTTTAGTGATATTTTGTGCTTTAATGCATGTGTCAGTGCTTCTAAACAGTGTATTTTTAATTGTTATCCAGGCCTGGATTTGAATGTAGGAGATGTCATCATGAAGGAGTATGTACATCTCTGGGACACAGTGTCAAAGTTGGTGGGAAAATTTGAAGTGGGAAATTCATTTCCTTTGAGAACAACAGAATGCCATTTTCTTAAAAAGACACCATCACCAGTCAAAGGTAACTGATTCCTAACTTAAATGTCATTTTCTTTAAACGATCCCATCGCCAGTCAAAGATAACTGATTCCTATCTTAAATTGAGGGGAAAAAAAACCCTCTTGGAAACTCCAAGGAGAAATTGTTTTCTAGTATTTGTGTGTTTGAATAGTTGTCATGTCCATGGGGTGGTGTGCTTTGACTAATATTGAAATTTTATATGTTGTTTGTAATTAATATTGCCATTTTAAAAAGTCAAACCATATGCAAGTGAATTCTCTTTCTAGCAATGTGACCTCTGTCAACAAAAATTTTCAATATCCTATTACATCATGAGGACTCTTCTCCAAATAACAGAATAGGGGAATCCTGTAAAATAACTGGGGAGGCTGAGACCCATCTACACCAGCATAGAGATTAGCGCAGTAACATATTCAACATCTGTGTTGTATAGAAACAAAGTAAACAGTAGACTTGTGTTGGGAAGAGTAAGAGATGCTAAAGAATAAAAAGAAGCCAGCAGCCACCTTAGAAAGTCTTTACCCAAATCAGTGCATTTGCCTTCTCTGTACTGCAGATGTACAGAGTGTCTCTGGTGACAGACACAGGAGAAGAGACCAGAACCAGGAGGTGGTAGAACTGACAGTCTTCAGAAAGCCAAGGTCCATAGGAGCAAACCTCACAGGTTAGCCCCTCCCAGACCTGCCTTTCAGTGAACAGAAATAACAAAGAAGTCACACTGTTTCTGCAACATAATAAATCACTCTTGAGAATTTGGAATTTAAATTGTTAGGCCACAAGGCCTCTCTGATCCAGTAAATGAAAGTGATCAGAAAGATCTGGCAAATTATTTTAAGGAAGAAATCATAAACAATTTTATAGGATTATGTGTCAAAGATGGATGTTGATAGAATTCACAAAAGAGTCAAGAAATAACTAAGAACACAATTAGCTGTGTGTAGGCAGAAGCTGCTCATTCGTTCCAGTCCACTTAGACCCAAAATAATCACACAGAAACCGTATTATTTGCAATACTGTTTGGTCAATAGCTTAAGCATATTTCTAGCTAACTCTTATATCCTAAACTAACCTATTTCCATTAATCTGTTAATTAATGCCACGTGGCTGTGGCTTACTGGGTAAAGTTCTGTTTGGCATTTGTCTCTAGTGGAGCTACATGACTTCTCTCTGACTCTGCCTACTCTCTCTCTCTCTCTATGTGTATCTCTTCTAGCCTGGCTATGTTCTGTTAAGTCATTGGGTGAAAGCAGCTTCTTTATTAACCAGTAAAAACAACTCATATAAGAAGGACTTCCCACATCACTTCCATTTTTCTGTTTAAATAAAAGGGAAAGTTTTAATTTTAACATAGTGAAATTACATATAACAAGACAGGTATGAAGCAAGAATTATAGTTACAATGTTTATATCTACTTTATCTTTTACCATAACTAAGGAAAACTATAACTATAACTTTCTATTTTTCAACTCCATCAAAGACTCCAGAGGGATATAATATTGTGTGCCAATCTGTTGTAAGAGGCTGTTTGTTCATTTCCTGGCCACCCAGACTCCCAAAATAATCACACAGAAACTATATAATTTAAATCACTGCTTGGCCAATTATTTAACTATAATTATTAGCTAGCTCTTATATCTCTGGTTAGCCCATTTCTATTATTTTATATTTTACCATGAAGTTTGTGGCCTACCAGGAAGCTTCCAGCTGACTGTCCCCTCTGGTGGCTGCACAGAGTCTCTTGACTCTGCCTTCTTTCTTGCAGCATTCAATTTAGTTTTTTCTGTCTAGCTCAATTCTACCCTATTACAGGCCCAAACAGCTTCTTTGTTAACCAATGGTATTTACAACATACAGAGGGGAATCCCACATCAGCTGTGGACTTAGAACTGATAAATTCTGTTTTTATAATCATCATAATTATTATGTACCCTCTGAATATAATCTTAAAACATTTAAGAGAGATTAAATGTAAAATTAGAAATGAGAAAAATAATAAAATCTTTAAGACTATTTATTTGCATAACCAAACTTGTAGAAATAAAAATACTGAGCAGGTTTAAAAGTTGATTGGATATTAATAATGGGGTTTTGGTTCCATAAGTAAATAGAAAAAGAGTCACACTTAAGGTTGGAGAAATCCTTCCTTCATAGGTAGAGTGTCCTAGCATGTGTGAAGTTATGCACTCAGTTTCCTGCACAAGAAAACAGAACAGGTGAAATATACCATTGTGAGAAATGACAAAAGCTAGTCACAGAAAGAAAAATACAGTGTGATGCCATTACATGCACAGTCTAAAAAAATACATAGAAGTAGAATAAAGTAAATAGAAAGTTATTGAGGAAACAGTGTTGGGGATGGGGAAATGTAGGTCAAAGGGTACGCATATGGAAAATAAATATATGGAAGATAATAGGTCTGTATTTGATGTACTTGATGAGGCTACTGTAGTCTATGAGGACTAACAGTAATCATATATTTCATAATAAAAACTGGAGATTTGGGAAAAGAAAAGATTTTAGATAAATTCAACACCCTCCACAGAAACCTACAAGGACATATTGATAATATTTAGTATAGTGGGCATATTAATTTTCCTGGGTGTATTATTAGTTTACTCTGTGTATCCTTTTGTTTTCATGGTGTGTGTTTCTTCAGATAAGGTATTATGTAGTCTGGACTAGTTTTGAACACACAAAATAGCTGGGAATGATTTTGAGTTCCTGATCCTCCTGCCTCCTGCTAAGAACACAGGCATGCACCCCCAGGCCCAACTGAAACTATGCATCTCTCTCAAATTATCTATCTATCTATCTATCTATCTATCTATCTATCTATCTATCTATCTATTATCTATGTATCTATCTATGTATCTATCTATGTATCTATCTATGTATCTATCTATGTATCTATCTATCTATCTATCTATCTATCTATCTATCTATGTATCTATTATCTATGTATTTATCTATCATCTATCTATTATCTATCTATCATCTATCTATCTATCTATCTATCTATCTATCTATCTATCTATCTTCTATCTATCTATTGTCACACAGATAAATGTTTCAAAATAAGTATATTAAGTATCATATATATATATGAAATAAATATAAAATTAAAATTCAGCATAGAGGATATTAAAAGACATGGAGACTAAAAACCAACCTTTGGTTCATATGGAAACTTGGAAAGAAAGAAGGAATTGATGGGAGTTGAATGATGTTTAGAAAATAATGACCTAACATTTACCTGCATTAATCAAGACAAATTTTATACATTTAGGATGTTAAATCAGGTAAGTTAAATGCAAAAACACATTAAGCCAGAAGAATACACTCCCTTGACACACGAAGGGAAACTGCAACATGTAAAAACTACAGAACATCTCATAGGATTCATAATTAACTCTAAAGGAAGAATTAACTCTAGAGAATTAGTCAAGTGACAGATTTCTCAGTAATGATAAAATTCAGAATGTTCAGAATTATATGTGATTATTAAATTATATTAGGGTAGAGGATATTTGCAGAAAAACAAAAAATGGTTTAGTCATAATAACATAATAACATCTTTAATATTGTAGTGAGTTTCAGGAAAAATGATTTTAGAGGAAGTAGCAAAAGAAATGTTTCCTGAGAATTCAGGATACATACATACGTGTGTGTGTGTGTGTATTCTTTTCTTCTATGACAGTGAATCCCACCTCACAAAAGAACACTGGAGCAAGGAGTTTACTGTAGCAGTCAGAGAGTGGTTCAAATTAGGTTAGGGCAGGAAATGAAGAGCACTCTGCAGAGCCTGTCTATGAGCAGGTTTCCACTTTGGAAGATGAGGCTAACTGGGAACCTTCGAATGAAGTTCATACTATCTTGGAAACATCTCTTGCAAATAACAAGAGAGCTGGGGTATCTATTTTCCAGTTGCTGTTATAACTTTGACTGAGGGTCATTCTCAGAGCTTCTAGTTTGATCTCTGTGGTTTCAGGGAGAAAAGTACTTAACCTACCAGTTACAGAATGTATCCTGGGCAAACACAAGAATAGATAGCATCAGGAGAATTATGAACAATACGTTAAATAAAAATTATTCACTAGCCAATTATCATAGCTATAAGATGTGTCTGATCTATTTATTATCTGTCTATCTGTCTTTCTGTCTATCTGTGTCTGTCTGTCTGTCATCTATCCATAACCTACCTACTTATCATCTAGTTGTATATGTCTGTCTATCTGATCTAGCATTTTGTCACCTATCTACCTGTTTTTGCATAAGCATTTATATAAACCG
The DNA here is from genome assembly GCF_950005125.1 of Chionomys nivalis. Taxonomy (NCBI): domain Eukaryota; kingdom Metazoa; phylum Chordata; class Mammalia; order Rodentia; family Cricetidae; genus Chionomys; species Chionomys nivalis. The sequence continues at coordinate 18,242,488 of NC_080105.1, read as the reverse complement.
AAAGGAAGCTCAAAGGGAGTATTGTAATAATCTCAATCTCATGACCTTTGTTTTTCCCTATTTTAATTTATATTTGACACTATGTATGTGATCTTTCAAATTGTTATCTTTAGAATCTTTATCACTTATTAGACAAAAATAAAAGGATTAGACATTTGAACATAAGCACCACAGAAATTATCTATCATCTATTATTTATCTCTTTATCACCTATCAATAATCGCCATCTTTATCACAACGTATCTATCTAGATATACCTATTGACTCTCTAACCATTGAGCAACCTATTTTTCATCTATATACCTATTTGCTTAGTTATTATTAATTTATTTTCTATTCTATTATGTTCCTATAGTCTCAAAGTAGGAAATAGCTTTATGAGCAGGATTGGAATTAAAATATAAATGAAGTGAATATGAAATGTTTTTAAATGTGAAATTTTGGGAAACAATGTATTGTCTTCCTATCTGAAAATTTTACATTTAACTTGGTCATATTTACTTTTGTTTACAGAAACTTCCCAGAAAAAGATGCCAAATTTGGGTTTTATTCCAATGTCATGTGCTTTGGTTGATGAATTTACTGGTGACATTTTGAAAGACTTACCTTTCCTAAAGAGGTGAGGCCTCCGTATGTATTAATAAATACTTGTTTGGAATGAATAATAGCTATTTATTAAGAATAAGCCTTTGAGAAGGCTTTTTCTGAATAAACTACAGAAATATGACACATTAAGATAGTAAATTACATGTAATATGTATTTGGAGCATTTTGCCCATTGCCCATCTTTATTACATCTGTGTGATCTTAATTGGAGAACAAAGCACTCTACCCCTAACATACGAGGAATGTTTGAGAGTGTTGGAGACCTGAAGTGGTCCTGGCTTCTGAAACTTCTAAGAAAATGCTTTTTTGCATTCAACTACACATGTTGTATCCCAGGAAAAGGAGAGGGAACTATGGTTTTCAAAGTTATAAAATGTGTTGTATTTGGAGGCCTGGAATCTGATATATGCTTGTGTTTCTTTTTGTCTCCCAGTGATGACCCCATTGTTTCCTCGCTGGTTAAGCACAAGGAATTCGATGAGCTTGTGCACTGGCATTCCCACAGACCTCTCAGTGATGACTATGACAGGACAAAGGCCAATTTCAATGGTGAGCTTGCTGGTTCTGCTAAACTAGTTGAAATCTACATCTCTCTGGCCTTTATTTCAAAGTATAAATCACATTGTGAACTCAGATCAAAAGTTTTGGTGAAGAACATTCCACAGGGCATTCAGATAGACAACAGGAAGGATGTTAACAGAGATTTCTCCCTTTGTTTCCTGATGGCTATTCATATGGAGGGTGGAGGTGGTTTAGGCAGAGGAGTGCATATGTGATCTTTGTCTCCTAAGTTTGACACTGTGTTAAGGAAATAAGGCGTATAGTTTAAGAAATCTGGATATCATTTGAAGTGTAATATATAGTGATGAAGCTCTCAGCTCTACGACAGTGTCCAAGGATGAGGGTCTTTTTTTTTCCTATCTAATAATTCAAGGAACCAGAATACCTCAGATGGCTTTCTTCTTGATTTTGCCTACTGAAGCTTATTCACAGGGCACAAATAAGAAACACTTAGAGTCTGTCTCTAAAACAAAACAACCCCACTTAGAAAACCCAAAACACCTGGAAGAAAGGGTGTTCTTGGGCCCTTACTCTTTAATGCTAATCAGATAGATTCTGGAGGAGGGTCACCATTACCTCAGTTGTGTACCCAATGGTGTGCTCCGAGGGCTCCATCGATAGTCATACAATGGACAAACTCAGAGTCCTCATTAAAATTAATGAGTCAGAAATCAAAACAAAAATGTATGAGTTTGGGGAAGAGACTTTTATGGAGATGGGGGAAATGACAGGTTAGATTGGATCTAAAAGAGAATTGGGATAAGTAATTAGAGTGTACTATATCCATTATGAAAGAACATATTTAATCAATAAAATTAAATAGTATTCTTATTATTTGCTTTTGGAAACAAACTGTGAAAAATTGTCTTGAAAGTGTTTGAACTGCTGGGAGTTGTTGACCAGTAGTAGAAACCTTAAACTGCATGCATGATATCCTAGGTTCAATTCCATAAACAACACACACACACACATGTATGTATGTGTATATATATATATATATATATATATATATATATATAAATTTGAAAAATTGCTAATTTTGTAGACATTTTGAAAGTCATTCTATAGATGGGATAGCCCAATTGAAGACAATTTTAGTTAAGTTTTTGGGCAAACTGCTCAGGTAAAATTGCTATTGTATACTAGAAAGAATAGCGCCTGTTTATGGAGTGGTGTGGAGAGTTAGAGAGATGCTTCCGAGAAAGCCTAATCATTTTACATTTTAAGTTTTTTCTTCTTCAGAGTATACAAGAGATCCCCGTTATCTTAGAAGTGTGCAGAAATATCATGTTTTTCAACGATTTTATGGGAACTCATTAGAATCAGTTTCTTCTAAGCTCATCATAACTCAAGGTGCTAAGCTGAAGAAGGATTGCAGTAAGTCCAAGAGCACAAAGACACGTGTAAGTTTCCATAAATTCTATTATTAAAAACTCTTGCTACTGTTCTTTTTTTATTGATTTTATTGAGTTATGCATTTTTCTCTGCTCTCCTTCTTTCCTCTCCCCTTCTGTTCAACCCTTTCCCATGGTCCCCATGCTCCCAATTTACTCAGGAGAGATATTCTTTATTAAATTGGTGGTTCTTATTACTTTGATGACTTCTTTCCATCTTTTTTCTTATTTGGGTGTAGTGATTTGAATGAGATGTCTCCCATAGTCTCAGCATTTGAGTGTGTGGCTCCCAGTTGGTAGCACTGTCTGGGGAGGCTCAGGAAATTGCCCTTGCTGAAGGAAGTGTGTCACTAGAGGCCTGTTTGGAGAGCTTAAAGCCTTGCCATTCCTGCTTACAGTTTAAGACACAAACTTTCAATTTCTTGCTCCAGGTGCCATGCCTCTGTTCCGCCATCAGCAGATCTTAGCCCTCTGGAATCACAAGCTCAGATAAATTTTTTCTTCCATAAAGTTTCTTGGCCATGTCATTTGACTACAGCACAGAAAAGTAACACAAAGAACAATCATACTTATTATGATACCTGCTAGAAAGTCTAACTTCCATATAAATTATTATAGATGATCCTTTCTGCAATAACATCTACCTATTTAGAGAATCAAATAAAGCATTAAGTCAATGAAGGTTTGGTTTAAAATTTTGCAATGATATTAAAATATAGTTTATTAGCTAATAATAATCAGAATGTTTTTCACAAAATTCAGCAAAAATAAGCATACAACACATGGGTTTCTTTGCCTGACTTATACAGATTTTCTATGCTTTCTTCAAAGTATTTATATAATTAATGCTTTCACTTTTTTAAGGTATAAAGTTAATGCTTCATGATAGAAACATCATGATCATGTATGGAGTAGGAAGGTGACTAAGGTGACTCAGTAGGAAAGGTAACAGAAATGTAGTCCAGGAAAGAATAGCAGATGTCACTGCATGGAGACCTAAATGAATCTTTGCAAGGTCTCTTTGATGTTATTACATTTATCCTTTAATATATGACACTACATAGAAATTTAGAAAATTATCTATTGCAAGTCTTTATATTCATTAAGTTGTATTATTATGTTTTCAATCAATAGAGTCTTAATAAAATACATATTTTTATGACTACTCAAGTATGGGGTGATGGTCAAAATCATCTGAGCATACTTAAAATATTTCATCAAAAATTGTCAATTTGGAATAGTTCTTTCTTGTCATGAGTTGTGTTTCTTTCCATTTGGGCAGGAGACCAAGGCTGATATAATTGCTAGAGAGAATAAGAAGAGGTTGATTGCCAAGGAAGAACAAAGAGAAGAACAAAAATGGAATACCCTGTCATCTTCTATTGAGAAGGAGATGAAAAGTAATTTAAGCTCTGGGATGCAGAAGCTGGAAGAGTTTTTGAAATCATGTAAAAGTAACTCAGTAAAAGTTCAGGCTGAAAAAGTTGGGTTAATGGTTTGCTTGACAGCATGGAAAAAGCACTGCCGAGTTGAAGGTGTGTGGGGTGTAATTCGGGTGGCTTACCTTGATGAGTTAGAGTTCAAAGAGATGTAAAGACAACCGTCTGCGGGCTGGCCAAGAGGCTAGGGGCGCCGTCCCGGGTGCGGGAGGTGGCCGGTTCGGATCCCGGCCGTGTCTGTCTGTGTCTGTCTGCGCATGCGTGCCACCCATCCACCCATCCATATATATCAGAAAAAAAAAGAGATGTAAAGACAGTGTCTTTTCACCTACTAACTAGAAATTTGTATAGTAGAATTCATAAAGGATTCTTTCCTCTGTTTGTATCAATGAGCAATGGCATCTCAGAGAGGTGACCAATAGCAAAGACAAAGCATATTCATAAGCACAATTGGAGATAGCTTTAAACTAACTGCTGACCAGAAAGAGAGCATTGTTAGCAGAACCAATAACAGTGAGCCACAGCAAGAACCCATCATTTATTTTTGAGTTTCGAAGGATAAACATTTTCTTTAACACCAACCAAACAGACTTCAACACTGATCACCCCTACCATACAGACTTCTTCCAAAGTCAAAGAGGCAATTTCATGTACTCTCCTTTACATTTCTATGGAGGGATATAGCATAAACAAAGAAAGAGAACGGGGATGATAAAGATAATGTAGGACTGAATAGGTAGAGATGTGTAAACTGGTTAGAGGTGTACTATGTGCCTTAGCAAGTATTTGTCTTTCTTTCAAACCAAGACACTGAGTAAGCATGTGAAGCTGGATACTATCGATAGAGATCAGAATTTAGAGTGACTTAAAATATAGTGCTTATTCCATTGAGAGATTACTTGTAGGTTCTGCAGACTGATAGCAGAGTCCCAGCTGGGATTTCTGGAATCTTCTGTCCAGCAACAAGAAATTGGGCAGGACCCATGGTAGAAACAGAGGCAGTCTCTTAAGGAACAAAGATAATCTTTCCAGGAAAGGTCAGAAGTTCAACGTCCTTGTGCCCATGCCCAGAGTTGTGACCTTCTATAAGTCATTCACACAACTCTAGCTTACTCTCTATTTGCACACTGAAGTGTTTTCAGATTTATTATTTATCTGCATGTGTGTATGTGTCTGTGTTGAGTATCGACAGATGCAGGAAAAGGTGTCAGATTCCCTGAAGCGGGAGTTACAGGTTGTTGTGAGGCTTCTGACATTGTTTTTGGGAATCCAACTCTGTAAGAGTGGTGACACTAAAGAATCTATCCAGCTCCTTCTTTCTCCTTTAATGTACTTTCCTGGCCACAAAAATTTTATTCTCAGATATCCTTAGTCAAAACTTAGTCACAGGCAACTTTAATCACAAGGAGGACCAGGTAACACACACTTTTACCTAGGTATGTAGAATTCCCAATACCATACAGACATAAATAAGAAATCTTTGGAATTACATGGTGGACAGAGAAATCAAGAGTAGAAACTGCCACAAATGCCCTTCTCCTTGTTTTTCATACAACAAGAATTTACTTATCCTCCAAATTCAGTTCATAAAATATCTTTCCATAAAGCCTCTTTTAGCAAACAGATTCACTTAATGTCTGTAGTTTCTAGTGCTCAGTGTGGGCCAATCATATATCATATACTATGTAAGTGAACTGGATGTTCCTGGAGGTTAATTTACTTTCATTTACTTGGCATCCTCTTGTATAAGAGCTTTCAATATAGGTTTGCTAGCACTTGTTTAATAGGTGAGAGTGTGCACCAACTAAAAGAAAGTTGGAACCAAAACAGAAACGAGAATGAACATGTGAGCAGAGGGGAGAAACAGTGTGTGTGATGCTAGAGAATGGAGGGATTGTCAGAGTCTGGGTCTGATCGCTGGAAGAGATGGATTGCACTGAGTGAACAGGTTCGGTGCTTACATGCTGTAGCTCTCTGTGAACAATAGGGCTAAGTGAATGTTGCTAAGATTATAATCTTATGTTTAAAATCATGCAATTATTTTCTTTTAACAAAGGGGACATAGGAATATGAGACAGAGAAAAGCTTTCTAATTCACCATGAAATTCTATAAACTTGAATATTTTAATTATGAATTGTAAGACATTTATCTAGTCCTTTCTATTCTCAAACATCTGTTAATGCTAAGTAAGATAATTTCATAAATAGTAGTGTATAGCCTAGATGATTGTTCTTCATAAACATTTGTTACTTTGATAACTTTTATAACAATTTTATTATTTGCATTTTGTTCGAAGGTGAAACAAAAGACTTTAGCATAGCTGTTGATATGATGAAGAGAATTCACTCCCTGTTGGACAAACACTCTGAACTTCTACAGGAAGCAGATCGGAAACTGATAGCCAGATGTCTTGTGTGTTTAGGGTTTGATGAACTAGCAAATTCTTTGTATCCAACTCAGGTAACATATTGTAAAAGCTTCATTTTTACACAGCTGTAATTTGCTATACACAAAGCATCCTTCAAATACAGTGATATTTTTATGTTCATTTATCATAGAAAATACAATCTTGATTGATCCAACTACTAAATATGAGTTACTTAAGAATTAGAAATTTTTATACTAATTGACTAAATGTCAAATAATTTTTGCAGACTTAAAACTAACCCAATACTTAATTCTAAGAAAACAGCTCGTATCTATAATGGTGATGATGTAAATATGTCAGGCTGTAGCTACAAATATTAGAGTAAGCATTTGAAAATCTTGACATCTATTGATTTGCTTGTGTTATAAAAGTGGCAATGCCCACAAGATGGTTAAAGGGTGATTAAAATTGTTTTCATATAGCAGAAACTCAGTGACAAACATTTCAACATTTATATCATGGTATAACCTAAATTACTTTCAAAATATTCTTTTAAAACAATACAGGATGAAGCAGGTGACATAAAAATGAAAAAAAGGGATAAATATTCAGTTGGAATTGGGCCAGTTAGGTTCCAACTACAATATATGGGTCACCATTTGATACGAGAAGAAAGAAAAGATCCAGACCCGAGAGTCCAAGATTTTATTCCTGATACATGGCAGGTAAAAATATGAATAAAAATAATTATTATATTTTATAATCATGTAAGAATCATGGAATTTTGTGCATCATGGAATTTCTTATTTTTACAGCCTTCTCATTCTCTCTCTCTCCTCTCTCCCCCCCTTTCTTTCTTGTTTATTATTTGTATTTGTCATCTCTCTATGTGTGTGTTAGTATTTGTATTTTCCATGGATTTCATAATATTGAATTATTTTATTTAAAAGTCATTTCTGTTAAAGTTCATTGTTATTTAAAATGTCTCATTTGGACTAATATTTTCCATTTAAAGAAATTAAAAAATTTTCATTTACTATGCAGACCATTTTCTTGGTAAGGTGTTGGATGAATTCACATACACAGGGGTCAAAGTTTAAAGATGTCTGTGCTATACAGCTATTATCATTCTGTACCACGTTCCAGGTTTTCTGTCAATAGAATTTCATATGTAAAGAATATAAATACTCATGAACAAGTTTCTGTAGTTCAAAGAGTGGGAAAACTGCTTATATATTTTCTACCATTCTAACTATATTTCTGTAAACACACATAAGATAAATATTGATGGCTACAAAATTTGGAAGTAACCACTTCTACATATATATATATATATATATATATATATATATATATATATATATGATAACTTGAGCATTATTTACCTATAGAAATGCAAGTTTGTAGGTTCAGTCTGACTAGCTATTCCAGTCAGTTCAGATTTTGTAAGTCACTTTTCATTAATGTAGTGAAAAACCCAAGACACCCTAACTTTAATGTAAAGATACTTAGATGACTCCATGAGCCTAGCTTCCAGTGCCAGCTTGTGAACAAAATGACATCACACTGGGGTGGATCAGCTTGTGTGAGGAAGCCTAAGACTGAAAGCAAGAAATAGAGAAAGCTAGTTCGGCTGAGACCTTGTATATCAAAATTCTGATTTTTCCATGAGCAGGAGACCAATGTCTTATTTCAGTGTAGGCTAAAGGGCAGGAAAATTTATTCCTATTTTCCATACACCTTCTAATTTTTTCATGCCCTTTTCGTTCTGATGTGTGGCATGTGGGGAGGACGAGAATCACAGAATGGCAGGTTGTCATTTGAGAGTACCTTCCGTCTTCTGTCCTTCACATAGGTTGTTCATTCTTTTGACTACTCATCATCTTGATAAATGAAATAATAGAATGCAAAGACGATGCCCCCAAATAGTCACCCTTCAAGGGTAAGCAGCAAAATGAAGAATTCTTGCTATTTCTGTGCTTCAACCATTTGCTTACTGCCATAAAAATGTGTGTTGGCTGGTTCCAACAACCATACTTCTCTATAAAGCATTAAAAACTATCTTCCTAATAGTAATATCTTATTCTAACACTATTTCGAGTGTTTTTTTCTTTTGTACAAAAGAGCATGTTTTATTATGGTCCTTTTCTCCATAAATAAATACATAAATGTTGTGTATTTTGATCACATTTCTGTCAATACATCTTGCTTCACTGCCTTCCTCATTGGCTCCTTCTTTGTTCTGAATAGTCTCCCTGTCCTGTGCAGTTCTTTTTAGTTTTTCTACTCCATTTTCACACATAAGACTTATCTCTCAGCTGCTCAAAAGCAAACAAATTGCATCTTTTAAGAGAATGAGTCATCTATCAGAGTTTACTTTTAATTTTTCTATGTGTCTGCAGCTCTCTATCACTGAGGTTCAGAAAAAACAGAATGTTAAAGGAATGATCTATTTGGGTAGCATATGACTTGTTTGATTGATGCATATCATGGTCTGACCCCTACAGCGAGAGCTCCTGGATGTGGTGGATAACAACGAATCTGCAGTGATTGTTGCCCCAACCTCCTCTGGCAAAACCTATGCTTCCTACTACTGCATGGAGAAGGTGCTGAAGGAGAGTGACGAAGGCGTGGTTGTGTATGTTTCACCCACAAAGGTAGGAACCAGTGCATCGAATATTTTTCTTTATTCCAAAGCTTACTCAAATATTAGGCATGGATATGTATATATCTATTTTTGTTTATCTATTGTGACTGTTTAAAATTGGCATACAAAATAATGGGCTTCATAATAGAATTTTTGTACATAATTTTTGACCCTTCTTCACCACTACATCTCCCATGATGTAATCCACCTCCACTGCTCCCCTTTGTTCCCATGTAGCTCCCATTCCACTTTCAAGTCAGATATATTCTATTATCTTATTTCCCTTCGTCTCTTATGACCTATATCCCTCTCATGATTCCCTTAATGTCCTATACCCACTGTCTCCCACTTTATATATATATATATATATATAATTACATTATATATATATAAATTTTATAATCCAAATATAAGAGAAAACATGTGGTATTTGTCTTTCTGAGCCTGTTTTATTTTGTTTAATATAATAATACCCAGCTGTATCCATTTTCTGTAATTTCATTTTTGTGTTCATTTGAATAGAGTTGTGTATTTGTACAACATTTTTCTATTAGTTTGCTGATGGATATCAAGATTGCTTCTGTTTTCTAGCTATTGAAATAGTGGAAGTATGAACACGGATGTGCACATATCTCTTTAGTAAGACTGGAAGACTTTGAGGTATATACCCAGGAAGGAGTGATGTAGCTAGGTTATGAGGTAGTTTCATTTTTCATGCCTTGTTAAACCTCAGTAATGATTTCTATAGTGGCTATACCAGATTATACTTTTAACAGTAATGATTAAGGGTTCCTCTTTCCCTGACTGTTAACATTTGTTTTCTTAATTTAACTATTCTAATTGGAGTGAGATGGAATCTCAAATCTTTCTCAAGATTCCTGTTGTTATTCAGTGTGTTTCTGCTATACTCAGAAGTAGCAGAATTTTTGATGTACATTTTGTATATTTGCATATCTTGACTTCTAAATACTAATGGTTTGGGCAGTATTATTCTTATGACTTTTAGTCTATCGTATTTCTTTATTCGTGATGTACTTGATGACACATTTGCCTGCTTGTTTTCTTTTTCTTCTATTTTTACCTTTTTTGTTTATTCTGTGTATCTTTTTGTAATGTATCTTGATCCCATTCATTTTCCTGTCCCTTCATATCTGCCCTCTGCACCTAAACATCCTCTCAAATAAAACAAAATTTAAGAGAAAAAAGAAAAAAGGTAAAAATTAGAAATCTCATCATGAAAGCTGCAGTGTGACACAGTGAGTCACACAATAACCCCTTCCCCCATAGATCTTTACTTTCAAGTGTTCATTGCAGAGTCATTGGTCTGCTTCAAGGCTTCTGGATTCTTTTACACTATAGATGCTGGGCCCTCACTAGGACTCTTCTTGCATATTCTGATGTTGCCCTGTGTTTGGAGATCCTACAGCTTTGTGTCTGTGGATCAGGTGCCTTCACATGTTACAGCAGATCGTAGATGGGGTGGATGTTGGGGTGGCCCAAAGAATAACCCTAGTTCTGGGCCTGGGCAGCTGTTGGGTTGGTCGACCAACCAGCTCTCCCTTGTCATCACCACTAGGGTAAGCCCTCCAACATTGCTGGGGCTAATTCTTCTCTTGCAGCAATGAGTAAGGTGTGGGGCCGTTTCTCCTGCTTTCATGCCACCCACACTTGTACCATTAGAGTCAGCTCCATTATGTTGCTTACGTGAGTTACAGGGGCCACTATTCTGAGTGCTGCAGCTAGTGCCAGACAGGGACTGCCCTCCCTCTCTTATAATACCAGGACTAACTTCTCTACCCATCTCAGGCATTGATGGATGTGAGGTTGGAGGAGGACATCTTCCTTCTGCCCATGCTACCACCTGTCTAGTGAGTAATGGGGATAGTTATCCTTGGCTCATAACGCTGGGATGGATCATCCTCACCTCTGACCACCAGGCAGTTCTGCTGTGCTGCCCAGGCAAGGGTCAGGGCCATTTTCTGAGTGCTGCAGCTTGTGAGGAGGAGGGTCAGGTCTATTATCTGCTGCAGGCAATGAGGGGTGTGGAGTAAAAGGGGGCATCTCTCATCTTCCTACACCACCACATGACAGGAGTAGCAGTAGATTCATTCACAATTCTGCCAACAAGTTTGGCTCTATTGTGCTACCCAGGTGAGGTACAGGGACTGCTCTCCCAAGATTTGCATCTAGTGGGGGGGCAGGACAGATTTTTTGTTCCTATGACTTTAGACTATTTCTTTTATTTTTACTTTTTATTAAGCAATATATCTGTCTCTGCTTCCCTCTCTTCCTCCCCCATGATCTCCACTCTCCCAAATTACTCAGAAGATCTTGTCTCTTTCTGCTTCCCATGTAGATTAGATCCACGTATGTCTCTCTTTGGGTCCTCTTTCTTATCTAGGTTCTCTGGGATTGTGAATTATAAGCTGGTTTTTCTTTGCTTTATGTCTCAAAGTCAATTATGATAAGTACATATTATATTTGTATTTCTGGGTCTGGGTTACCTCACTCAATATGATGTTTTCTAGATCCATCCATTTGCCCACAGATTTCAAGATGTCATCATTTGTTTTCCTGCTGTGTAGTACTCCATTGTGTAAATGTTCCACATCTTCTTTATTCATTCTTTGGTCGAGGGACATTTAGGTTTTTTGCATGTTCTGGCTATGACAAACAAAACTTCTATGAACATAGTTGAGCACATGCCCTTGTGGCATGATTGAGCATCCTTTGGGTATATACCCAAAAGTGGTATTGCTGGGTCTTGAGGTAGGTTAATTTCTAATTTTCTGAGAAATTGCCATACTGATTTCCAAACTGTTGGTACCAGTTTGCACTCCCCCCAGCAATAGAGGAGTCTTCCCTTTACCCCACATCCTCTCCAGCATAAGTTGTCATCAGTGTTTTTGATCTTGGCCATTCTTACAGGTGTAATATGGAATCTCAGAGTTATTTTGATCTGAATTTTTCTGATAGCTAAGAATGTTGAGCATTTCTTAAGTGTCTTTCAGCCATTTTAGATTCATCTATTGAGAGTTCTCTGTTTAGATCTGTGCTCCATTTTTTATTGAATTTTTTGTTCTTTTGATGATCAACTTCTTGAGTCTTTGTATATTTTGGAGCTCAGACCTCTGTCCAATGTGGTGTTGGTGAATGAATACCTTTTCCCATTCTGTAGGTTGCTGTTTTGTCTTGTTGACCATGTCCTTTACTTTACAGAAGCTTTTCAGTTTCAGGAGGTCCCATTTATTAATTGTTTCTCTAGGTGTCTGTGCTACTGACATTATAATTAAGAAGTGATCTGTGCTAATGTGTTTAAGTACACTTCCCACTTTCTCTTCTATGAGGTTCAGTGTGGTTGGTTGTTTTTATGTTGACGTCTTTGATCCATTTGGACTTGAGTTTGTGCATGGCAATAGCTATGGATCTATTTTTATTCTTCTACATGTTGATATCTAGTTATACCAGCACCATTTGCTGAATATGCTTTCTTTTCAAAATTTTATATATTTTGTTTCTTTGTCAAAAACCACGTGTTCACAGGTATGTAGATTGATATCCGGGTTTTTGATTTGGTTCCATTAGTCCTTTGGTCTGTTTTTATGCCAACACCAGGCTTGAGGCTGTTTTCAGTACTGTAGCTCTGTAGTAGAGTTTGAAGTCAGAGATTGTGATGTCTCCAGAAGTTCCTTTACTGTACAGGATTGTTTTGGTTATCCTTGATTTTTTTTACTTTTCCTTATGAAGTTGAGTATTGTTATTTCTGGGTCTGTGAAGAATTTCTCAGGGATTTTGATGGGCTTTGCATTGAATATGTAGATTGCTTTTGGTAAGATTGTCAGGGCTAGTTCTTAATCTTGCCTCAGGCATTGATAGGAGGGGAGTGGGAAGGAGGGAACCTCTTTCTTGCTCCCTCATGCCTTCACAGGAGAGATGAGTGATGGGGGCAGCTGTCCATTGCTCACTATTTTAGAGCTGGCAAACCCTCACCTGTGCCAATAGAGTTGACTCCATTGTGTTACCCAGGCAACAAGACCTGCTCTCCCCAGTTTTAGCCGGTAGGGATCAGACAGACAGTTCTCTGTTCTTATGACTTCAAGGCCTGCTGTCCCCTCTGTCTCAGGTGTTGATGGGGGATGGAGTGGAGGGGTTGAGAGTAGAGGAGAGGCAGACATACATTTGCCTACTTTTTATAACAGAGAAGTTGGCCTTTGTTCTAATTCATCAGATTTTGTGTAATGAATAATACATCTATTTCTGAACCACAATGAAATATACCTTCATGGGTCAGGCTCTTACCTTCTAATGATAAAATTAACATTTTTGTGTAATTGGAATTATCCACACTTTCATTTGGGGTAGTCTTCATTAGGTGTTCCTATTACTGTGATAAAATGACATGACAAAAGAAACTTTGGAAAAGGGGGGTTTATTAAGTTTTCTGAATTCATAGCAGAATATAGTTTTGAACATCTTCATCATTCCATTAATTTTTGCTGATATACACTTTTATGTAACTAATACATCTGTTTTCCTGTCAATCAGGCACTTGTGAACCAAGTGGCAGCAACTGTTCAAAATCGCTACACCAAAATTCTGCCAGCTGGTCAAGTTGTGTGTGGCGTTTTCACTAGGGATTATCGTCACGATGCCCTGAACTGTCAGGTTTGCCATACTACTTAATAAACTTGATATCAGATTATATAACAATGTTGTATTTTGCTTCCATGAAAATATAAATTTGTTTACATTCTAAATAATGTAAAAAATAGAACTCATTTTCTTTAAAGATGCTTTCATTTTGATTTAAGATTTTAGTTTATAGTTCATTATCAAGGTGTTTTACAATGAGATTCAAAAGGATTCAAAGATCTTATCAAACTATGGAAACTTAGTGGACAGCAAAGTATTATCATAATTACTTTCTCTTGTTAAAGATACTCATTTTAGTTAAAAGTGTTGTGTTGTAATTAATGAATGTGCTCTTAATGAAGTTTTAGTTTTCTTATTGAATTTTCAGATTAATAATTAGGATGAAATGAAAGATAAGACATGTTTATAGAACATTATATTGAAGATTTGGCAATGTATTACCGGAATTGCCTTTCAAAGAAATACCTTTCAACACAAATTCTTTGTTAGTGTTAGATTTGAAAAGAATCAAAATAGGTAAAATTAAGCCGGGTGGTAGTTGTACACATTTTTAATCTCAGTGCTTGGGAGGCAGAGGCGAGTGGATCTCAGTGAGTTTGTGGACAGCCTGGTCTACAAAGTGAGTTCCAGAACAGTCAGGACTGTTACACAGAGAAACCTTGTTTTGAAAAACAAAAACAAAAAGAATGTTAAGATTAATGACTTTGATTCTTACATATTTTTCTTTTAAAAATATTTGTTTAATTAACATATTTTTATTTATTCCGTGAGAATTTTATATGTGTTTGAGGTGTATTAAGATCATATCCACCTACTCTGTTTTCTCCTTCTACCTCCCTTCCCTCCCTCCATTCCACAGGCCTCCCAGTATCATGTCTCTTTCCCAACAGCCACCAACTGTCAATAACTCCTCTACGGGGGTGTGGCCTTATGAGTGCTTTCTCATTCATGCTGGAATTTTGACTGGTTTGATCTTCTGCAGGTTTTATACAGAGATAACCACAGTTACTGTGAGTTCATGGGTGGAACTGCCAGGCCTGGTTCAGAAGATGGCAGTTCACAATACATGATGCCTTCCACTGACTGTCTCATTCTTTCCATTTCCTTTACTGTTTGTTGTATTTGGAAAGAGGTCAAAATGTGTCCAATTCAGAGCTGGACACAGTTGGAAGGCTCATAAACAAGAATCTGCACTTCAAATTTGATATTTTATTTTTTTCCCAGGAAAATTGAAATTTCATGTAGTTCAAACTATTATCACACATGCAATGAATCCAATCCTTAGATGTAGTATCAGATCTTAATTTATTCTAGATACACTCGGGACTCACAAGATTTGCCTCATGTAGTTTTATATCTATGCACATTCTAAGTGTTACTTCACACCCTACTGCTGTTTTTAGGTCCTTGTTACCGTGCCTGCCTGCTTTGAAATTCTGCTACTGGCTCCTCATCGCCAGAGCTGGGTGAAGAGGATCAGATACGTCATATTTGATGAGGTAGGTTTGATTTTACATCTCAGGCTAACTTCTTATTGTTCATAAATGCTCTATGCCTTTGCTGCTTTGGAACATCACCCCCTTGGATGGGGTTCAGATTTGTAGACAATTCTCTTCTGACCATTTCCCCAGCTAAACCATCCTCTTGGCTCACTTCTGTTGTGACTAAATAGTGTGTAATGGTGAGAGTTCTGCATGCATGAGGAACCGGTCTTCAATAGTGATGCTGTTGTGGAGGGAACAGATTAAACTCATGACACAAAAATTGAAATCTAGTCCAGTTTCCAAAGCAAAGGGTTTTATGCTCCAGCAAGTAATGAGAAATGATTCTGTCCATCATTATCTTAAAGAAAAACAAATGATCTATTCAAATATGGATCTAAAAGTATGTTTTTTTTAGAGATCATATGCATTCTTTTTAAATTTATTAGATTTTTAAAAACAAACAATCCAAAGTCCCACTCCCTGCTCCTCTCATTCCCTCCACACACCCTCCCACTCCACCCCCTCTAATCTTAAGGCACTTTGCTTTATGGAAGGTCCAAGGTCCTCCCTACTACATCTAGGCTGAGCAGGGTATACATCGAAAGAGAATAGGATCCCCAAAAGCCAGTACATGCAGACGAGAGTAATCCCAGTACCACTGCCAGTGACCCCTCAGTCTTGCCCAGCCATACAACTGTCAACCACATTCAGAGGGACTAGTTTGGTTCTCTGCTTGTTCTTTCCCAGTCCAGCTGGAGTTGGTGAGCTCCCATTTGCTCAGGTAAACTGTTTCAGTGGATGAACCCTTTATGGTGTTGACCTCTTTGCTCATATTCTCATTCCTTCTACTCTTCAACTGAACCTTGGGACCTCAGTTCAGTGCTCCAGTGTGGGTCTCTGCCTCTGTTTCCATCTGTTATTGGACAAAGGTTCTATGGTGATATTTAAGATAATCATCATTTTAACTACAGGGTAAGGCCAGTTCAGGGACCCTTTCCTTTATGGCTTAGGGTCTTAGCTGGGGTCAGCCTTGTGGATTCCTGGGAATTTTTCTAGGGCCAGGTTTCTTGCTAACCCCATAATGGCTCCCTCAATCAAGATAACTCTTTCCTTGCTCTCGTATCTGTCTTTCCTCCATCTCGACTATTGTCAAATTCTCCTCAATCTTCCCCCTCTTTTCTTCTCTTCCCCTTCTCCCTTCCTTCTACCACGCACCCCCATGCTTTCAATTTTTCAGGCGATTAGTCTGTTTCCAATTTCCAGATGGGTCTATATATGTTTTTCTGTAGTTCATGATCATAGAGAAGCTAAGTAAAAAGTATGTTTTCAAAAAAGCATTTGTGAGGAAATCCAGAGAGAGGAATTTATTGTTAATCTTAAAAGGACAAGGAAAGGAAGCATTTGCTTCTGGTTGCAAAGGAGATTCTGATCGAATGGGCTATATTTCAAGCAGTGAATCTTAGCTGAGGTACACAGCTCGGTCAGGCAACCTGGGAGAGGGCAATTGAAAACCGATCTCAACTTACTCCATCATTAAAGCTAGAGATCCAGAGGACCTGGAGCCCCACTGAAGTAGTACCTGTGGATCAGTGTCCCTGAGCACTAGAGTGGGGTGAAAACCAATGTAGACGCAGACGTTCTGATGGAAGCCATTTAGTGGAGTTCTCTAGCAGCATCGTTCAGTATACTTATTCAACGACTTAGAGCCCCGTAAAAAAGGTGCACTCTTTTATTCCTGGATTTTAAACTGAAAAGACAAAAAGAAACCTATATTTAGTTAATCTTTACTTTTTTCAGTAATTATAATAATAATAATATGAATAAGTTGTAGTCCTGGAGACTGAGCTCAGGTCTTTGAGCTAGTTCACCATTGTCCCTAATCCCCAGCCCTTTCCTTTGTGTTATAGACTTGAAATGACCCAATAAGTTGTGCTTTTATTTTTTGAATATTGATTTGTTATGTTTATTTTTACTTAACCTATATATTTTGTACCCTGGTATCTTTGGATATTTTTATTTAAATAATACAAGGCCATACATGCATGTAGACCAAAAACTCATATATATAAATTTTAAACTATTAGAAGTATAAGACAATGTAGAACACTGAGTTGTAGCTTGGATTCCAAACTCTGAAAGGATATAACATTGGTCACCTCAGTTCTTCCAATTTTATATTAGGGCAACTGCTAAAGGCTGTGAAGGCTAGTGTCTGTTCTTTCAGAATCAAGGAAAATTGCTAAATATTTCAAAAATTAAAGTTAATATTTAGCAGAATGGTATGTTATCTGACCAAGACAAAATCAAACGGGATTTAGAAAATATGTATATGTGCATCTCTACACATGTATGTAAAACTGCTTACCTGATAGTAAGTCTTTTAAAGTTTGTTTCCAGGGGTTGAATTTAACTTATTTATTTAAGACTATGTCCAAGAATCCTTCGCTCACCTAATTTAATTTGTTCATGTATTCATTTAATCAGTCTCATTTGAGAAATGCCTCCCTAGGGGCAGGCATTGTTCCAATGCTAGAATCATTCGGAATTGAAGATACAGATTGAGAAAGGTAAGTTAAATCAGGGAACACAAATGCTTATAAACTGCCAGCAGTGCTTTCTGTGAAAACCAAGAGGCAGAAGGCAGGCTGGAGGACCACTCTGGAATGGATGGATGGTCAGCCAAATCTTTCCACAAGGAATGAAAAAAAATAACTAGTGAATGACTAGATATAGCTTATCTTTGAAGCATATTTGTGTGTGATGTCAAGAATGTAGTATCCACTTAGGACAATAGTCACAAAGGTACTGTATTGTGACTGAGGTGTGGTGTTTTGATTGTCAATAGACATTTCAAGAAATACATAGGCCTGAAAGAAAGTTTTGAAATCAAAACAAAAAGGAATGACAGGTAGATTAGATTGCTTAAAAATATTAAGGAAAATTCAAGTGCCAATATGTCCTCTATCTGGATTTCTCTAGTACTTCTTTCAACTTGGTGTGGTTCATTAAATGTGATGGGAAATACTTATGACCAATTTAAGATTCCTTATGTTATTTTAACTTGCCTTTCTTAAAACTAACCTGTGAATTGAAAACATTCTTTTCTTTTATAGGTACATTGTCTTGGTGGAGAAATTGGAGCAGAAATCTGGGAGCATCTCCTTGTCACGATCCGATGTCCATTTTTGGCCCTTTCAGCTACCATAAGCAACCCTCAGCATCTTACTGAGTATGGATTAGGTTCTATTTTGTATAGAATGCTTATTTATTTTGATAGTTTGAATTTCATAATTTTTATAGGGCTTAGACCTCACTTTCTGGTTCACTCATAGCACTCCCTGAATTCAAGCTACTGTTTGTTTAGTTCTTTCTGATAAGTCTTGGCTACTCTCTACAAAGAAATACCCAGCTGGTGTGGGAAGTACCTCTGAATATGTGTTTATTTTATTTGTTAATGAGTAAAGCAACTGCTTTGGCCTGTGATAGGGAAGAATAGAGCTAGATGGGGAAACTAAATTGAATGCTGGGAGAAAGAAGACGAGTCAGTGAGACTCCATGTAGCTGCTGCAGGGGACACACACGCTGCGGAACTTTACCGGTAAACCACGAGTGTTGTGGTAAATTATAAATTAATAGAAACGGGATAATTTAAGACATAAAGCTAGCTAGAAATACATTTAAGTGATTGGCCAAGCAGTGTTTTAGTTAATGCAGTTTTCTGTAATAATTTTGGGTCTGAGCAGCCAGGAATGAATGTGCAGCTTCACCAACACCCAGTGACCCTTGGCTCAGATTTGCAGTTGCGTAGGAAGTATTATATTATAGCTCAAAAATACAATGATAGCTACATATTTCTTTTATTTTTCTCTATCCCCTTTACTAGGAAAAGTAAATGTGATAGGATGATAGATTCTTCCATAGATTACAAGATCACATTTTATAGATTTTATAGATTTATTTATTTAGAACAAAAGCAAAGCTTTATTAATGGAAAGTCACATATCTTGTCTTTGGGTCTGAATGTTGAGCACTGATAACAACACATTCCTTAGCTTCTCCCATGTGTCATATTTTCTCCTAAGTACTTTGCATATAATAATTTATCTTAAATATTATCAATATCGGATGTGCTAGTATTTCCATTGTTATTGTTAGATAATAGTAGTTTTAGAAGTCTGTTGATTTTTAAACATGAAATACAGGCACAAAAATATTAAATGATTCATGTAGAATTCAGAGTTAATAGTAAGGAATCTATAATTCTATTTCAGGTTATGTGACTATAAAACTAATTTCATTCTGTGGAAACTTTAAGACACATAAATTTTTATGTATTTAATTATTTAATTTCATATAGGTTATTTCTATTTTTTGCTTAAATAATGTATGAGTTACTTTTGGGTTGCTGTAAACAAAATACTTTAAAGGAGGTATGCCTTTATTTAGACACAGGGTTTTAGAAAGATTTCAGCCCATCACAGTGGGAAAGGCAAGGATGGGAGACTTCAACCATGGAAGTGGGAGTCTGAAGTGGCAGTTTGCTTACATGGCAGCAAACAGGAAGCAGAGAGAGCTAGATAAGAACCAGTGGCTAGTACAACCTTTGTTATAGCTGATGCTGATTGTCAATTACTCTTCAAAGACTTCTGTTACACAGTTCCCACATTTTAATGACTATGTAGCATTTAATATCAAAGACTGGGACTAAACACTTGAAACATGAACCATTGGGCACAATATTGATTAAAATCATAACTAATAATTTAATTTTAAAGGTGGCTCCAGTCAGTAAAGAGGTACTGGAAACAAGTAGACAGTGCAATGGGAAAAAGAACTTTTTCCAAAAGAAATTCTGCGTCCCGTGGCAGTCACCATGAAGACCAAGGGCAAGCCAGACAGTCATACCAAGTTAGACTTGGTATGTATGCTCTGTGTAGTTTTATAGCCTTGTTTTTGTTTGGTTTGGCTATTTGCTTTAAAAGTATTCCATTCACCACATTTCTGATAATTTGGAAATCTAACCCTTCCCCTTTCAGTGATCTACGGAGAGAGATACAATGACCTAGAGAAGCACATATGTTTTGTGAGACAGGATGATGTTTGCTTTGATCATTTTCACCCATGTGCTGCACTCACCATAGATCATGTAAGTAACAGCCTTTGCTACAGTTGTTCCAAGGAACAGCACTGTCTGGCTAACAGCTGAAAATATAATGCTGTGCAGAATACAGCTGAAGGGCAGCCTGATGCTAGAATGCATAGGAAACACAAACTTTTGGTTTAAAAAAAAAAATGAACAACAGTGTTCTCGTTTCTTTAGTTTCTCAATGTCATGATGCTATCAGAATCCTCAAAGTTTAAAAATTACTAAACACTTTTACTTGATGATTTTGTTACTCTGGGGACATTATTTCTGCTCATTTTGATTTTATCCCCCGTTGCTAAGCACCCATGTTTGCCTGTCTCTTTTAAGTAACCCACGTCTGCACCACTAATGAAGTGTCGAGGCTAGTACTTAGCCTTTCCTCTCAGTCCTGCTACAGCCTAATGTGGAAAAGCCTCATATGTGAAAACATGACTAATGTGTATGATCTTAAATAGGAACACATGCTTCCCATTGTCGTTACAATCAAGTTATGGCTCTTTGGTAATAACTCAGCAATGCAGACTTCTTGAAATAATGTCCACAAGAATGGTTAGTGGGTGATAATTTCTTCATTTCCTGCATATACCTTTCTTTCTTTCTTCTTCTACTTCCGTGAAAGGTTCATTTAAACTTTCATTGGCGCTTAAAACAATAGACGTTTCGTTCTCTTTCCTCCAAGACCTGAAAAATGAAGCATATTCTACATTCTGATACTATATTATGGCTCCTTAATTTAAATTTTATTCATTAAAAGGCTTAGACATCAGAAAATGGAAAGATCTCCCATGCTCTTGGGTAGGTAGAATTAACATACTAAAAATGACAATCTTACCAAAAGCAATCTAAAGATTCAATGCAATGCCTATCAAAATCCCAGCAAAATTCTTCACAGACTTTGAAAGAACAATATTCAACTTCAGATGGCAAAACAACAGCAAAAAAGAGTAGAATAGCCAAAGTAATCCTATAAACCTATAAAATACAGGAACTTCTGGAGGCATCACAATCTCTGACTTCAAACTCTACTACAGCACTGTAATGAAAACAACCTAGTATTGCCATAAGAACAGACAGGAGGACCAATGGAATCCTTGTCTTTCAGTGTTCCAAAATAATGACTGCAGTATGAATCTCATGTATCTCCAGTTACTACCACATTGCTGTGTGAATACGAGCTGTTTTTAAAAGGTAGCTGATTGGAATTATGTTTTCATTTTTATTTATTTATTTATTTTTTCGAGACAGGGTTTCTCTGTAGCTTTGGTGCCTGGCCTGGAACTAGCTCTTGTAGACCAGGCTGGCCTCGAACTCACAGAGATCCGCCTGCCTCTGCCTCCCGAGTGCTGGGAATAAAGGCGTGCGCCACCACTGCCTGGCTGGAATGTTTTTAAAATAGTCACACATGTCACATCTTTTAAGCACCACAATCGTATGATGGAGGTCCCACTACAGTTGCATTTTACAAATAATGGAAGTGACACCTGGACAACTATGTCACTACTGTACCACTAAGTAAATGGTGTAATTCATTCATAATCTGACTCATTGATTAATTCTGTGTTGAATATGAAAGTTTTGTCTAGCATACATACTGATGCATCATGTATACCATGTATACATGCTCATGTATGTCATATGTTCATATATATATATATATCATATATACATGAGCACCACATGACATTATTTGTCTGTGCATTGCAATGACTTCTAAAGACAATGAAATAAATGTGAATATGGAGTTTTTCTAGGAAAATGTTTCTGAAGAAAGTTTCTCTTATAAGTGGTAATATCCCAATTTAAACTCAAAATTAAACTGAAATAGGGAAGAAATTCATTGCCTCAATTAATACTAAGAATATAGATGTTAATTCAGTCATCAATAACAAAGAAATCCATTTGTTGCCTCCTCTTCTTATCTTCTTTTTCCCTTCTTTCCTTCCTTGTGTCCTCACACCCTTGATGATAGCTATACATGGTGAGACATTCTCAGCATTATCCAGTGTCTTTAAAAATAGCTAAAAATTACTAGTTTTGTGTAAAGTGATTAAGGCATGTAATCTTTAAACAGCTTCAAGTAGAGTCGTTCAGAGTTTGCTTCAAGTTCCTCCCCCTCTTCTTGGTAGCTATTAATGGAGTATCTGAAAAGCAATAGATTGGTGACAGTGTGGTCTGACCCTATCTATGTGACTTCTATAAAGGTCATGCTGTTGTATGAGTCTTAATATTTGGTAGTGAAGATATAGATTAAATGCTACGGTTAGCATTATTAAATGAATTTTAACAACCACTTGCATAGCGTGTACTTATATAGGTCATTTCCTATAGAACAAAATTAGAGATGAGTATAAATTCTAAATGTGTAAAAAATTATGGATATTTTCTATTATACTTAGATTAAATGAAAGAACTGAGTGGCTTAGAATTTCCCAAAATGTGCTAAATTGTAGCAACATAAAGAGAAGAATCATCTACTTGTCTGTTTACTTTATGGCTATATCAGAAAAATCATTTCCCAAAGTAAGAATAAGAGAGTACAAATGAGCTGTCCTTAACCCCACTGAAGCAAAGGATCACCAGTGAGGGTTTGCCCTCAGCCATGTATGTCTTGTTTCTGGCAAACTGAAGCCTTGTTTGACCTTTGTCATCAGTTATCATGGAATCCAGGCACAGCTGCTGCTTACTGTCTGGAGAGCTGTCAGCCCTGGGAAACACTTGAAATAACACTTCCATCTCTTGCTCAGTGTGGACTGAATGTGAAGAACACAGGTGGCATAGGAACTCTTGTATTTACAAATAAACAAAAAGATAGAATACCACTATGTCGTGATTTACTGTTACTATACTGTTACTTATTTGTTCTCTGCTTAGTTTGGTTTAGGTTTTTTTCCTTTTTTTTTTTTTTTTTTTTTTTTTTTTTGCCAGTTTGCCAGTTTGAATCAAACAACTAGACTGAGTCCTAGCTTGGACCATAGAATTGTTAAATTCCTTAATACGTTTGAAGCATGAAATTATTTGATAAAGCATATCTGTGTCAGACATATGGCTAAGATTCATATCTCTTACCTAGTTTATTTCTCACAACAAATTAGTGACAAGGACAAAACTAATATTTTATTTTAGAAATGAGGAAACTGAACTCTATGTAAAAGGGTAAGAAATTTAAGCATCCCTAAGACTTTGACCGTACAGAAGATTTGTATTTGAAAACTTATGTGTATTCTTGGATTGATTCTTGTTTCATTTTAGTTTTACTGCAAAAGTAACAACTCTCAAGTGATAACTGAAAAGAGAACACAAGGGTAGCTTTGGGGGTGGGGGCAGATGGATGTCTCTGCAGCTCAGAGGACCTTGTGGAAGACCTGAGTTTATTTTCCAGCACCCGCACTGGGTGATTGACAACAACCTATAATTCCAGCTCCAGGGGATCTGCCACCCTCTTTTGGCCCTGGGGGTAGTGGACAGAACCTCCCCTATAAACACATAATTTTAAAAAATTATCTTTTAAAAGACAATCATCTTAATGAAGTCTTCACCATTTTTAACTTTTATTGATCAAAGAATTTCCTATAAATATTTACGCCCTGTAGGTAAAATAAAATATTAATAAGTTTGATTTTACTTTAATCATAGATTGAAAAGTATGGATTCCCTTCTGACCTTGCCTTTTCACCTCGAGAAAGCATCCAGCTATATGACGCTATGCTTCAGGTCTGGAAGAGTTGGCCCCAGGCCCAGGTAAAGAATCTTCATGGAATCCATGCTGTTATGGTAGAGTCGACATTGCTCTTCAGAAACACAGGGTCACCATTTCTGCCACTTACATTTGGTGATTTAAAATGATTAACAGATTACCTTATATCTTCTCAATTAAATGGGCTAGAAATGGTGTTTTATGTTAATTCCTGAAAATGTCTCTTCTTTCTCCTTCCCAGACAGTGTGGTATCTGGGTCTCCTTTCCCACTCTGGGTTTCTAGTCCTCAGATCCTTTTCTTCTCACATTGTTCTCTGTGTTTTCTGAGTGCTGGTTGCTTTCCCTGGAAGCCATTTTGTTCTGTCTTTTTGCCTTTGAAGAGTTCATACATAGTTCTATATACTAGAAGGTAAGGGTAGGTAAGAGAATCCCAGCTACTTATAGACTAAGAGATCATAAAACTGTCAATGAAAAATATAATTGAGAAATGCCTTTAGGTTTTCTGGCATTATTTTTATAGAATTCTGCCGTCTTTCTTTTCCAGAACCTGTGTCCAGAGAACTTCACTCATTTAAAGAACAAAATAGTCATTAAAAAGTTGGATGCTAGGAAATATGAGGAGAGCTTAAAGGAAGAATTCACAAACTGGATTAAAAATGGGAATGAGAAGCAGGTAATCTCACGCATTTTGGGCAAAGCCCTGTTTTGTTTTCCTGAGTTGTGTCATTCAACCAACAATGCCATATCTCTCCCTTGTAGTTTTCAATGCTTATTTAGACATTTAAGTTTGACTTGATATGCAGTGGTTCTGAGAAAGAGAGAGAGACAGAGAGACAGAGAGAGACAGAGAGAGACAGAGAGAGACAGAGAGAGAGAGAGAGAGAGAGAGAGAGAGAGCACATTTTTTTCTCTCTCTTCTCTAGAGTGCCCTAAAACTTGGGTAGAGACTATGGGTTCTTCATGAATTTGATGGCAGATGCAAGACAATACAGGGCTTGTGTTTGGGATTATTATTGATGGTTTTAGCAGCATAGAGATGGGACTCAAGTAGCTGAAACATATTTTTACTTTTCTTCCTTTCTTAGTTTTGGAGTTTAATTCTCTTTAAAAATCACTGTTTGAGAATTTCATGTACATGTGTATAATGTTTTCAAATCCACTCCCCAGCTCTCTCCTCCCAGTCCTCCCATAGTCCTCCTACCATTTCCCTTTCAACTTCGCGTGTTCCTTCTTAAACTCAATGTTTCCAGTGTGTGAGTGGGTGTGGGGCCGTCCACTGGAACATGGACAGCCTATCAGCATACGTGAAGAACACTGAGTGTCCCCTCCCACAGCAGCCATCTTAGGCAGTGGCTCCTCAGCTAAGGTGAGACTCTGTGAGCCCCTCCACAGTTATGCTGAAATTACTTCAGGATTGATCTTATGAGCTCATTTGTAGGTATCTACACCGCTGTAAGCTCAGGTGCTCCATGTCCCTGTCATGCAGCTGTCCTTGGGGTTTTATTCTTTATGCTTTTTATTTTACATTTAAGAACTATTCAAGTACTAGAGTCTCACCTGGAAATATATGCTTACACATTTATTTTGTTTAAGCTTATAGTCTTAATTTATCATCAAAAATTGAGATTTGCAAATTTTTTAATAGCATACATGATATTTTTTCATGTGATCTCTCCCCACCTCATAGCTTGATTTGTTCTTTCTTTCAATTGGAAACCTGCTATAGTTAGGTTACATTTCCCTGTGCTTATCTGGTCATTCCAAATCTCTTAGTCAGGTTGGCTGTGCTTGCCTCTGCTGCATGGAGGGGGCTCCTTTCTCCTGCTACAGTGGAAACAGCACCACTAACTAAGCAATCCTTTTCCTCCTGCCTGATTTGAGTTGTTGCAAACAATTGCAGGTGTGGTGTACAGTACATCAGAAGTTTGTTATTAAGTCTGTGGTTTGTGTGTGTCCTTGTTGTGGTTTGCCACAGTAGTGTCCTAGGATTAGTGTCCTAGGATTTTGTTGTTTGAAGAACAACAAAAACAAAGATTAAACAATAATGAAAAGAGTTTAGTCCAAGTGGCCAGTCCTCTCTTTGCTATGCACATTTTAATACAAACGCTTTCTGTTCATTGTCACAGGCCAGAATGGTGCTGCAGAAACTGCGTCCCGATTTCCATGACTACTCAGGACGGATGCTGGACTTCTTTCCGCAACTTGTTGAGAAGCTCAGGGAAATGGATAAGTTGCCTGCACTGTTCTTTTTGTAAGTTATTTGGCATTGTGACATAATCAGTGTTAGACTCCTTCCTTTAATGTGGAGGAAATTATATACATGTCACTGCTATGGTCTAATATTTATTACTATAAGAGGTGCTCATTCATTTGTCAAAATTATATGAATTATTTAAAATCACAAAATTTTCTTTTTCTACTTTTTGTTGTTCTGGCTCTGTTTGTTTGTTTGAAACAGGGTCTTGGTATGTGTCAAGGCCTGCTTTCCTGCCTCAGCCTCCCCACTGCTGGAAGTGTAGACATGCATTTACCATTATGTCCAGTTTTAGCTAAGTTCTTAAAAATATTTTTAGTGTTCTTGTTGGGGGAAATGCCTGTTTGTTCATCCCGGGCACCTGGCTAGATTAGCCCCAAAATAACCACACAGAAACTGTATTAATTAAAATACTGCTTGGCCCATTAGTTCTAGTTTCTTATAGATTAATTCTTACATCTTAATTTAATCCATTTCTACATATCTGTGTATTGCCATGTGACAGTGCCTTACTGGGTAAAATTCCCAGTGTATTTCTCCAGCGGATCCATGGCATTTCTCTGACTCTGCTTTCTTTCTCCCAGAATTCAGTTCTGTCTTCCCCGCCTACCTAAGTTCTGCCCTATCAATAGGCCATGGCAGTTTCTTTAATCATTAACCAATGAAAGCAGCACATACCATTTCTCCTTTTTCTATTTAAACAAAAAGGAAGGTTTTAACATAGTAAAATTACAAATAACAAAACAGTTATCAAGAAAGAATTGCAGTTACAGTATTTTATCTACTTTATCTTTTATCTTAACTAAAGAAAAGTATAACTACCTATCTATTCTTTAACTCCATCAAAGACTCCAGAAGGCTATAATATTACCTAAATAAACAGGTTTTACATGGATTTAGCTAGCACTTGTTGGAGCTCCAATTGTTGAGGGAAAGGCCTGCTTGTTTATCCTGGCTGCCTGGCTAACTTAGCCCTGAAATAATTACATAGAAATTATATTAATTAAATTATTCCTTGGCGCATTAGCTATAGTTTCTTTTTGGTTAATTCTTACACCTTAATATAACCCATGTCTATTCATCTGTGTATTGCCACCTGGCAGTGGCTTACTGGATAAAATTCCCAGTGTCTGTCTCCGGCGAATCCATGATGTCTCTCTGACTCTGCTTTCTTTCTCCCAGAATCCCATTCCATATTCCTCTCCTACCTAAGTGCTGCCCTAGCAACAGGCCAGAGCAGTTTCTTTATTCACTAACCAATGAAAGTAGTACATAGATAAAAGGACCTCCCATACCATGTTCTATTAATTTTTCTTCATTAAATTTGATACCTTATTTTTTATACTATAGACTATTGTTTTTGTTTGTTATAGGTTTTACTAATAATTTTCAGTACAGATCTTGGTTCTTCACAGAATCCATTGAACATAGCCATCAGTATTGCTATCCCACACAAAATTTAAGT
Organism: Chionomys nivalis; assembly: GCF_950005125.1. Taxonomy (NCBI): domain Eukaryota; kingdom Metazoa; phylum Chordata; class Mammalia; order Rodentia; family Cricetidae; genus Chionomys; species Chionomys nivalis. Next base: position 18,214,775 of record NC_080105.1, on the reverse strand, counting down.
TTTTATAATATGCTGCAATAGAGATTGATGAAATATTTTGGTAATTTAAACTAATTGTAATGATAAATATGACCTAGAGCCAATAATATTTTGCCAAATTTCGTGTTATAGAATGTAATAACTTAAAATTGAACATACTAGTTTAATGGGTCTAATTCTAATAAAATGGCACAAAAATAATTTAGTTAGTGGATAAAGGTATAGAGATTAACCATTTATCTATGTAACAATAAGAGAATACTTTATTTACAGGAGACAATTTCAAATTATTCTCAAGCTACAGAATCATTAAATAAACAAAACCATTGTATTATAAAGTTCAATACTTATGAAAATGTACAGAAACATATAGTAATGAATCCTCATTAGTGACGGAAACTCAGAAACAATGGTAGCAGGTGATGCAAGGTCCTATTTGATTATTTTTGGAGACTGCAGTAAAATTGCTCCTTTTACCTTTGTATGTAGGACAATAGAAAACTCTTTTCTGTGCCATGAATAATTTATATAGATTTTTTGTTTCACTTCCAAGTACAGCCATGGATATTAGAAGCAAGAGCCATTCTCTGTGTAGTCATCTGAGAGCTTAACTGCAGTTTTGAAATCAGAAAACAATACTTTATCATTTATATATTCATATGCATATGAGCATATGCAATTTTTCCTCTATCTTGTTGAAAGAATTAAATTGGTCAATAGGTGAAAAGCATACACGGTGACTTAGAATAAACAGTACTTGGCAAGGGAGCTTTATAAGGAAATGAAGACCCAATGACATTATAAATGGACACTTCACCCTGGACTGAACAATGCACAAAGTTGTAAAACCGTGACACGGTGAATGGTCATGCGCAATTGTAGGTAATGATAGAGGGGAATGACTTCTGTTATGCAAATTATTTGTACATATCTAACACAAAATTCAATCATTCCAAACCATAAAGATGCTGGATGTGGGAATCCCCTAACAAATGCACACACAGCCAATTTGACTACATTCTGGACAGCAAGAAACTTTTATCTAGCATCCAAAACAGCTGGTCATTTCCCAGTGCTGACTTTGTGTCAGATTACCAACTTGTTATGGTCAACATTCAACTGAAACTTAGGAGAGGCTTGCCAGGCAAGATGAACAGGAAAATCAATTGTAAACAACTATGAATCCAGCTGTACGGAGAGAGTATAAAAGAACTGCTCAAAAAAAAAAAAAAAAAAAAAAAGATGAGGGAAATCATTAAACAACCCTTTACAAATATAGAAAGCAAATGGGAGAACATCAAAAGAGCTATGCAGGAGGCTTCAAAGGAGATGATGGATCATTCAAAAAGGGCAACACCAGTAGAATGACCTACTGCAGATACAATCAACCTGGAGGGAGAAAGAAGGAAACGAAAGAACAAATGAAGAGACAATCCAGAGGCAGAAAAACACCACAACTATCTGTTCAGGGAAGTCAAAAGAAATGTGAAAAAGGATAGAGAGCTGTGTGTGTGTATATATATATATATATATATATATATATATATATATATATATTTGTATACATATAGAAGGTATATGCAAAGAGGTCAAAGTGGCTAAACTCCATAATAAAACACATCTTGTCAGACAGATAACTTTCAGATATGCTCCTCAGATTCCAGTGATTAAAGATGGACAAGGTCATCTATTAACAGAACTAGGGGAAATAAAACAAAGATAGAGACTACACTTTGACATCCTATACAATGACCCTAAAGCTGTCATGTAGATTACAATGAGAAAAACTTTGGCGGCCACTCGAACATCAGAGATGATGAGGAAATATTTAATATTCACAGGAGCAAAATAGAAGAAACTATTAAGAGAGCAAATAACAGAAAGAACCCAGGAGTGGACTGGATGACATCATGGTAGAGGAATTGGAGGTGGCTATAATAGGCTCACGGGCTGACACACTTTTCAGACTCTTCAGAGAGATATGGGAACATGAAGTGATTCCCACAGAATGGAAGCACCGAGTCATAATTCACATATACAAGAAGAAGGACAAGTTGGACTGCTCAAATTACAGGAGCATTAATTTGTCATGCACAGCAGCAAGAGCTTATCCTCCTCCATTTTCCTGCAAAGGATCAAGGGCAGAACAGAGAGGAAATCCTAGCAGAGACCCAAGGCACATTCAGCACTAATAAGAACACAATAGATCAGATCTTCACTTTGAGGAAACTGGCAGAAAGATATAAAGAATTTGGAAAAGACTTATATGTTGGTTACATTGACTTCAGGAAGGCATTCAATAGCATTTGGAGGAAAGGATTTTGGGAAACAATGAGGTTCTAAAGGTACCCAGATAAAATCATAAGAATACTAGTGCATTCATAAGGTATCAAAATATGACACATAAAATTCTATGTATGGAGTTCTATCTTCATACCTTTTAAAGGAATAAAGGATTATTATATAAGACAAACTATGAAAATCCTTTCTTACATGCAGTGTGATAGCTAATCTTTAGTGACTTATCATATAGTGATAGCCCCAACAGTCTGTCCCTGATGTCTGGAAAAAAGAGTGTGGACTGTGTTTAGAGGTTGGAAATGTTAATATGTGCCTAAGGGCATACATTTCAAGGGCAGGCCTCAGCATAAATTCTACTGTTCTCCCCTTTGGCCATATCATTGATTGATAACTATTCCATGACTGCAACTATACTGAGAATCTTGTTGAAACTAAAATCAAAACGTCATGAGTGTGTAGTTCAGTGGTACAAAATATTAATCGCTGATGTGCAATTTCTAGGTCATTTTCATTCTATGTAATTCTCTATCAAAGAGGCATAGGAAGCACAGTTATTTTCAACTAATATAGATTTTTGAAAAGAGATACACTATGACAGAAATGACTCGAACCTGCATGACATAAAAAATAATACCATAATAACACCACCAGAGACAAGGATAAGAAGACACATTCTGATACATACATGCTGTATATATTCATGTGTAGACCCCTTAATCTATATTTCCATTTTCATTTGTGGTACAGAAATGACAGCGTTGAAATAATGTTTGATATAATTGTTGTTGTTTCAAATCATCTAGGAGATTATATAATTAAAAGGGTTGAGAGAGAGAGATAGCTAACTGTGAATGGCATGGGCTTTTGATACTTCAGAGCCTGATCCCAGTTGAACACCTCCTGCAACAAGGCTACACCTCATAGGTTTTGTATTCAAATACATGAGCCTGCGGGGACCATTCTCAAGTCAAACCACCATACAGGGCCACTGGGGTCAAGCCTTGAAGTTTTGAAGCTAATCCCACTTTCTGTTTGTGCTCTGCTTCCTGCCTACAGATAGAATGTGACCTCTTACTTTTTTGCCATGCTTACTCTTATCCCAGTAGAAGTAGCTGTGTCCTTTCAAACTGTGAACCCGTTTAAACCCTCCCATAACTACTTCTTCTCAGCCATTGTTCATAGCCATGAGAAATGTAACACACAACCAGAAAAGATGGAGAAACTGAATCTTACGATAATATATCTTTAAATACATATTTGTTTGCTTCCAGATTTAAATTAAGTTCTGTGGAAGGTTGTGCTGAGAATGCTTGCGATTTCCTAGAGGTGAAAGAGGAAAAGAAAAGGCCTCCCAAAGCTGATAAGGAAGCTCATGTCATGGCTAACAGACTTCGAAAAGTTAAAAAATCTTTGGAGAAACAACAAAAGATAGGGTAAGTATTTCACTAAGCAAATTGCCACATTAGTGTTTGTAGAACCCAAACGTCCTAGTAGGAACATGCATTGAAGCTGTTCTAATTCCTGCTTGGATTGTTTCTGTTTTTAAATTTCAGAGGGATAATTGTTTGAAGATAGGTGACTTGTATCACATATTCCTTACTTGCATAGAACAGTTTAATTTATGTTTGTTTAAAGCGCGTCTAGATTCTACCAGTCTGTGTGTATTATAGAACTTGATATGATCTTCCCACATTGTCCATGCAACTCTGCCTCGACTCATGGCTCCTTACCACCGTGTGAGCCACAGAGTGAGTTTTAGATTGGATTAAAACTCCATTTTTACCCTTGGAATGTCATTGCTTTCAGTGTGTAGATAAACGTGTCCTGTCTTGGTGTCCTCCACTTTCAGTAACTATGTTGTTTGGAAACTCCTATCCTCCTTATGATCACAGAGGTCTTTATGAACTTAAGACTCTCCAAGTTCACTACTCTCCAACTCAGCTTACCTGGGCTGAATAAACTTTTAAATCGGTTAAAATTCCCCATGTTTGGTATTCTTTTTCCTGCCGTCTATCTGATGGGGTCTAACTTTTGCTGTTGACTATTCAACAATTTTGGCTTATGTTTTTACTATTTTACATGTGTTTCCTGCCACTTCCCTTTTAGGATATTATGGTTCTGTTTACTTTCTTTATTCTTATATCTCTTTCTTTCCATAGGCAAAACTATCTGCCTCTTCAGTACTTCTCTGTTATTGTTCGCATCATCTGTTCTCATGAATTTGTTATCTCTTCTTTGAATTTCATTCCTGAACTTGAACTTATACTTTTTGATATTCTATTTTCTTTATTAGGAGATAGATTATTCTATATTTTTAAAATATAGACACTGACCATTGGGAAACAATGGAGGAGAATGCTACAGAAAAAAATGTCACATTCATAATAGCTTCATCTTGAGGGATCATAGGCTCCAGGGGCTGATGAGCAAATACACTGGGGGAGAGGACTGAGTTATGATAGTATAAATGCATGAAGCAGTACTTCTGAGATTCCTGTAGAGACTGGCTGCAAATACTGATTTCTTGTAATAATTATTCTTATAAAGAGATGGAAAATACCAAAAGCCTTCCAGAAGATTGGATCAAAGCATCATGAGTGAAGCTGAACGTGATTACCTCCTGAGGAGTCTGGAGAAGAATCTGGAGATTCCTCAGGACTGCACGTATGCTGATCGGAAAGCAATAGATGATGAGGTCAGCACCCAGAAGTTACCAGTGCTCCCAGAGTGTAGGCTTCTTCCATGTTGGCGGTGTTGGCCATACTGCAGGCAATTGCTACCACGAGGGAAGTCTCTATGAACTAGAGATGTAGCAGTCAAGAACTTTTGCTGCATACAATATTCAAGGGCCTTCGAATTTACCCTTAGGATAGGATTAGAATTTGTAGACTGATTTTGTCTCGACAAATCACCTAAGTGTCTGATTTTGCATGGTATCTTCTATAAAAGTCTGTATAAAGTCAGAATTTTAACCCATGCAGACTAATATATTTAAATTTTGACAGCATTTTTTAAAATTATCTATATTATCTATAAATTTAAATTTAAAATTATCTAAATTTATCTATATTACAGCTAAAAAAATTCACCAAAGTCATTGGGATATTTATAATTGGTTTAACCCATCATCTTTAAACTATTATTGTTTATAGACAACATATATAACAATGCAACCAATTTCAATACAAGCAATATCATCACCCACACACCACTCACACACATTCACATATGCATTTGCCTATTTTCATTGTGTCATAAATTTTATTTTACAGCTTCATAATCTGTCTAGTATGTACATCATTATTTTAATTGATCCTAGACATTCTGTCTTATAGATAACTGTACAATCAAAAATAGCTAGGAAATATCCTTTTATGTTTCGAGACTTAAACTTGTCTCTTCTCTCCAAGTGCTGATATACTTTTATATATTATAACACTGGGCACAACTGGATTTCCTCCTTGCTGCTTAGAGACCCTTAGGTAATCACTCTGTATTCTCCAGGACCCTTGAATGCACCCGTCTTTTGCAATCACTTTGTCATGTACACCGATTTTACATTTGTATCTTAACTACACAAATAAGATATTTCTGAACATAGGAAGACGAGGGCACTTGCATTCTACCATGTAGTGATATGTATTACACATCCAACTGAACACAATGTGGATAAGGAATTTCTTGACCTTATAGTATAAAAGTTTTGCTTTACTTTGTGGGGAGAACTTTAGAAAAGTTTTCACCGTCGCTTGATCTTGTTCCAGTAGGAGTGCACCACAGTCTTGTATTTCCCTTGAAGTTATCTACTATGCTGGTAGAGTTTTCTGTTCCAGATCTGAAATGAGAATGCCAAGAATTGAGAAAAATTTTCTTGTAGTAACTGTTTGTTGTCATAAAACGTTCTTTTGTTGTTGTTATTGATCATGATGATGGTTGATGATATGTAGGTGTAGACCAAAGGCCAAACAGTGGTATCATTTGGCCAAATTATTATGTAATAAACGTATATTATTTTCATTGAACACATTTGAATGAGCATTAGATAAGTAATACTTTAAATCTCTTATTTTGCAGTCATTGCAGATGGTGTTTAGTCGGGTGAACAACCAAAGAAAAGGTGACACACTGAAGCAATTGGCAAGAAGGGGCATTGGCTTTCATCACAGCTCTATGAGTGCCAAAGAAAAGCAGTTAGTGGAAATTCTTTTTAGGAAAGGATTCATTAGGGTGGGTCAATTTTTATTTGTAAAATTTGAAAATGTAAATAGATGAAGCAGAATGTTCATGAAATGAAGAAATATAGCCACCCTTTACTCCCCCCCCCCCATATACCTATGTTTTTTGGGCTGTAGACTTTGTTTACTGGCTGTGGTACCTTTGCATATGCTCTATGTCATTTAACTGGAGAAGGAGGTTTGACTGGTGCCACTCACTACATACATTTGCCCACAAAAACAAAGCATCTCTATGTTGACCTTAGTGCATAACTTACTCTTATGTTTTTATATGTAGGGTTTGTTGATGTGGCTTTGCTACAAACATTCTCTATAAGAATTTAGAGAGTATTTGTATTTTAGTTTGGTGAAGATCTTTTTCTAATGTGGCAGCTGAAATCATAGCACAGATATCTGTTCCTTGGGGCTTCAACTTATCTCAACAGAACTTGTAAATATGTTGTACTGAATATCATTTCTACCTTTACTGATGAGGGCCAGGAAGAACATTGTCATAAATGACTTTCAGGGCACATTCTTACTGTGTTTTCTTTAGTACATCCTGGTTGGCCTCATTGCAATAATCCAGGCAAGAATACAGAGAACCCTTAGATTGTTGCCGAGTAAATATGAATCTTGAGCAATATTTAAAAACTGACTCTGACTACTAAAAGTTATCAACCTTACATGTTGTAAGGCATAGGTAAAAAGAAAGAGTGGAAAAATAAAGAGAAAGAAAAAATGGAAAGAGATATGGTTAAAATAGTATCTGATGAAGCCATTACTGTAGCTATTCTATATCAGTTGAGTTATTCTCACTTTATTAGTACTAAGACATTGCTGTCAGATACTATTTTAACCATATCTCTTTCGCTTTTCTCTAATTGTAAAGCTCCTATACTCTCAATGTTTGTGTTTGTTAAAAAGATTTGAATAAAAATAATTTAATATTATTTAGTAAGTAGCATTTTTCATTTTGACAGTGGCATAAGCCTCAGTTACAAAACAATTAGAAAACATTACTTACCATCCTAAAACATCTTCACAAATCAGAAGCACAAGCAGCATTGATCTAAAGAGTCAGTGAAGAGGGACCTTTCTTCAGGCTGCCACATAAAAAATAATACAAAGACATATTAGTAATTATGAAAGCTCGGCCTACAGATTAGGGTTATACCAAGTAGCTCTGATAACAAATCAACCCATTTATATTAGTCTATGTTCTGTCGCATGATGCTGTTACCTTGCTTCCATCTTGCACCTCCTGTTTTCTCTTCTTATCTGGCTGGCAACTTCTCCTTTCTTTTTTGCAGCATCTTTGTCCCTAGAAGTCCTGTCTAATTAGTTTTTGGCCACTTAGCTCTTTATTAAACCAATCTGAAGGCGCCTTGGCAAAGACACATCTTCTGAGAGTACAAAAATACAATTCCACAACAAGACAGGACAAGTCAAGACATACTAACTACATCAGAAAAAAAAAATGACTAGAAGATTATGTAAATAAACTTTACATTCTGTTTATGATTAGTGATTATGCAAATTCATGACAGAAATATAAAATGTACTTTGTTCTTATGTAATTTCTCAATGAACTTTAGTAAATCAAATAGTTACCAGGAAGTAGGCTTGTAAAAATTTTACTGCCCTCTCAGAGAAATTCCTATCCTAATATTTTACTTATGATATTTAATGTAATACTTATTCCATGTCAGATATGTTACTTGGTTCTTGAGATACAACAGTGAATGATTCTTAGACTTTAGTATTTTAATAGTATACAAAATAACAGTGATATTGAAGGACATTAAGGGAATAAAGCAAAGGACAGAGAGATAGATGGTGATGAAAGAATATAATTATTTTAGATATGACCTCTAAGTTCCTCTGTGACATCTGTACTACACAATTAAGATTAAAGTATATATTCCTTGTAAAGAAATAGGTATAACAGATTCCTTTAGAGAATGTGCTATCTATGTTTGCAAAGTAAGAAGAAACATTACGTGTCTTGACCCCTTAGTTTGTCCACTGCTGCTTTATTGGGATTTAAATACAGTTTTTAGCGATTTCATGGAAATACTTCTATTCAACCAAAGTGTGAGTGTGTGAAATCACTGTTTTATTCCATTTTAGGTGGTGACAGCTACAGGAACACTCGCTTTAGGAGTCAACATGCCTTGTAAATCTGTGGTTTTTGCTCAAAACTCAATCTATCTGGATGCTTTAAATTTCAGACAGGTAAATAAATACACATTAACTTAAAGTAATGTATTCATACTATGTAGCCATGAAATAGCAAACGAAAATTACTTTAACTACTAATTTAGTAAATGCTCCAGCTCATGGCAGAACACTGTAGGTGTCTGTCTGGTATTGAGTAAGCATAGGACTATGAGAGTATTTGACCACTGCTAATCATGCGTATGGTCTTTGATAAGGCATTCAAAGTCCTCTCTTGTCTGCAGAATCTGGGTGGTCATTACTTCATGTCATGCACACAGGCTAAATAAAGCAATTTACAAAAAGAGTCCATATCACAGATTACTGGATAATAATAAAAGGAAATATTTACTTTCTAATTTACTGAGCAACTGAGCATGGGTTTCTATTCTGGAGCCATTTTTAATACTTTTCTTGACTCTAGATACACAGTCTGTTTCCAAACCAATGTCTGCGCTCTCCTGTGGTGTTATTTGGCTGTTTTCCCACAATCTGTGCACGCAGTATTGCCATGCTCTGCCCAGCTCCAGAGACTGACCTAACTGACCTAACAAGCTAGTGAGAAAAGCACAGATGCACAGACACACAGAAAAGCTGGGAGCATGTGGATTTGACTCCCAGTGGAGAAACTATAATACTCGGAAACTCAGTGTGTTTCTTATACAAAGTGGAACATAAGCGTGGGGTTATTGCATACAGTTGAACAAGGAGACAAGTTGGCTAATCTTAGGGGCAGTCTCTGCAGGGAAGAAGTCTTTAGGCAAAAATATCTGGGAGGAGAAAGCTGCAATGGACAATTTCTGCATACACTTTATTACCATCGAAATGTGCATCCGAAGAATGATTTTTAATCCCTGTGGGGGAAAAGGGGGCATTTTGACATTCCCATGGGTCTGAGGCACTGGGTCCTTGACAAACCCATCCCTATGTCAATGATATTTGTCAGTGATATACATTCATATAGAACTTCATTCATTTCACCCAGGGTTTCCTCAGTTCCCCAAACAGTTGCCTTTCACCACAAAGTCTTGATCTTGTATATTAAAACATTTTCCTTGCTTTTGATTCTCCTTGTTTATTATGTTCTGCAGACAGCAGAGTTTATCTTTATAGAGTTACCTTCTCAGTAATGTTTGGTCAATATTTCTGCTGGCAGCATCAAATGTAGCTATATCCAGTAAAATTCAAATCATATTGAACGTGTATAATTAATATTAACAATACATTATCATATAGTGTCATAAGTTATATAATATACTATGTAATGTTATATTCATAATATATATAATCATAGAATATTTTATCTCATAAGTCATTGTCAGGAAATGGCAATTATATATTATACAACACATACTATATTCATAGCATTAGCTATATGATTTTATAAATAGATCTAGTTCTATACAACATTATACAAATACTTAGTATGATTAATGATACATGGGAATGACAGATACATTATTTTAAATAGCTTTACTTCAGATATGATGAACTTTTTAGATTTCAAATAGAAGGTTGTTCATTTTAGTTAACCCCTAGGCACAGTATACGTGCCCCAAAACAATATAAAAGGCTTAGTTCTTTACATTCTTTTAGGAAAAACACTCAGATGGTTCTCACAGCATGATTCTGCTCTGTTTCCAGATGGCTGGTCGGGCTGGAAGACGAGGACAAGACCTGTTGGGTGATGTTTACTTTTTTGATATTCCACTGCCCAAGATAGAAAAACTCATAAAATCCAAAGTGCCTGAGCTGAGAGGCCAATTTCCTCTCAGTATCTCACTCATTCTGAGACTCATGCTGCTGGCCTCCAAGGCAGATGACCCAGAGGACGGCAAGGCAAAGGTACTGTGTCTCCCAGCTTGGGCCTCTACCAAGCTGGCTGGCCTGTGCTCTACTGTGCTGTTATCAGGCTTAGGATGCTTCTCCATGTTCTCTAGAGAGGGGTGGAAAACGCTAAGGAAAACAATGATAAGTTGTGCTTGTTTTTATTGTTAGACAGAATTTGTGACTGGGTGGTTACTAAAGTGTTCCCATGATCACTGTCTTCTAGCATAATAGACAGTATTGTCTTGTACTGAGAGTGCCAGCTATCATCTGTTTATACCATTCAGAAACAAAAAGAATTTATTTTATTTATTTATTTTTTTTGGTTTTTTGAGACAGGGTTTCTCTCTGGTTTTGGAGCCTGTCCTGGAACTAGCTCTTGTAGACCAGGCTGGGCCACCACCGCCCGGCAAGAATTTATTTTTATAAATGTAAAGTAACAGTTTACTTTTGATAAGACAAAGTGTAAATTAATTATAAATGTTTAGAAAATGTAGAAAGTTGGAAAACAAACAAACCCAAACCAAAAAAAAATACTCATGCCTAGTTCTACCAAAATGATCACATATTATTATTATTATTATTATTATTATTATTATTATTATTATTATTATTTGAATTTTCAAGACAGGGTTTCTCTGTAGTTTTTGGTGCCTGTGCTGGAACTAGCTCTTGTAGACCAGGCTGGCCTCGAACTCACAGACATCTGTCTGCCTCTGCTCCTGAGTGCTGGGATTAAAGTTGTGTGCCACCACAGCCCAGCCACATTATTATTTTTGTATTTGTTTTTCAGACTTTTTTTCAAAATATGATTGAACACTTTATAAAGGTGTAAGCAAGTGGAAATCAAAACATAACCAGAACATTGTCTTGACGTTATAGGGTCTGATAAAAGAAGTACGAGACCATGAATTTGAAACTCACAATTAGATGATTTAATTTCTATTGTGATAACACACTTAAAAGGACTTGTGTTCGTTTTCTGTTGGCTGTAACAGAATGCCAAGTGTGGGGTGAACTATCAAGAAGAGAGGTTTGTTTTGGTTCATAATTACAGAGGTTCAATGCTGCAAGGTGACATTTAGTGAAAGACTTTCTTGAAGTGTTCCAATGACAGGATATCATTTGGTAAACAGGAAATGTCCTGGCCTGTCTGACCTTTCCTTTTCCTTCCTCTTGTACAGTCACGGAGGATTCCAACATGGGAACCTTCTACTCTTAAGACTTCCTCTGCTTCTTATCATGTCCTTAAGTCCCAGCCCTCAATAAGATTGCCAGCATGGAGATTAGATTTCAGCATGTTCTAGGGACCACATTCAGACCACAGCAGGACCCATTCTACTAGGTACAATATTCTACTAATATATACTTTATTTCTGGAAATATCTATGAACCCTTCCCTAGAGAAAAATTAGTCTGCAGGACACCAATGTCCTCAAATGAAGGTGGCCTTCTTCGTGCTGAGGTCCTTGATAGAAGGAAAGTGGAAGTCTGTTTGTGCCGACGTGCGGTGAGGTGAGCAGCTTCAGTACAATGGAGCCAGGCACTTTATGGCTCAAAGCTACTTTTAAAATCATGTGCCCCAAATAAACTGCTCCTCTTTTAAGTTGCTCTTCTCAGGTCATAGCAGTGAAAATACTAATATATCATGCTAGCATGGCTTTAATTATAAGCTCTGTACCTCCAGGACAGAGTGAAGCACTATTAGTTCCTTTCCCCTCACATCCCCTTACCACTTTGCTGTTTTCCAAATGCTGCCTCCTCTGATTCCAGTACACAAGGAAAAGGGGTGTCAGTAAAGGAACCTTCATAACCCACTGTAAAGGAAATGAGGAGTTCAACCCTTTTATTCTTCCTCCTGTCCTACCATTAAGCATATAGGACTTAAATACAATAGTAGCTAGAAATATGGCTCAGATGTTAAGAACACGCAAGGTTATTGCAGAGGACCTGAGTTCGATTCCCAGTGCTCATACTGGGTGTTTCATACCACCCTGTAACTCCAAGAGGTCTGATGGCCTCTTCTGAATTCCATGAGTACTTGCATGTACTGCCTCCCTCCCCCATGTATACACATAATGAAAAACAAAATAATTCTTTCTTTTTATTTGTTGTTATTTTTAAAGGGCAGCAGAGATTTTTCTTGCATTCTGTAAACTCTCCAACCTAAGGGTAGACAGGTTGACATTTGAGTGGTGCTAAGAAAGTTTGTTTTTATTGTGAGTTCAAAGATATTTTAGACAAAAGTTGAATACTGCACATACAAGAGTGTTGTTTGGCACTGGAGATAAAGGAACATTTTCACTCTTTTGGCTTCAGCCAAATTCCTTCTAATAATTTTGCAGTAATGCCATACATACAGAATAATATATATAAACCCCTTCTCATGCAACTCATATGTGCATGCTCTAAAACTTATAATATCTTTTCTGCTCAGACTGTTTGGAGACATTTTTCTTTCTGGTTTGGTTTTCTGTGCTTATCTTATTCACTTTTCTGCAAATATGATAAGACCATGACCAAGAGAACTTATAGAAGAAACGGTCTTCTGGAGACATTCGAATCACTGACCATCATGGCAGGAGCAGGGCAGCAGGAAGGGAGGCAGGGCACTGGAGTAGTGGGTGAGGCTTCCCAGCTTGAGACAGTACCACAATGTAGGGACAGAGAGCTAACTGTGAATGGCATTGTCTTTTGAAGCCCTAAAGCCTTGATAATCCTTCCCTAACAGTTTCATAAACCAGAGAACAAGCATCCAGACATAGGAACCTATAAGGCCATGTCATTCAAACTTCCACAGTGCTCTTTAGTATGCTAAAGGACATACATGCTATGTTAGGTGATGTGCTATATGATGGAGGAAATTGTGTTGTATTAAATCTAATTGAAGTCTGTGTGTTGCTGCTGTGTACTGTAATACTTTTTGTATCCTATACAGTGGGTGACCAAGAGCACCAAAAGGAACCCTTTTAAGGGTACCCACTTTTCCTTGTGTGCTATAGTTAGAGGAGACAGCCTTTGGAAAGAATAAAGTAGTAAAGGGGAGAGCCCATAATGATTCAGTTTGCTTCAGCGGTATAGATCTTGTAATCCACATTATATATGTATAAGTTACATGATATGTGTGTGTGTCTTTCTGCTTGTTATATGTAATTTAGTCTGTGTTATCTCTTGCAAAGACATTTCACTTAATGTTACTAAATCAAAATGTTTTTCTTTGCAGGCACTGTCCGTGCTGAGGCACTCATTGTTATCCTTCAAACGTCCCCGAGTCACAGACATGTTAAAGCTTTACTTCTTATATTCTTTGCAGTTCCTGGTGAAAGAGGTAGGAACCAACTCCCCTCTCTCTCTCTCTCTCCCTCTCTCTCTTCACCCCTTCTCTTTCCCCCTCTCTCTCCCTCTCTCTCTTCCCTTTTCCTTTTCTCCCTCTCTCCCTCTCTCTCTATTCTCTGCCTGTGTGTAATAATTTCCTACTATATAGATAGATTTTTTTTAGTAGCAGACTTGATTTTTTAACATTTAAAAATATATTTTTTATTTTTTAAAAAGAAAATAAACTATAAACTATCTTTTTCCATTTTACATACTAGTCCCAGGTCCCAATCCTTCCCCTCCTCCCATTTCCTTCACCTCCCACTCCACTCTAGCCCCCATCCACTCCTCAGAGAGTGTAAGGCACATTGCTTGAGAAAGGTCCAAGGCCCTCCCTATTATATCTAGGCTGAACAAGGTATCCATCCAAAGAGGATGGGTTTCTAAAAATCCAATACAAGCAGGAGGTAAAATCCTGGTGCCACTGCCAGTGGCCCTGAAGTCTTCCCCAGTCATACAATGTTACCAATATTCAGAGGGACTAGTTTGGTCCTATGCGGGACAGGTTTCTTCCCTGTCCAGCTAGAGTTGATGAGCTCCTATTAGTTCAAGTAAACTGTTTTAGTGAGTGTGCCCATCATGGTCTTGACCCCTTTGTTCATATTCTCACTCCTCCCACTCTTCAACTGGACTTTGGGAGCTCAGCACAGTGCTCTGCTGCAGGTCTCTGCTTCTGTTTCCACCAGTTGCTGGATGAAGGTTCGATGATGACATTTAAAATAGTCATCAATCTGACTACAGGGGAAGGTCAGTTCAGGCACCTTCTCCTCTATTGCTTAGGGTCTTAGCTGGGGTCATCTTAATTTCTCTAGTGCCAGTCTTCTTCTTTGCCTCATAATGACTCCCTCAATCACAATATCTCTTTCCTTGCTCTCATCTCTGTCCTGCCTCCATCTCTACTATCCTGTTCCCTCAAGATTTCCTCCCCTCATCTTCCCCTTTTGCTCTCCCTTCTCCCCTCACCCATGCTCCCAACTTCGTCAGGAGATATTTTCTATTTCTCCTTTCCAGGAGGATTTATATATATTTTCCTTAGAATTCTCCTGGTTATTTAGTTTCTCTATGGTCATGGACTACAGGGTTTTTATTCTTTACAGCTAGTATACACTTATGAGTGTGTATATATCATGTTCATCTTTCTGGGCTTGGAGTACCTCACTCAGGATGTTTTTTTTCTAGTTCCATCTATTTGCATGCAAATTTCAAGATGACATTGTTTTTACCGCTGAGTAGTACTCCATTGTATAAATGTACAATATTTTTTTTGTTCATTCTTCAGTTGAGGGTCATCTAGGTTGTTTCCAAGTTTTGGCTATTACAAATAATGCTGCGATGAACATAGCTGAACAAATGTCTTCATAGTATGATTGAGCATCCTTTGGGTATATGGCCAAGATTGGTATTGCTGGGTGCGGAAGTAGGTTAATTCCCGATTTTCTAAGGAACTGCCATACTGATGTCCAGAATGGTTGTACAAGTTTGCAAAAAATTTTATCTACATACATGTATATGTGTGAATAGATGTCACATATGCGTAGGTGCCCCTAGAGACAAGAAGAGGGCATGAGCGTTCCTGAAACTGGAGTTGTAGCTGAATCAATTGAGGCACTCAGTGTGGATTCTGTAAAACTGAGCTCAGGTTGCCTGGACGAGCTGCAAGTGCTGCTGACGGCTGAGCCATCTCTCCAGCCCTAGATTTTTGTTTAATCACATTGCATTATTGTACATCTTATACGACAATACCCAGTGAGTACTGCTACTTGTAATTCATGCAATTATTAAAGTTGGGCTAGTTAGTAGTTATATTCTTATTGGCATGTAGTATTTTAAACTGATAATGGACAATCTACTTGCTACTAATTCTGTGAGTTGAGTCAAACTAACTAAGTATTTCTGTTCTCTAGGGACATATAGATCAAGAAGGTAACCCTACAGGGTTTGCTGGCCTTGTATCACATTTACATTACCATGAACCATCTAATCTTGTTTTTGTCAGTTTTCTTGTAAGAGGTCTTTTCCATAATCTCTGTCAGCCAACTCATGAAGGTAAGTTTGAGGGTTATATAGTGTATGTGTGCATGTGTGTATAATCAAAATAATATATATACAGTATATAAATAATGTATCATTATTAGTATATGATTATTATCAAATAATATATGTTATATGTTTTATATATATATATATATAAAATTATATGTATGTGTGTATAAAACCTTCCCATGCTGGGAAAAAACCCTGATAGATTTATAGAAAACTAGAACTTCAGGAATACATTTACTCAATAACCACTTGAGAAAGTATCAGTTAAGCATAACAAATATATATATATATATTAGTATTTTTATTTTAAGTAGAAAAAAGAATGATAATTATATAGGCAAATTATGGGTTTGCAAATAAGATAAAGTGAAATCAGTAGTAATAGATGTCCTATACTGTGACAATGATTTTAAAATATTCACTACTGTAAGTTGTGACTTGAAAACTGTATTTCCTCCAGGATTCTGAGCATACTGCATAATATACTATATTTATAAACCCTTTCCTTATAATTAAATATATGGTCAACTTTGAAGAACAGTGGAAGAAAACATTAAAATATGAAACTCAAAATTCCACCCTCAGATAATAACTAGTATTATCTGTGAATATTGTCTGCAACACTATTTTCTTTGAATATAATTGCACAGTGTACATCAATACCTGTTATTGCATGGATTATTGTCTGAGGTCAATTGTACATATAAATTTTGCCATATTGTTATAATAAATCCCATACAGCTTTTATGGAAAAACTTTGGCCTCAACTTTCAAAATAAATTCTTCCTACAATGTCTCTGAAATAAATATTGCCCTCTCATAATATTTGTGCTTAATGTTGTGATATTTCCTGGTGCATGTTGTCTTCAATGCCTCCTGCTTTCTCTTCTGTCACCAGCTGATGGAAATATTTTGCTTTGTACACACCTGTAGTCTTTATGCTCTAAAAAATGTTCCATTTTGTGACTCCTCAGAAAGTTTTGCTCCTCCCAAATTTGTAAAAAATAAAATCATTTCATGCAAGAGAAAGTGTCCTTATGTTTATTGTTGCTGACAGAGGCAGCCAAAATTGATAACTTTATAAAGAATGCATATAGAAGTTAAATAAATGGACAAGTTTCTAGTCTTTGAAGAAGTCAGAGACAATACACAAATGTAACTAGCCTGAAGCTAGATCCAAAGTTACTGTCACATTTTAGGCATTCCTACTATTTTCATGCTCTTGGAATGCAGTGGCTCAAATGGGCTATGGCTTCATCTGAGTTGAGGAAGGTTTTCTGCAGGTTTACTTTTGGATTTTTTTTTTTTTTTGTCTAAAGCATTGAGAAGGCATAACATATTATTGCTTAGGTGAGAGAGGCTATCATGGTTAGCATGAGAATGGCTCCCATAGGCTCAATACTTGCTCACCAGGGAATGGCACGATTTCCTTTGTTGAAGGAAATGTGTAAATGGACTTTCTTTGCTGCTGCCTGTGTGCCAGGAAGTTCTCTGCCATGATTATAATGAACAAAACACCTGGAACTGTAAACAAGCCCCCAATTACATGCTTTCTTTGTAAGAAATGATCATTGTGTCTCCTTACAGCCATAGAACATTGACAGAGACATTATCAAAATTTGGTCAAAGTAAGCAAGGTCCAGTAGTAGGAAAGATAAAAGTGATAATGAAGGTAAATGCAGGAACAAAAAAGCTCAAGTGAGAAGCATCTGCACCTGAAGTTATTCTAAAGTTGTTATGAGACAGGTTTTTTTTTTTTTTTTTTTTTTTTTTTTTTTTTATGTGTACAGTGTTTTTGCCTGCCTGCCAGAAGAGGGCACCAGGTCTCATTATAGAGAGATGTAAAGCCACCATGTGGTTGCTGGGATTTGAACTCAGGACCTCTGGAAGAGGAGCAAGAGCTCTTAGCCTCTGAACCATCTCTCCAACCCCTAAAGTTGTTATGAAATGAACATAGCATTTATTTTAGAAATGAAAAAAATTGATGAAACCATTTATACATATATGACACGGAACTTATTTTTCACAGGCTCAAAATATTTCTCTGAAGATATAATGGAAAAGCTGGTTTTAGTATTGGCAAATCTTTTTGGAAGAAAATATATTCCAGCCAAGTTCCAAGATGCTAACGTCAAGTTTTATCAATCAAAGGTAAAATCTTCTGATAAAATTAATTAATAATACTATATAAATTCTGCCATAAATGATTTAGCAGCAATAGGTTTTTGTGAATATGGGGTAGTTAATGTGTTTTATATGCTAATTTGTTTCTTTTGGAAATAGTGTTTCTTTTAATAACTTAGAAGTCCCTCTGTGAATGTGTTTAAAGGTTACATACCTTGTGGTTAAATAGGAAGAAAGTACATTCATGATTTTAATTGATTCCATTCAAATGCAGTATTAACGAAAGGGTGTACAGGGGCTGGGAAGATGACTTGATACAGTGCTTGCCACGCACTCATGAGGATCTGAGTGTGCATTCCCAGTACCCACGTGAAGAGATGGACATTTTGACATGCCTTGTCATTCCAGAACTGAAAAGTCAGAGAAATGTGGAACCCTGGAGCTGCCTGGGGCGGGCTAGCCTAATTAGAGATTACTGGGTATGGTGAGAGACCTTGCTTCAAAAAATAAAGTGGAGAGCACCCACACACATATTCATGTTCACACGCACACGAAATGCAGATAATTATACATTCAAGCCCCGAAGCCACCCTCATTGTTGAATTGTGTCTGGAGATGTGACTGTATGTCACAGTGTCATCTCTGAGAAAGCATTACAAAGTTGTCTGGGAAACTATCCCTTGACTTCTGGAGTTGAAATCTTAGAAACAGCTTTCCAATTTTAATATTTTCATCTTGGTTGGTCATTTTTGAAAATGTGCATTTGTCTATTTAATTAAACAGTTGCATTTATTTTCATGAGATCGTTCATAGCACTCTTTCTGCTCTTCTTGGTGCTTTGAATTGATTTCCTTAGTGATATCCATGTAACTTCCTGATATAGCAGTGATGGCACGAATGACAAACGTGTAGTTCTTTTCTTCGCAGTTCTTCAGGTCTAGTCTAGAAGTCTTAAATGAAGATGATTTGTGGGGGCATACTTTATATGTTGCAGTTTACAAACACAAAGCTACAAAAAAAATTAGAGATACAGAGCTTTCATGTGTACAGGTTGAAAAACTGATCAATGGTGTTAGCCCAATGAAGACAGTGAGAGTTTCAAAGCCTCTCAACCAGGTGCAGTTGATTCTGAGTCTGAAAATATGCTCTATCTTCTTTGTTCTATATATGTGTCCCTAGATCCTTTGAAATTACTCATGAGTCAAGTGAAAGTTGAGGATGTGCTTCTGCTCTTACAAGAGCTGTTTTGATTAGGGAGCTTCAGAGCAAGTGTTATGAGTTGAACATTTGCTCTTTCGAGTGCAAGTAAGAACAAAAAAATTTAACCTCATTTCAATCAAGAAAAGAAGACAAAGTGGCTTTGTTGAAAACAATAAAGTTATACTGTGTGGTCTTTTACCTTCACTGCTTCAAGTTTTCTGTTTTTTAAGGAAGGTGTTCTCTGCTCTCTGAAAAACCTTTGGCATTTAGGTGTTCCTTGATGACCTCCCTGAGGACTTCAGTGAGGCCCTGCTTGAGTACAACACTCAAGTGACAGAGGACTTTGCTGCTTTTCTGCGAATTGTGTCCCGCTTGGCTGATATGAAACAGGAATATCAACTCCCCTTGTCAAAAATTGGTAAGTGTGTTTCAGTTCCCTGTGGAGCAATTTAGTAATAATCCTGCCCAAGGACATGCAATATGGATGTTCGGGATGCAGGTCATTGGCAGTGCTCCAAGTCTACCATTTTTATCTCAGAAGGCTGGCACTTCAGAAAAGTCAGCTTGCCTTAGAATAATTGAGTTATTTCTGCTAAGAAAAAAAAAAAGCTAAGCAAAAGAAAGTTGGGGAGGTTGTGACTTGCAGTTAAAAGGGTAGTGGAGAATGAAACTAAAACCAATTTGAATCATTTTTAAATGGTTTTGATTAAGGGCTGACTTTGGCTCAGTCCTAGAAAATAGAGCAAGGATTTCTCTGAGACAAGAGAAACCAGAGGAATTCTTTCCTTTATTATTTTTATTTTTTAAACAATCTTATTTTACATACTAATCCCAGTTCCTTCTCCCTCTCCTGCTCCCCCTATCTTCTCCCCCCCCCCACGCAAAGAGGGTGAGGCCTCCCATGGGGAGTCAACAAAGTCTGTCACAGCACTTGAGGCAAGACCAAGGCTCTCCACCCTGTATCTAGGCTGACCAAGGTGTCCCACCATAGGGAATGGGCTCCAAAGAGCCAGTTTATGCCACTGTTTATGCCACTGTCCCCCACCCCCAAACTGTCCAAACCATGGCTGTCTCCTGCTTCAGAGGGTCTAGTTCAGTCTTGTGCAGGTTCCACAGCTGTCAGTTCAGAGTCAGTGAGCTCCCGCTTGCTCAGGTCTGCAGTTTCTGTGGGTATCCCCAACATGGACTAAAAATAAAATCTAAAGGAAGAAGAACAAAAGGGATCTATCTCAGCCTGTTCTGGTCAGAATTCACAGGTAAGGAACATGAAGACTCGCCACTTGTGTCTCACCTGATGAGCTACAGGGAAGGAAGGACGGCAGTTTCACCATTTGTTTGTCTGTCTGGGAACTTTGATGTGGATTTGCTTCGTCCAGGTGTTTCAGATAACGTAAGTAAAGAGTGATGTTCATTAATCAGTCTCTCGGGGTGTTTGCTCCAGTCTGAGTGGTGTATGATAACAAACTGCTGTTGAGGCTGTGAAACGCTAGCATACAGATGATAAAACATTGTACTTTCCATTGTAAGAAAAATATTTTTATTTATTAATTTTCTGAGCCTGATCACAGCTAACAGTTTTCCCTCCCTCCCTCCTCTCCTCCTAGTTTTTCCCAACTGTCCCTCTTAACCTGCTAGCCATACACTGTTTCTTTTCAGAAAATTGTGGGCCTCCCATATATATTAGTTAGTCAGGCATATCAAGAAAAAATAATTTTACAAACAATAATTTTTAGAAGTTTTGATTTCTTCATTTTTCATGGATCACTGCAAAAAATTGGTTGGATATTTAAGAGATTGGTAGTTACGAATGTTGAATAAACACTATTAATTTTTAAGCATTAAAGTTTCCTTTCCCAAGATGGATGTGATGGCTCATGCCTATCACATAACTGGAGATGCTCAGCATAACTGCGGATGCTGAGACAGGAGGACTGCTACATATTTGACTATTGCATAATGAGTTTCAGGCAGGGCTACAGTGTCTTCCTGTTTCAAGATGAGAAGGGAATGGAGGAAGAAGAGGAGGAGGGAGAAGAGGATGAGGGAGAAGACAATAGCAAAATAATTCTGCTTTCCATTTATTACACAATTAGTTTATGAAATATAACAATCACCTTTACTACCCTTTTACATGTAAGAGTCCCATGAAAATTCATATGGACATATACAGATGAGAATTAGCTAGAAAGTCTGAGTCTTGTTGCTGCAGTATCAGCATCTATTAAAAGGTGCGTGCATGAACTCATTCCCTCTCACTTTCATCAGCTTCAATTAGAAGAAACTTAGGTGCATGCCTGAACTCCCATGAGGGTTCCCACTTACCCTCGCTGCCCACAGTGTTCTAAAACGCAGCTTCTGCTTCTGTTTCCTTCATTTTGAAGCATCTGTTATAAGTATTTAGATTCATGTCACTTGACCACAGCCTGATTTTTACTTGACCCAATTCACTTTATATAAATTTGTTTTACTAGAATAAGGTGCATTCTCTAAAAAATTCACTTTCTTGTATTATTTGTTAGTTTAATGCTATGTTCTAGTGGCTTATAAAGAGAGGAATACACATAAATTGAAGACTCATGGCTCTTCTGTATTTCATTTCCTTGTGCTCTACTAAAGTTACCCAACTTTCCAAATTTTTCTGAAAATAATTCAGTTTACAAATGACTATTTTTTTATGCTTGTGTTTTATCATATAAAAGAGAAGGAATGGGTAATTTTACTCTCCTGGAGTATCTTTCCCTGTGTTTAGTTTAATATCTGTAAGATTCACCTATGTTGTTGTAGCTATTATGAACTAACGCTGACAACTTAACCCATAATTCTTAGATCTTAGTCATGTGGTTTGGTGCTTTTTCTCAGTACAGCACTCTCATCCTGCTTCCTCTGCATCTGGATGACAACTGCTCCTCTGCCTTTCCTCTTCCCAGAATTCTCTTAGTCTGACTGCTCTGCCTCTACCTTCTGCCTGACTACTGGCCAATCAGCATTTTATTAAACCAGTATTAGTAACAAATCTTTACAGCGTACAGCATTTCTTCCTTTTTTTTTTCAAAACGAGACTCTGAATTTCATCTCCTTTGTTTAGCTTTTTTTTTTATCATTGTCTGTAGCAACTTGTAACCAACACACTAAATAAAGACAAACACTCATAATCCATTTTTTTTGGGTGGGGGTGATGTGGACAAAGTTTTCTAGGCTACTTCCTGATGATTGGGGGTGCTGGTAATCTTACAGGAATCCAAAGAAAATTTAGGATTTTCAAATTTTGGTCAGATCTTGCCTGGAGTATTCTGTGTGACTATATCATATGATGGAGGAAGGTCATTGGTTAAATAATAAAGAAACTGCCTAGGCCCATTTGATAGGCCAGCCCTTAGGTGGGTGGAGTAAACAGACAGAATGCTGGGAGAGAGAAGCCGAGTCAGGAGTCGCCATGATTCTCCCACTCCAGACAGACGCAGGTTAAGATCTTTCCTGGTAAGCCAGCTCATGGTGCTACACAGAATATTAGAAATGGGTTAGATCAATATGTAAGAGCTAGCCAATAAGAGGCCAGAAATAATGGGCCAGGCAGTGATTAAAAGAATACAGTTTCCGTGTAATTATTTCGGGGTATAAGCTAACCATGCGGGCGGCTGGGTGCCGGGGACGCAGCCCCACCGCTCTTATTACAACAATCATTTTAGCCAGCAGCCTTGAAGCTATTGTGGATGCAGAACTCAGAAGAAACTGCAACAGAGGTGCTCCAAAATGTTGAATCATCTATTAATTCCCATTGTAGATTTTTCAGGGGGTATTCCTCAATCAAACCTTATTTTTCTAAACCAAGAATTAATCTACAACCTCTCATTTCCTGTGGTAACAAAAGCAAAATTTTTCTACAAAGTAACCTATCTTTTCACTTGAATTTTGAAATCAAGGCATTTTCAAAATATACAGGTTGGATTAATCCAGCATCATTAATAAGCAAATGTCTTTTAGCTGTTGTTGCTCAATCCTCAGAAAACAATTCAATAACATACAATATCTTTTCTTTCTTTCTATGACGTTTTTTCTTGTTCTAATTCTTTATTTTTAATTTTAAAGTGTTTTAGTTTTTGAGAAAGAGATTCTCTGTGTATGTTCTGTTGTCCGGGACTCACTCTGTAGTCCATGCTGGCCTTAAACTCACAGAAATCCACCTGCCTCTGCCTCCCAAGGCCTGGGATTAAAGGCATGTACTAACACACCTGCCTATCTATTTTTTTTAAAGTTTTTCTTCATTCTTTTTTTCTTCCAAGTCTATATTTATTTTTAAACACACTATACACCACTAGAAGGTTGGTTGTTTTTTTTTTTTTTTTTTTTTCTGTGTGAATTTGTCTTTACCGTTCATTTATCTTTTTCTGAGTCTTTAATCTGCTAAGAGGCATGGCTAGGATTAAAACAGTGACTTTGGCAGGTGAATCTGCCCCACTCCTTGTCTTCCTGGACGTAGGTTCATGGTGGAGTTACTGGAAGGAGTCTCTTTTTTGCAGCAACTTTGTGGAGTTCCTAGGTTCAAGAAGCATGCCATGACCAAGAAGCATGCCACCCACTGTTCATAAACACCATTTAAAGATTTGGTGGAAGGCCTCTTAAAGAGGCTGGGAGGTTTTTGCTGTTAACCCTGAGTCAGGGACCTTTTGTAAAGGAGCCCAGTCTCTGCTTGCTGCCATTAAACAGAGCCTATGGAAATAAAGATGGTTACCTAGAAGTTACATTGATTCTGTTCTTATTTGTCTAGAATCATTTTCTTTTAAAGCATTCTCAGGCATTATGTGGATATTCTTATCAAACTTTTGGGTGCCATTTGTAGACAGAAGTTTCTGCCCTGCCTGGTCCCACAGTCATTCAATCCCAACTAAACACACAGAGATTTATATTAATTATAAACTGTTTGGCCTATTGTCCAGGCTTATTACTAACTAGCTCTTAAATTAACCCATAATTTTTATCTATGTTAAGTCACATGGCTTGGTATATATCAGAACTCCTGTTGTTTACATGAGGCAGATATTTCACAAAACAAACAGAGACAGAAAACTGATTGTTTGCTTTCTTCTCCTTTTTATTGTTTTTCTTCTATCCTCTCTCTACATTTTTTTTTTAATCTGGATGTTGATTCGGAAAATCAGTATGCTTGTTCAGTTAAATACTCTCTTGTGACTTGAAGGCTTCTTGGTCTGTGAAACCCCATTTGCAAAGGAGATGTGAAAATTTTTTAATTAACTTTTTTTTCCTAGTCAGTGTTGTTCTATTCCAGCAAGGCTGTTGGACTTGCTATTGACATGCTCTGGGGACAATCTTCTTCACAGGTGGAGTTAATCCCTGCCCTAGGATGCTCTGCCTCAGTGTGTGCAGAAGGCAGCTGCTCTTCTACCAATAGAGCGTTCTTGAAGAACATTGATGAAGATGAAATGACTCCAAGTTCTAAGTCAAAAGCCTTCTCTCCTTGCGAATAACCATTCAAAAATTCTATTTCTTTAGGTTGTTCTAAACACAATTGGTATCAATCACACCCAAGCCCCAGTGCTGTGGCCACACAGATTCGATAGTCGAGGAAGAAAATTGCCACTTAATGCATATGCACTTGACTTTTATAAGCATGGATCCCTTGTGGGATTGGAACAGGACAATAGGTATGTTCTTTCCTGATAATTCCAACAAATGGTTAACCCTGCCAAGTATGTCAGAGTTTCACTTCCAGATTGATGGCAAAGATGATGAAATACTATACTATTTTATTTCTAGTTTGTCAGCAAAATTTTGGCATTGATACCAACTGACTTAACCTAAATATATATTCAAAATGTATATTTGTGAATATTCAAATATAATATATCTTTATATTTATTTGAGTTCTATGTAAGCATCATTTGGTGTTTTAATGACAAGTAGCAATCTGGTATTGCTTAAGACCTGAGAGAATATAAATTATCTAATTTTCATATCTGGTTCTGAGATAGTTATTTTAGTTTGTTGCCAGGGAAGCCAATTCTATAAGAAGAACAAAATACTATTTAGGTCACTCTGTATACAATTACTGTGTTATGGCCACAAAAGTTGGACAGTCAAGGAAGAAAACTGCCACGTAACACATTTGCACTTGACTGCTGTAAGCAAGGATCTCTTCTGAGGTTTGACCTGGTAAATAGGTATCTTCTCTCTTGATAACTTCAAGAAATAATTAGTTATGCCAAGTATATTAGATATTTATGTTTAGAGAAACACATACATCTAGAGCCAAATACACTAATGAATTAAATATACTACATGTGATTTAAAAATTTGAACAATACTTATTAAGATATAAAATGTTTGATAGTACTCAGAAAACTCTTAGAACACTCTTGTCTATTCAACTTGATTTATTATTGTCAAGAAAGTAGTTGTTGCGTTAGCAAATAATATTTTTTGTTTTTTAAACTTAATCCTTGATAATCTTATAATTGTATATAAAACAACATGGCTACACTTCATCCACATCGTTTATCTTTTCCCAATTGTACCCCTAAAGCCCGGCAAATCATCCTCCCATTTTGGAGTCTTCGAATTTTGTTTTCTTTCATTTTGTGACCCATTGAGTTATATGAGGGCTGACTGCATGAGTGTGGAGCCCAGAGGCCCACCAGTGACTACAATTCTGAAGAAAAACAACTCTCCCTTCTTCAGCTCACAGGCCCTATGAGCCCACCTACCTCTCATCCATGCCAGCATGTTAATGGTCCCTCTCTCATCCATACCTGCATGTTAATGGTCCCTCTCTCATCCATGCCTGATGTTAGTGGTCCCTCTCTCATCCATGCCTGATGTTAGTGGTCCCTCTCTTGCACAGGCCCTGTGCAGGTGACCTCAGCTGCTGGGAGTCATGAGTCATGCCATGCCCTGAAGCTGGCATTTCACAGAACTCCCCTCACTTCCCGCTCTTAGTTCTTCTTGTCTCCTCTTCTGTGATGTCCTGCCTTGGTGAGGTGATCCAAATGTTCCAAATAGGTATTAGTGCTCACAATCACTTATTCTCTGCACTTTGACCAATTGTGAACCTCTACTGAAAAATAACAAAACCAACACCAAAAACTGTAAGCAAAGGCTGAGTTTTTTCTTTTGTCTCATATGCTATGGCATGGTCCAAATAGATACAGTGCTCAGCAGTCACTTATCTGCAGCACTCTGACCAATTGTGAGCCACCCATTAAAAAAACACAAAAATCAAGAAACAAACAAACAAACAAAAAACCCAAACCCCAAACAAACAAGTAAACAAACAAACATAGGAAACAGCTTAAGTTATCATGGCTAAGACAGCTATAATTGGGGTATAATTAATAATAGTAAATAATTTTGTGTCATTAATTTCACTTTTTCTGTTATTTAGGATACATCAAGGGGAAGCTTACCATTTGTTGAAAGATTTTTACCTTACCATTAAATCTATCAGGTATGTTACATGTTTCCTATTTTTCAAAATTTAATTGTAATTTTTTCATGATCCGAGTATGGAAAAGTATCATGGAGCCTGTCACATATCATTCATTTCCACGTCTTAGAGGGCTTATGAATCCGCATCTGTAAAACGTCTTGGTTATGTTCTGTAATATAATTAATTACATATTACTTTGGAGATTAAGGTCTATCTAGAGAGAGTCTCAGGATCAGGCACTAACACTAACAGGAAACTAGTCCAGAGCATCACTGATAACATATCCTGATATTCCCAGTGGTCTCAATTGCAAAATCTTGTTAAACAGACAATGTTTCTGATGTACCATCAGGTCTTCAGGTTATATCATGTGCTTCCTTTTAGTATCTTGCTACAACCTATATTTTTCTATGGGGTTTGTCTGACTGTCAGTGCATAGCCACTTCCTGATTTGATCCTCAACATGCCCAGCTAATCACAAGCAATATTAAACTTTATATGAGCACCCCATCCTTAGGCTCTATTGGCCATACGATGTCACCTAAATAAATGACCATCATCCTAGTCCCTCAGGTCTAAATGTATTTCAACACTTTAACAGGGGTTCTTTATTTTATCACAGATATATTAAAAGTGATCATAAATATTATCATTATTACATCCTTCATAAGCAATTATTTGTTTTATTTCTGTGATAAGAGCTGAATTAGAGACATATACACACACATAGTGTGAAATTGAGGCATACAAAAGCAAAGGGAATAGCTTTGTTCATCTATAGCAGTGGTTCTCAACCTTCCTAGTGCTGTGACCCTGTATTGCAATTTCTCATGTGGTGACCCCTAAACACACAATTATGTCATTGCTACTTCATAAGTGTAATTTTGCTACTATTACGAGTCATAATGTAAATATTTGATTTGCAGAATATCTAATATATGAACCCCAAGTTCAGATCACTGATCTATAGCATGTCTAGGTGAGGTGGCACATAGTTATCCAAAGTATAATCTTAAGAGTAACTCAGTAGTCTCTAGAGATACTAGAGTTAAGTCCAAAGCCAGGCTGAAAAAGAAAAAAAAAACATTAATTCATTCTCATTCATTCATTTAACCAACGTGGCTGCATCATTGGTTTGAGATACTTTTAAACATTTGAGGTACAAGAATTTTTAACTTCTGCTCTTATAATTTTTGTATTAGCAACTCTTCTGTTGCTGTGATAAGACACTGTGAACAAGGCAACTTATAGAAAGAAGAAAGACTTAGTTGAGTTTATGGTTCCTCAGAAATTTGAGTCTGTTTCAGGAAAATAATTGAGTGTTACATTTTAGAATTATGTCTGCATATTTTGAGCATCATGGACACAGAGCAGTGAATGTGAGTGTGGCATAGTTCTACAGTCTTTTTATGTAGTGGAGATGTGTCAGATTGCTTCAAAGTGTGCAACAGTGAGGGTGGTCAGAAATGAATGAAGGTCTGAACTAAGGAAACAGAAGTAATGATTCAGGATATCAACTCTACAAATAATTGTAATTGACACATTGATACTGAGGTTCATATAGTAGGTAAAGATGACCAAGATTTAAATTGTTGTTAATGAATCTCTCTTTTACTTTCTCTCTGTCTCTCTTACACACACACACACACATACACCATACACACACACACTGCATTGCGAAAATGACATTTGTGGGGAAGTTAAAAAAATAGAATTTATATGCTGTGGATATAGGAGGACATCATCACAATGATTAGTCTGCAACTCAGGAGAAGCAAATTAATGTCACAGATAAAGATTTCAGTATGTTTAAGAGTAAAGGCCCAGGAAAGATGGATCTCTAGTCAGGGCAAAATATTAAACGATGAAAGGCAAATAAGATGTCAGATTGGGATTTATTTCTGCCAAGGCTACTCTCTATGAACTGTTAAGTTCTGTGTTTCTTCTTCCTTTCTTCATGCCTTTGTACCAGTTTCTTAATGCTCACGTAGCAAGTTGTTACTTAATGATATAAACCTACTTAAATATTATCATTCTGGAGGTCAAAAGTCAAAAGTGTGTTCCACTCGGTAAAACTGGGTTTTTGGACACTCTGGTGGAAAACCTTGGCTCTTTACCAACATTTAGGGCTTTTTTGCATCATTTTAAGGGTTCCCTGATCACTATTTCCTTATGGCTTTGAGGTCATGGATGTTCAGTGGAGAGAGCTGAGACTGTGTATCAAGTGTCCACATTTCATCTCTCTGATATCAGTTCTCACTTTCCTCACACCATGAGCACTTTGGAGAAGTTCATTGTTTCTACCTAGAGGACCCAGAATAACCACCTGCATTCAAGATTAACTATTACCTGTGGCTTCATTTGTGATGGTAATTCTGCATTGATATGGAGCCTAACATGGTTACAGGTTTCTGGGGATTTAGGTGAGCACACCTGAATTAGATGAGGACCATTATTCTACTGGCCACATCTCACTTGCATTTTTTTCTCACCTACCTGGGAAAACAAAGAAAACTTTTCTTCTCTATTGTGAATTAACATACAGTATTTTATGAATGCAATAGCAGCAAAACAAAACAAAACAAAAATAAAAACCAAACAACAAGAAAACAACAACAAAACCCCACAAAGTATGTCCACAAGATATACAGAGAAAAAAATTTTTGTTGTACTATTTAAGAGAGCAAGGATCCACGAGCATAGAATTTGGTAGCCTTTCAATTACCCTTTGGTAATAAAGGCACTGCACAAAACTCCTTGTCTTATTTTCCTTTTTCTTTCATATTTGTTTATACATACATTATTTAGTTAATGAATTTCTTTCCTATAAGTATTCCTTATAATTTGCTAATAATATTTCATCTCTTTACAGGACAGCCTTTTTTTAAAAATAATACTCATGACCCTTAGTTGACTAATAGTATATATATGTATTCTTCTATTGCAGTGTCTCCTTACGTGAACTGTGTGAAAATGAAGAAGACAATGTTGTTTTAGCATTTGAACAATTGTCTGAGTCTTTTCGTGAGAAGTTTGAAAAAGTGTGAAAGGGAAAACTTTGTAAATGATCTAAAATATCAACATATAAACTTTGGAAGTTATATATGTTTTATTCTCATTGATGATCAGAAAATCACACACAATGAAATGGAATGAGCAAGCGACTTGCTATGCTTGGCTCTGAGCATTCTTGGCCATCCCACTTGGTGTGCCTAAAACTTAGTTTCTTTAAATGATTGACTAAAAATGCTTATGTCTCCAAATTATTGAGGATTGAATGTGAAAATGTATTTGCATGTATATGTTTGAAGATTTTTTTTATACTCTGTGAGACACAAACACATATAGTTTTAAAATATTTTCTCTGTTAATATATGTAAAAATTTATTAAAACTAGAAAAAAATAATGGCGGTATCCTGAAAATGTAATACATTCTTCCAAATCAACATAAAAAATTATACTGTTTAGAGAGCTAGCTGTTGAAATGGTACATCTTACAAAATAAGCTTCTTGTAAAAAAATTGTTTTTATTGATTTTTGTGAAGCTTTAAAGAAACATATAGCTAATGTTTAGCTTCATTTTAATTGTATATACAGATTGTTGAAATAATAACCTCATTGGTTTCATTTGTGTGAAATATATTAATCTAGTAATTCACTTGCATGGTACCATTAATTCTGCCGAATTATTTACATAGGATCATTCTGTAATTGAGGCCTTAGCCTCAATTTTCAATTCTAGACTCTATTTGAAACCCTCAACTCAAATTTACAACACTGAATTCTCAAAACAAAAGATGAGTCTTTTCTGTTACTCATTGAACAATGCTCTTTTTGGTGTCACCATAGGTAGATGGTACTGATTAAAAAAAAAAATAAAAACTGCTATGGTTCATTTATTTTGAGGCAAAAAAAATCTAATTACTAAAAATAATGTAGCATTTCATGAGCAATGTTATAAATCTCTACTTGGTCGTAGTGGTGTGAGATGCAGTCTAAACTGTTTTCATTCTTTAAATGTTACAGCAGTGCTATAAACCAAGACATTTAGAATCTGCCTAGCACCTCCTAATTGTTATCCAGTGGAACGTTACACAGTGGGAAAGGTATTGTCTTGTTATTTATAACTTAATGCTTGTATTTAGTCCAGATGGGAAAAGAAGATGTCCCCCACCTCTATATGCAAAATCTAACCTGGCTTATAGTTTTAGAGGAGTGAGCTCATTTTTGTCATCTGGGGTCTTCTTAAATGTGCAGGATTATATGTAACATCTTTGAAGTGCATCCCCTGGGAATGGGGTAGGGCTGCTTCTTTAGTCTTTAGCTAAATCTAAAGAGAAAGCAGGAACAATTTCTCAAGAGTGAGTTTAGGAGAAACACATCAACAAAAAGGTGGCACTCAGAAACTATAAACTGGTAAGATATTTTCCTAGAATACTTTAGAACAAGGTAGAGCTTATGATGATCCCCTGGACCCTAGAGAAGGGAAAACCAGGCAATGAGAGGAATGGGTATCCTGGGCCATGATACCTATCCCTCAATGTTAGCAGGTTTCACACATGGAAAAACGTCCCAGTCATAAGTGAGTTCTACATTGGAGAAAGTGAGTTCAAGGTAGACATGCTTTAACCTGTCTCCTGGGTCTCTTACATGGTGTTCAAACCTACCACTGTCCACAGAAGCAGAGTATGGGTCTGCATTGTTCTAGGCAAATAAAGTTTGGGTATGAGTCTAAAAGCAATAAGACATGAAGTTGACAAGATCAAGCTTTATCAACTTTCAATTTTTGCATAGTAAACAACCAACAGAACCAGAGAAAACACCAGAAAAGGGGGGTAAAAAGAAGAATATTCAAGGAATTAAAAAAAAAATTCCCAAATAGAGAAAAAAACTCAAGCAATCACAAAAAATGAACAAATGACATCAATGGGCAGTTTTCAAATGTATAAAGATACAGAAAAAAATTACTCAACTCCAGTAATAACTAAGGAAACAAAAACTAGAAAGAATTATATTAAAATATATTATCCCAGTTGACTATGCCAAAAATGGCAGAAATAATATGAAATATTATAGACATCTCATAGAAAAAGGAACTTGTGCATTTTAGGTGTGAATGTTAATTAATACAGCTATTTTGAAAAACAACATGGATGTTTCTCAATAAATATATTGAGACTTACATCATTTCCAGATTCCACTGCTGGAAAATTATACACTTCTGTACCTGTAGGCTTCTTGTAGCATTCCTACCAATAAGCCAAATGTAGAGTACAATTAAGTGTTGGGTAAATGAATGGTTACAGAAGTGTGTGCATGTGTGTGTGTGTCCATAATAGAGTGCTAACCAGTAACCAAAATGTGAAATTATGTCAACAGCAGAAATATGACTAAACTGAAGGACAGTGTGTGAAATGAAATAAGACACACACAGAAAGACAATGCACACAGAAGTAGGAAGAGTTATGGAAATAAAGTAACAGTAAAATGGTGGTTATTAGAGGCTGGGAAGAATCTAGAAAGTTAAGAGAAAAAAAGGATGGGAAAAGTAGAAGGAGCACTTGTTTGGAGAAATACCTTCTCATGCTCTATAATACAACAAGATGATGGAGGGATGCCAATTAATTACACATTTCAAAAGAGCAAGTAGAATGTTAAATCTCTCTACTGAAAGGAAATGATAAATGTTTCATGATGGATGTATCAGTTGCTCCAATATGATCATGATACATTGCAGTGAAATATTACAGTGTATTCCTTGTTATCTTCATGTGTTTATTAAAGAAATAAAAAACTACACCTGAAATATCTGTGACTTTTTTTCTGAAAGTGTATTTATTTTACTGAGAGGTGGTGGTGATTGCCTTTAATCCCAGCACTTGGGGGTCTGAGGCATGAGGATCTCTGTGAGTTTGAGGCCCACCTGGTCTATAAAAGCTAGTTCTGGGACAGCCTCCAAAGCTACAGAGAAACCCTACTTGGAACAAAAAGAAAAAAAGAAAGAAAAAGTATATTTATTTTTATTTATTTATTTATTTTTTTTCTTGCTGATTTTTTTATTAATTAATTAATTTCATTATTAAAGATTTCTGCCTCTTCCCCGCCACCACCTCCCATTCCCTCCCCCTCCCCCAATCAAGTCTTCCTTCCTCCTCAGCCCAAAGGGCAAGCAGGTTTCTCTGCCCTGTGGGAGGTCCAAGGACCACCCACCTCCATCCAGGTCTATTAAGGTGAGCATCCAAACTACCTGGGCTCCCACAAAGCCATTACATGCAATAGGATCAAGAACCCATTGCCATTGTTCTTCAGTTCTCAGTAGTCCTCATTGTCCATTATGTTCAGCGAGACCGGTTTTGTCCCATGCTTTTTCAGTCCCCGGCCAGCTGGCCTTGGTGAGTTCCCGATAGATCATCCCCATTGCCTCAGTGTGTGGGTGCACCCCTCGCCGTCCTGAGTTCCTTGCTCGTGCTCACTCTCCTTCTGCTCCTCCTTTGGATCGTGAGACTTCAGTCCAGTGCTCCAATGTTGGTCTCTGTCTCTGTCTTCTTTCATCGCCTGATGAAGGTTAATATTCAGGGGGATGCTTATATGTTTTTCTTTGGGTTCACCTTCTTATTTAGCTTCTCTAGAGTCACGAATTATAGTCTCAATGTCCTTTATTTATGGCTAGAAACCAAATATGAGTGAGTACATCCCATGTTCCTCTTTTTGGGTCTGGCTTACCTCACTCAGGATAGTGTTTTCAATTTCCGTCCATTTGTATGCAAAATTCAAGAAGTCATTGTTTTTTACTGCTGAGTAGTACTCTAATATGTATATATTCCATACTTTCTTCATTCATTCTTCCATTGAAGGACATCTAGGTTGTTTCCAGGTTCTGGCAATTACAAACAATGCTGCTATGAACATAGTTGAGCATATACTTTTGTTGTATGTTTGGGCATCTCTTGGGTATATTCCCAATAGTGGTATTGCTGGGTCAAGAGGTAGGTTGAACACGACTTTCCTGAGAAACCGCCACACTGCTTTCCGAAGTGGTTGCACAAGTTTGCATTCCCACCAGCAATGGATGAGAGTGCCCCTTTCTCCACAACCTCTCCAGCAGAGGCTATCATTGGTGTTTTTGATTTTAGCCATTCTGACCGGTGTAAGATGGTATCTTAATGTTGTCTTGATTTGCATTTCCCTGATTGCTAAGGAAGTTGAGCATGATCTTAAGTGACTTTTGGCCATTTGAACTTCTTCTGTTGAAAAGTCTCTGTTCAGCTCAGTGCCCCATTTTATAATTGGATTGATTAACCTTTTACGGTCTAATTTCTTGAGTTCTTTGTATATTTTGGATATCAGACCTTTGTCAGTTGTGGGGTTGGTGAAGATCTTCTCCCAGTCAGTGGGTTGCCTTTCTGTCTTAGTGACAGTGTCCTTTGCTTTACAGAAGCTTCTCAGTCTCAGGAGGTCCCATTTATTCAATGATGTCCTTAGTGTTTGTGCTGCTGGGGTTATACGTAGGAAGTGTTCTCCTGTGCCCATGTGTTGTAGAGTACTTCCCACTTTCTCTTCTATCAGGTTCAGTGTGTTTGGACTGATATTGAGGTCTTTAATCCATTTGGACTTGAGTTTTGTGCATGGTGATATATATGGATCTATTTTCATTCTTCTACAGATTGACTTCCAGTTTTGCCAGCATAATTTGTTGAAGATGCTCTCTTTTTTCCATTGTATACTTTTAGCTCCTTTATCGAAAATCAGGTGTTCATAGGTTTGTGGGCTAAAGTCAGGGTCTTCTATTCTATTCCATTGGTCGACTTCTCTGTTTTTATGCCAGTACCAAGCCGTTTTCAGTACTGTAGCTCTGTAATAGAGTTTGAAGTCAGGGATGGTAATGCCTCCAGACAATCCTATATTGTATAAGATTGTTTTGGCTATCCTGGGTTTTTTGTTTTTCCATATAAAGTTGATTATTGTCTTCTCCAGATCTGTGAAGAATTTTGATGGGATTTTGATGGGGATTGCGTTGAATCTATAGATTGCTTTTGGTAGAATTGCCATTTTTACTATGTTGATCCTCCCAATCCAAGAGCAAGGGAGGTCCTTCCATTTTCTGGTGTCCTCTTCAATTTCTTTCTTCAAAGACTTAAAGTTCTTGCCAAATAGATCTTTCACTTCCTTGGTGAGAGTTACCCCAAGGTATTTTATGCTATTTGTGGCTATCGTGAAAGGTGATGCTTCTCTGATTTCCTTCTCTGCTTCCTTATCCTTAGTGTATAGGAAGGCAACTGATTTTTTTGGAGTTGATTTTGTATCCTGCCACATTACCAAAGGTGTTTATCAGCTGTAGGAGTTCTTTGGTAGAGTTTTTGGGGTCGGTTATGTACACTATCATATCATCTGCAAATAATGAAAGCTTAACTTCTTCCTTTCCAATATGGATCCCCTTGATCCCCTTATGTTGTCTTATTGCTATTGCTAGAACTTCAAGCACTATATTGAAGAGGTATGGAGAGAGTGGACATCCTTGTCGTGTTCCTGATTTTAGTGGGATGGCTTTGAGTTTTTCTCCATTTAATTTAATGTTAGCTGTCGGCTTGCTGTAAATAGCTTTTATTATATTTAGGTATGCCCCTTGTATCCCTAATCTCTCCAAGACCTTTATCATAAAGGAGTGTTGAATTTTGTCGAATGCTTTTTCAGCATCTAATGAAATGATCATATGTTTTTTTTCTTTCAGTTTATTTATATGGTTGATTACATTGATAGATTTGCGTATGTTGAACCAGCCCTGCATCTCTGGAATGAAGCCTACTTGATCATAATGGATAACTTTTCTAATGTGTTCTTGGATTCGGTTTGCCAGTATTTTATTGAGAATTTTTGCGTCGATGTTCATGAGTGAGATAGGCCTGTAATTCTCTTTCTTGGTTGGGTCTTTGTGTGGTTTTGGTATCAGGGTAACTGTAGCTTCATAAAAGGAATTTGGCAATGACTCTTCTGTTTCTATATTGTGAAATACATTAAGAAGTATAGGTATTAGCTCTTCTTGGAAGTTCTGGTAGAATTCTGCATTGAAACCATCTGGCCCTGGGCTCTTTTTGGAAGGGAGATTTTTGATAACTGTTTCTAATTCTTCGCGACTAACAGGTCTATTTAGATCGTTCACCTGGTCTTGGTTTAGGTTTGGTATATGGTACTTATCTAAAAGCGTGTCCATTTCTTTTGCATTTTCCAGTTTTGTGGCATACAGGCTTTTGTAGTAAGATCTAATGATTCTCTGAATTTCCTCTGTGTCTGTGGTTATGTCCCCCTTTTCATTTCTGATCTTATTTATTTGCGTGTTCTCTCTCTGTCGTTTAATTAGTTTGGATAGGGGTTTGTCAATCTTGTTGATTTTCTCCAAGAACCAACTTTTTGTTTCATTGATTCTTTGGACTGTTTTCTGTGTTTCTATTTTGTTGATTTCTGCCCTCAGTTTGATTATTTCCAGTCTTCTACTCCTCCTGGGCGCGTCTGCTTCTTTTTTTTCTAGAGCTTTCAGGTGTGCTGTTAAGTCCCCAATGTATGCTTTCTCCGTTTTCTTTAAGTGGGCACTTAGTGCTATGAACTTTCCTCTTAGCACTGCTTTCATCGTGTCCCATAGGTTTGAGTATGTTGTCTCTTTGTTTTCATTAAATTCAAGGAAGACTTTAATTTCTTTCTTAATTTCTTCCTTGACCCAGGTGTGGTTCAGTAGTTGACTGTTCAGTTTCCATGAGTTTGTCAGCTTTCTGGGGGTAGCTTTGTTGGTGGCTTCTAACTTTAATCCGTGGTGATCTGATAAGACACAGGTGGACACTGATATTTTTTTGTATCTGTGGAGGTTTCCTTTGTTTCCAAGTATGTGGTCAATATTTGAGAAGGTTCCATGAGCTGCAGAGAAGAAGGTGTATTCTTTCCTATTTGGGTGGAGTGTTCTATAGATGTCTGTTAAGTCCATTTGATTCATTACCTCCAACAATTCTCTTAATTCTCTATTAGTTTTCTGTCTGATTGACCTGTCCATTGGTGAGAGAGGTGTGTTGAAGTCTCCTACTACTAGTGTGTGTGATTTGATGTCTGCCTTGAGTTTTAGCAATATTTCTTTTACATAAGTGGGTGCTTTTATATTAGGGGCATAGATATTCAGGATTGAGACTTCATCCTGCTGAATCGTTCCTGTTATGAGTATAAAGTGTCCCTGTCGATCTCTTCTGATTGATTTTAGTTTGAAGTCAGTTTTGTTAGAAATTAGTATGGCCACACCTGCTTTTTTCTTAGGACCATTTGCTTGAAAAACCTTTTCCCAACCCTTTACTCTGTTTTCGTATCCAATCTCTTAGCCTGTGCCTTTTTATTGGTGAATTGAGACCATTAATATTAAGTGATATTAATGACCAGTGGTTGTTAACTCCGGTTATTCTTACTGCTTTTGGTAGAAGAGTTTGTGTGTCTCCCTTCTTTGAGTTGTGCTGTTGAAGGGTCACTAGATGCCTGGGTTATTGTAGGCAGTGTTGGCAATGTTGGATTCCTTGGGTTGTGATTTTCCTTCTATTACTTTCTGTAGGGCTGGATTTGTGGCAACGTATTGTTTAAATTTGTTCTTATCCTGGAATGTCTTGTTTTCTCCATTGATAGTGAACGATAGCTTGGCTGGGTATAGTAGTTTGGGTTTGCATCCATGGTCTCTTAGTTTCTGTAGTACCTCTATCCAGGACCTTCTGGCTTTCATGGTTTCCATAGAGAAGTCAGGTGTAAGTCTGATCGGTTTACCTTTATAAGTTACTTGGCCTTTTTCCTTTGCAGCTCTTAATATTCTTTCTTTAATCTGTATATTTTGTGTTTTGATTATTATATGGCGAGGGGACGTTTTTTTTTGATCCAGTCTGTTTGGTGTTCTGTATGCTTCTTGAATATTCAAAGGAATATCTTTCTTTATGTTGGGGAAGTTTTCTTCCATAATTTTGTTAAAAATGTTTTCTGGACCTTTGAGCTGTGCCTCTTCTCCTTCTTCTATCCCTATTATTCTTAGGTTTGGTCTTTTTATTGTGTCCCATATTTCCTGAATGTTTTGTGATGAGAATTTGTTGGTTTTGGTGTTTTCTTTGATCAGTCCGTTTATTTTCTCTATGTTGTCTTCAGAATCTGAGATTCTTTCTTCTATCTCTTGTATTCTATTGATTATGCTTGTTTCTGTAGTCTCTGCTCGTTGACCTATATTTGCCATATCCAGCTGGTCCTCAGTTTGTGTTTTCTTCCTTGCTTCCATTTCAGTTTTCAATTCTTGGACTGTTTCCATTACCTGTTTGATCGTTTTTTCTTGGCTTCCCAGGGTATCATTTACATATTTACTCATTTCTTCAAACTTTTTGTTATACTTCTCATCCATTTCTATGAGGGCGTTTTTTACATGTTGTTTAAGGGACTCTATTGCTTTCAAAAAGTCAGTTTTTTCCTCTTCTCCTGTGATAGGGTGTTCAAGTCCTTGTGTTGTAAGATCATTGGGTTCTGGTGTTTTCATGTTGTTTTTCAGATTGTTGGGTGAATTCTTGCCTTGGCGTCTGCCCATCTCCTCTTACCGATGCTATCTATTGGGTTTGATTTAATTGTAGCGGGGCAATCTGTTCTCAGTGCAGGCTTCACTGTTTCTTGCCCGCACTATCCTGTATCCAGTGCCTCCGCCACCCGGGCCTGCCTGCGCGCCGGTGCTTCCGCCGCCCGGAACTGTCTGTGCGCCGGTGCTTCCGCCGCCTAGGCCTGCCTGCCGGGCCTGACTGTTGCTGCCTCCGCCACCCGGGCCTGCCTGCACGCCGGTGCCTCTGCCGCCCGGACTTGCCTGCGTGCTGGTGCCTCCGCCGCCCGGGCCTGCCTGCGCGCCGGTGCTTCCGCCGCCCGGAACTGTCTGTGCGCCGGTGCTTCCGCCGCCTAGGCCTGCCTGCTGGGCCTGACTGTCGGTGCCTCTGCCACCCGGGCCTGCACGCCGGTGCCTCTGCAGCCCGGACTTGCCTGCGTGCTGGTGCCTCCACCGCCCGGGCCTGCCTGCGCGCCGGTGCTTCCGCTGCCTAGGCCTGCCTGCTGGTGCCTCCGCCACCCGGAACTCTATTTTTATTTTATATGTATGATTATCTGTCTGACAGTTTATATGTGTGTCACATGTATGTCTAGTGCCATCAAAACCTAGGAAAGGATGATCCCATGTGACTAGAGTTACAGTTTTGAGCCACCACAAATGTTTTGGGACCCAGATCCAGTTTGTCTGGTAGGGTAGCAAATCATTTTAACCACTGAGCCATGGGTCCATCCCCATTCAAGGGCATTTTTTCATGTTAAGGATACAGTTTTAAAAAATAATCTACAAGGCTTTATTCACATTAGCCACAAAACTAAAATAATGAGCAATAAATTAGATGAAGGAAGGAATAAATCTCTATGCTGAAAACATAAACTATGAAAGAGATAGAAATAGATACAAATGAGTAGAATAGTATCAGATGCTGATAGAATAATTGTTTTAATTATTAAAGATTTGCAAATTGATCTAAAGATTACATATAATACTTATCAATCAAAATTCTAAAATTTATTTATTTATTTATTCGTTTAAGATTTCTGCCTTCTCCCCGCCACCACCTCCCATTTCCCTCCTCCTCCCCCATCAAGTCTCCCTCCCTCATCATCCCTAAGAGTAATCCGGGTTCCCTGCCTGTGGGAAGTCCAAGGACCACCCACCTCCATCCAGGTCTAGTAAGGTGAGCATCCAAACTGCCTAGGCTCCCACAAAGCCAGTACGTGCAGTAGGATCAAAAACCCATTGCCATTGTTCTTGAGTTCTCAGTAGTCCTCATTGACCATTATGTTCAACAAGTCCGGTTTTATCCCATGCTTTTTCAGACCCAGGCCAGCTGGCCTTGGTGAGTTCCTGATAGAACATCCCCATTGTCTCAGTGTGTGGGTGCACCCCTCACGCCTTTGCTGGAGAGGTTGTGGAGAAAGGGGTACACTCATCCATTGCTGGTGGGAATGCAAACTTGTGCAACCACTTTGGAAAACAGTGTGGTGGTTTCTCAGGAATTTCGGGATCCACCTACCCCTGGACCCAGCAATACCACTCTTGGGAATATACCCAAGAAATGCCCTATCATACAACAAAAGTATATGCTCAACTATGTTCATAGCAGCATTGTTTGTAATAGCCAGAACCTGGAAACAACCTAGATGCCCTTCAATGGAACAATGGATGAAGAAAGTATGGAATATATACATATTAGAGTAATACTCAGCAGTAAAAAACAATGACTTCCTGAATTTTGCAGGCAAATGGACGGAAATAGAAAACACTATCCTGAGTGAGGTTAACCAGACCCAAAAAGAGGAACATGGGATGTACTCACTCATATTTGGTTTCTAGCCATGAATAGCGGACATTGAGCCTATTATGCATGATCCTAGAGAAGCTAATTAAGAAGGTGATCCCAAAGAAAAACATTTAGGCGATGAAAGGAGACAGAGACAAAGACCCACATTGGAGCACCGGACTGAAATCTCAAGGTCCAAATCAAGAGCAGGAGACAGAGCACGAGCAAGGAACTCAAAATTCTAAAAATTAACCTCAAAATTTATGTGGAAATTCAAAATGTTAACTAGCCAACTCAATTTTAACCTTAAAGAGAAAAAGCCTAGGCTAGGAGATTCAGTTGATATCAGGCTCAGTTAGTAAAGGTATTCAGGTTCAGTTGGTAAACTGCTTGCCTCACAAGCTGGTTTCATTATAACATATTGGGGGAAATAGCACTCACATGCAAAAACTTCAAATTGTACAGGTGTTTCTTGCAAAGTCAAAATTCAACTCAATATGGGTTAAAACATGAACCTAAGAATTCAATAATCATCATAGAAATTCCACTTGAAGCCACATGCGATTAGGTAACTGATGTGGGAGTCTTCTTTTTTGAGTTGATGTCATTGGTTAAAAAAGAAACTGCCTTGGCCCTTGATAGGACAGAAAATTAGGTAGGCAGAGTAAACAGAACAAAATATTGGGAGGAAGTGAGGCAATTGCCATGCCTCTCCTCTCTGAGCAGACATGATGAAGCTCCAGCCAAAGATGGACATAGGCTAGAATCTTCCTGGTAAGCCAAACCTCGTAGTGCTATACAGATTACTAAATATGGGTTAAGCAAGATGTGAGAGTTAGCCAAGAAGAGGCTACATATAATGGGCCAGGCAGTGTTTAAATGAATACAATTTGTGTGTTGTTATTTTGGGGCATAAGCTAGCCAGGCAGCTGGGAGCTGGGTGGCAGAAACACAGCTCGCAGCTCCTACTACAGGTAACATCACAAATAAAGGGAGTAGGTATCAGTGAAGGCAAAGTATTATGACCTGTATCTATGAAGATGTTCAGAGGAAACCTATCTCTTTGTATCCTAAGCAAAATTTTAATTTTTAAAAAAGGAGATAGGAACACTTGACTATGTTTAAATCTGTAAACTTTTATAAATATTTAAAAAATGAATCCTGGATTGAGGGTAAGTGTGTGCCCAGCCTGGCTGGCCAGGGGCCCCAGGAACAGGGTACAGGCCCTCTCCAATCCCCTAAATGTTTCTGGCCATTCAGCGGGGTGTCTCCCTGGCTACTGGCTTTCTCTATTTATCCCATCCCAGATTGCCCCCAAGCACCCCTTTTCATCTGCAGGGTCCTAGGATCTCCCAACTCAGCCTGCTTTGGGCCTGAAGGTCTGGAGACCCAGTGTTGAGTGCTACTGCCAAAGGGGTTACTATGTTCCTCACAACCCTGCCTCTGCCAAGCCCATCCTTTTGTCTGGTAGTTCCTTGGCCAGCAAGAGGACCTTCTCCTGTACTGAGGGAATCCATCCAGAGTGGTAGCAGTGTGCCTGCCTGGCCGGCTGGTCACCCCAAAAATGTAGTACAAGCCCCCTCCAATTCCCTAAATGTTTCTGGCCATTCAGCCGGGTGTCTCCCCAGCTACTGCCTTTCTCTATTTACTCCATCCCATCTTGCCACCAAGCACTCTTTCCCATCTGCAGGGTCCTTAGATCCACCACCACAGCCTACTTCAGGGTAGAGGGGATCTGAGAGCCAACTCCAGTGCTAAGGGGACCTAAGAGAGGGCAGACCAAGACAAAATTCCCAAGTACACAGTCAGCCACATCTTGGACCAAGATGCCAAGACTCTCCTGACCACATTTGAAGGAAGAGATGGGCAGACATCAATGCAAGAACTCCTCCAACAACCTGAAAATCAACACGATAACACCAAAATTCAGTGAACATTCAACAAGAAGATTTGAACACCCTAATCCAGAAGAAGTAGAAGAAATCGACTTTAAATGTGACATTATGAAAGTGATAGAGACCCTTAAAAAGAATGTGTAAAACTCTCTTAAAGAAATGGAAAAGAAGGAAAACAAAAAGTTAGAAGAAATTAATAAATTCCTCAAAGATACCCAAGAAAACCAATAAAAAGCAATCAAACAGATAAAGAAAACAGCTCAAGACTTGAAAATTGAAATGGAGGTAATGAAGAAAACACAAACTGAGAAATGTCTGAATATGGAAAATATAGGTAAATGAACAGGAATTACAGAGACAAATATCAGGTTCTGGCTTTGTGGGAGCCTAGACAATTTGGATATTCAACTTCCTAGATCTGTATGGAGGGGGGAGGACCTTGGACTTTACACAGGGCAGGGAACCCTGACTGCTCCTGGGACTGGAGAGGGAGGAGAAGAGGAGTGGGGGGAGGGGGAGAGGGGTGGGAGGAGGGGGAGGGAAATGGGAGGCGGGGAGGAGGCGGAAATTTTTTTTTTCAATAAAGAAAAGAGATAGAAGAAAATCTCAGACACTAAAGATGCTATAGAGGTAATAAACTCATTGATCAAAGAAAACAGCAAATTCAACAAATTCTTAACACAAAACATCCAGGAAATCTGGGACACCATTAAAAGACCAAACCTAAGAATAATAGGGGTAGAAGAAAGAGAAGAATTATAGCTCAAAGGCCGAGAAAATATATTCAACAAAATTATAGAAGAAAACTTTCCCAACTTAAAGGATATTCCTATAAAGGTACAAGAAGCATACAGAACACCAAATACACTGGATCAAAAAAAAAATCCCCTTG
Organism: Chionomys nivalis; assembly: GCF_950005125.1. Lineage (NCBI taxonomy): Eukaryota > Metazoa > Chordata > Mammalia > Rodentia > Cricetidae > Chionomys > Chionomys nivalis. The sequence continues at coordinate 18,171,899 of NC_080105.1, read as the reverse complement.
CTGTATAATAATCAAAACACAAAACATGCAGAATAAAGAAAGAATATTAAGAGCTGCAAAGGAAAATGTCAAGTAACATATAAAGGCAAACCTATCAGAATTACACCTGACTTCTCAATGGAAACCATGAAAGCCAGAAGGTCTTAGATAAACGTGCTGCAGACATTAAGAGACCATGGATGCAAGCCCACACTACTATACCCAGCAAAGCTTTCTTTCACCATGGATGGAGAAAACAGGATATTCCAGGACAAAAACAAATTTAAATAGTATGTATATACAAACCCAGCCTTACAGAAAGTACTAGAAGGAAAACCACAACCCAAGGAAGCCAGAAACACCCATAATAGCACAGACATCTGACAACCATCCAGCAGCACAACTCAAAGAAGGGCAACACACAAACTCTACCACCAAAAAAAAAAAAATAACCAGAGTTAACAACCACTGGTCATTAATATCACTTAATATCAATGGACTCAATTCACCTATAAAAAGCCACAGGCTAAGAGAATGGATATGAAAACAGGACCCAGCATTCTGCTGTTTACAAGGAACATACTTCAACCATGAAGACAGATATTACCACAGAGTAAAGAGTTGGGAAAAGGTTTTTCAGTCAAACGGACCTAAGAAACAAGTGGGTGTGGTTATACTAATATCTAACAAAATTGGCTTCAAACTAAAATCAATCAGAAGAGATGGAGATGGACACTTTATACTCATAACAGGAACAACTCATCAGGATGAAGTCTCAATCCTAAATATCTATACCCCTAATATAAAAGCATACACGTATGTAAAAGAAACATTACTAGAACTCAAAGCACACATCAAACCCCACAAACTAACAGTAGGAGATTTAATTCTCCTCTCTCACCAATGGACAGGTCAACCAGACAGAAAACTAACAGATACATAAGAGAACTAATGGAGGTAATGAATCAAATGGACTTAACAGATATATATATATATATAGAACATTCCACCAAAAAAGGAAAGAATATACCTTCTTTTCAGCATCTCATGAAACCTCAAAAATTGACCACATACTCAGTAACAAAGCAAACTTCCACAGATACAAAAAAAATTTTAGTAACCCCATGTGTGTTATCTGATCACCATGGAATAAAGTTAGAATTCAACAATAATTCTACCCCCAGAAAACCTACAAACTCATAGAAACTGAACAGTCAACTACTGAACCATCCCTGGGTCAAAGAAGAAATAAGAAAGAAATTAAAGTCTTCCTTGGATACAACGATAATAAAGACACAGCATACCCAAATCTATGGGACACTATGGAAGGAGTGCTAAAAGTCAATTTCATAGCACTATGTGGCCATATTTTAAAAACAGAGAAAGCTCACATTAGAGACTTAACAGTACACCTGAAAGCTATAGAAGAAAAAAGAAGCAGACTCACCCAGGAGAAGTAGACTAGAAATAATCAAACTGATGGCTGAAATCAACAAAATAGAAATGAAACACAGAAAACAGTCCAAAGAATCAATGAAACAAAGAACCGGTTCTTTGAGAAAATCAACAAAATTGACAAACCCCTATCTATACTAATCAAAAGGCTGAGAGAGAACAATCAAATTAACAAGATCAGAAATGAAAAGGGAGACATAACAACAGACAATGAGGAAATTCAGAGAACTGTTAGGTCTTACGACAAAAGCCTATATGCCACAAAGTTGGAAAATGTAAAAGGAATAATTGTTTTTAAATAAATACCAGATACCAAAATTTAATGAAAATCAGGTGAACAATTTAAATATACCAGTAAGTCATGAGGAAATAGAAGCTGTCATAAAAAAAACCTTCCAACCAAAAAAATCCCAGGACCAGATGGTTTTAATGCAGAATTTTACCAGAACTTCCAAGATGAGCTGATACCTATACTCCTTAATGTGTTTCACATAATAGAAACAGAAGAGTCCTTGCCAAACTCTCTTTATGAAGCTACAGTTACCCTGACACAAAAACCACACAAAGACTCAACCAAGAAAGAGAATTACAGATCAAACTTGCTCAGGAACATAGTTACAAATGTTCTCAATAAAATACTGGGAAACAAAATCCAAGAACACACAAAAAATTATTCATTGTGATCAAGTAGGCTTCATTCCAGAGATGCAGGGCTGGTTCAACATACAAAAATCCATCAATGTAATCCATCATATAAATAAACCAAAGAAACAAACATATGATCATCTCATTAGATGCTGAAAAAGCATTTGGCAAAATTCAACACTTCTTTATGATAAAGGTCTTGGAGAGATTAGGGATACAAGGATCATACCTAAATATCATAAAAGCAATATACAGCAGCTGACAGCTAATATCAAATTAAATGGAGAGAAACTCAAAGCCATTCCACTAAAATTAGCAACAAGACAAGGCTGTCCACTTTCTCCATATCTTTTCAACATAGTGCCTGAAGTTCTAGCAAAAGCAATAAGACAACATAAGGAGATCAAAAGTATTCAAATTGGAAAGAAAGAAGTCAAACTTTCATTATTTGCAGAAGATATGATAGTGTACAACAGTGACCCCAAAAACTCTACCAAAGAACTCCTACAGCTAATAAATACCTTCAGTGATGTGGCAGGATACAAGAGCAACTCAAAAAAATTAGTAGTCCTCCTAAACACAAGAATAAAGAAGCAGAGATGGAAATCAAAGAAGCTTCTCCCTTCATGATAGCCACAAATAGCATAAGGTATCTTGGGGTAACATTAACCAAGATGTGAAAGATCTATTTGACAAGAACTTAAAGCCTTTGAAGAAAGAAATTGAAGAGGACACCAGAAAATGGAAGGATCTCCCATGTTCTTGGACTGGTAGATCAACATAGTAAAAATGTCAATTCTACCAAAAGCAATCTATAGAGTCAATGCAATCACCATCAAAATCCTCCCAAAATTCTTCACAAACCTTGAGAGAACAATAATCAACTTTATATGGAAAAACAAAAAAACCCAGGATAGCCAAAACAATTCTACACAACAAATGTACTTCCGAAGACATTACCATCCCTGACTTCAAACTCTATTACATAGCTACAGTAATGAAAACAGGTTGGTATTGGTATAAAAACAGAGATGTTGACCAATGGAATCAAATCAAAGACCCGGATATTAATCCACAAACTTATGAACACCTGATTTTCAACTAAGGAGCTAAAAGTATACAATGGAAGAAAGAAAACATCTTTAACAAATGGTGCTGGCAGAACTGGATATCAACCTGTAGAAGAATGAAAATAGATCCATATCTATCACCATGCACAAAACTCAAGTCCAAATGGATTAAAGACCTCAGTATCAGTCTGAACACACTGAACCAGATAGAAGAGAAAGTTGGAAGTAGATTGCAACACACTGGCACAGGAGACCACCTCCTACATATAACCCCAGTAACACAGACAATGAGAGCAACAATGAATAACTGAGACCTCCTAAAACTGAGAAGCTTCTGTAAAGCATAAGACACTTTCATTAAGACAAAAAGGGCAACCTACTTAATGGGACAAGATCTTCACCAACTCCACATCAGACAAAGATCTGATCTCCAAAATTTATAAAGAACTCAAGAATCTAGACTTTAAAAATTTAAATAACCCAATTAAAAACTGGGATACTGAACTGAACAGAGAATTCTCAACAGAAGAAGTTCAAATGGCCAAAAGCTATTTAAGGTCATGTTCAGCTTCCTTAGTGATCAGGGAAATGCAAATCAAAACAACTTAGAGATACCATCTTACATTGGTCAGAATGGATAAAATCAAAAACACCAATGATAGCCTATGCTGGAGAGGATATAGAGTAAGGGGAACACTCATCCATTGTTGGTGGGAATGTAAACTTGTGCAACCACTTTGGAAATCAGTGTGGCAGTTTCTGGCAAAATTGGGAGTCAACCTACCTCAAGATCCAGCAATACCATCTTGGGAATATACCCAAGAGATGCCCAATCATACTACAAAAGTATTTGCTCAACTATGTTCTTAGCAGCGTTATTTCTAATAGCTAGAATGTAGAAACAACCTAGATGCCCCTCGATGGAAAAATGGAAAAAGAAAGTGTGGAGCATATACACATTAGAGTGCTATTCAGTGGTAGAAAACAATGACATCTTGAATTTTGCATGTAAAGGGATGAAAATAGAAAACACTATCCTGAGTGAGATAACCTAGACCCAAAAAGATGAATATGGTATGTACTCACTAATTAGTATATTCTAGCCATAAACAAAGGACATTGGACCTATAGTTAGTAATCCTATAGAATCCAAATAATAAGTTGAACCCAAAGAAAAAATATATATAAATCCCCCTGGAAATTGGAAGCAGACAGGATTATTGGGCATATGTTGGGTGTATATGGGTGGGGGTAGAGGGGTGAGGAGATGATGATGGGAGAGAAAAGGTAGGAGGTAAGGATTGGGGAGAGCTTGGGGGAGTGGGATGGTTGAGATGGAGGAAGGGTGGATATAGGAACAGGTAAGAAGATATCTTATTTAAAGAAGCCATTTTAGGGTTAGCAAGAGACTTGTATCTAGAGGGGATAACAGGTGTCCACAGGTATGTCCCCAGCTAGGTCATTAGGCAGCAGAGATGAGGATGCAGGCAGCAGAGAAGAGATGCCTGAACTGGCCTTTTCCCATAGTCACACTGATGAATAATGTCTCAAATAATACCATAGAACCTTATTCCAATGATGGATAGAGATAAAGACAGTGATCCATATTCGAGCACTGGACTGAGCTCCCAAGGTCCAGTTGAAGAGCAGAAGGAGGGAGATGATGAGCAAGGAAATCAGGATCATGAGGGGTTGGTCCACCCACTGAGACAATGTGTGTGATCTAATGGGAGCTCTCCAAAGCCAGCTGGACTGGGTCTGAATGAGTATGTGATTAAACTGGACTCTCTGAATATGGATGACAATGGGGGCTGAGAAGCCATTGATAATGGCACTGGGATTTGTTTCTACTGCATGTACAGGCTTTTTGGGATCCTAGTCAGTTCAAATGCACACCTTTCTAGGCCTGGATCGGGTTGGGAGGGCCTTGGACTTTCCACAGGGCAGGGTACCTTGCCCTCTTGTAGGACTGGAGGGGGGAGGGAGGAGGGGGAGTGGTGGAGCAGGAGGGAAAAAAGAGGAGGGGAGGAAGTGGGAATTTTGAATGGTAATATTTACAAAACAATAAAAAAGAATAAAAATTATAGCAATCTTGAAAAAAATGAATTCTTTTTCTTTTCATTATGAAGCTCCAGTTTCTCTTATAATTATTTAGTTTTCATTCTAGAAATTGTTTCCCATTCTTCAAGTATGGAGTTAGCAAAAACTCCTTTTGTTTTTCCTCATTGGACGGCTTTTTGGTTTATCTTCAAAGTTAAAGAGTATTTACCAGTCGGTATGTTTAATAGCCATGAGAGACCTTGTCTCAAGCCAATGAGAAGGAGAGTGATAGTTGAATACCCTCAACATTTGCTCACAACTTAGCATGGGCTGGCATGCATGCATACATGCAACACACAGACACACACACACACACAGAGTCTTTTGTTCTTTTATATACATACATTCACTCACTCTCTCTCTTTCTCTCTCTCTCTATCACACACAAACACACACATACACACACTTACTAACTCACAAAAATATGGATTGATAATAGGGCTAAGAAGGAGGCATTTTTAGAAATGGTACAATATTTACAGACTGTTTCCAGGCTTCTCAAGAAAGAATGTGGAAATCTGAAGAAGGATATGACCACTTTATCTAACAAAACTCAGTCAACTGAGTTTTAGAAATGGTACAGACTGGTACCAAGCTTCTCAAAAAAGAGGTAAGAAATCTGAAGGATGATTCAATCAATTTAACTAACAAAACTCAGTCAACAGACTGATAGTAATTTATTTAAAGGAAGATTCAGCACTCTGGAGAAGGAAACAGCCAAGTTGGCACATAAAACCCAATCAATGACAGTGGGTGCTGAAACATTATTTGAGAGAATTCACTCTGTTGAATGTATTAATTGCACTCTGTCAAATTTGTATGATAGAATGACAGATAGACTGTCTCTCCAGGAAGGTAATATGTGTACTATAAATATTATGTCCAAGGATGAGATATTATCTCTACTGGACAGACTGCATACCTTGGAATCCTCGATGAGGGTATTAGAGCAAAACATTTGACAGGAGATCCAGACATAACAAAAGGCAGTGGTAAACAGATTTGGAAAGACTGAGGAAATTATCAAATTTGATGACCAGGAGCAAAAGATAAAAGGGAAAAATTTAACCTCTGTATAAAAAATTTCTAAGATAGTTTCCCCAGAGTTCTTCCTGCCTTTCCAGTAATAACATTGGGAAAAGTATCTGGCCCAAGTAACCCAAGGTTGCAAAAGAATATACATGGGAGCCCATACATATGACTGATTTAAAGGAAATTAAACAAGCAATTGTAGCTTATGGATTACATTTATCCTTTGTTAGGGAAATAGTCAAAACGTGGGCTTTCAGTAGCAAAGCATGCCTCAAGATTGGAATCAGTTAATCTCAGCAGTCCTAGAAAGTGGACAGCAATTACTTTAGAGGTGTTTTTTAAAAGAAGAGGCAAAAATTTTAGAGCAAAAAGAAAAAGAAAAAGGACTTGAGATTTCCCTAGATCAAATTTTAGGTGAAGGACTTTACTCTGATCCTCAGGGTCAAGCTCTTTATGATGAACACACTTTGTCCCTATGTAGTACAGCAGCTTTAAAAGCTTGGGACAGGATTCAAGAAATAGAAAAGAGAGTTGAATCATACCTTAGGGTTAAACAGGGTCAGAGAGAACCTTTCAGTGACTTTTTGCAAAGACTAACTAGGGCTGCACAAATAGGGGTAACTGACCCAGAAGCTAGACATATAATAATTGAATCTTTGGCTTATGAAAATGCCAACATAGAATGCAAATCGATTTGTGGGCCTTTAAAGATCAGATCAGCACCCATGGATAAATGGGTCTTGGTACAATGAATGTTGAGACACTTGACTATGGTACTGAAACTTGGATATGAGAACCAATTTCCAATGGTAAGAGAAGAATAAAAATACCAAATGTTTTAATTGTGGTAGAATGGGACATCTAAGAAGGTACTGTAGACAATGGATATCTCCTCATGGACTGGCAAAAATAGGAGGACTCAGCCTTCAGATATGCGTAGGAGGTCTAGAAAAGGCTGTAATTGGACCAATGAACATAGGCCAATGAAAGATAGACAAGGCAACCAGACACCATTGGAAAACACCATGGGGGGCCTCTTGCAGGCCCTCAAGATGAATGTGTTCCATTCATTTACAGTTACTGTAGAGAACGTATATCACCAGGAAAATTTAAATAATCTAATGCCTGCTGTTAACAGTACTGGTCTGAATGATGGGTTAAATGTGGAGGATGAGTAAAAAAACTCCAGTAAGACAGAGAAAAATATATATTCTGGCAAACTTCCGTAAAAAATCAAAGACCAAAGCTAAGAATTTGTATAAATGGCATTTTTATTGAAGGTTTACTAAACACAGGTGCAGATATAAGTATCATTACTCTAGAATCTTGGAATCTGAATTGGTCTCTTCAAGAGGTAGATGTTAAGTTCCTGGGAATTGGAACCCTATCTCAGGTAAAACAAAGCATGAGATGAGTTGAATGCATAGGACCAGAAGGGCAAATAGGAAGACTGAGGCCTTATATATCCAATATTTAAGAGAACTTGTGGGGTCATGACCAATTTCAGCAATGGGATACCCAGACTGACTTTCTTGCAGCCCCCAAAACTTATGTTTTTGAGGAAAATATTAGAAGATATAGACGATGGACACCAGTCATTCAGGCTGTATGAGTACACAAAGCAATTATAAACTTTCAGAGGTACCAACACTCCTACCTTTAAAATGGTTAACTGAGAAATCAATATTGGTTAAGCAGTGGTCTCTAGCTGAGGAAAAGTTGCAGGATTTAGAACAACTGATACAAGAGCAACTAGATGCTTAACATATAGAAGAATCTACCAGCCCTTGGAATTGTCCTATATTTGTTTTTAAAAAAAGAAATCTGGAAAATGGAGAATGGGGACAGATCTGAGAGCTATTAACAAGGTAATTCAACCAATGGGCCCTCTGCAATATGGAATTCCTCTGCATTCTCTGTTACCAAAGGGATGCCTCCTCATAGTTTTGATTTAAAGGATTGTTTCTTCACTATACCTTTACCAGAAAAGGATAGAGAAAAGGTTGCCTTCACATTGCCTACTTATAATAATTCTCAGTCTACTAGGAGATATCAATGGACCATCCTCCCAAAATGAATGCTCAATATTCCTACCCTATGCCAATACTTTGTCAGCCAGCCATTGGAAATAATATGTAAGTAATTTCCTATGTCTGTAATCTACCATTACCTAAATGACATTTTGTTTTCTGATTCAAATACAGATACTTTAGAAAGGATGTTTGAAGAAGGAAGGAAAGTCTTCCCTATATGAGGATTACAAATTGCTCCTGAAAAGATTCGAATAGGAGATTTTTTTAATTACCTAGGTTGCAGAATATGTTTACAGAAAATTAGAACACAAAAGGTGCAAATTAGGAGAGACTTGTTGTAGACTCTTAATGGATTTCAAAGATTATTGGGAGACATTTCCAGTCTATGACCAGCTGTTGGGATAATACCTGATATAATAATTCATATAAATAAAACCTTAGATGGTGATAAAGACTTGAATAATCCCAGAGAATTAACAGCTGAGATGGAAAAGGATTTGATGATTGTTCAGAAATTACAGGAGGCACATGTGGATAGTGTGAATCCAAATCTTAGTGTATTCTGGTCATATTGCCTTCCATAATTTCTCCTACAGGAATTTTAATGCAGATGGATGATATTATCTTAAAATGGATCTTTTTACCACATAAACTAAGTAAAAAATTAAAAACATAAGTGGAAAAGTCTCTGATATAATTATAAAAGGTAAATTGAGACTTCATCAATTAGTAAGTATAAACCCAACAGAGATTATAGTGCTTTTTAATGCTGAAGAAATAAAAAAGTTATGGGAAGACAATGAACCCTAGCAGACGGCATGTGTTAATTTTTTGGGAGAAATTAATAGCAATTATCCCAAAAGCAATAACTTAACCTCATAAAGAGTACTTCTTGGATTCTTCCAAGAATTGTACATAATGCACCAATAACTGGAGCCTGTACATTTTATACTGATGAAAATAAATCAGGTAAGGCAGGTTATAAATCAGAAGAATTAAGTAAGGTGGACCACATCCCTGATAATTCTGTCCAGAAGGCAGAATTACATGCTATTCTAATGGTACTTAGGGATTTTAAAGAACCTTTCAATATAGTTACTGATTCACAATATGTAAGAAGAATTGTTTTGCATATTGAAGCTGAATTTATACCAGATGATACCAGATGATATGGAATTGACTTCATTATTCATCAAGGTGCAAGACATAATCAGGAATAGGCTTTGTCCTATATACATAACACATATCCAAACCCATATGGGTCTGTCAGGTCCTCTAGCACAAGGTAATGCAGAAATTTATCAATTATTGATTAGAAATGTGTTGCAGGCTTATAATTTCATTTAAAAAGTCATTTCAATAGCAAAGGTTTAGAGAAAGTTTTCTAATGCATGGCAACAAGTTAAGGAGATGATAAAGAGATGTCCTACATGCTCTTTCTATAATCATACACTGTTACCTGCAGGGAGTAACCCTACGGGTACTCAAAGGAATGAAAACTGGCCAATGGATGTGTTCCACTTTATACAATTTGGTAAATTAAAATATGTACACCACACCATAGACATGTATTCAGGTTTTCAGTGAGCAACTGCTTTGAGTTTAGAAAAGGCTAATTTAGTAATCACACATTTATTGGAAGTTATGGCCATCATGGGTATACCTGCACAAATAAAGACAGACAATGGTCTGGCATATGTACCTAAGAAAATGAAACATTTTTTTTGCTTAATATAATATAAAGCACATTGCAGGTATACCAAATAATCCTACAGGTCAGACAGTTATAGAAAGGTCAAATAGTACTATAAAGGATATGCTGCACAAGTAGAAAATGATGGAAAATACCCCAGAAATAGATTGCATAATGCTTTATTAACCTTGAATTTTCTTAACCCTAGTAAGAAAGAAAAAAACAGCAGCAAAGAGGCATTGGAAAATAGAGTAAACTTCTGAATTGAATCAACCAGTATATTTCAAGGATGTTTTGACCTCACAATGGAAGCCAGGAGATATGCTATGTTGGGGAAAGGGTTTTGATCTTGTTTCCACAGGAGAAGCAAAATTATGGATACCATCAAAATTAATAAAGATTAGCTTTGAAAAGGAGAAATTTCTTGAAAAAGAGGAATGACAGCTCATCCACAGTGGTGACAATCATACAGGTGGTAAGAAAAGCTCATAAGAGTTAGGGCAGGGTTCTGCTCTTTACAGGAAAATACACATCACCAAAAATTCAAAGACCCTGGGATGTTTCAGTGTTGACGGTAGGAAAAATAGCTAGCCACTAAGGAGCATCTGGAAAATGGAATGTGGTCTATAAATGCAAGTATGGGTCACAATTATATTTACACACACATGTTAATATATTCAGCTGGTTTTGGAGTTGGACAATTGGTTTGTACTTCTCTAAATACAATCTTATTAAAAGAAACATTCAGAGTTTCTGTCTCATGGGAGCCATCTGGTATGGGGCAGAAGGAAAAATTTAGGAAAAATTTTACTTTCTCCATGCCTATTTTGTCTATATTGTATTCTTCATTGAATGTGTTTTTATATAAATTATTTTTAAGTTTTCCACAATGAACAATAGAGTTTCCTACAGATCCTTTTTCTGCAGTAATCTTTGAAGTTTCCAGGAAGAAGATGGGGCCCCACAGCAACAACTCCACCTAATTGAGATGACATTGTGATACGGACAGTGCTACTTTAAGACCATTTTTTTTTGTGGGAGGCAGGTACCAGCTGCTTAGATTGTGTACCTTCTCATGATGTTCTGGCCAGAACTCCAAGTAAGAACTCAAAAAAACAAACCCAAACAAAAAACAAAACAAAACCCTATTGACTGCTCAGAAATTGTTTGCAACTGTACTAGACAGTAGTTTTGGAACTTAACCACTACTTAATTTTTGCAGGATCTTATTAAGAGAACATTGCCCCCATGACATCAGGAACTAATTCTAGAGGACACCACCCTCTATACCCAAAAAGTTTGTCCTTAGGGTTGGGAACACTGTTTAGGGATTGTTGTTTATTACTTGTACTAGATAAAGAATTGGAGTGAAAACTATGTTTAAAAAAGAGGGATAACAATAATGGGTAATAGAGTGAATACTTGTGAGCTATTATTTATGTATAATTTACATCACATTGGTATAGTTATTATATATTGATACAAGTTCAAATTATTTTAATTTTGTTTATATTATTTGTACACTTATGCAAAGCTATTCTGTCAGATTGTATATATGTATGTTCTTATCACTATTTAGGACAATTTGTATATTATACAACTTTTAGGATATATTTTCATATTGCATTATATATTACTCCTACCTCTGATCAAGATACTCATAGATTGTTTACATTTTGAGGTCATTGTCCTCAGTTGTTGCACATTTTTTACAGATTATTTAATATTCTGACATGAAGTTTTAGTCTTTAAGTTATACAGGTATTAATTATTATAGGACAAGAGTTGTTCATGTTTGTTGTACATACAGTCAGATCAGTTAGGTTCTTTAGAAACATAGAGATTGTATTTGGTATAGTTAGGTAATCTTCAAGCACTTCAAGGATCTGTGGAACATGGCATTTAAATAACTTAGGGTTCTTTTGACATGAGACATGATTACTTCTGACAGCACCAATCTATTCCCAAGAGAATGTTGAGCACTGAGGACATTCCACTTGGAGCTTGTTTTCTTCTTGTCAAAACTGGCCTCTTTGCAAGAAACTGACACTGCCTCAACCACTGACAAGGTACATGTTATCTGTAAATGGATAAGAAGGACTGTCAAATCTTGCCAATACAGGGTAAGATGGTTATGAAAAATTTCCTGCCTCTGAAAATGGTCTGTCAGTTACGCTAGGTCTTAGCCAAAGTTAGTTGCTTCAACGTTGCAAAATGAGACTTTGGAAAAAAAAAAGGAGGGGGGGCTGGAGAGATGGCTCAGCGGTTAAGAGCATTGCCTGCTCTTCCAAAGGTCCTGAGTTCAATTCCCAGCAACCACATGGTGGCTCACAACCACCTGTAATGAGGCCTGCAGGAAGAATACTGTATACATAATAAACAAATAAATAAATATTTAAAAAAATGAGACTTTGGGTAATTGCTTAGGTAGCTAATTGTCTCTGTCATATATTGCTCACTTTGGAAGCTACATTATTGTACTTCCTGCCTGCTCAAGTAATATTATCTCCCTTCTCAGGCCTTTGATGGGGTTGAAGATTAGATAGTCATAGTTACTGTATTCTTGTGATCTAGCCAAGCCATTTCCTATACAAGACTTAGACTCTATAGGATAGAATATTTATTAAAATATTTAGCATATGTTCCTTGCTTAATATTGTTTATGCTGGTTGTAATTCTAATTATACTTGGTATCTGTTCCTAGTGTATATAGTTTTGAATTGGGTTTGGAAGTATCTTATTTAAACAAAAGGGGAGGTGTTGTGGGAGCACTTTCTGCCAATAACCTTTAAGATACCACTCCACTTGGGCATGGTCTCTTATATGGTAAAAGCAGTGGTAAATTTGTGCCTGTTTTCTTGCTTCTGGCTCCCACTTCTGGCTGCTAGACTCTGTTCCTGTTCGTGCAAAGGACTGTTGTCTAGGACAGTAATCTGTAAGTTTTCCCCTGAAATGAATAACCCTTTTATTATTCATAATTCTGAACTGGCGTGGGATTGTTTTGTACATCATCACACTCTATGTTTAGTGTTTTGATTATTATGTCGTGAGGGGACTTTTTTTTTTTGATCCAGTCTATTTGGTGTTCTATAAGCTTCTTGTATCTTCATAGGCATATCTTTCTTTAGGTTGGGAAAGTTTTCTTCTATGATTTTGTTAAATATATTTTCTGTGCTTTTGAGTTGAACTTCTCCTTCTTCTATAGCTATTATTCTTAGGTTTGGCGTTTTTATGGTATCCCAAATTTTCTGGATATTTTGGGTTAAGCTTTTGTTAAATTTAATGTTTTCTTTGACTGATGAGTTTATTTCCTCTATTGTATCTTCAGCGCTTAAGATTCTTTCTTCCATCTTTTGGATGCTCAATCATGCCACAAAGACATGTGCTCAACTATGTTTACAGCAGCATTGTTTGCCGTAGCAAGAACCTGGAAACATTCTAAATGCCCCTCAACCAAAGAATGGATAATGAAAATGTGGTACATTTACACAATGGAGTACTACATAGCAGAAAAAATAATGACATATTAAATTTTGCAGGAAAATGAATGGAACTAGAAAACATCTTTTTGAGTGAGGTAACCCAGACCCAGAAAGGCAATGATCACATGTACTCAATCCTAAGTGTTTTTTTAAAGATAAAGCAAAAAGCAACCTACAAATCACAATCCCAGAGAACTTAGACAACAATGAGGACCCTAAGAAAGAAATACATAGATGTAATCTACATGGGAAATAGAAAAAGACAAGATCTCCTGTGTAAATTGGGAACATGGAAACCTTGGGGGAGGTTTAAAGGGGAGGGGAGAGGCAGGGAGGGGAGCAGAGAAAAGTATAGAGCTCAATAAAAATTAATAAAAAAATGATAACAGCAAGAAAAATAAGAATTTCAAAGTTGTTTTTATTTCACTAATTGCTACTGATAATGAACATAAATTGAGATATTTCTTAATCATTTTAATTTCTTCTTTTGAGAACTCTCTTTAGAATCCAAGCCCAATTTTTCATTGTTTTGTTTTTGTTTTGGCTGTTTTTAAATTATTAATATATTGTATATATTGATTGGGGGTCCCCTCTGTGTGCTGTGAATATTTTTCATTACCATCGGTTAATAAATAAGCTGATTTTGGCAGGGCATAATAAACCGAGGTGGGAAAATTAAACTGCATGGAGAGAGAAAGAAGGTAGAGTCTGAGATGCCATGTAGCTGATGATTGAGAAAGATGCTGGAAACTTGCCAGTTGGCCACAGTCTCATGGTGATACATAGATTAATAGAAATGGGTTAATTAAGATATAAGATCTAGCTAGATGATGCTTGAGCCATAAGCCAAACAGTGTTATAATTAATGTAGTTTTGTGTGATTATTTGGGTCTGGACGACCAGGAAACCAACATACAGTCTCTTTTTACAACATATTAATCCTCTATAAGATGGGCAGCTAGCAAAGGTTCTTTCTCATCCTTTGTGCTTCTTTATTCAATGATTGTTTCTTTAGCTATATAGAATCTTCTTAGTTCCATGATGTCTCACTTGCTAATCAGTCTCAATTCCTGGGTACCTGGGGTACTATTCAGAAACTCCATTCTTATACCCATATTATGTAGAGTACGGCCTATATTTCTTCTAATACTTTCATGTTTCACATTTAGGTCTTTGAGACACTTGAAATTAGTGGTAGGTGATAGAAGCAGGTCTAAATTCGTTCTACATGTGGGCATCTGGTTTCGCAGAATCATTTGTTGAAGATGCTATCTTGTCTTTAGTGTATGTTTTTGGCAGCTTGATTTAATTGGATAGCTATGGAATATATATGTTTAGTCATGATTGGGTCTTTGATTCTGTCCTATTGACCTTCATGTCTATTTTTGGGTCTGCATCATATTTACTTTTATTACTCTGGCTCTAATATGTCTGGAAGCCTATCATGTTAGTATCTCTAACATTGCTCTTTTTGTTAAGGGCTGTTTTAGGTATTTGGGGTACTTTGTTCCTTGTGAATTTTAGGATAATTTTTGTATTACTGTGAAGAATGTCAGATTTTCACTGGAATTGCAGTGAATCTGTAAGGGGATTTTGATAGAATAGTCATTTCTGTAGTTTTAGTTCTACCAACCAACAAGCATGGAATGTTTTTTCATTTTCTAGTGTTGTTTCAGAATTCCTTCAAAAATTAAAAATTTTTATTGTGGAAATATTTCATATATTTGGTTAAGTTAATTACTAAACATTTCTTTTTTGAGAGTATTTTGAATTAGAGGTATCCATAATTTCTTTCTATGTATGTTTGTGGTATGTATATAGAAAATCTATCTGTGTATAGGTATAAAAAGTGCAGGAAGAAAACATAGGCAATACCATATAGAATATGTGTGATGGAAAGCACTTTCTGAACAGGACCCAATTTGACCAGGAATTGAGACCAAATCTACAAATAGGACTTCATAAGCCTAAAACTCTTCTGCACAGCTAAAGAACACAATCAACTGAGTGAAAATAAAGGCCAGGTTGATTGCAAACTGAAATAGCCACCCCAAAAATCAGTTTGAAGAAACCCTGAAGCTAAAAATATATCTTCAATCTGAGCTAGTTTTACGATTTCTCAGCATATGCCCAGAGGACTCTACAGTGCACTCCACTGTAATTGCTTAGCCATGTTCATTACTGCACTATTCTCAACAGTCAGAAATGAAAACATCCTAAATGACTTTCAATTGATATAGAGATAATGAAAATTTATTTGTGTTTATTATGAAATACTATATATCTTTATAAAAATTAAAAGTACATAATTTGTGGATAAATAGATGAAATTAGAAAGGATCATATTAGTGAGATAACCCAGGCCCAGAAAGACAAATATCATCTGTTGTTCCTACCTTCAAATTTTCATATACAAGTGTGGACCTCACTCTTGCCAAAGAAATATCTTTGCAACAGAGACTCTTGCAGAAAATTACAATCTATCAAAATGCAGGAATTAGTGATTATATGGTATACAGTCCCAACTGATACATCTACTACACATTTCCTGATCTGAGACTTTGAGATCATTACAGAAAATGAGCAGAAAGATTGTAAGTCCTAGAGGATCAAGAAGTTTGCTGTGCTATTGGTTCTCTTAGAAATGTCAGAAGATGCATAATGAAGTCCTCTCAAAATTCCTGCCCCCCAAAAATCTGAACAAGAAGGACACTAGTGGACATGCAAACCTGAAAGGGAAAATTTTCATGAGGGCACAGCCCTAGAAAAAGACTGTAGGCAACTGATTAATGTTGAGAACAGTAGAAATAGGCTTCGCTTGGGAAGAGCTTTCCAGCTGGTCATCCAATGCCAAGTGGTTAGCCTTCATCTCATATGTCTGCAAGTAACATTGTATAGACTGAGTAGATTGTATTATGTATTTTGGACACACACAAAATAACAGGAATTAAAGAAAAAGAGGCCATGGTACATGTGCCCATCTACGTTTCCTCCAAAAATTAAAGAAAGAACTTTTTAGAAGTATTTTAATTATCTTACTGGAGTGGCTTTAGCACAATCAGGGTAAACACAGAGATGCACATGAACCCTTGTTTTTCTATCTAATCTCTGTACAACTAATTAATCCAGTAAGTATACCTCTTGCTACACTTTACTTTTGGGTATTTTCCTTTAAAGGCTGTTTTGGGGTCTTACCTCAGCTTTACTGGTTTGTTCAGGAGTCCAGGCAAGTTCCCATGAGAATGGGTATGTGCTAAGGGTGGGCACATGCTGAAAGTGGTCACACACTTCAGTCTTCTAGTTTTCAGACTGATACTAAAGACAGTCATGGGCAGACTTTCCTGTGATAGGAACTGATTCACGACTAAAAGAAATCTACTCCAATGCAATGCTTTTCTTATTCCACCACACACAATTTAGTTAATTAACAATTGAGGGAGGAGTACAAATACAGGATTACATATTTTCAACAGTAGTTTTTTCTCAGAATAATTTTAGAGATAGAAGAGAAATATGATTCTATGGTTGTGTTTCAGTGTCAACAACAGCGCAGTTTCCACTGTCTGTATCTCAGGTGACTGTAAGGAGGGTTATAAGACCTGTGAGCTCTCCCATTCTTTCCTTATTTTAGTAGTCTTCCACATCACCAGCACATATGGCAAGCAGTGCTTTCTCATAGTGCCCTGAAGCAAAATTCTGAAAAGAAAAAAAATTCAGGCACTTGAAATCAAATCTCTACATCCCTAAAAATATCAGCTGCAATTCTTCTAATTGCCATATGTTAAATTTGTGGACTGTTATTTTTCACAAAAAGCTTTGTGGTTTTGTCTAAAGATTTTCTGAGTCCTATTCAACAGGAAATTCATTAACAAATAATGTTGTGTTTATATTCAGTACAATATGATTTATGTAAAACTGATGGAACTTTAATGTTTATTTGTGAGCACAATAACATAGTAAAATGAATCTTTTCTGCTTTAGGAATTGGTACCCTAATATTACTACATTAATTGATGGTTTCTGGACATTGACAATGTGTTTCAACAGATATGAAAATATTTATACTCTTTAATTCAGGAATCCCATATAAAGAAATGCATTTTAAAACTCTTGTCAATTATGGATGAGCGCAGAGATCTATAAGCACATATGCACCATAATGTTACATATCAATGAAACATTATACATATCAATGAGAACTTGAAAAGCAATGGATAATCATGTAAGATATTTTTTTTACTTCATAGTATGTTTTATACAAGGAATTGTCCTGGTTTAGTAAAATCATTTGTTTGACAGCGAAATGTAATTCTTTATGCACTTTGGAGAAAGATCAACAGTGGGTATCTTAGTCCCCTAGGTCTTCCATAAATGAGGTGGCTTAAGATGTTGTAAATCTATGTTAAATCGAAAATCTAGGTGACAGCACATTTTTTGGTCAATGAGAGCATACTCCTTCATAGACTCCAGCTTGACATGGCAAAAGGGACAAAGTAACATCCTGGATCTTTCTTTTTCCACTAAGGAAAATAACTGCTCATGGGTTCCACCTTCATGACTTAAATCTCAAAGGTCACACTCTTAACACCTTCTCTGTAGGATTAGAGTTTCAATGTAGAGATCTGGGGAAACACATGTTTTCCAGTCATAGCAGGGCTTACAAAAAATTTCATTACTGGATATCTACCATAGAGAATTAGGGCAATTTTGTTCTCTTTTTATGTTCTTTCACCATTTCTAAATATTCTAGTACAGATGGTTGAGTAAATGTCATTATAGAAGTCATCTTCATAAAAATCACTTAGCATATTAGTGATCTTTTACACATTTTTGTGCAATTTTACACAATTCTGTGTAACTAAGGTTCACAAGTACATAGTAGCATTGTATTATTCCAACTTGTCATTGAGACAGCTGGGAATAATGACAAGTATGTATGTGCATTTGCTTATTCACTAATCTAGTTCTAACTATTTCTCAATGGTACGTGTGCATTGTCACTTGTAGCTCTGGATTTCCAAGGTAGACAAATGAACATTTTATCAAAGATTAAAAAAGAATAAGCTTGATTTTAACTGATTTGTCTATTTCTTAGAATCACTTTGGCTCCTACAAAGTCCTAGAAAATCTTCTGGCTTTTGTGGTTATAATATTTGAGATGCTGAATCATATCTTGAATAATTCAAGGAGCTAAAATGTTCTTTCTTGTGACTTTCAAATTATATTAGAAAGCAATGTGAATGTATAAACCAGGTACTGTGTGCATTTTTTTTTTTTTTCGAGCCAGGGTTTCTCTGTAGCTTTTTGGTTCCTGTCCTGGAACTAGCTCTTGTAGACCAGGCTGGCCTCAAACTCACAGAGATCCACCTGCCTCTGCCTCCCGAGTGCTGGGATTAAAGGCATGCGCCACCACCGCCTGGCCATACTGTGTGCATTCTTATGCTCCATTCTCTCCTTCCTGGAAATCTTTCTGATATTTTGGAGGAGAAACTAAGCACTTTTATTTTCATACTGAGCACTCAGATTACCTAAATAACTCAAATCTTTCCATTTTTGCCATGTTTTACAAAACATTTAATGAAAGTTTTGAAATATCAGAATAAGACATTGATTTTGTTAGTTTTGAACTTTTATTTTCCTGCCGTCTGATTGGTGAAGTGCTTGTCATGTACAGTTTAACACATTCACTAATAAAGTTCTTCATTATAGCAGCTGATGGTATTTACTCACTCTCTGGTCTTCTATGATGCTATGAGGAGTATGGCATAGTAATTCTATTGTGAAGGTTGCAGCTATAAATACAGGGGAAGGGCCACACCCAGGTGGTCCTGTGTATTCATGTGAGAACTGAACCCTTGAAGAACAGTCATAGGGAGTGACTATTAAAAGCAAAGAAGGAAAGGTTTTACTTTCAAGGTGCAATGACTTTGCAGGTTAAGATTTATTTGTTAAAACATTTAACACTGTGACTTGACTCTTAGAGTCAACCATCCTTGACAGATATGTAGTTTTCTAGATCCCAACATCAAGTTGATTAAATTAAAGCTTTTATTAATAGTTCAGAAAGAACAAAATGCAAGTTTAAGTCAAACATGGAGAGAAGGCTTACTTTGATATCATGAAACAAGGATTTCCCAAATCTCTCTTTGTAACGTTTCCGTATGGTCATTAGGTCTATTTCACTTCTGGCGATTAGAATCCTGATGACAGTTTTATTATGGAAGCCAAAGTCCTAAAAGGTGAAGAAAGGTGGGTAGAGAAAACAGTACTTTAAAGGCCTGTCCAACATCTAAGACTTTCTTTTCAGTAGCTTGCAGGTCTACATGCCTCCCAAACCACAGCTTGGGGATGTCTGAGGCCTAGCTGCACGGATGGTTCAAATATCTTGAAATGGAACAATGCTGACATCTGGTGGTCAGCCAGCATAATCTAACTTTTTTTTCATTTTTAAAATTGATTTTTTATTGAGCTCTACATTATTCTCTGCTCTCCTCCCTGCCTCTCCCCTCCCTCCATTCAATCCTCCCACAAGGTACCCATGTTCCCAAATTATTCAGGAGATCTTGTCTTTCTGGGATTGTAGTTTATAGGCTAGTTTTCTTTAATAATCTAGCTTTTATTCAAAAATGTTTTGAGTGTTGATGAAAAAAAGAATTTATGATTTGAAGTGATTAAAACAAATTATCTGACTAAGTTTTTATTTTTAAAATGTCAGTCATTTAGAGTTTTTTTTATGATGAAGTTTCAGGGAAATAAAAACAGATTGCTGATACTTACTTGATATTCCAGCTCTTCATATAAGAATTTTGTCCAATATTGTGACCCTTTTAGAGGTCGTTTATGTCCTATTGTGAATCTGTAATTCTTTATTGTCCAGGCACACTTCTTACAATACTAAATGCTTCTTACAACTTAAGCTGCATCATTGCTAGGGGTAATATGGCATTGTCTGCTTGCCTTGCCCAGTCCAGCATGTCAGAGCTGCTCGCACCTCTGAACCATGTGCACTGCTCTACTTTTGGGAACACAGCCAGTCCATGCCACCATCAAGCAAGCTGTAGCAGTCTGCTCACAAACTCCATTCAAATGCTCCATCTCACAATTTAAAGGGGATTATGATATAGATATGAATAATTTGCATTTGTATGAATCTTGTTTTATTGATACAAATTTAAGGTCAATTTCATTATATGTATATGTATTTATGATTTTGGTTAAGGTATTGTGTTTGTGTAGCTCATTTAAAAATGTAATGTATAATTAAGAAATATAGGTTAATAGATAATCATCTATAATAGTCAAGCTTGAAGTCATGTTAGTTAGATTTTCTAGATGTTATAGAGATATGTTTCAGTTTCAGACAGGTATTCTTCAAATCTTTCAGAGACCTTCAGAATATGGCATTTTAAAATGTTTAAGAACTTAGGACTTTTCATGACAGTGATACACATCTGATCTTGGCAGCACCAATCTACTTCAAGAGGAAAATGGGTATCAAAGAGGCTCCTTGTGGAGTTGGTTAGCCATTTGGGCAAGAAACTGCTCTTGGCCTAAACATGCAGGGCCCACAGAAAAATGACTGCTGAACTTGTGTAAAGGTGAGATAAACCTTAGGGGTTCCTGCTTTACAAAAGAGTCTGCAAGATATTCTGTAGGATACAGAAGAAAGCAACTGAACCCTCTTTGAAATTTCCTTCTTCATGAAAAAGTTTGTTAGATACCGTGGGCCTGGTAAGCCCGAAGATGAATGCCCCAATGATACAGAAAAACTTTGGGTGACTGTCCAGGCAGTGAGATATCTCTGTCAATTCTAGAGTTTTGGAAGTTGCTTACAATGCACCTCCTATTTACTTAGGTAATATTATATCCTTCTGGAGTCTTTGATAGAGTTGAAGAATTTATAGTTATAGTAACAGTTTTCCTTAGTTATGATAAAGATAAAGTAGATATATATATTGTAACAGTAGCTCTTGTTTTATACCTGTTTTGTTATATATAGTTTTGCTATGTTAAAGTTAAAGCCTTGCTTTTTGTTTAAACAGAAAAGGGGAAATGGTATAGGATATCATCTGTCTATATGTTGCTTTCATTCATTAATAAAAAAATTGCTATGGCCTGTTGATAGAGCAGAACTTAGGTAGGTGAGGATGATGGAATTGAATTCTGGAAGGAAGAAAGTGGTGTCAGTGAGATGCCATAGATCTTCCATCAGAGTAAGACATGCAGAAATTTTACCTGGAAAGCCTTGTGGCGATACACAGATTAATAGAACTGGGTTAAATTGAGATGTAAGAGTTAGCAAATAAAAAGCTAGACCTAATGGGCCAAGCAGTGATTTAATTAAAAAAAAAGTAATTTGGGTTACTTATATGTAATTGACTTTAACAGCGAACTATTTATCAATATAAGATTGTTTTTCTACCTAGAACATATAGGCTTATGATTTAATTTATAAGTCATTAAAATAAATTTCACCTAATTAGGGCATAGCTGTAATCAAAAAAACTGATTATTTGCCCAGGGTAATTCACAGGGGAAGCTTTAGTCTGGAGGTACAGTCATGGCTCATTGGAGAGGAATTATTGAATTATCTTACAGCATCGCTCAAGACACTATTTTGCACAATGCAAAGAAGCTACAATGATTTTTCTCTTGCGTTCGGAGGCTATGTAGATTCTTACGCATAAGTTAACTCCTATGTAGAAGACACATAATAAAAACGTTGTTAACTTTTAGCATAATTCCCCAACATGCTGCGAAATATCAAGAAGTTGGCCTGTAAATAGTTTTTGCTAATACTTTACTTACATTCATGAAAATGTCATAATGAAACCTGTTCTTTTGTACAAATAATATGTACTACTGAGAAATAAATTGCTTTATGAATAACACATTCTGATCATCAAAATTTTATATACTTTGTTCAAATCACTATACTATTACCTTTACTAAAAGTTTTTTTACTTCAAGGGTATGTGATATATGTATGTAAGATATTTTCTTTAGACTTTTATTACATTATTTGTGTGTTCATGTGTGTGTATGTGTGCACGTTTGTACATGTTTACATGTGTGTGTTTATATATTGTGTGTGCATGTGTTCATATATGTTTATGTATGTGTATGTGCTTAGGTTTCTGTGTGTATATGTGTTGGTTTGTGTGTGTATGTTTGTATGAGTATGTATGTGTAGGTATATGTGTGTTTATGTGTATTGTATGTACAGGTGTGTTGGTTTGTGTATGTTCATGTTTTCTGTGTTTGGGTGTGTGTACATGTGTGCATTGGTGTGCGTGTGTGTGCGCAAATGTGTGTGTGTATACCACAGTACACCTTTGGAGGTCAGAGGTCAACTTGTTGGAGTTGTTCCTTGCACCGTGTGGGTGTCAGGGATTGAACTCAGGTTGTCAGGCTTGGAAGCCATCTCAGATGGAGGTACAGACTCATCTCACTAGTCCATCCTTTGTCGTCTTAAAGACAATGTCAGAACATGATGGAGAAAGGGTCCCTTATCTGATGAGCTTAAGTGTTTGTGTTTTCAAACTGGACTGGTACAGGGTGTGCAGCTAAATTCCACACCAGAGCATGAACAACTACAGTGTGTGCTATTGAACATCACACCAAGACATGGATAACACTATCAGTTATTTACAAAATATAGCTCTAGGCTTTATTGTTATTTAATAATATTTTATAGTATTTTTGACATAAAGTACTTGTACACTAAAAACAAGTACCAATATTTTGTTTCCAAACTTCAAAAATTATAACTGGTCTTTATTTGGCTGTGAGTTTACAATATTTGGAATTTTCTGCCATATATTCTGTGTTTACAGATATATGATGTAGGGTCTTTGAATATGTCCGAATGCATATGAATTATTGATTTATACAAATGTTTAGACTCTAAACTGCATGAAGGAAATACACCCTGAAATCCTTATGTTTTATGTGCTTATGCTGTATGACTCATCTCACATATATGTCTTATGTGACTTATCTGTATTTGATAAATTTTGCTTTGGTATTTAACACCACTTCTTTTTACTTAAACACAATTTCTTTTAAATAAAAATAATATATATTAATTTTAGATGAATTTTA
Organism: Chionomys nivalis; assembly: GCF_950005125.1. Lineage (NCBI taxonomy): Eukaryota > Metazoa > Chordata > Mammalia > Rodentia > Cricetidae > Chionomys > Chionomys nivalis. The sequence continues at coordinate 18,148,306 of NC_080105.1, read as the reverse complement.
AGACGTGTTATACTTACATGGATTGCTCTGTATAATTTATATGCAAAATAGCTTGCTTTGTCCTGGACACAGCGAACTAGAGAGGTAGAGAGCAAGGAAGATATTTCAATAAGATGTAATTCTTCAGAAGTTGAGAAAAAAATAAATAGAACACTTTTATAATCTTCCAGATTCATGGCACTGAATTACAATTTCAATACTTAGAATAATGTTAACATGAGCCATACTTTACTAAAAAAAAATACACTGTCAACACTGTATTTTAAAATGACAAATGATCTTAACTAAACATATGAACATTATTACTATTTTTAAAAAAATGTGGTGCTAAACCGGTTGGTGGTGCCACATGCCTCTAAGGCTAGCACATGGGAGGCAGAGACAGGCAGATATCTGCAAGTTCGAAGCCAGCCTGCTCTACAAGAACTAGTTTCAGGACAGGCTCCAAATCTGCAGAAAAATGCTGTCTCAAAAAACAAACAAACAAAAAATGTTGTGTTAGATATTAAAACACTCACACATACAATCTATTTATGTTCCCAAATGCTACCTATTCATATAGTCTTTAAAACTGGTCTAGATCAAGAGCTCTTTGAGTGGCATCAGATTCCTTATAAATTTGTAACCAGATGAGAGGTCCTTTAAGGAGAAGCTGTAACAAATGTAAAGTGTTCTTCTCCAGTGTTAGATATTATTTGACTAAGCTTGCCATGGCTTTAAACAGCCTGGAGCCTTCCCAACAGTTGTCCCTATGGTATCCGTTGAGACTGTAAACCATCAAATAGTCATGTTTGAAAAAGTACATAGATTTCATTGCATACATAAGTAATAAATGAGGAGCTATATTGTTTCTTCAATATAAAATCTTATTAACTTTTCTTTAGTTTAAGTAATTGTTTTGATCATGAGATCTTCATTTTTATCTAACTTTCATTACAGAAAGAAGTAGACCTAATAACTAATCTTAAATCGCTTCTAGAAGGCAAGTTCCCAGGGGAACTTTCATTTTGTTACTTTGATATTCTACCTCAAGTACCCAATTAGAGACACAGTAAGCAATCATTCAATATTAATCGATGGAATGAACCAGCTAAATCTTTCCTGGTGTTCCTGATGTCCACTCTGTTCCCATCAGACTCACTGTTTGGGCTGCTTTGAGATTTCAACAATTGAGTTCTATTCTAACTTTGTTGCTAATTAGCTGACATGTGATGAATGCCTATTAAATCTATTGGGAATATGATGGAATATAAATGTATTTCTCTCTCAGAAGCATTCATACTAATAACCAACTCCATCACTCATCTTTAGGGGTTTCATGAAACCCACCTAATCATTTTCATACGCTATTTGCTTACTGGTTAATTCATAAAAATGTTGTGACCTCTCCACTCAAGAAATTCTTGGTATGGAAAACTTACAACAATGGTTTATTCAATACCAATCAAAGTGTTCATCTTTTGAACCTATTACAGAGCATTACACAATGACTCTTCATGTGCCTTTCCTGAAGTGTGGGCGGTGAAGCCACAGACTACATGGTAAAAGATGAACACTGGAATAGTCACTATGAATAAGAGCAATGGCCTTTTCTACAGTGCGCATATCATTTTTGACAACATTCAGGAAGAATGCCTGTGGAACTCACTGCTAATTAACTATTTAGGGTTTTTGATAATATGATTTGTTCCTAAAAGAAAATTTATTAAAGATAATAAAATCAAAAGCAAAATTTGAAAATATCCCTCTTCTGGAGATAAGCACATAGTCACACTGTTAGCATTTATCTGATCCTGACAAGGGGGTGGATGTCAATGATCCTAACATAGATTTAAACCAGTGACAAGTTGCTTCCTGAGACAGGGCACTTGAAGATTCTCTTCTGTTATACAAAAGTTGAGCCTATTTTAGGGAATTATGGTACTTCATTAATGTCTCCAGCTTACTATCTCATTGCATCAAACCACTAACTCATTGACTTTCCTGGAGTTTATAGAACTTTCCAAATAATTTTGCGGAGAAAAATGCTTCATAAATCCTACTCATGCACAGTTAATCCAGTCAGAACCAGTCAGTATTGACTGTGGAATGAAAGGTCGATTGTTCATTATAAAAAAAATACAGCTTACCAATTGCAACCAGCAGCTCCTGGAAGTAGCCATCGTAACAGTCATTGATGGCATCCACCAGGCTTTGGCCAGAAATATTTTGAAATTCCTGGAAAACTACAAGAAATTTATGCAATTTAAAAGAGATTTTTATAAATATCATAAACTTAAACCTTAAACCATGGCTATTTTACTATACATATAATGGTTTAGACCTAAAGCATTTCCTAGTGCTGCTACCCACTGTGGCAAAGAATCTACTCTCTGCAATAAGTATAGATCTTATGAGATGCTAAAACTTGCATGAACCCTGGACTCTAAGGACCTGCTATTGCTGAGCTGGGGAATAATGGTTACCCCCACTAGAACTCAATGACTAGAAAGCACTGATTTAGAAGGAGGGAAGGCACAGAGTGAGCTATTGTCTATGATGCATTTCCATAAGACACATATAATCAACAGTCTAAATTCATTTGCCAACAGGAAACTTTCTCTTAGAGCTTAAATACAAAAGCTAAACACAAAAGTCCTCTGAGTGATGTTTAGGAATAGAGTTTGGAGGAGTGATTTTGAGGAACCGAAGATTACTATTCGCAGCTTCATTTACTAACATAAAATAATGTTCAATAAATTCCCTTTTTAAAGAGTTTACTCAGTTGGCCCTATCCTTGCAATGCTCAGTCCTCAGTCATTTCAACTTAGATGTGAAGAAGTATTGTTATTGTTAGTATTAATTTTTAACTCACATAAAGTAAAAGAGGCATATTTTAATTAGAGTAGGCCATTGCTAAAATTAATATGACTTTACTTTTCATTTAAATGTATTTAATCTGTTTTATAATAATGGGAAAGAAAAGTGCAGAATTTGGAGAAAGTCAAGTGTAGCTTAATGTGACCACATCTCAAAGACCAGTAGGTAGTATGGATATTTCCTAAAACAACGACTTTGACTCAAGGGCTGGCCACAGTAAGCTCACTGGAGATTATTCAAGACACAATATAAAGTACCTGGTATAGGCAATTTTTAAGAGTCTGTATGTGAAAGCTGTGAGATTTATTTATTGGAAGAAAATTTAGTGGTAGAGTTTTAGTCTTTAGCAATTCCATTAAATGAGGCATACTGTATAGACATAATTCTCTATTGCTGAGTGACAGTCCCTCTTTCATGCTAGTTGCTTGTATGCCAGTCAATTAGTTAAAGAGCTGTTAAGAGCCTGTTTCTAGTTACCCAGCCACAGCTGTGGGTAGCTCTTGTTGCATAGGATCATCTGCATCATGGTTTTATGCTCCCCAGTCTTCTGCTGGCAAGCTTCCCACAGGACCTGCAACATCACACAGTTAGGAAGGAGTCAGAACAAGGTCCATTCGCTCTATCAGAAGCTCTATTAATCAGGGGGACAGCCAGACTTAGTTACCATTGCATCCTGAGCAGCCATGGCAGGATCTGCATATCCTTCCTCTCTGTTTCCCTGGGAAATAAGCAAGGGTTTCCCTTTAGGCGGTCTCAATATACAGAACATATAGTGAAGCATTTATCTAATTATTCTTTATTAATAAAAAATCGGGAGTCAGATATTGTGGTAAGAAGTGAGAGAGAAATCACCAGGAATCTACTATCACTTCAGCTCCTCAATCCAAAAGGTCCAAGACCCTTTCTAAGCCCCGCCCAACTACTTCCTGTCTATCTGTCCTCTGTTTTTTTTTTTTCTTAAACATCTATAATCAATTTTGGACAGTTAGCTCTGCCCTCTTACTCAAAACAAACTTTATTGTCAGTCTTCAGAGCATCAGAATGCAATCAAAATGGCAAGCAACAATATAGAACTCCTGGGGCAAAAATCCCAGAACCTGCAATCAATGGTGACTCCTTTGCAATCTCTATTATTGATTTGGATATTTCAACATGTGAGGAATCAGTGTGTAGTTTTGTAAGGTCCTTTTTGAGCTTTTCTTTGCAACAGAAGAATTTGGTGAAAAACGTTGAAGTGATTTTTGCCTTTCCTATATCTCTATGAGGTATTTTGCTTCATCATGAGGAGCATCCATCCCTTGTCAGAGTTTAAGACTGTTAATGCAATGGTGTAGATATAGTAGTATCTGGCTTGTAAACAGGATTTATATAACAACCAAATAGTAATGAAGTATAGGTTTTGCAAATGAGAATTTTCTGTAAAATCTTTTAACCCCCACTCTATCATATAAACAGTAGAGTTCATTTGACCTTCCCAACAGAAGGAAGGAGGACTAAACAATGTAAGACTCAGTCATCTCCAGGGTCAAGCAAGACAGCAGAGAGAGGGGAGAAGTTTGTGATCAGAGTTAATTTCATTTTTTTTATTTTATTTTATTTTTTTGTTAAAGTATGGAAAGGGAAATGACTAAGTATGAAAAAAAACTAAGGATACAGTGCCTTTCCCTGCCATGTAAGCACTCATGCCAGTGAAGTCAGTGAGATCTGAAGGTGTTTGTGTGTGTGTGTGTGTGTGCATGTGTGCAGATGTGCGTGTGTCTCTCTGGAGTTGATGACATTGGAATTAGTTCTGAATTAGTCTCAACTTCTAATTAACATGAATAGTACCTCAATTTTCTTATATGCTTCTTGTTAGATGAACTTACACTTCGGTTAAGGAACTGGTGGTGAAGCCTGAATAATGGTGTTGGTTATGATCATTACAAGGACAGTAATTCAAAGGTTGTAATGAGAAAACATTGATTAGAAGTGCATGGGAGACAAGGCTAGACATTAGGCAGGACTCCTCAGATGCTAAGAAGGTAAAGATGAGGCTAAATTAGCTTTGATCAAACAAACAGAGAAAGTATCCTTAGCTAACTATCTGTTTGTTTGTAGAGTTAGTACTAAGAAACCTCCACATATTTCATGGACAGTAAAACCTTACATCATCTATTCAGGGTTTTTCAGACATGTAATTTCACAGTAAAGATCATAAAGGATGCAGAAAATATCAGTTATACTAGAGAAACCATCCTTTGCCAAGACATCTTATCCTATAAATCACATATACACACCTTTCTACCTAGTAGCTTCTTGGAAAGAAGAAGTGATAGAGAGAGAACATGGAGTTGCATAGTCAACTCAATAGAATTATCAAAGAAATTGAATATGTATCCATACAGTTTGACTGCTCAAAGTATTAGATGGATTAAATTTGCCTTATTAAATTAAATATTAACCATTCTTCTATTTTTTGCTAACACATACCTAGACACATCTAGAAAAGCATAATTATTCATAGAGAAATAAATCTCACATTTTTTAATGACTAAATTTGTAGTCCTGAAAATTTAGAAACAGAAGACAGCATCTAAAGAATGAAAGTGATTTTACTAGCCAGTGGGATTATGGGTGTCATTTTATCTTTAAGTTATGAATGTATGGCAGTGAAAGATCCCTAGCACTCTTACATTTCTACCTTATTTTGGAGATAAAAAAATAAATGAATTTAGAATTATTAAATCAATTGTCTCTGGTCTAAGAGTTAGAGAAGGACAATCATTAAATATCAATGTCTTTGTTTGCTCTGGTTTCTAGTTTATCATATGGAAATTCATTCCTAACAACCAATATCCTTGGGCTCTATTTCAAATTTCCTCTAAAAATTTTAATTTACAAAAAAGAGGAAACAATTAAAACATTATATCTTCTGTAAATGTATACTATTTATTTGACAATGTTATCACAGTAACTGCTAGTTTTTATCTTGTGTTTTGGCAGGCTTTTGTGTACTTTTGTCTTTTTTTTTTCCCTCAGTGCTTTCATTACTGGGCGTCATGTAGTCTTTGTTTCTTTTCCTTGGCTTCATTAAAAATTATTCAGTTTAGCCTATACAACAATTCAACTTACCTGCTCTGCTCAGCCCTACAATTTCTGTCTCCTACTTCCTGATTGGATACATTTTTCATCGCTTTCAAAAGTTCTTTATAAAGTCCTTATTCATTATTGTCTAGTAGTTTAAATTGCTTTTATAAATATGAATTTCACAAGACCTAAAGACTTTGTCTCGTTTGTTTTTTGATGATTCTGAATTGTCAGAAATTATATTTGTCACATTGTAAGTAACAAGGAAATCCTTCTAGGTAAGTCCAAGAATGCTTTTGTATGGCAGACTTTTATATTTGCTTTCTGGATCTTTGAAGTGTGATCTTTAACTATGCAGCTAAACTCCTTCACTTACAAATAATGGGACAACTAGCTAGAGATTTTCTGCAGTTCTATTTATATGAGCTTTTGCTTAGAAAGGTGATCATCTTGAATATCTCACTTGCAGTGGTAACCATCTGTATGTGAGAAGAGGGTTTGAGTAAGGGAAAGATAAAAAGAGAGAGAAATTAAAGGCAGAAACCTGACTACACTTGATAACAGAAGGAGGATGGCAGTAGTGCCATGGACGCATCAATGTACAGATTCCAGAAAGGGCCCTCCAGAGAATCCTGTGAACCAAGATGAGGAGTGAGCCTGGAGTATTTAATCAAGTTGCTTCCCATCTCTTTGAGAAAATACTTCTCCACAATGTAATTTGCACATGTTGATTAATTAATCTCCAAGAGACTAATCTTTTTTTAATTTGACAGATAATTAGACCTTCCATAAATAAAACGTACTAAAAGCTTGCAGGAAGTGTGTGGGACAGCTTAACCACTGGCATCAGTTTTTTTCAAGATGAGTGTGTTTCCCTTCAGTTGTTTCTTGGCAGAAAACCCTGTGTAGACGAAGTACAAGATTTTCCTCCCAGAAATCATAGCAGTGATTTTCACCCTTTGCACCTCACAAATACCTTCAAGTTCTTATGTTCTAAGTCTATGTCTCCATTCATATGCTGAAAACATGTATCTGAGTTTTAATGTTTGAAGAAGTAAATCTGCGAACAACCTTTCCATTAATTCTGAAAATGAGGGTGCACACAGGATGTGATGTTGTGATTGCCACCACGGAAGAAAGATAAAATATTTGTACTGTGCAAGAACTGAAAGAAGAATTAACTCATATTCATGAATTTGGTGAGCAGCAGTCTAAGTCTCAAAATTTAAGTCAAGTGATAAATCCAAGGATATACAACTGAATTAATGGAGAAAGAGGAAAAGATAACCTCTGTCTGTCTGTCTATCTATCTATCTATCTATCTATCTATCTATCTATCTATCTATCTATCTATCTATCATCTATCTACCTACTTTTCATCTATCTATCTATCTATCTATCTATCTATCTATCTATCTATCTAATCTCTATCTATCATCTATCTATCCATCTCCTTTAGTGTATGTGTGTGTGTGTATGCACACACATGTGTAATAGAGAGAAAGACAGAAAAACAGAGGCAGAGAAAATATCTACTTGACTGTGTTAGAGAAAAGGGTAGAGGAGATCAATCTGAATTGCAGTGTTCCTCAGCAGTGAGGTTAGAGACTATTAGCTCACAATGTAGTCTCTCAGCAGAAATGTGTTCCACAAACATTGGTACAGATAGCTAACTGACTTTCAACTCCCCAAATCTCTTTACAGAATCATAAATTCTACATTAGGGGCTCCAAGTAAAATCTTCACCAAGTGTAATCAAAGTCAGTAAAAATTTTTATTATATCTAAAATCCTATTGAAAGTCATACAGTAAGCATTCTGAATCATCATAGAACTTCTGTCCTTCTAAAGCACTATAAATAAATGAGACAAATTAAATTATATATTAGTGAAATTTGATTTCTCTATTATCTGAGTTTACTTAGCTCCATGAAATATGCACTGCTTTCATTCTTTGTGTTTTGCATTTTGAGAATAGTACTATGAAATTATGGAAACATATAATATTAAATAAACATTGTTTTCCATACAGACTGCTAAGGAATAGAAACAAGTAAAATTAAAAAATAAAAAAGAGTAAGAACATTTTGGTAAAACAGTAAATTAAACTGTGCACAGTAAACTGTTTCTTGCTCCCTGAAAAGTCTAAGGCTCAATTCAGCCTCATTTTCTTATGTTGAAAATTATACTATACTTCATGCTACTTCCAGGGTACACACATACACACACACACACACACACACACAGACAGAGAGACAAAGAGACAGAGAGAGACAGAGATAGAGGAAGAGAGAATATGTTCATGTTCATACTCCAGATATCAAATTTAAGAAACAATAATTTATCTTTTCAATCTAAAATTCAGTGTCAAAGTAATCCCTTACACTGCAACCCACTCAGCCCCCAACCCACAGACACAGAAAAGCACACACACCAACACACAAACACACACATAGACACACTGACACACACGCAGACACACAGACACACACAGATAGAGACATACACACAGACATAGACACACACAGAGAGACCTATACACAGACACATACACACACAGACACATGCAAATACACAGACACAGACACACATACTGATACACACAGACACACATACAGAGACACACACAGACATATACACAGACACACACAGACATACACACAGACACACATACACACATACACATACACAGACACACAGACACACACAGACATAGACACACACCCAGACCCACACCCAGACACTCAGACACAAACACACACACAGACAGACACAACACAGACAGACAGACAGACACAACATAGATAGATAGATAAATAGATAGACCGATTATCTTTTCCTCTTGCTCAACTATAATTCAGCTATATAGAAGAGTCTCTGGAAACTGTTGTTTTAATTTACATTACTTAGCATCATTACCTTACAGTAAAAAAAAAATGTGATCTTCCTTCTAAATTTAGAGAATGCTTAATTAAAATTAAGGGGAAAAACTCTACCCAATATAACAAAATTCCAAATGTCCCATGCAGAACCCTCCACTGTGTTGTTGATTCTGGAGGGGGAAGTGACTTAAGGAATGTGTAGAGAAAATGAGCGAAGGAGCCTGAACCTGTGCGGGCGGAAGAAGCTCTCATCAGAAGCGGCTGTTCAGGTCTTCACGTGACCTTGAGAAATGGAATTTATTTGTCCTATGCTTTTAAGCAGGTGTTAAAACCAGGAGCTGAACTCGGTAAGGAATTAGTTGTCTTGCAAACTGAAGTTAAAGAAGAGAGAGGAAGTTTAAAAACCTGATTCTTTTAAGAGTTAGAAGGGGGAAATCCTTGTACATGCCAAATTTTGTGACTGGAGAGTTGCAGAGTACTTGAAAGGAAAGAACATGATATAACTTGACCTTACAGTAATAATTGGCTCGTTTTATTGTTGAGACATACATTTATGAAATAAAGAGACATAATGTGGATGCAAGAATGCAAAAATAAATAATCTAAAACATACATCTCAAAAAGTTTGGAGTGTGGGTAATTGAGCTTGAGTCTAACTGACTTTAGGAACTTATTTTCAAAAAAAAAAAAAAAACACTGGCTATTAGTTTTTGAGTAGTAAGCTATTGGCCCTTGTAAATTTGTCAAAATTGAGCCTTCAAGGATGGTAGACTCCATGGAAAATCACAGAAAGCCAAGAGCAATAAAGGACAAGAGGAAAAAGCCACAGAAATGTACAGGTTAAGCAATTCAGGGAGCTGGTGAAATGTCTTCATGGGTAAAAGCCTTGTTGAACCTGATTACCTGATTTTGATCCCTGGGACCCATGTGGTGGAAGGAGGTAACCGGCTCCCACAAGTTAGACACTGACCTTCACACTGGTACCGTGGTGTACAGGTGCTACCCTCATAAATACATCTTAATTCAAAAATGCACGAAGGCATAGTAATCGGCAAAAGAGCTTTATAGAGAAGAGAATGAATACATTAAGTATCATATTGAGTTCCATCTGGTGATTTCCCCAGAAAGGATGTGCATCTTGGTAGCCATTGGGTGTGCTTTTCTCAATTTCTTCAGTTCCCGTCTGAGCAGGTCATATAGTTAGGAACATACACACATGCCCACGCACCAATAATTAATAAAAATGAGGTCATAATTTTTAATATATAGAAGGAGGGTATATTGAAGGATTTGAAGAGAAGAAAGGGAACGTGGAAACATTGTAATTATATTAATCTAAAAATGTAAAAAAAAATTCAAGAAAAAGAATGTATATCCCAGGCACTTCTCTCCTTACTTTATTGTAAAGGACACTTATTTATGCTCTCTTCTTCAAAGGCAGTGGATTCTTTTCTCCAATGCACACTATCGTGTATGGAATTCTATAACTTTTAGTGCCTTTTTTGTTTCTATGGCTAATAAATTTGTTTTGCTAATTACTGGGCTGATATTTTTTGATTTATAAAGGAAAAGCTTGCAGATTCATAAATTGTTGTTTTACTTTAGGCACACTATAACAGATACACACACCAGAACACAATCAGTATAACATACATGCCAAAGAATCCACACCATAACACACATTTCCTAAAATGAAAGAAAAGTCCACGGCCTTCGAGATGTCTTCTGAACCTGCAAGGTTTTGTTCTTTTTCATTACTGTTTAAGTACTAAACACTAACTCTACTTGAATTACTGAACACATCTACTCGACAGGACGACATGAACATTCAAAGGCAGATATAAAACTAAAAGATGATTATATTTTAAAATATTACTGTTATTACAATTAATTTGTGGAACATTGCTGAGAAATGTTAATTGGATAGAAATAATTGCATACCATTTAGTCATTATAGTAAAAAAGATAAATGACAAGATATAATTTTAATTTTAACTAAGGTTCCTCTTTGGTAATGTATAGTATAATAGAATTGGTAAAGGGTACATTGAGATCTTTTGCTAGCAGTAAAATACAATAAGAGCAAATTCAATTCTGCATTTCATTGTACTGGTTTCTTGGATAATTAGTGCACATATACACAAACATACATGCTCACATATGCTCACACACAAACATGCTCACACACATATACACACATGCACACACACACACTTTTGTGCTGCTGGACCTTAAACGTAGGTGCTTGCGCTGGTTAGAAAAGCATTTTGTTGTGAAACTATATATATCTCTTTGTTTTTTTTATTTACAAAATATTTCTAAGAATATTTGTATTACACTATTCTACTGAATTAGATGAGAAATTAATTCACATGACATACAACATTAATTACAGAGTATCAGCCCAGGAAATTTAGTATGTCTTCAACTCATCTACTAGTTTTTTTATTTTGTTTTGTTTTGTTTTGTTTTGTTTTGATACAGGATTGGACAGAGATAGTTCAAAGGTTAAGAGCACTAGCTGTTCTTTTTGAGGACTTGGGTTCAATTCTCAGCAGCTACAGTTGGCTCACATTCATTGTAACCCCAGTTTCTGGGAATCTTATGAGTTTTTCTGGCACCTGTGGGCACCAGGCATGCATGTGGTATGTAGATATAGATGTAGATAAAACACCCATACACATAAAATATTTTAGTTGCAAAAAAAATCTGGACTTGATTTCTAATTCAGTTATAAATAAAAAGTCAAAATTTAAGTTTTCTAAATAATCATTTATACACATATATGTGCTTGTAATAGTTTGGAACATAGTAGATTTGCAATGTTTTAAGACAGAATTGACAGTCATACTTATGAACTATGTCAGTCAAGTTTTTTTTTGTTGTTGTTTTTTTTTTGTTTTTGTTTTTCGAGACAGGGTTTCTCTGTGGTTTTGGATGTCAGTCAAGTTTTAAATTAAGTGATTTGAACTTTGCTGATAGTAAATGCTGTTACATAGAATGTATGAACGAACTGTAATAAACTGGATTTTCTGTCGTATTTAGTGAGGATGAAATGTGCCCATTTTAAAGAGTATAAAATGTTATGATTTTGCAATGTCATACCTGAACCAAGTTCATGAGAGTATCTCTGAAGTGTCCCGAGGTCTCTGAATAAATGTCCTCTTGAAGGTTATTGCTGTATTCTGAGTATTAAAATATCCATGTTAAAAGGTTATTACACAACCTCATATCATTGGGCTTTACATAGCTAATGCTACTGAATGTTAAGGATGAGGAAACCTTTAGTCAGTTTACTGTTTTTTGTATCATAAACTGTCTGTATTCTAATGGTAATATCATAAGCACCTGTATTCTAATGGTAATATCAACCTAGGTCTGTTTTACTGAAGAGCTAATTTTGAGCCAACATTGAAAAAGAAGATTGGAAATCACTTGTCAGTCTCTTATTCTGTAGATTGGGGTTGTTTTTTACCATGTTGTCGACTGTTGGCTGGGTTAACCATTCTCCCCAAGTGCTCCATCTCATCTTAATGTTTCAAGTGAAAGTTATTTCATTCTCCTTCAGAAAGTCTTGCGGGGGAGAGATGGCTCAAGTTAAGAGCACTGGCTGTTCTTCTAGAGGTCCTGAGTTCAATTCCCAGTAACCACATTGTGGCTCACAACCATCTGTAATGAGATCTGGTGCCCTCTTCTGGGCTACAGCAGACATGCAGACAGAATGTTGTATATATAATTAATAAATAAATCTTAAAAAAAGAAAGTCTTGGGTTTCTTTTCTTTTCTTTTTTGTTTTTTTGAAGTGTGATGGTTGACTGTAAGGAATTCTCGATGTTCACAATATACAATGGTGCAAAAATCAAGGCATTACACATTTTTAACATGAAAATTATTGCCTTTTCATTTTAAAATGTGAAAACGTTTAATTTTGAGGTAATTTGCAGGGATGGTGATATTAAGAAAGAAAATGTCACTGCAATGGTCACTGCTTGCTGTATTTTGTTTATACTCAAGATGTCTCTTTGGTAAAGGATAACACACATCTGAATCAAAGTGCAGGGCACTTCCTGTCATGCTAAAGCATCTACCTCATAGATATTTGTAATCACATTTAAGGAAAATTTGCTTGATTTCCTAGGGAATTATTCCATTTTCAGTATAATAATAATTATTTTTATTTAATGAACACATTGGTTTTGATTGATTAGCATTCATTATATTTATTGGCTTCCATATTTTAGTCTTTGATTGATAAATAATTGTTGTATATACTTATATAGTACAATATAATGGTAAAAATCATGATTACATTGTGTAATGATGTCCACCACTTATTATTATTTGATGCAATCACTCCTTTCTGTTGGCTACCTTGAGGTATAAAATACATTATTATTATTGTTCTTCACTGTCTTGTTCAACAGGCTATCAGAACTTATTCCTCCAGTATATGACAATATACCTGTTGATCAACCTTCCCATCCTCCTTCTCACCTACTCCAGGGCTTCAAAAAAAAAAAAAAAACAAAAACAAAAACCATTCTATTCCAGTGAGTCATATTTCAATTGTCAGAGAATCTGTCTTGCCTAATCTTGGTTGTCATCTTGACTCATCTGGGAGGACGGACCTTCATTTAAAGAAATGATTTCTTCGGACTGGTGTGTCGGCATGTCTGTAGTGAAATTTTCTTGATTGCGAATCGAGGTAGGCGGGCACAGCCTATTGTGGATGGTGCCATCTCTGCACATATGGGTCAGGGCTAGACAAGGTAAGTTACTGAGCAAGTCAGGAGAAGCAGGTCAGTAGGGAGTGCTCCTCCACAATCTCTGCTTCAGTTCTTTCCTCCAGATTCCTGTTTGAGTTACTGACTTTTATCATAGATGGACTGGGACCGGAAGGTCAAATAATCTGCCCCTGTCTACTTACTTTTGGTCAGTGTTTTATCACAGTAACAGAGAAATAAACCAGATGGGTGCCTTAAAAGGATTTAAAAATACATAAAATGAAATACTTTTATGTGTTACTTGAAAAGTATAATTGCACATGTACATAATATATACTTATTCATGTATTTTCTTACGTAAAAGGTACGCTTCTCGCATCTGGAAAATCTCCCCATTTGTTCTTGAAGCTAATATTTCAATGAGGCAGTTCTCATCAGTGCCTGCACCCTAAAAGTGAGAGAGAAATATGAATATTTATCTGGAATAATAGATTACTTTCTGTACAATACCAGAACAAAGCATTCATGGTATTCTTAGAGGTGGCAGAGAAGAAAGAAAGAACATTCAGGATAAAACTCTGCTCACTCTCAGGTCTGTGTCAACTGTCCATTGTTTGATGTCCCTGGAAAGATGATATCATCTGTCTGCTGGAATTTCCTTCCTTGACCTAAAACAACAGTATGGGCACTCCCAATCAACACAGTAAAGCACACCAAATGCTTCCGCTTTCCTCTTAAGTGGAATTTGAAACTTCATGTGTTGTTGGAATACCAGCTCTTAAGTATTTTGAAATTAGAACACAGGTCTCATAATTTATCGAGTATATTTTGGTGACCTGTGCTTGCATCCCCCTGGCTGGGGAACTGTGCTCAGATTGCCACAGCACTGAAACTGGCTGTGTTCTGCAGTATCTTAGAGCATACAAGATTCTAATCTGTGATTATGGTCTTAAAGGTGGCACATCTCTTGCAGAAAGTCCTTGGGACACACTAAGATTTTGTGAAGTGTTGAGAATTCTTGCTAATTTTCTCTCAACAGTCATATATAACCTCATTCTTACAGTTAGTTTTCTAGCATAGTTTCACAAGAAATAGGATTGGCATGTAAAATTTGAAAAATTGTGATTGCCTGGAATTTTATAAAATCACTGTACTGATCAGTGAATATTATAATTAAAATTAATGTGTCTTCAACTTTTTGTCTCTTGCTTAAACCTCATCTTTGTCACGTATTGTAGTAATCTGGTGTTTAGAAAGCAGACTATGGAGCACTACACAGCAGGAAAAAATAACAACATCTTGAATTTTGCAGGAAAATGGATGTAGCTAGAAAACATCATTTTGAGTGAGGTAACCCAGACCCAGAAAGACAATTATCACATGTACTCACTCATAAATGGCTTTTAATCATAAAACAAAGAAAACCAGTGTTAAAATCACAATCCTAGAAAACTCTGCCAACAATGAGGACTCTAAGAGAGACATACATAAATCTAATCTACATGGGAAGTAGAAAAAGACAAGATCTCCTGAGTTGGGAGCATGGGGATTTGGGGGGAGGGTTGAAGGGGAAGAGAGCAGAGAGAAATGTAGAGCTCAATAAAAATCAATAAAATAATAAAGAAAGCACACAATGAAGAATTTTAACTGTCTCCACGAGTCTAATACCAGCATTTGAAAGAAGTCAAGGCCCCCTTTCTCCTATATTCTCATACAATAAAATCTGTAACAAATCTGTAATTCATTTCATGAAAATGACTTTTCTGTAAGGTCATAATTCCTTAGAAGTAAAATTTTAATGCACCTCAGCAGTATTTCCCATATGTATTTAATTTAAGGACATAAAAATAACAATATCCTTGACACTTTGTTTCTGATTCACTCCTTATTTTGATTCCTAGGTAAATGTTTATGAGTAAATTTAAATGATTCTTGTGATTTTTAAGCATATTTTCCTCAATTTGAGAACACATATGGAAGAAAGACAAAAGTGAGCAGCTCTGAGGAGTAACTCACTCATATCTGTTGAAGTTGAGCTTGGAGATGACTATGTTTGAGTCACTACTACCAAGGAAAACGCTGGCCCCAGCCTGTTGTCTCAGAGATGCCATTTTCCCAGAAAGCTTCTCTTTACCACAGTTGCCACGGGTACATATTAGATATTCTCTCTTTTTTTTTTTTTTTTTTTTTTTTTTTTTTTTGGTTTTTCGAGACAGTGTTTCTCTGTGGTTTTGGAGCCTGTCCTGGAACTAGCTCTTGTAGACCAGGCTGGTCTCGAACTCACAGAGATCCGCCTGCCTCTGCCTCCCAAGTGCTGGGATTAAAGGCGTGCGCCACCACCGCTTTGTCTTCCCAATCATAAACTACAGGACCATCCCAAGGAAATCTCTGTTGAAATCTGAGCCTGTCCCTGTCATAGATGTATTATTGGATCAGTTTGTGTCTGACGCAGGTGTACTATTGGGTCAATCACTACCTTCATGGCATGCCAGAGTTCATGAGCATCGTAAGATGGTGGGGGGTACATCAGGCCCACCATCACTTCTTTGAAGTGAGATGAAAGTTGCTCCTTCAGATCTGCAATCAGGTCCTATGGAGGAAGAAGGAAACATAAAATTTATAACCCCAGTTTACAAGAGAAATATGACTGTGAGCAGTCTTATATGAAAATGTCCTTTCTCTAGTATTAGAATATAAGTGTGGTTTGGTTTTGACACATACCCTTGGGTTATGCCGGACAATGGATTGGAGGGTTGAAAATGAAATGACTACTTTAATTCCATCTGACAATGACAGATCATGTGGAACTTTTAGTCACACCAGCACAGGAACTATTTCTTTCTATACTCCCCAACTCTCATGCCTCTTCTGGTTTTCTTGTAAAAATAAACATTGAACCTGCAAGCATTTCAGTTTGGGGTCTTTAGTCTCCTGAATAGAACTAATGAATCGCCAAACCTTAAATAAAATATGTTTTACTTTAGTTTCTCATTATGTAAATCTTTTTTAGTAGGGTGTACTTGGTTATTTAGTGGACTAAAACCTTACAGAAATTGATTAATCATACACATTTCTCAAATAACAGTCACATTATTTAAGATCATGAATATTAAATACTTCAAGAGCAAAACATACATGTTAGATTTTAGTTTTTGGAATACAAGTACAAAGTATTAAACCAATACTTTAGCTTTTGCTTTCTATTTTTTCTGGTATGTGAAGAAATTAAAAACTTATAAATTATATTTCTTTCTTTTTTTATTTAAAGTTTTCTTAATATTTATTTATTTATTATGTATACAATATTCTGTCTGTGTGTATGCCTGCAGGCCAGAAGAGGGCACCAGACTCCATTACAGATGGTTGTGAGCCATCATGTGATTGCTGGGAATTGAACTCAGGACCTTTGGAAGAACAGGCAATGCTCTTAACCTCTGAGCCATCTCTCTAGCCCCCCTAAATTATATTTCTGAATGTTGATCAAGACAATTGAGAGATGTTTAGCGTTTATTCGGTTTTGCTAAAACCTGTAAAGTGTATCTAGATTTACTTAAAAGTGTACAGCCGTATTTAGTATTTTACACTATTACTGAGTCATAACAAACTCTACTAGAATAAATCCAAACATTTCAGACTTTATTTACAAGGCTAAGTCATTATCAGAAGAGATAAACTTGAAAGACAGAGAAGACATTGGTCAGGTAAAGTAGGATGTCTGTATGGAGTCCTCAAACTATAAGTCAGTATCAAGTTGATTTGAAATCTAAATGTTTCTGGAGACTCAGACATTGTTCATTCCAACCTGTTTTCAAGACACATAAAAATGCTCCTGAAAAACGGGGATCTGAACAAAGTAGATGAGAGAGTGTGAGGGTTTAAATAACCATGATTTATTGCTGCTATCTCCCAAAAGGGATTTTGATATGAAAAGAATTTTGAGTCTCTGCATCAAATCTATAATTAAATATAAGTAGTGCACTGTTCAGGAGAGAAATAAGAGACAGTGCCTTGATGTGGTCTATTTGTAGTTTTTCAAAAACGTCTTACTGCTTAGCTAGGTTGGCTTTGAATTCTCTATCCTCCTGCCTCGGCCTCCTTAATGCTGTGATTACAGGTGTGTGTCACCAAGGCCAGGCAGTCTGTTTTGTACTGGAATGTAGGTTATGGGGAGCCTAGAGAGTGAGTATGACATATATTTTGTGAATGCGGAGTTTGTGTTCAATGAGGTATAAAGCAGTGCATTGAAAATGTGAATACACATGGACAGATTCCCTATGCCATTCAGAAGAGATAAGAAGGTTCAGGCAGTGGATGCAACCCTGAGACACAGGGATTGGCTCCTGGCCTACCAGCCTTCCTTTAACCCTAAGCTGATTCCTTATTTGAAAGCCGTATAATTTTAAATTTATTTTATTATAATGATCTAGGTATGTAATAAAACTTCATATGCATATATTTTTTTCAGTGTCTATTAACACACACATTGTCTCAAAACCTTTTAAACTCAGCATTTTTCTGTACAACAGGGTTGTGTACAAAACGTATAGATAGAAGATGCGTAATATCTAAATGAATACGTAAAAATAAAAGAATACACAAACACATGAATAAATAATGTAGAAAAAGAAATAGTTTTGGTTATGTGCAGAGAATAAACGTACTATTTAAGCTAAAGATAGTGTTAGCACATCAAGTCTTTGGTTTAGCTTTTTTTTTTTTTTTTTTTTCAATTTACAACAGATTTTATTTTATTTTTTTTTTCCTTGCTGATTTTTTTATTAATTAATTAATTTAATTATTAAAGATTTCTGCCTCTTCCCCGCCACCACCTCCCGTTCCCTCCCCCTCCCCCAATCAAGTCTTCCTTCCTCCTCAGCCCAAAGAGCAAGCAGGTTTCTCTGCCCTGTGGGAGGTCCAAGGACCACCCACCTCCATCCAGGTCTATTAAGGTGAGCATCCAAACTACCTGGGCTCCCACAAAGCCATTACATGCAATAGGATCAAGAACCCATTGCCATTGTTCTTCAGTTCTCAGTAGTCCTCATTGTCCATTATGTTCAGCGAGACGCACATTTGTTTGATCACTTCTCTCAATCCATAGACAAATATCGTGTATGCAAACCGAGGTTAGAATTGCCACTAGATGGCGATATATATCTATAGTTTGTAGTGATGTATGTGAGAGAGAAAAAGAGAGCTAGAGTAAGTTTATTTTTTTATTTTTATTTATTTATTTATTTATTTATTTATTAAAGATTTCTGCCTTCTCCCTGCCACCACCTCCCATTTCCCTCCCCCTTCCCCATCAAGTTCCCCTCCCTCATCATCCCTAAGAGTAATCCCGGTTCCCTGCCCTGTGGGAAGTCCAAGGACCACCCACCTCCATTCAGGTCTAGTAAGGTGAGCATCCAAACTGCCTAGGCTCCCACAAAGCCAGTACGTACAGTAGGATCAAAAACCTATTGCCATTGTTCTTGAGCTCTCAGTAGTCCTCATTGTCTGCTATGTTCAGCGAGTCCGGTTTTATCCCATGCTTTTTCAGACCCAGGCCAGCTGGCCTTGGTGAGTTCCTGATAGAACATCCCCATTGTCTCAGTGTGTGGGTGCACCCCTCGCGGTCCTGACTTTCTTGCTCATGCTCTGTCTCCTGCTCTTGATTTGGACCTTGAGATTTCAGTCCGGTGCTCCAATGTGGGTCTTTGTCTCTGTCTCCTTTCATCGCCTAAATGTTTTTCTTAGGGTTCACCTTCTTAATTAACTTCTCTAGGATCACGCATAATAGGCTCAATGTCCCCTATTCATGGCTAGAAACCAAATATGAGTGAGTACATCCCATGTTCCTCTTTTTGGGTCTGGCTCACCTCACTCAGGATAGTGTTTTCTATTTCCGTCCAATTCAGTTAAATAACAGTTTTGTGACAGAAGCCATATGTATCAGACACCCTATACTGACATTGTTATAGCTATTAATCTTGTTTAAATTATTGTCATGAGACTGAAAGACTATTACTAAGTTTCTTTGTATTTTCATTACGCTGAGTAAAGAAAACAGCAGCCCCCCTCTCACAGGACTGGTCTAAGCATTACAAGACTTGAATGAAATTGTTTAATAATATTTTTAAGACTTCAAAATATACTCCTAAAATGTCATTCCCTCCAAACTATTAAACAATGCTTACAAATAAGCAGTCTTTGGCTATAAACGGTCACACTACAGTATAGTTTCCATCTCCCTGTCTTCCTAGTTTCTGTCTCTTTCTATCTCCACAGCTCAGAGTTCTGCCTGTTATCTTTCCTCTCTTATTTTTTACCAAGTTCGACTGTCAGCACAGTCTGTTGTCTCTAACTGGGAAACACAGTCATACTCCGTGGGTTGCACATATGGTGATTCTGTAAGAACGCAGCGGGGGGTGAGGTGGTTTTCATCGCTTAGTGACTCTTGGTTTCATTATTTGAGCAAGTCTATGAGGTTCATGCGATGACGTCACCCAATGCTTTGCTCAGCCCCTGTGCTTGTTAAGCAGCGTGTTGATAAGCAACTGTTGCTGCTTCCACTTCTGGAAACCCTGGCCAGGCCATCATCTTTCTTCTACAGTAACAGAGCAGGCATCTAGGGAGTTTTCCTTCTGTGCTTATTCCCTATCTTCTCTTTAAAAATCTGACGATAATAATCTGTAGAAACACTAATCAGAAAATCATTCTTCTGCCTTAAATGTTCCCCCACACCAAAATAAACACCGTCATCCTTCTATATTGTTTGTGGTTTATCTCTAAAGAAAGCAGACACAGGATATGTCATTGCATGTAACTATACAGGCACATTCTTATCAGGGTCGACATGATTCATGATACATTCTGATCACCTCTTGGCCCTCATCGCTCTTGTTCTTGCTCCTGATTGGCCAACTCTAGCTGTGGTGGTCATCCCCTTGCTTCTGGAACAGCGGATCTGCTTTGCTGTCTGACTTTGGACTTCACTCCACCTTTTATGTTCTTCCCCTCTGTACCCTCACCCCTGCAGCCTTTTCTGAAAAACCCATATAGCCACTTAGTCCAGCAGTCCTCACATTTCTCATCTGGCTTTCTCTTTACTCCACAGTACCTACTGTCTTCAAACTGACATGTTTTACTAGTAATGGTCCTTCTCACCAAGGCATGGAGTGGCTCCACCATGGCAGAGATTTGACCCCCTTTCTCCATAGTTCTTTCATCAGCCCCTGTAGCTGTGCCTGCTAACTGCTAAGTACAAACTAAGGACAAAATGAGCGACTGAATGGATAAGGCAGCATGTAATTCAACCATTGTTTGTTTGTAGTTATTCTCGGCAGTTTGAAAACAAACAAGGAAAGCAAGCTCTGCTCCCAGCAGCCTCCCATGATTAGAGGGTGCAGAAATCAGGGTAATAACCTGGGCACAGTGTACAGCAGGGTGAGGCCTATTGAGATAGGAATAGAATGTTATTATCAGGGCACCAGGAAGGAGACTGTGCCTTCAGCTGGGAAGATAAATATTGAATTGTACATTTAAATAAGTATACTTTGAAAGTTCAAAGAGGAACACTCAAATCGGCTTCCTAATTAGAGCCTTAAATTCTCACTTGGAGCTACATAAATAACTTCTCAGGTGCAACCATTGGAGTGTGACTTTCCCCAGCCTCATTGCTTCTGATTTCCTCTTTACTGAAACCTTGGCCTGAAGCAGGCTCTGTTGGAATCACAGCTTGGCCTTCCATTAAGCTAATAAGTACTTGCTTTTCAAATTGAGCTGTTCTGTGCCACCACCAAACCCTTTCTGACCACTCTGATTAAATTAAAAATGAAATAACGCTTTCTCATCCACGGTTCCTTTTATTTGCATCTTCAAATGGGTCCAATGGGGCCAAAGGGAGTGTGACATCTTTGTTTGAATAGACTTGGGGGAACACTTTCATGTGTTTTCAACTTAGATTCCTTTTCCTAATTAATCACAAAATAAGGCCTATTACTGAAATACTCAAAAGGCAAGCTCATAGATGGAAGGTTAGAATCTCTCTTAATTCTACTCAGTGTGTGACCCCTGTGCAAACACACAATTGTGTTTCATTACAAAGACATTTGTGAGACCGGTGCTACTTTGCTGCAGTAAGAGAATGCTCCTTCACATAGCTACTCTGCACAGGCACTGTCGCATTTTATTTATTGCGTCATTTCTAGTGGATACATGGGTTGTTGATTTTTGTCTTATGAGAATAACGACTATTTGGTCTTCTAGAGAAGTACAGCATATTGAAATTGGAACAGTTTGGATCTTGAATGTTCTTTGAAGGCTTACACAGTAAATGCTTGATACTCAGGGTACCTATATTTGGAGGTGATGGAACTTTTGAGAGGTGGGACCTGTGGGAGTTTCTTAAATCATGGGGGCTTGAGGGTGGTGAGATATCAGTTCCTTTCCTTCTCTTACTTTCCTTCTTCCCATCCTTATTTCCTCCCCCTCTCCCTTTCCTTCTCAAGTATGAGATGAGGGGTTCTGTTTTGTCACATTCTGTCATCATGATGATGTGGCAGCTCACCAAAGATCCAAAACCACAGGGTCACTTGCTAATAGATTAGAACTTCCAAAAGTGTAAGTCACTGTAAATATTTTCTCTTAATAAATTGATTGTCTTAGATACGTTGCTCTCGTGACAGAAACCTGACTAAACTGAAAGGTGCCTATCTCAATACAAATCTAAACTATAACAGGCATTCTTTAGAAAACATTTATCAGCAATGGAGATAGGAACTCTTAAAGAAAAAAAAAAAACCTAGGGGAGAAATGGGAAGTAGGATATAAGGAAATAGGCTGTCTTTCAAGGTGACCTTGAAATTGTTTAGGGAAAGCAGAAAAAATTATTTGTTTTGGTTATTAATGTGAAATATTGGAGAGTATATGAAGATAAGAAAATACTTATTTCATCATTTGATACAGGTGTTTAAATCATGTAGAAATGAACCATCATTACCCAAAGGCATAGCCAAGGCTGTTCTCAAAACTCTGGTGACTGGCTCCTTCCTTGGATAAGTTTAATTGTTATTAACATTTGGGCTGTTGGGTTGATTGATTTGCCTTAATGCTTGAAAACTATAAATTGTGTATTTCACCGGACATATTGTTACTTCTGCTAATACCTTTGATATCATATTTGCAGTCATAAGAAGGTGTATTCTTTGATGAAACCATCTGGCATCTGTATTTCACACATTAGACTATTACCCCTGAGATCTGTCAGCAAACTGGACATCATAAAGCACACTGCATTACAAACCAGGTATGTAGAGAGATCCTCGTGGCTTACATGCCAAGGTTTCTAGTGCTTGCCAATCTTGTGACTTATGTTACATTTAGCATGTTTTTTCTGCAGGAAGGAAGTCATCTCACAGAGAATGCCCTGCACTTCTGGAAAACCCAATTTCTTTTTGAAGCTACCCATGGTCAAAACTTTCCAAGTCACAAAGTTGTTATTTCAGGTTTGATTCCAATCACACCTGACCCGGGTCCTCGAGAATAATTCATGTTATATTTTAGGTTTTCTGGACTGATCATGTTACATGTTTGTTTATAGGATTTTTTTGTTGTTTTGTTTAAACAAAAGCTTCTCAAAAATAGAGTAGAATGCAGTCATTTCATAAACCTCCAGGGTTCTCCACCAGCAGTATCTCTCAATTGATCAACTTAGTCAGAGTTCTGCCTGTTTCCTTTCCTTCCTTTTGCTGTGCTCAGCTCAGTAGGGCATTTGGTTCCCAGCTATGGCAGTGTAAGGGGAAAGTGCCATCTGCCTTCAGCTTCCTCCTAGACAATGCTCATAGCGAGAGGTAGCAAGCTTATATAGATTCATGATTAATGTTTGATATTCTAACAGTACCATTCTGAAGCCTGATGTTGCTTTTTTTCTCCTGACTGACCTCTGGGTACACTGTTTGGTCTATACTCTTATTTTTATCAATAGCCTAACCAAAAGTGGGCATAGGGGTTCTAATGTGATTCTGCTTTACCTACTTGCACTGTCTCAGGATTCTTGCAATTCTGGACTGGGTAAGAATAATTCCTATGCTGTTGAATATACTGTTTCAGTATGTAGGACATATCTACTTTCTGGAATCTGCTAAAATGACCTTGTTCCTCCCACACTTAACAATTCCAAACATTAGTCCTTTTGTGTTGGAGATAATCCAACAAAAGCTAAAGTTAGAGCTATGGAAATGAAAACTGACAGATTTCTGTTGTTAAAGCAAGAACAACAGCCTTGCCACTTGGTGCAGGTTTGGACTCCTCAATCACATGATCTTGACCCTGGAAAGCATTCATGGTGGCAACAGCTGAGATTATTACAAATGATAGGCCCACCTTGGACTTTCTTCTTATGGCCAAGGTGAAAACAATTTCATATCTAATACACGCCTCTGAGTGACCCAGATTAAAATCTCAGGGCACATGACGAGTCAGTGTTGAATTTGAAAAGAAGGACACTTGGGATTTTCGGATTTATTCTTGATGACATGTAGTACTGTTTAGCTCATTGGATCTAGGATTCAGTGAAGATACTGTTAGGTATAATATGCCATCTTTGTTCTGTTGATGGGAGTTTTAATGGAGATTAAGGCATATGGATGACCCGGCAGATTTTCCTGTTTGGAGTAGTCAGAGTGGATTACAGTTGTTACAGTTGTCATGTGTGCCAATTGTTCTCACAGTTGCGAAGTCGGGGTTAAGTCAGGCAGGTGAGCCCTCTCAGGGTCTCATATTAATAAGCAGTATGCACAGTGAGACACTGACAGTCCTTCCTTTCATCTTGCTTCTCTCGGGATATTTGCATAATTCTATGGAGACTGAGGCAAGGTCTCCTTGAAGAGTGAAGGTAGGCCTGCATTCTGCCCATTTTAAAGCCTTCGGTTTTTGGAATTTCTTGATTCCTTGGTTACAAGGCAACCCCCTGTATGAGAGCATCTTCACATAGTTCAGGGAACGACTTCATAAAGCTCAGATGTGTTTGACTATTACTAATGAGATGACTCAAATTTCTTTTGTCTCTCACTCAAGAACCTTCTTTACTAACATCTATGTCATCCTGGTTGACTAATTTGCTATCTTGTAAACAAGTTAAAATCTTACACCTTTCATAGTGCTTACTACATATCTATATAATATATAGATACATAATTTAATAAGCCTTACATAAAATAGAACTGTATTTAAATAAAGCATTTTCAATATATATATAAAGAAATAACATATATAAATATTTAAATACTTACATCATATAAATATGAAAGTGCAAAATACTGAAAGAAAAACTCATACAGGAGAGTGTGCTAACTGTAAACAAGCAGCATCTTGTCTATGAAAGAAACATGGAAAGATAACGACCATTAGGCATGATCAGGGGAAAAAGGTAAAGTAAAACTGCAGTGAGATTTCAGTTACACCTCTGCTATAGAATGGTTATAGATGCAGTGAGACTCCAGTTACACCTGCGTTATAGAATGATTACAGATACAGTGAGATTCCAGTTACGCCTGCATTATAGAATGATTAAGGATACAGTGAGATTTCAGTTATGTAGATACAGTGAGATTTTAATTATGCCTGTGTTATAGAATGGTTAAAGCTGCAGTGAGATTTTAATTATAGATCCAGTGAGATTTTAGTTATGCCTGTGTTATAGAATGGTTAAAGCTGCAGTGAGATTTCACATGTGCCCATATGATGAACTGGCTATACTGAACAAGCTTTATATCGTGGGTGTTGCTGATGACTCATGAGGATCAGGAATCATAATGCAAGGGGGTAGAAGTGTGAATTTAGAGAATGCCTTATGTATAGAGCAACATGAAGCCCAGTGGGGTCACTTTTAATGCAGGAGTGACAACACTCAGTTGTCCATTTCTCCAGCCCCTCTCCTCTTGTTCCTCCTTCCTGCCTTAGAACATGCAGTGTGTATCATTCCAAAGAGCAGTATTTCAATAGAAAACTGCAGAGGTGATTTTCTGATTTTGATTATTTAAAAAATTTTTAGAAATCAGAAATTATTTTTCTTATCTGTTAACTTCCTAGTTTTATCAGAAGGTTTGTTTAACTCATCTTAATTAATATTAGTTCTTCATAAAATATTTACCTGTAATAAACTATATAGTAAAGTTTAGTCTTTGGGCTAAAACTGTATCTATTGCCCCCATCAATCTAGAGGTAAAGGCTGAAGGAGAAAGAACTCTTCTTATAGGAAGGAGGGCCATCTCTAAAGTAGATCAGATAATTTCTAGAAAACTGCTTCCTAGTTATATTGTTCTTTAGGTATTGATATTTTTAACCATGAAGCTCAGAGACAAGAAGGCAAAGTGTATCTGAGCACAAGGTGAGTTTGAAGAATGAACTCTTCATAATTCACATCTACGTATGCAGTCTTAATGGGATTAGACAACTTGGTGTGATATAGCAGGGTACCAAAGGCGTAAATTTCTGAGTTTTTGTTTCGGGGAATGGAGGGCAAAAAGCCCAAAGTCTTGGTATGAAGGTTTGGGTTCTACTGAAGTCCATTCCCTTGGCATACAGACAGCTACCTCCTTTTTGTCATACACATACCCTTTGTTTCTCTCCCCCACCCCAATTTTGAAAGACGTCCTACTGGATTAAGGATCTATCCTTTCCTCCTCTATATCCTTAGAAGTCTATTTCCAGACATAATCACACTGGGAGATGGGGTTCTGACATGTACATTTTAGGCACCATGACTCAGTCAATAGTGTCAGCCATCTCAATGGGACTGTGGTTGGTGCTCTGGACAAACTGGTGAATAGAACAACTATCCCTTCCTCTCTGGAGCTTGTATTTCAGAGAGAGGTGATACAACATGAGAAGAATAAGTTGATGTATTAAGATGACAAGTGCTGTGGACAGACACAATAACAGGAGTTACAGGTGTTAGTATATGCCTTGGGAGTGAGTGATACTGTCAAATATATTAAATTCTCTGGGACATTGAATGAAACCTTGAAGAATGTATGGGCAATCACTGTCTTTGACAACTCTGGTGCATTTTTACTTGAGAACAAAGGACATTAAGGAGAGGCTGTGGAAGGTACAATTTAGTCACATGATTTTATTCTGGCCATGCACGAAATTACACAGGCAGTGCTGTGATTAAATGATTGCTAGAAATCAACATATTTCAGACTTGACCACTCCTGTTATAGCTGAAAAATTGGAACATGAAATGCTTAATGCTCCAGTTGAAGCCCTTAAGGAGTAATTGTCTGGTTGTCAAGCTTGTCATGCATGGGCAACCTTCTCCCATTTGCTTGGTCCTATTGCATTGTCAACAGCACAGTACTTGCTGTGGTAGGAAAGACCAGTGTGTAATCTAATCACTTACACATTTATACTGACAACTATGCCAAATCTAATTCACCAGGTTGGCTTATACTTTAAATGAAGAACATCCTCCATATTAGAACTTGGACTGAGTTCTAGAGAGAAGGTACAAAATAAACCAGTCCCTATATACATATTTTTTTAGGTGTTACAGTCAACTTGATAAGATATAAACACAAAGCACTTAGTTAAGAGCAGAGAGTACATGGCAAGCTGGGTAGCTTTTCAGGAGCACCCTGATAGCACCTTACTAGAGGAGTTTCATTTAGCTATGAGGCCACTGTCATCCAACAGACATCAAGCAAGCAGTCTTGGTATTAGGCAAACGCTATAATAAGCTCTGACGGAACAAAAGTTATTCCAAGTTTGCCCACTGGTAATGAGGAACAGACACAAACCACCTCATGAGTTAGGTTCTACTGGATTTCAGGGGTGGGTTCCAGTGTCTGGTAGTTTTATGGGTAGAGTTATGGGTAGAGTCAATGTAATGAAAACTGAGACTCCCAAGGACAGAAGATGGGGAAGCCGACAGAAGTGCTGTGGAAAACTACAGATGCTTCCTGGAGGATACATCAGTGGTATGTAAGAGAGACAAAGAGTGAGAAAAAGAGAGGGAGAGGGAGGAAAGGAGGGAGAGAAGGTGAAGGAGAGAGACAGGAAGAGGGAAAGAGAGGAAGAGAATAATGCAGATGCAAAACAAAAGTGAAATAAAAGTGTTCCCATACCATGAGAAAAGATTCAGGTTTGTGCCATGCACATATAGGTATTTATGATGGAGGAATAGAATAAATACTAAAGAAATTTTATATTATGCATGATTTTGGATTTAGATTGAATAGTGGACTGGTCTAGGCAAAGAAGGGAGGTGGGAGAGAGTTTTAGTAGAAGCCATTTAGGATTAGTATGGGCAGAAAGCCATGGTGATCTAAATCAAGAATCTGTAATGGAGGAAAAGAAAAGAATGTGAGGGGGAAATAAATGGCAGGGCTTGACAACTGCCTGAATGACAATGGTTCTGAGGTGATGGACAAGCCTGGTTCTGTGTTGTCCTGCTTCTTCAGTAATTTAGTGATCACACATGACATGCCGATTGTCCAGCAAGAGCACAGAGTAATCAACTCTAAGACCTTAGTGAAAGGGTTTCACTCCAGCACAAGTTATTTTTTAATGGGTTTTAAATTCCTTGAGTCTAAGGGACTCATGTTGCATTTTAATCTGCTTTGTGATGATTCTGCAGTGTTTGATACTCAGAAGTTCTTTGACTAAATTAACTTGCTGTATGAAAAGCTAGGATATAGGTACTCATTTTGAATTAAAAAAAATGTTCACAGGAAGTGACATCACTTATAGGTCTTTGCCCATTTATATCACATTAGATTAGCATGTGTGCTATTTTTATTACGGTTACATTTTGTTTGTAAGAATGTTATTCCTGGGAGCCTAAGTTGAGGTGACATTTTTATGGGGACAAAAGGTATACTGTCTCCTCCTTTGACTTAATTCAACGTATCTCTTCACTTTCAGAGCTTTCTGGATCGTTAACCATTTTAAAACTAAGGGCTACTGTGATTTGGATGTGTATGGTTGTTCAAAGGCTGAGCTGTAAAGTCAATTTATATGGACTAACTCTGCAGAGAAAGTTTTATGAGAGTGTTTTATCAATAATGTTCAGTTGACAAAGTAATTGCTATTTCAGGCCCTTTTGGCCTAAAGAGTTTTTGTTCTGAATCTGTGGTTTAAATGCATAACAAAAGCAAAGACTCCTTAATGGTACTTGCTTTGAAATTAGAATGTGATTACTTTAAAACATGGATAGTTTTATTGCCTTAAACTATTTTTAAACTGCCATTCGCTTTTTAATGGTCTCCATCACTGCATGCTGTGGAGAAGAAAAGGGAGAAGAAAATTCTTATTGGCTCAGAGCTAGGTGTGGACCTGCAGAGAACTGGGGGAAAATATGTTATTTTTTGACCCTAGTAATCATTAGTTCTCTCTGTGCTTCCCCTAAAGCTCCATATAGCCGTTCCCAGCTCAACACTTTCAGAGCCTAATTGGACCAAGTGACACAAAAGGTTACCTAGCCTTTCATTTGAAAAAAGCTGTATGAATTGGAAAAGCACAAGTAGACACAGTGAGTGTGAATATACCTCATGCATATATACATTTCGTAACATGTTCTTATTTCTTAAAACATGTAAGAACAAGACAGATCATTTTTAACTAATACAGAGTTCAGAAATGTGTTCAGTGAGAGGGAGGGAAGTTATAGGTTCATTTCTCCGAGAAGGGTGTTGACGCTCAGGCACTTGCCAAGGAAACAGATCGAGGTACAGAAGTCTTACCCTGCCATACATGCTCTGGTAGGCCCCAGCTATCATCTGCCGCTGTGCATTGCTGCGTTGTGTTAAGATGTCAATCAGTAAGTCTTTGTTACATTCTAGGAAGGAATTGTAACAGAAAATTAAGGAAGTTCTTGCTCAGTTTCGAGCATCCATCCTTTATGGACTAATCACATCTAGTCAATGGGCAGGGGTTATTCCTGTTAGCATCTTACTTTTAAATACAATTGGATACCACAATGGCAATGCTTGATGAATCCTAGATGCTCCCCAATCTCTGCCATTAGTGTCATTAATACACATTGTATTCCTTCCACCTAAAATTCCACAAGAAACATAGGAAGGTAGGAAAACATAGCTTTTCTTCAGCTATCTGGTCTACCCTCCTAAAAGAGAGCTGCCCCCTCCCACCCCCCAACTTTCAAACTCATGAGTAGTAATTGAGCACCACATCCTTCTTACAGCACAGTTACATACATGACTCATAATGAACATGTATTCTAAAAATTGGGCTGCTTTTATAGTATCCACCAAAGAAAGGGGAATGACCCAGAACGAAATAGTGGAATAGCAAGGTGTCTGCATATTTTAGTTGGGTGAAATGAGGCTCTCAAACCTTGGGTTGAACCTGGTCCTTTACCCATTATCAAGGTTGTTTTTCTGTGTTGTATATACTTATTCATACCAAAGTATTATATTATCACATCACAATATTCATAGCAGTAATATAAATATATCATAATTGCTTTTTATTGTGTTGTATTTCAGAGTAGAGTGACCAAGATAACTTTAACTTCTGCATTAGCTTAACTACAATATAAACAGATTAATTTTTTATCTAAAGCCTAATGAACTCCTTTTTCTTAGGGTATTTATCTTAAAAACCTCAGACATGTAAATGCCTTCTTTGTTATCCATCATCGATCTATCTATCTTTCATCTATCTATCTATCTATCTATCTATCTATCTATCTATCTATCTATCTATCTATCTATCATCTATCCATATTTTACACAAGAGAATAGAAAGATAAATAATTTAAAGAGAGGAGACTGTAAGATATTTATGAATAATAAATAGAAGATTTTTTCAATGATTTACACTATTATTATTATGATTATTCTTATAATCATAACATTTATTGAGTTACTGTACTCATCTGTTTTTGTTGCTCTGTTGAGATTACACACAAACTTTCTCTCTGACTTACTTTGTGCTTATTAGTTTTTATAGTAGTTTTTGTTCAGTTACTCTTTAGGAGATATTGCATAATAATTTTAAATGTATCTCAAAAATTTTATTATAGTGTGTTAATTAAAATACAGAAACAAAATACTAATAAAGAAATGAAAGAGAACCAATTATTCATTGATTTCATTAAGAGGATAATAAAGGAACATTATAAATAACTCTGTTACAAATTTTAATTGTCTAGATAAATGGACCAGTTTCTTCAAATATAGTATGTAGTCAAACTTATACAAGGAAAACTGTCAATTTCAATAGATATATAACTATAAAAGAATTGAATCAGTAATTAATAGCCTTTCGGGATAAACTTGTTAATATTAGATGTTTTATTAATTAATCCAGCAGATTTTAAAAGAAGAAGTAACAATTGTCTGCCATATCTCCCATACTCCTAAATGTTCTGATGTCCTCCAGCATTACACTAACATCCACACCAGAGACAGACAGACTTTACAGGTAAACTACAGACCCAAATCTTTTATGAGCAAAGATGCAATCCTCCTTCCAAAATAAAACCTAGAAAATAAAATTGAATACAACAGCGTGTATGAAAAATTATACATAGGTCTAATGTGAGACAATCAGTGTAACCTATGTAATTGCCAATTTTAAAGAAGCAAATTCATGTGACTATAAGGAGAGATGTAGAAAAGACATTTGATAAAATGCAATATTGTGAGATATTTTGATCGCACTTCGACAGTGCCTAGACTGACAATAAAATTTACTTAGAATCAGAGGGTGGAGCTGGTTACTAGCTAACCAAATTAGTCATAGAGGCTTTGGAAGAGAAAGGCCATATGTAGAGGCATATGAAGTAGTAGGGAGAGGATTAGGAGATTCTCCGACCTTTGGGATTGTGGAGGGCAAGAGAGAGGTGGTCACTACTCTGCCTCTTCTCTGATCCATCATCATCATCCAATATCTGACTCCTGAATTTTTATTGATAAAATAATAGTTAGATAAATGCTGCAATGTAACATCTGTTCAAGACAAAAGTTCTAACCAAAGTAGTAATCAAAAGGAATACCTTCAGTTTGATAAAATACCTCTGCAAAGTCTCATGATGATTATCAGGGCAAGAAAGGTCCTTCACAAAAAAAAATAAAAAAAAAATAAAAAAAAAGAAAGGTCCTTCACATGGTAAAGGTAGCCACATTTATCAGAGTGGGAGTATTTAAAAACAGATTACTTTTGACTTGTGTATCCTGTTGTAAAGATTTAGGGATAGAGGTTAAGAATGGATTCAGTTTTCCAGTGTCATATGGAGATTTCAAAAAATACATGCTTACAGATGATAAATACAAAAACCAAAAAATAAACAACAATGACAATAACAAATAAAGCTTTTCTGCAAATGTAGGTAAGCAGCTACTAATGGTGGTGAGTTGAGAATATGAGGGCATTATTAGGAGGCGCATGTCTAAGAAGTGTTCCATTTTCGGGTGAAAAATACCTATTTAAGCATACTTCTACAATTTTTCTAAGCTTTCTTGTTTTCATATTCTTTAGAGTCCATTTTTCTTTATCTTCAGAGTTATATAATTAAGATAATATTAAGATAATTATTTTTCCAATTGAACTGGACCAAAGTCATTAAAATTGCAGACTATTAGTACATATGAAACTATATTCTTACCCTTGTATGCTTCCCCAGATACTATGCCATCAAATTCCAAACAACTAAAATATGTCAGCCTAAACCACATAAGCAAAACATCACAACAATTAAAATGAATCCATACTTTCACTCCACTTATAATGGCAGGAAAGTTGAAATTGGAGAAAAGAATTTATTTATTATTATTGTGTGTGTGTGTGTGTGTGTGACCAAATCGTTCTGTACTTCAATTTTAAAGAAAAAAATCACAGTCATATTTCTGGAAAAAACCTTATTTATTCTCTGTAGTTTTTCTAGTGACTATTGATACCTTAAAAGGCATGAAATGATTGTTAAGTTCTAAAGTCAAAGTCAGAAAATATATTTAATACTATGTTATTTTCCTATGCGTGGTATGCTATTCATGGTTGAAACACAAAGGCGTGTAGGTATGAAGTGTGCATTCATGTACAGAAAAGAGAAAGACAGACAGAAATTGACAGCAACAGGGAGAAAGAAACGGAGATAGTGAGAAAAGAGACAGAGAGAGATAGAGGGAGAAAGAGATGGAGAGATTCTGTAAAGCGAGTAACCATGTCCTGAAGCTAAGAGTTTTCTTTCTTACACATGGGTTTAATTTTCTTCTTTAATTACCTCTTTTATATTGTCTATGTTTATATTCCTGCCCATTTAGAAGTCTTTTAAAAATGGGTTTTGTTAAAAAAATGAATATTTAACAGTTTTACATTGAGCTTTTAAGAATAAAGAATTAAAAACAAGCTAACTGTACTGCCTCCTTTTTTGTACCTTTCTTTTCTAAACTCTGATCTTATCTGATGAACATCAATTTGTTAAGCCAAATACCACATTCTAGGATCTCACAGACCAGTCTGCAGGTGCAATGGACTGGGACAAAGCAAATGATTATCAAGGAGGAAGGGGCTAGGAAGAAAGTTGCCTTGGCTGGCAGAGTTGATAGAGCTGGGGTGCTCAGAGAAGGAATGCAAAGAAGATATTTAGGTTAAAAACAGTCCAAAGAAAGAAATGCATCCCAGGCCAGAAGTATATTGGGCCAATTTATGAGGTGTGAACAAACAGAGCCATCTGGGAGAATAAGATGCTAGATTTGGCTGCAACAGAAACAAGCTAAAATAACAAGTGCAGAGGTCAGGATGATGCATTACTTCCGATTATGTTATTTGCTTCGGAATTTTACCCGAGAGTTCACAGTGAGATATTTGAGGGCATGAGGAATTCACTTTAAAATGCAAACTGCAATTTCTCTTCAGTATAATGGTCTTCTATTATTGTCTTCTATTTCTATGGTCTTGCGTCTGTCTTCTAATTATTTTACACTCACGCTATAGTGTTACCACC
This sequence comes from Chionomys nivalis, assembly GCF_950005125.1. NCBI lineage: Eukaryota > Metazoa > Chordata > Mammalia > Rodentia > Cricetidae > Chionomys > Chionomys nivalis. Next base: position 18,114,822 of record NC_080105.1, on the reverse strand, counting down.
CAGTAAAGAAGGGCAATTCTTTATGTCTCAGGCTTACCAAATCCCTGGAGTGCTCCCCCTAGAATTTGGGCATCCATCACAGGATTGAAATTTGGAGCTGGGAAGATGGTTCCTTGAACCTGGTGGCAAAAGTCAAAACATAAGAGACTGTATTAATTTAATGAAAAGTTTCAACAAAATTTTCAATAAAATGTCTACAAAAATACCTTCTACAAGTTTAAATTAATATACTACACTGACATTTATTTTTCATCATATTTGTGTGCCAAATATAAAAAGCTAATTTCATTCAGTGTGTTTTATTCAGTGACTTACACTATGTTGGTATCCACAATCCAAATAATACGTTGAGATTTTAGAACCACCAGTAAAAAGATATAAGTACAAAACTTACAATATGTATTTTCTTAGGAACTGAAGACTACTTTATAGAAGCTGAAAAGAAAACCATATGAAAAGATTTAGGCCATTCATCTGAATTATAAGTATAATTCATTATTATAACTTTTTTGGGCACAAAAGAGAAGCTAAATTCATATGAGAAAAATTAAAATGCTTGAACCCTTCCTCTCTTGACAATAATAAAATAGCAGAACATTTAGGGAAGTTTTCTGATTTCAGGCTCCGTATCCTATGTTCACCCTCAACACGAGAGACCTGTAAATCAGATATTATCAAGAACAAGAATCAGATTTCTAGATTTGTTGTCAGTGTGTCTAGAACTCTGGAAAATAAAAATGCTATCTAGCACTGGGCTGAGCTTTTGGAACTTAGTTAAAGAAAGTTAAGAGGGATCATATGTACTGGGTGGGGAAGTCAAGATTATGATATGGAAAACCACAGACACAACTGACTAGAGCTATTGGGAGCTTACAGACTCTGAACTGAGAGCTGGGATCCTTCCTGCATGGTACCTCACTAAACCCTCTGAATGTGGGAGACAGTAATGTGACTTGATCTGTTGGGGGAAGATGCTGGCAGTGGGACCAGAACTTATCCTGGGTGCATATACTGATTTTTTTTGGAGCCCATTCCCTATGGTGGAATACTTTGCTTAGCCTTGATACAGAATGGAGGGACGTGGTTACACCTCAAGTTGGTATGCCATACCTGGTTGACTACTCAAGGGAGGCCTTACTCCCTCTGAGAAGTGGATGGGGGTGGGATGGAGGGAGGTGAGAAAGTGGGAGGCGGAGAGGGATGTTGAACTGGGCCTAGTATGTAAAATCAAAAGCTTTTTTAAAAATAAAAATATGAAATTTAAATAAATGCAATCTCATAGTGAATGAGCCTATTAGGATTGCAGAACTTGAATGAGCTAGTACTTTGGGAATAAAATGTTAGACGAATTAACTACAGCACTATAGTACTCATTGTCTAATGGAAGGTTAATCAGTTAAACAGAACAAGGCTGACCTAGTTAATTGTTAGATGAGTATCAATCTATTGATACCAAAGCATTTATTAAAGGATTGATTTTGGAAAAATAAAAGCTCTGTTTTCTTGAATTACAAATAGATTTAATTTTAAATGATATTGATAAATGTGTAGCTATTAATTTGAAGTAGACCACCATATAGTAACTGCAGTGTGAAATGCAGTCAGGTTTTATGCTTGGAAGTACATCAATGATGGTCCTCCTCCAGCATTTACATGGACATATAGATGTCATTAAAGAGAACTGTCAAAGTTTTTGTGTTTGTAATTCTACCACTTGGGAAGCTGAGGCAAGAGGATTATATGAGTTCAAGGCCAGACTTATCTAAACTTATCTCCACATAGCCTGGGTTGGAGAGTGAAACTCTCAACAAACAAAACATCTACCACTACAAACCCATTCTTCATCTTCATTGCTCCAGTGCATTCAATTACAAATGAATTTCAGGTTAGCATCCAAAGTCTTAAGTTTGTTGCATGTGACCTCATGAGCTCAGAAGAACATTCACTTGAGTTAGTCCATTTACTGAGGGTGATTAGTAGGTGAAAACAAAATTTTAACACATTTGACCACCAAACTGTCATATGGTAGGATTCTGTAAAGAGACAGACAAACATGTCTTCCATTTATTAAACTAAGTTCGGGCATCAGATTTTAATGTAAATGCTTAGATCTGCATATCTCAAGCATTTTTGTCTATTTATTTTATTTGTATGTGATTTTAATGTATGGATGTGTACCATGTGTGTACAGATGCCTTTAAAGGTTAGAAAAAAAATATTGCATCTCCTGAAGCTGGAAGGGAGTTATGAGATACCTGGCATGTGTGCTAGGTAGGAAGAGAAATCAGGTTCTTTGCAAGATCAGTAAGTTTTTTTTTTGTTGTTGTTGTTTTTGTTTGTTTGTTTTGTTGATGGGACATCTCTCTAAACCCCCAAATTTCTTTTTAATGTTTCTGTAATTCCTGAGATAGCTGCCATTTCAGAGTGTTAAGCGCCTCCCCAAGTTCTAGTGCACAATTTCATATTTCTTTGCCACAGTACTTTTTGATATTAAGGCTATATTATCCATACTTGTAACTGAAAAAAATTGAAACACACTGAATTTAAGGAACTTCTTTCTGTGTCAAATATGTGTAGCATCTTCACCCACAGAGTCTTATCAGTTTTGATAGACAAACAAGAGCAAAGGCAATAAACTGTTTGGCTTTGGAAGCTTAATTAAAATTTTTGAAAAATCACTGAAGAAACAACAAAGATATTCTAATATACTTCAGCATATTCAGACACATTTTATACTATTCATTAAAAAATACATGCATAATCACATTCTTTAGAAATCTCTAATATAATTAAATGACTAGCAAGGAGAAATTTTCTCTAGTACTAAATATATTCTTCAAGGTTTCAAAGCTCTCCTTTGGGTAAAATACAAGCCAGATTCTTAGTAATGTAGAAATTGTTGGGAAACTGCTCTTAGTATGAGTTATTAGAGCAGACAGGACACTAGTCAAATTGTGGAGTCTCCCTGTTCCTGGAGAGCAATCACATTACAATCATGTCTCCTGCAGATTGGCCCTAAGGGGGTTTTCAGGAGCTAAAATCTCAGCATAAATAAAGGTGATGGAGAACCTGAAGAGTTACAATAGCTTCTGCCCCAGTATGGAAAACACATACACTGTGAGAATGAAATAAGATATTCTGCACGCTCACTTTGGCTGAAAGGGAGGGAAGGCTTATGCTTTTATTTAATCTTTATAAAATTTTGTTGTGCAATATCTGTACTCTCTTCTTTGCTGTTGCTACAATAAAGTACCATGGCCAAATGAATTTACAAAAGGAAGAATTCACTTTTCATTGTGCTTCTAAAGGAACAGAGTCCATCATAGTGGGGAAAGCATGACAACAGGCTGCAGGAACTGGAAACTGGCTAGTTGCCTTTTCCTCCACAAATTGGAAGTAGAAGGAAGAGGAAGTTGGGATAGATTAAACCCTTAAAAGCTGTCCCCAGTTATGCTTATACATCGTTCAGCAATGCACTACCTCCTGAAGTATGCCACCAACTGGAGACCAACTGTTCAAATACATGAGTTTATGTGAACAACTATCAAGAAACCACAAGAGTGCTCCATGTTAATAAGGCTCAGAACACATTGCTTTCCTTCCCTCCATAGCTATACCAGAGTCTCTCATCTTTGTACCATGGGATAGCTACATAGATTCACTGGAAGTCTGATATGTATCTGAATATTAGCAAGTGAGTAACATAAAACCATGAAATTTAATGACTTGTTTCTGCTAAAATGAAAAGACCCTAACCCATATTTATGTATTTAATTATAAATGCATTTTTAAGTGTGGTTATTTTGGAAGATTCCAATTGTTCAGTATTCTAGGATATATATTTCAAGATGATTTTAGAGACACTTGAATATATGTTAACAATGGATTGGATATTTACAATTAACTAAAGCTTGAATTCTTGTCCTATCTATGTATTTATCCATTTATCTACGTATGTATCTATCTATGTACCTATCTATCTATGTATTTATGTGTGTATGTATGTATGTATGTATGTATGTATGTATGTATGTATCTATCTATCTATCTATCTATCTAATAAAAAGCCTATTTAACACCATTTAATTTGTATGTTAAAAGTACATTATGATGATAGTGTACTTGGAAGTCAGGAACACGAGGGGTGCACCCACCCACTGAGACAGTCGGACCGATCTATGGGGAGCTCACCAAGGCCAGCTGGACTGTGACTGAAAAAGCGTGGGATAAAACTGGACTCTGAACATGGCAGACAATGAGAGCGGACAAGAAGCCAAGGACAATGGCACGGGGTGTTGATCCTACTTCAGGTTCTGGCTTTGTGGGAGCCTAGACAGTTTGGATGTTCAACTTCCTAGATCTGGATGGAGGGGGGAGGACCTTGGACTTTCCACAGGGCAGGGAACCCTGACTGCTCCTGGGACTGGAGAGGGAGGAGAAGAGGAGTGGAGGGAAGGGGAGAGGGGCGGGAGGAGGGGGAGGGAAATGGGAGGCGGGGAGGAGGCAGAAATTTTTTTTTTTCAATAAAAAAAAATTGAAAATAAATTGCAAATATTTTTTTATCCTGTGGACTCAAACAACCAACCTTTATGAAGAATGTGGGTTTGCAAATATAGATCAATTTGTTTTCATCTACTCTAGTTTTGGAAAATCATGAGCTTCTTTGAGTTCTGAGTAAGTTATTTTTGTGGAGGATGGTCCTGACTTTAATATAATGGGCAAATGACTGGGAATTTATTTGTTATCTTTTTAGAACATCAGATAATTACATATCATAGAATTTCCTCTATAGTATAAATAAATATATGCTAATGTAGTACCTTTTGATAAAGTTTAGAAAAATTTTCAGACATGAATTATTTAACAGTGTGGATACTTTGGAAAATAGGTGATTTTTAAAAGAAATATCTAGAGACATTAATTTCTTTCCTATTATTGTGGTGATGAGGAAGATGTAGTAAAGGTTGCATGTTTAGTGTTTGTGCCTGTGTGTAGCATAGTTAGCTAGGAAAGAAGCTGTAAACTGCTTTTTTTTCTATGCAAAAAGCATAGATCCTGATCTACTTTTCGGTCTTTAAACTTTATTCATGCTTGTCAAGAGGCCACTTAACAGTGACTCCTCAGACATAGTTTTGAAAAGTATTTTTTCGTTTTGGCATTTGTCCCATCTATGCGATTTATATTGTTCACAAACTCAAAACTCAGTTCAAGCTCCACCAATTACAAGGAAACTTTTAGATTTTATCATACAGTGTTTCCATCTGCACCTCTATTACATATGACTCTTTTTGCTGCATTTCATTATCTTCAAATTGTAAACTCACAGTGGGCAAACGCCTTCCTGTTTTGCCTCTGAAGCTGCTAATGTAGTACATAAAATGCTATGTAATCTCAAAGAATTTTTATACATCATAAGAATTCCCGAGTTCAAGAAGGACATTAAGTTTTGATTGATGCGCTAAACACCATGACCAAAAGTAATTTGGGAAGGACATTTTATCACAGTCCATCATGAAGGGAAGTCAGGTAGGACCTCCAGGCAGCAACTGGAGGCAGAATCTGAAGCACAGTGCATGGAGGAGAGCTACTCACTGCCTTGCTCCTTAGGGCTAGCCAGCCTGTTTTTTATACAAGCCCGGACCACCTTCCTACATACGATACTACCCACATCAGTCATTCATTAATCAAGAAAATACCCACAGACTTGCCTATGGGCCAATATAGAGGCATTTTTGTGATTGAAGTTCCCTCTTCTCAGATGCTTGTGGCTTATACGACACTGAAAGAAACATTTAAACAGGACAGAGTTCTTCAGGTTACCCAGCAGTCTTTTCTAAAATTAGTTACTCATATAAACAAGCTCTATTTTATGTGTTTTCACCTGCATTCCACTGAGCAGTCTTAGGGGACTGACTCTACTCATCGTCTTCATTTATGAGGAGTTTATGATGCTAAGTTACTTAAGAGCACACTGATAGTTTGTCATGAGGAAAATAGTCCAATTCAAATTCGACTCCACAGTTAGTACTATATCCATTACAGAATAATTGTTGTAAAATGAAATAACGTGTTCTATTGAGGAGCCTTTCTCATCTAGGTGAGAGTAAATATATTTCTCTTTCTAAAGGTCCCTACAAGGATAAAACAAAATTACATAAACAAATTGTTATGTTTATGTTATCTCATATTGTTAAGTCATTTTAAAGTGGAAGAAGACAACAATGTGTGTTATATGTGTCTGTGTGAATTTCTATGTGTGTGTATACCTCTCTCTCTCTCTCTCTCTCTCTCTCTCTCTCTCTGTGTGTGTGTGTGTGTATGTGTATGTGTGTTAGAGAAAAGATTGAAAAAAAAGGTAAACAAAAGTAAATTTCCAATAGTTGGGTTCTCAACATTTTGAAATACCTAATACTTAATTTTAAGTAAGCTGTAGAATTCCAGTGTGAACTTATTTGTTATCATGAGAGTTACTGTTTACAAACATATGGTGATGGGGGACCAGTCCCACAAGGGGCAGCAGTCCCATGAGGGGCAGTGTCCAACCAGAGAGGGAGTTTGTGTATAGAGTTTATTTAGTGTATTATGGGAGAAGGGGAGAAAGGAGAGAAGGAGGGAAAGGAGAGAAGGGGTCAAGAAAGGAGCAGAGCTACCTCTTCAAAAGAGGGACAGGTCCGTTTGCTTGATAAACCTTTTCCCAGCCCTTTACTCTGAGTAGATGTCTGTCTTTGTGGTTGAGGTGTGTTTCTTGTAAGCAGCAGAATGTTGGATCCTGTTTTCGTATCCAATCTCTTAGCCTGTGCCTCTTTATAGGTGAGTTGAGTCCATTGATATTAAGTGATATTAATGACCAGTGGTTGTTAACTCTGGTCATTTTTCCTTTCTTTCTTTCTTTCCTTTGGTAGTAGAGTTTGTGTGTTTCCCTTCTTCAAGTTGTGCTGGTGAAGGGTCTTTAGATGTCTGAGTTATTGTGGGCATTGTTGGACTCCTTGGTTTGTGATTTTCCTTCTATTACTTTCTGAAGGGCTGGATTTGTGGCTACGTATTGTTTAAATTTGTTTTTATCCTGGAAAACTTTGTTTTCTCCATTTATAGTGAACGAAAGCTTGGCTGGGTATAGTAGTCTGGGCTTGCATCCATGGTCTCGTAGTTTCTGCAGTATATCTATCCAGGACCTTCTGGCTTTCATGGTTTCCATAGAGAAATCAGGTGTAAGTCTGATAGGTTTACCTTTATAGGTAACTTGACCTTTTTCCTTTGCAGCTCTTAATATTCTTTCTTTATTCTGTATGTTTTGTGTTTTGATTATTATATGACGAGGAGATGTTTTTTTTTGATCCAGTCGATTTGGTGTTCTGTATGCTTCTTGGACCTTCAAAGGAATATCTTTCTTAAGGTTGGGAAAGTTTTCTTCTATAATTTTATTAAATATATTTTCTGGACCATTGAGGTGTACTTCTTCTCCTTCTTCTATCCCTATTATTCTTAGGTTTGGTCTTTTTATTGTGTCCCAGATTTCCTGAATGTTTTGTGATGAGAATTTGTTGGTTATGCTGTTTTCTTTGATGAGAGTGTTTATTTTCTCAATGGTATCTTCAGTGTCTGAGATTCTTTCTTCTATCTCTTGTAATCTGTTGGTGGAACTTGTCTCTGTAGTTCCTGTTCGTTTATTCAAATTTTCCATCTCCATCCTTCCCTCGGTTTGTGTTTTCTTTATTACTTCCACTTCGTTCTTCAAGTCTTGAACCGTTTCCCTTACCTGTTTGATTACTTCTTCTTGTTTCTCTTGGTTTTCTTGGGTATCTTTGAGATATTTATTCATTTCCTCTACCTTTTTGTTTGTAATCTCTAATTGGTTGTGGCAGTTTTTCACCTCCTGTTTAAGGTCCTCTATTATTTTCATAAAATTCACTTTTGAGTCGAATTCTTCTAATTCTTCTGTATTAGGGTTTAGACTTCTCATTTCGGGATTCCTGGATCCTGGTGATGTCACGTTGCCTTTCAAGTTGTTGGGGGAATTCTTGCATTGGCGCCTGCCCATCTTTTCCTTCAAATGGAGCCAGGAGAGGCCTGATGTCTTGGACCAGTCTTTGCTGTGACTAACTCTCTAGGTGTATCTCCTCAGTGTAGGGGCAGGAACCGTTCCCTTCCAGGTGAACTCCTCAACACCAAAACATGGATGCGTGGTATTCCAATGACCCGCGTAAAGAAGGCCGAATGCAAGGGGTCGGGCGGGGTCCAGTAGAACACAGGCGACACTGCAGTACAATCTGGAGGTGCCTGCGCTCCCTTTCGGGGGTTGCTGAGGCCTGCCCGCTGCTCTGGTTGGGTAGCCTTAGTGTAGGGGCGTTTGTGCTCTCTACCGGGACCGTCCGCCCCAGGATAGTACACACTCACCCGTCCCGATGAAACTTCTTGGCACCTACACAGGAACTCCTGGATGCCCCAATGAGCCAGGGACTAATGGAAGTAGGGCGCAGGCAGAGCAGGTCCAGCAGATCACAGCAGAGACTGCAGCCCCAGCAGCAGGGGCCCGCTTTCCCTGGCGGGGACCTTGAGGCCTGCCCTCTAGTCAGGGACTCACTGCTCTGGGTTGGTAGCCTTAGTGAAATGTTAATAGCTCCCTGTTTCTTCCAAACCTTCACTGCCTGATTTAAGTGAAGCACCCGCGGTTTTGAAGTAAAAGCCACCAACCCCTTTCCTTAACAGGCAGTACAATAATTTTTGTTTTGAGTTAATTGTTTCAGACCGGCTCTGGCTTAGACCACGTGGACTCAGGTGCATTTCTTTAGCCACCACTGGCAGGAAAACTTCATTACAGGTACATAATTTTCTTTTATAAATAAGAAAAATGTCTGAAAACATTACCATTCAAGACTTTAACAGCCTTTTCAGTTGTACCATGTGGGAGATTTTACAAGAAGTGTCTGTCAGCCCACAGATATGGATCTTTCTGGGATTCGTAGTTTTCCTTGGTACTGTATGGTTTGACAATAGAAATATGATAAAGTCTTTACGAGACGAGGTTGAACGCTTAAAAACAATTGAGAATGACAACAATCTTCTCAAAAATCAGTTTGAAGTTCTCCAGGCAGAGAACAGATCTTTGTTTAACACAACTCGACAAACTGAAAAAAATTTAGAAGAGGTACAGGCTGATGTTAAGGAGAAATTCATTACTATGGAAGAGGGAACAGCTGATTTGAGTTGTAAGCTTCAGTCCCTTTCAGTAGGAACTGAAATATTAACGGCTGATATTAAGGAGAAATTCATTACTATGGAAGAAGGAACAGCTGATTTGGATCGTAAGCTACAGTCCCTTTCAGTAGGAACAGAAACATTAACTGAGAGAATCAAAACTGCTGAATGTGACAATCGGATTTTGTCTAAAGCTTATGACAGATTGACAGAAAGATTATCTGTACAAGAAGGCACGGTATATGCTATAAAACTTATGTCCAAAGATGAGACATTATCTCTAATGGACAAACTTCATACTTTAGAATCCTCAATGAAGGCTTTAGAACATAATTCTGGACAGGAGATTCAGACATTAAAGAAGGCAATGGTGAATAGAATTGAAATGATTGAGGAATTTCTAAATTCTGAGGAAGAAGAGCAAGAGGTAGAAAAGCATATTTTAACTAAATCTGTGGGTAAATCCCTCCGGGACAATTCCCACAAAGCTCTACCTACAGTTCTACCTGCCTTTCCAGTTGTAACAACTGAGAAAGTAGTTGGTTCCAGAAACCCTAGGTTCATCAAGGAAGATACATGGGAACCTGTCCGTATGAATGATCTCAAAGAAATTAAACAGGCTGTAATGACTTTTGGAATGAATAGTAGACAACCTGAATAGCATGATAGTTCCAAGAAAATAGAACTATTAGTTGAAAATCTGCCAGGCCTACACAATTACACTCAAGATTGATTTTTCAAAGAATAAACAATATTGGTGCTATGGACTTTCCTCTAGAAAAATAAAGGGGGGTTATTCTCCCCCATGTTCTTGTCAACTTTGGAAAATGGTCTTTTTGACTTAAGATGATAAACTAATAGTGAAAATAAACTGTTGTTCTCAGGAAAATGACTTAAAAGTTTTAAACTACATGTATAGTTGGGTTGATAATATAAACAAATTGGTTTCAAATACTTATGGTTTTTGTTACCTAAGAAAGAAATTAAAATGACTGAGAAGACTGAAATAGTGACATTGATTAGATCAGAGACATTAGAATGAAAATACATGATGAGTAGATAGCAAGAGAATGGTGTATAGACGGGCAGATGCATGCAGTTATATTTGTATGCTTGCACAGGAGTGAATGTAGTTATATGTAGATGAAAGTGTACATTGCTCTTTGCCTTACTCAGTAATAGGTAAACCAACAGTTACTCCAGTAGCAATGCATATTTTTAACATTCAGATTTTCAGATATAAGTGTTAAGTTCAATGAATCAGAAAACTTTAGGAAACCAGTTAATTCTATGCCAAACACAGAAGAAATAAAAGATACGATTATTACATCTTGTGCTAGTAGCAACAGAATACTCAGGAAATAAAAATAAAAGGTATCTCGCCTCAAGAGATAAAGCCACTTGCTAATAAATTCGTGAAGCTGGATTCAGTCTCTAGTACTCACATGGTGGACGGAGAGAAGCAGTTCCTGTCAGCTGATGCTAACATTCAAACTCACACACATACACGTATACACACACCAGATATAATAGAAAGTAAGAGTTGACTTCATTTGTGGAAGCGAGCAAATTCTTGTAGGAGTTTGTCATTATTCAAAGATGCAGATGGAGGCCTTTCCACCTTTAGCCTATTGATATATCAATAAACAGTACGCTTATATCTCTTCTTCAAAAAGATTTCCAATTAATAAATGGAGGAGAGAACTAGAAAATAAACTCCAATTAGGATGCTGAAATTAGGCAAAAAGGGAATTGAGAAAGGAAGAAAATCATTCAATCGTCAAAAAGCATTTATTACCTAATTCATGAGAGACTCATTCTACTCTTGCGAGAAATCTGTACACCATCATCTTACCAAGTTCATCATCACTAAATGATCCTATCTGGGATAGGTGAATTGGCACTGTGATCCCCCATGGGATGCACTAGAAAGGGTACAGGATGGGTTGGCACTGTGATCCCCCGATAGTATGCACTGGAAAGGGTACAGGATGGATTGGCACTGTAATCTCCCGAAGGGATGCACTGGAAAGGGTGCTAGTCTTTTGAACAAAGGGCATGTACAACCCAATTTAAAAAAAAAAGCACTACAGAGTGCTAGGCTGAAAGGCATCTTATTAATAACTAAATACTCCTCTAAAGTGTCAAGGTCAGAAAATTGAGGGCAGCACAGAGGAATTATTAGAGATTATAAGAGATAAAGAGATACAACAACAAGATACAATATGTTAAATTGAAACAAAGGAAAGTTATGAGGAACTAGATATAATCTCAATATATTCTATTTGCTATAATATTCTGGTTTTGATGACGTCTGTATATATTGAGACCTGGAGAAAAGATAACTGGTAATCCAAATCATTTAAAAAAATAGATTTATTTATTTTATATTCATGAGTGATTAACCAGCATATCTTTTCACTGTGTGTATGCCCAGTGCCCAAGGTAGTCAGACAGGGTGTCAAGTCCCCAGGAACTGGAGTTACTGATAGTTGTACAAAGTCATGTGTGTGTTGAGAATCAAACACGGGTCTTCTGCCAGAGTGATGAGCGTTTTCAACCACTGACCTATCTCTTCAGCTCTAAATTATTTGTATGATTACTGTATAAATCCAAAAGTTTCTCCAAACAAAAGGTTAAAAAATGACCTGGTTTTAGCTTCAAGTTCATTATCGTAAATCCATAAATGGAAGAAAATTAGTCAGATATTAGTATATTGGCCTGAATTTAACTTTCAACAGTAATGTGTTAATATGATTCTAAAGGGGTAAAAACAACCTGAAAGGCAGGAACAATGAATAATGAGGTGTAGTACGAATGAGGAAGCTCCTAACTGCCTTTAAATGGCAAGCAATAGCAGAACACAAATAGAGTTAACATGAGTGGAGAACGTTGAGAGTGAACAAGGTTGTGAGCTGACAGGTGACAATAATACCATAGCCATAACTCTTTGAAATATCCTGCCTTATAGGTTACCATAGGGAAGAGACAGATACTTTCATACATGGGTGTACTTAAGCAGTAGTGGATTTATATTTATCTCAGGCTGAGGTGTGAACATTTTTCGTAGATCCAAATGGACTGAAGGATGAACTTGTTACATTGCCAGTGAGAGTTATCCTGAATGCATGCTTGTTTAGGCAGGTCAGAGAGAGTGTTGAGAGACAACTCAAGAATAAAATGAGACAAACTATTAAAGAAGTAAGCCAGATTTCTTTAATTATATCATCTGACCCGCCAAGTTTACCGCACGCACTCAGTTAATTCCAATAGCAAATTTGAAAGACGTGAGTTTTCCTGTGAATATTTTCATGTTAGGATATAGAGCTATTAAGCAAAGCAGAAGGTGGGAAAATAAATCTATGGTAAAGTGCTTGCAATTGCAAGCATGGACACTCAAATTCTTTCCCCAGACCCTATCTGAAAATTAAGGGATGGCCAGCGACTTGAACTTGTAATTCCAGCATATCGTCAGATTTTTGGAGAGTGTAGAGACAGGGGTTGGCCAGCCAGCACAATATACCAGGTGAGCTCCAGGCCAAAGAGAGAGCCTGTGTCACAAACAAGATGGATAACATCTGAGGAATAATCTGAGGTTGGCCTTTGGCCTCCACACATACATGTACATGTTTGTATGTGTGCATGCACACACACCAACATAAAGAAAACAAAACGAGTCCTAAATTTGTGCTCCTCTATCTGTTATGAGAAAGGAATAATGCCTAACACCCAAGAAGGGGCAATCCTACCTGTTTCTTTATTACTGACAGACAGGTGATATGTCATCCTACTCACTAACCTCAAATTAGAAAACCACTGAAGATCTGGAATACCCACAGATATTAATCCTGCAATGGCAGAAAAGAGAATCGGCATTGTAGTGGAGTAGACGAGTGAGGGGCCCTGCTTGCTGAGAGAGGTTCCATTGTGACTTTTGTTACACATTCACAATATCACACGTCTAACCACCTAGTTCCTCTAACACTGATGGTTCATGAATCTGAGCCTGGCTGCTATAAATGGACCACTGTATACACGGTGAATATTTGCTTTCCTACATTCCAGTTGCTTGCCTCATTAAACAACAAGACGTCAGCACAACAGCAACTGAAAGATGCACGGCGGGACCCTGTGCCCAGGTATGAGTGCCTCTGTCTTCCCCTACCTTTTGTCACTTTTCTTACTTCCTTTAAAACAGCGACATTTTGAGACTGGCAGTTAAATGAATACCCGGGATCCATTTAATATACTGTACATATGTATATACTGTACATAATTTACACATATTTTCAATATCCCCAAGGATTTGAACAATGATTTGGGAAGATTAATTTTGTAATGATGACAGTAAGAAAAGGAATGACCCAGTTTTAAAATACAATAAGATTTGCTTATTTATCTAAAACTCTAACAGCATACCGTATGGCACAGGGAGTCTGCTGGGGTTAAAGGGCTTTCCTTTTTCACAACCTGCAAAATCTAATCATAGGCTATCTTTCCAGCTTCTTTTAAATAAAATAGCACCAATGTTCAATGAAGAAGGAGCATAATAAAATGCATTGCGATACCCTGTTACTTCTTGACAGATTGACATAAAGATGAAATGGAGAACAGAAGCAGCTCATGAATAAAATCGTTTCTCACTTTATTCATATTGCAGTACAATAAACACAATCGTGTGTACAAATTACTTTTATATTTTGTACATGATGCATGTCATGGTCTAATAATCTTTATTTCCTTCTGGCATCATTAACAAGAATGTCTGAAGTACTTGAATGAAGCCATAACTTAGGAAGATGTGTGGATGGTAATACATGTGAATTTGGATGAAGAAAATGGACCCTAGAATTGTCAAACTTTTATTCCTCTTTATATAAGATGAATATTTGCAAACAGTAAACAAATGTTCCTGAGTTATCGAGCTCTAAAGGAAACTAGATTTTTAGATTGACAGTATGGACTCCAAATTAGTTTTTTAAATTCCTGTCATCGCTTTCTTTTTGGTGAGTCAGCCTGAGCTACTCCCGATTATAAGGCACTTCTTGTGATATAATTCTATAGTACATAGGAGGTTGGGTGTTGATCTCTGAGATTAAGCTATAAAATGAAAAAAAATCAATGAGCAATTGTCCTGTAACAGATTCTTTCTGGCTTTACCACTTCACCTAATTGCAGAAATGCATGACTCATTAAAGTAACCATGACTCTTACTGGCCAAACACAGTTTTTCAAGACTTTTATCTTACAGTTTAAGAGTTTTTAAAAGTTCGTGATTTGCGATAACCCAATTATTTCTCTGCTGTACTGTTTGTTAACTCGGTAGATTAATTAAGAAGAAAGAAATAAAAATGCGTTTACACGTACTTTCTGCATTCAAATTGAGAACTAAAACTGACATTAAATATATTAATGCTAATAGCAAACATATAAATTTCTGGTCCAACATGGTGGCCCATGCCTTTAACCCCAGCAGTTGGGAGTCAGAGGCTAGCCAGTCTCTGAGTGTGAGACCTTTCTGAGCTACATAACAATTTCCAAGACAAAGGGAAATCACTAGTAACCTACTGCCTAGAAAGAATCTACCTCAAAAAGAAACTGAATAAACAAATGGTTTCATTTGGAAACGTTAACATTCTTAAACAAAATATGGTGTATCTGGTTTATTTGAAAATACTAGAATTTCCGGAGACAAAATGAATTTAGAGATGTGAGTACCAATTTTCTAAAGAGATCTAAAGAGATCCCAAGTAACCAGCACCTAGGAAAGTAAGTCTATAAATTTAACTCTTATTTTTTTTCTTATTTGCGCAGGTGTTCTAAAGAATTGCTTTCCTGAACTAAATGTTTGCAGAAGGCAGACTTTGGCAATATTATTCACTAAAAGACCTGGTAGGTATTAGTGCATCACACTTGTTAGTCATGGTTTGAGAGTAGGTCATAAAAGAGAGACAAATGCTAACCCTGACTTCAAGGTCTTCTCTCTTATATTCATTTATTCTTGCTTGCAATAACAAAAGAGTGGAGCCAAATCTTCAAGCAGATACATGGTTATTTGTTAGGGACTCAAGCATAGATGCTAGGTCAATCATTAGTTATAGATACAAGTTTAACCTCTTCTTTATATGCAAGATTTTGTGATGCCGAAAATCCAGAGTAGTTGTTTTAGGAGAGTTTGATACTTATATTTAATTAAAATCAAAGTAACGCATTTTGTGAGATGCTTTTTATCCTCTCTCTACTCTTCTTAAGCTTGACCTATTAATTAATTCTCAAGAGAGAGTGGCAGGTGCTATATAGAGATGGTGTCTTCAGGTAGGCCAGGCTGTCTGAGATTCATTGTTTAGTCCAAAATTAAATAGGACTCTTAATACTCCAAGGTCTGTGATTGCCGGCATGCAATACCACCATGAGATCATGTCCCTAAATAGAGGAATTGAGACTGATTTCAAAGGACCAAAAGAAAATGTCCTGAGCCACTTGGATCCCACATGACAAGACTGCTTCTGACTGCATGAGTACATAGTTACTATTCTTTTGTTTCTTCAGCCTTTAAATTAAAGGCAGTCAACAGTTGATAAAACAAAGTTTGCTTTTCTTTCAAAAATATAATAGAATTCCTACATTTTACTCCAAGAAATGTGTTATTTCACTTAAATTTTTCATTCTAGTACTCATTAATTCCACCAAAGCTTTAGTAAAGGTTGAAGTCATAACCAAGCACAACTTCCAACTTCTGTTGATTCATATGTGTAAAGTTCACACAACGTGGTCTTGTGATAGCAAAAAGCAATCTAAAGTATGAATAACCTTTTAATAGTATTTGCTCAGTAAGTCATATTGCAGATAAACAATTCAAGTTAGATATCTTGGAGTGAAGTTTCTCTCTGGAATAACCCTTCCACTTCTGCTTTGAAACTAATCTTGCCATTTCAACAACCTCTACTCCCATCTGACTTCCTCTAAGTATGCACGCACGCACTTCTGGATAATGCATCTTGAATTTTTTTTCTGGTTTATAGAGTTCATTTCCAATTGCTCACTTATTTCATCCTCATTGGGTCAAAATATTGAGCATTTCATTATCTATGTAGACACTGATTCACTTTTTGTTACTTAATATTAATATTCAAAGTCATTTTGTAGCTTATTTAGAAATAGGGACATGGATGTAAAACTATTACTGTTATTTTTCTGTCTCTTAATTGGATTCACAAGAAATCTTTTCATTGGCTGATATTTGTACATATGTAATTCCAACTATTCGGGAGGAAGAACCTAATTCAACAGACCGAGACCTTTTCAAGAAGGTCACATATTTTGAGACCAAACTGGGAAATTTAATGAGACCCTGTCTTGAAATAAAATTCAATAAGGGTTGGGAATGTGGCTTAGTAATCATGAGTTTACTTACCACAGAAAATTAATAGGTACATTAATAAATATGTAGAACAGTTGGTCTACTTTTCCTTAAAAAATACTAGAAATTATTTTGATCATCATACTAGCTTTTCTTTTTTCCTATTTCTTCATCTTTCTCTCTCTTCCATTTCCCCTCCTTCTGTCCCTCCCTCTCCTCTTCTCTTTCTTATACAAATTATTTTGGAATTAGATATGATCCTGTGTCTGTCACTTCCAGGCTCTTAAGTCATTAATGTCACTGAGTTTCTGTATTTTAATCTCTGATATAAGGAGGTAGGTAGTTTCAGTGAAGATAGGAAGCCTAAAATCCCATAACTGAATCACTGAGAGAAATGTCTAGTAATGCTAAGAAGAACTTTAAAAATCCCTAATATATTAATTGCTGTTCTCTTTTTAATTAATTTTTTTTGAGCTCTACATTTTTCTCTGCTCCCCTCTCTGCCTCCCCTCTCCTTCAACCCTCCCCCAAGGTCCTTATTAATCGCTATTCTTATGAACTACTTGAGTGTGGCTATCAAATTAGACAAAACCCTAATTGTAAAATGTTAGATACTACAATAGTTACTGAAGAAATTAGAATGATTTCTCAAATTTATGCATACTAATAGTGTTATTTCAGGTATTGGACATATGTGTATTTGATCCAAGTTTCAATATGTTCTTTGTTTTTAATACTACTATGTTTAATGCTTTTTTGTCAATCAGTAAATGTGTAAAAGTAAATATGTAGAAATGTGTAAAAGTCTTAAAAGGAATATAAAATGGATAGAATTAAAATTGACTTATCATCCTATCAATGAATCTATAAATAAAATCTTATGCTAACAAAACACCTGGGACTGGTTGAAGACAAGGCAAGACAAAATTAGCAAACATTTTCCTACAATAATCAATGTAATGTATTCTAAAAAGACCATCTTAATTTGAAGAGATTGAGTTCTGTGGAAGTTGGAATGCCTGGGATTGAATCCTATATTGAACATGATTCAGTAGCCTGCTGTGTGATATCTTTTATTCCTCCTGAAACATGACTTACATTGAACATATAAGTCAAATGCTTTCAGGTTCATAGTAGCCAATTTCATCTTATGCTCAATAGATGTCTTACATATAAAACACATTTATTATGTCAAAGGTAAGTGTAATTTCTGGTCATAAGAAACATACTATAATTGCCTTCATCACTGGGAGACACCTAACTCTATACCTCTAGAAATAATAAAAAAATGAATACACAATGATTTTCAAAGGAAAATATGTTTTTGCTTCTTGGTTCATATAGGTATGGCAGTGCTAAAGTAATACTGTACTTAGGAATGTTATTGTACATTTATCAAGTATGTATTTTCAAATTTATTTAAATTTTTTATATGAGATTATAAATCAGAACTGCTGAATAGAGGGCTTAGGAGTCTACATTTAACTGGCAACCTGGTTATTTATCATCTATATTAAAATGATAATCCTCTTGCTTGTTGGAGAGCTCATTGCTTGTTTGAAGGAGCTCCATACAGAATGGATACAGAATAATTAAATTGTCCTTAAATATTGATTGCCTTAATGTTAAACCCTAGACACTTGGACCATATATCTTCAGACAGAAAAATTGGTTCATATTATAATGACATCAATGATGTAAAACTTAAGGTTATCTTACTCTCCATTCATGGTGTGTTCATAATAAAAATATCAAACATTCATATAAAATACATCTAATAAAAATATTTAAAGTAAATTTTAGATGAGTTTAAATATAGCACTTCAATCATTACTTTTGATAGTTCTAAAAGCAAAGTAAACTGTAAAACTTAATTTTTTGCATAATGATTCCTTTTAATTTTTAAATTATAAAGATTATTTTATAAAAGTGTCTTTGAAAACATTTGTTAAAATGGCATAAATAATAGTATAAAACTTACAGTTCATAGATATAACATTCAATACTTTCAAGTAATTTTACTCAAATAAAAAAGTCAGATAAATAAAGATTTTTGTAAAATCATTTACGTTTTGGCCTTCAGCTACATAACACTTTTAATTTCTTTTTTCTATTTTTTTTGTTTATTTATTAAAGATTTCTGCCTCCTCCCTGCCACCGCCTTCCATTTCCCTCCCCCTCCCCCAGAAAAGTCCCCTTCCCTTGTCAGCCCGAAGAGCAATCAGGGTTCCCTGCCCTGTGGGAGGTCCAAGGACCACCCATCTCCATCCAGGTCTATTAAGGTGAGCATCCAAATTGCCTAGGCTCCCACAAAGCCAGTACGTGCAGTAGGATCAAAAACCCATTGCCATTGTTCTTGAGATCTCAGTAATCCTCATTGTCCGCTATGTTCAGCGAGTCCGGTTTTATCCCATGCTTTATCAGACCCAGGCTAGCTGGCCTTGGTGAGTTCCCAATAGAATATCCCCATTTTTTTTCCATTGTCAGTATACACACATACTTATATAAAATTACCATGTGAAATGGATATTTTGTCATGTATGCATATGCAGTGGGCACACTGTTGGTTCTGCCAAAGATAGTGGACTAGCAGTTGAAATAAAACATATAAAAAATGGAACTAAGTTAAAATTACACCGTTTAATAGATACTGATTTGTATCAAAATTATTTTAATTTCATATAATAAGAAATAAACATAACGACCAATTTTTATTATATCCAGTCATTATTCTGAGTCGAACTACTTATTAAAATAGAGGCAATTTAATTTTAATAGAATAATATATTAGCATGGATTTAATAATATTAAATCTGTTTAATAGTTATGTTGGGCAATAACTAATCAAAATTTTAATGAAGGCAAATTAAAACCTATATTTCCTCTTTAAAATGCAAAGAAACTGAAATATTAAAAGAATAAAAATTTATATAGAAGTAATTAATGTACTCACATAGTCCCCGCAGAACATTTTGAAGAGAGTGAGCAACCAGTGTAGATCACAAGAATTTCAGTAAAGAAACCAAATGTCAGTTTGTTCCCTTTGTGGTCAGAATGGCTGATGTTCACTGTACTGCCAAATTTAAATATGTGCACCTGATCAACCCTGTATCTCAGACAAGAAAATTTAGAGGCAAATCTGGAACAGTGTGACTCAAGGCACAGTATTTATACTTGCCTATCAATCATATGTAAATAGATATGATGTCACAACAGAGATAGAATTGTTACACAAAATAAATAGAAGCACTAGTCCAGCCCTTTCTTACGTGTTGATTTAAGGAACTTACATTAGCCAAATAATGAAAAGTGTAACCTTTTGTAAAAGCTGATGACTCATGGAAAGGTAACCCAGTTAGTTGCAAGGTTAATGATTTATTTTCTGATTAATTATTATTAACACCCAGACTCTCTGAGGTTCTCCAGCCCTAGCTCCATTCTAAGCTGTGATTTTATTAAGACTTTCTTAAGAAAAATATTTTTAAAATGTTCTACTAGTCATTTAAAAATTTCATACTATGCATTTTGAACATATTCACAGCTATTATACACTCTTATTACTTACCATTTTACCTCCTTTCCTTCGAACCCAACTTTGAAATTTTTTCTTTCTTTCTTTCTTTCTTTCTTTCTTTCTTTCTTTCTTTCTTTCTTTCTTTCTTTCTTCTTTCTTTCTTTCTTTCTTTCTTTCTTTCTTTCTTTCTTTCTTTCTTTCTTTCTTTCTTTCTTTCTTTCTTTTTTGTTTTCTTCCTTTATCCATCAAGTCCAATTTGTGTTGCCCAACTGCTTGAGAGTAGAGCATGTCCTGGTGAGTGCTTGACTTACTCAAAGTTGTATTATTGAAGAGATGTATCAGATGACAATAACTCTGCAGCTAATGGTGAGATATCCTGTCTACCTTCCCTTCTCTATGTGAGAAATTTATCTGTTTGGAGTTTTTCATGTCCTTCACATGCTGTCACAATAGCTGTAAGTTCATATGTGCCTTGGTTGTGTTTGACAAACACTGCCTTCTTAAAGTGATCTTCCACATCAGGCTTTTACTACCTTTACCCCCACTCTTCCATGAAGATCCTTGAACCCTGGGTTGGGTATGTTATATGAATGTACCATTTATGACTGAGAACTTCAAGGTAGTTCAATTTCTGTCTGTTGACTAGTTGGGGGTCTCTTTGCTGATTGCCATCTAACAAAAAACTTCTCTGATTTGCATTGAGGAATGTTCTGATCTATGAGTATCACAATAAATTCTTAGGAGTCATTTTAATACTATGCCCATTTAGCAGAGTAATAATTCCTGTATAACTGGTCTTTGTTAAAGCATACTGTATTTAGGACCAAAGTGATTGTCTGGTAATATAAATATTTCAAGAAATACAGTTGCCATTATTTTTCATATTTTTGTAAAGTATATTATTTGCATGCTTTATTAAATCAGAAGGAAATAAGTGTTCCAAGTTCTATAAAACAAAGAGTGTATTAGGAGCTGTCTATCTTCATAATTTTTATATACTATTCTAAAAGTAAAAAAAGAAGAAAAAAGAATAATTTTTACTTGAAACTAATTTCTGGTTTTGAAACTTTCTAAAGATAATATATTTAAATAATTTCAGAAAAAACAATATCTAATATTTTATCAATAAAATTGAAACAAACTGCAAAAAGATTAACTTGCCTTCTTATTTAATAGCTGAATATTTCATCTTTCTTTTCTTTGAACATTTATCTCCATATTATTTATTAAAACTTATCAAATAATATGCTTATGTATGCTATCAATTTATGTTAAGAAATTTAAATAATCTTAATGAATTAATTTATATTAATAAATTTAGTTAAATTGTGATTGCATTTTTGGGGAATTTACCTTATATACTTATAAATTATAATTCTATTTTCCTTTTCTTTGTTTATCAAATTTTCAATTTTTAATCCTTTTATGAATTTTAAATTTATTTTTATATTGATTTATATTTATTATTATTTAATTGATATTTTACACACCAATCCCAATTCCCACTCCCTCCCCTCTTCCTGCTCCCTCCACCTTCACCCCCACTCCATGCCCCATTTGATCTTCGGAGAGGGTAAAGCTTCCCATGCGAAGTCAACAAAGATTGGTCCATCACATTGAGGCAGGACCAAGACCCTCCCTACTACATTTAGGCTGAGAAAGGTATCCCTCCAAAGAGAATGGGTTCCAAAAAGCCAGTTCAAGCTGTGGGGGTAAATTCTGGCCCCATTGCCAGTAGCCCCACAGTCTTCCCCAGTCATACAAGTGTCACCAACATTCAAAGGGCCTAGTTTGACTCTGTGCTGGTTCCCCTGCTGTCAGTTCAGAGTCAGAGAGCTGCCTTTAGCTCAGGCAAACTGTTTCAGTGGGTATCATATCATAGTCTTGACCCCTTTACGCATATTATTGCTGCTCTGTAACATGAGGGCCTGCTTGGTGGGGTTTCTGTCCTGCCCAGTTCCCACAGCTGGTAAGTACCAAAGAAAATCACACAGAGGTCTCCATAAGTTATAAACTGATTGGCCCATTAGCTCAGGCTTTGTATTATCTCGTATAACTTATATTAGCCCATTATTCTTATCTATGTTAGCCACATGCCTCAGTACCTTTTTCAGTGAGGCAGATCACATCCTGCTTCTTCGGTGTTTGGACAGGATTGCGGAGGAATGGGCTTCCTCCTTCCTAGAATTCTGTTGTCATTTCCCCACCTCTACTTCCTGTCTGATTGTCCTG
Source organism: Chionomys nivalis (assembly GCF_950005125.1). Taxonomy (NCBI): domain Eukaryota; kingdom Metazoa; phylum Chordata; class Mammalia; order Rodentia; family Cricetidae; genus Chionomys; species Chionomys nivalis. Next base: position 18,092,521 of record NC_080105.1, on the reverse strand, counting down.
CCTATACTTCTGTCTGGCTACTGGCCAATCAGAGTTTATTTAAAACATAATTGACAGATGCATAATTGTTCCATACCACAATTGCTAGATGAAGCTTCTATGGTGACATTTATGATAGTCATCAATGTGACTACAGTGAAAGGCATCCTATCCTCTATTGCTTAGGGTCTTAACTGGGTCATTCTTGTGGATTACTGGGAATTTCTCTAGTGCCAGGTTTCTTGCTAGCCCCGTAATGGCTCCCTTTCCTTCTTTTCCCTTGCTCTCCCTCTCTGTTCTTCCCCATCTCAATCATCCCATTCCCTCATGTTCTCCTTCCCTCTTGCCCCACATTCCACCCTCCTTTCTCCTCCTCTCCATCCTCTCTGTTTCCTCAGGAGATCTTTACTATTTCCTCTTCCCAGAGGACATGACTGTTTCTGTTATGGTTTTCCTTGTTCTCTTGCACCCCGTGGCTTATGAACTATGGGCAAATTATCCTTTGATTTATGTCTAACATCCACTTATGAGTGAGTACCAACCATGTTCATCTTTCTGGGTCTGGATTACCTCACTCAGGATGTTTGTTTTAGCTTTTTTTCAATTATTTTTCTAGGTTTTCTTTTTTATAGAGCTATATGTTTTTCTCCACTTCCTTCCCTTTCTCTCCCCTCCCCTTCTGCCCTCTTCCATGGTCCCCATGCTACCTATTTACTCAGGAGATCTTGTGTTTTTCTACTTCCCTTGTAGATTATATCCCTGTTTATTTCTCTTAGAGTCCCCATTGTTGTATAGGTTCTCTAGGATTGTGAATTGTATTATTTCCATTATATATACTATCATACCAAAATGTGACTTCTTCCTTTCCAATTTGAATTCCCCTGATCTCTCTTTGTTGTCTTATTTCTCTAGCAAGAACTATGTTCAATAGATATGGAGAGAATGGACAGCCTTGTCTTGTTCCTAATTTTAGTAATATCATTTGAGTTTCTCTCTAATTTATTTGATGTGGGCTGTCAGCTTGCTGTATATTGCTTTGATTACGTTTAGATATGTTCCTTTTATCCCTGATCTCTCCAAGACCTTTATCATGAAGGGGTGTTGGAGTTTGTTAAATGCTCTTTCAGCATCTAATGAGATGATCCCATGTTTTTTCTTTCAGTTTATTTATATGATGTATTACATTGATATATTTTCATATGTTGAACTATCCCTGTATCTCTGGGATGAAGCCAACTTGATCATGGTGGATTATTTTTGATGGTTCTTGGATTCAGTTTGCCAGTATTTTGCTGAGTATTTTTATATCTGTGTTCATGAGTGATATTTGTCTGTAATTCTTTTTCTTGGTTGAGTCTTTTTTGTGGTTTTAGAATCAGCTTAACTATAGCTTCAAAGAAAAAGTTGGTAATGTTTTTTTCTGTTTCTATTATGTGGAACACTTTGAGAAGTATAGATATTAGCTCTTCTTTGAAGTCCTGGTAGAATTCTCCACACTGAAATCATCCAGCCCAGGGATGTATGTATGTATGTATATATATATATATATATATATATATATATATATATATATATATATATATATAGTTGGGAGGCTTTTTTGATAACTGTTTCTATTTTCTTGAAGTTTATAGGTTTATTTAAATTGTTCACTTGGTCTTGATTTAATTTTGGTATGTTGTACCTATCCAGAAAATTGTCAATTTCTCTTATATTTTCCAATTTTGTGGAGTACAGGTTTTTGTATCATGACCTAATAATTTTCTGGATTTCCTTGCTGTCTGTTGTTATGTCCCCTTTTTCATTTCTGATTTTTTTGTTTCTCTTTTCTGATAGAAAACTCTTTCAAATGGTTGTACAAACCATCATTCTTCAAACTGAGGTACTTGCTTGTCTCATTCAGTTGGGGCTTCCCTCACAACACTAACTTTGCTGTTACCATGAGAGATTAGTATCTTTATAATTTCTGTGGCTTAGTCCTTTTCCTTTCTAGGCAAGGGTGACTATTGGAGGAGTGGCCACTTGTTTATCTAGGCTGCCCAGCTAGCTTAGACCCAAAATAATCACACAAAACTATATTGACTAAAACATTTCTTGGTCCATTAGCTCTTACTTCTTATTGTATAACTCTTACATCTTAATTTAACCCATTTCTATTAATCTGTGTTTCTCTATGTGGCAGTGGCTTATCGGCAATGTTTCTGCATGTCTGACTCTCAAGGCTCCCTGGCTGGTTCCTGACTCTGCCTTTTTCCTGAGCATTCCGTCCAGTATTCCCTGCCTACATAAATTCTGCTTTATCAACAGGCCAAGGCAGTTTCTTTATTCATTAAACATTAAAATCAACACATAGACAAAAGGACCTCCCACACCATTTCCCCTTTTCTGATTAAACAAAAAGGAAGGCTTTAACTTTAACAAAAACATTACATATAACAAAACAGGCATCAAGCAAAAATTACAGTTGCAATATTTATATTTAATTTATCTTTTATCATAACTAAGAAAAACTGTATCTATTCTTCAACTTTATCAAAGACCCCTGAAGGATATAATATTACCTAAGTAAACAGGAAGTGCATTGTAAGAAACTTCTAAAACTCTAGACTGACAGAGACATCTTGCTGCTTGGACAGTCACCCAAATTTCTTCTGTATCGTTGGGGCATCCATCTTCAGCCTACAGGCTCATAGTATCCAGCAGACTTTCCAATGAAGCAAGAAACTTCAAAGACATTTCCGCCTATATTGGCAGTTTGCCAGTCACTTTCTTTTGTCCTGCATAATGTCTGGCAGACACTTTCATGAAGTAGGAACCCCAAAGAATCATCTGATCTTTAAGCAAGTTCATCAATCATTTCTCTGTGGATCCTGCATATCCAGTTCATCTAACAAACTCCATAAGGTGCCTCTTCAATGCCCATCTTCCTCGTTAAGTAGATTGGTGTTGCCAGGAGCAGATGTGTCTCATTGTCATGAAAAGTCTTAAGTTTTTAAAGCATTTTAAATGCCATATTCTATAGTCTTTGAAAGATTTAAAGAATGCCTATTCATCTGAAATATATCTCTATACATCTATAAAATCTAACATGACTACAAGCTTGACTGTTATAGATGATTATTTATTAACATATATTTCTTAATTATACATTATATTTTTAAATGAACTACACAATCACAATACCTTAATCAAGAACAGTAATATACATATAACAAAATTGACCTTAAATTTGCATCAATAAACCAAGATTTATACCAATGCTAATCTCTATAGCATATTCCCCTTTAAATGTAAACAATCAATTAGAAACAATATTTGGGAATATGGGGATAGTTCTGTTCATACTACTTCCTGCTGTTTGGGGGAACAGTTAATCATGTCTTTCATCCTGCGTTCTATGTTCATCTTAGTTGGCAGTTGGGTGAAGTATTTTCTTTGTGGGGGTGGGGTGTTCACAGCAACCTTTCAGGGGGTCTTGTTCCATGAAACCATATTGGTCTGAAAGCAATCCACAGGTTCTCATCTTCTGTGGAAACAAAAGAAAAACCTCTTTTCCAAAGCAACATATCCTTAAAGCCAAATTTGGAAGTCATGATATCTTTAAAATATACATACTGGTTTAGTTTAGGAACCAATACAAATAAATGTCTCTCTGCACTTAGCTCTTTTACAGACAAAATATTCAAAGATAACACAATAATATACATAATCTATATTTTCTGTATATTTTCCATTTTTATGTGGTTTATTTTATTTACTGCTTTTAATCCATGACGATTTTTACTCTGTCCCTTTAAAGACCCTTTTCATTATAGCATTAACTTTATTTTATAACTCTCAATATTCTTTTTCTTCTCTCTTCCAAACCTATGTACATTTATCCAACACTATGACCCATCTGGATTTGTCTTTATTGCATATCTATAATTTTTAACTCTCCAGGAGAACTTTTCAAAATGCTGAGAACTTTTTAAAACTCAAGCTGTGCCAGTAGTAGGGTATATATGGTACTTTCTTCTTGCCCTCCCACTCTAAAACTCAAGGTGTACCATTATTATGATCTATATGGTATGCCTGCTTGCTTTACAGAGTTAACCTGTGTTAAACTCTGTACTTTTGTGTCTCAAATTCTTTTTCAAACTCTCTCAGGTTTTAAGTGGATTTAGCTGGCCACGTGGGTGCCAATTTTTTGGGAGAAAGCTTCTTGTTCGTCCTAGCGACCCAAAACTGAAATAACCACACAGAAACTATGTTAATTAAAACACCATTTGGCCCATTAGCTCTAGCTTCTTATTGGCTAACTCCTCTATTAATTTAACCCATTTCTATGAATCTGTATATTACCACGTGACAGTGGCCTACCAGCAAAGATTCGGCATATCTGACTCTGGAGGCTCCATGACATCTCTCTGAGTCTGCTCTTCTTTTTCCCAGCATTCAGTCCAGTTGTCCCTGCCTACCTAAGTTCTGCCCTGTCAACAGGCAAAGACAGTTTCTTTATTCACTAATGGTATTCATAGCACATAGAGGGGACTCCCACATCAAGTGACAATGTACAATCCTTCTTGATACAAATTCTCCCTCAGTACCACAGCTTCTCAGGTTTACTATGACTTTATTTTCTTTATCTTCTCCTTCCCCTTTACTATAAATTCCACTTAAACTCCATTTCTACATCTACCTTATTCTGTTTTCTTTAGTATTTTCACTAATAGAAATTATACTCCTTTTTAACCTTTGATCCTTTGTGGATTTCACATCCTACCTTCTGTTCTCGCTTATGTCCCTGTCACCTCAAATCTGCTTTCCAGCCTTCTCTGCCCTCAACCAAATGCTGAACACAAAGAAAGAAAACAAACCAAGAAAATGAAATAAAATAAAATAAAAGAAAGAAGACTCTTGTTGTGGAAGCTCTCATGTGGCCAGTTAAGACACACAGTTTACCTTTTAGTCCATTCATTTTTACTTGCAAGTGTTCATTGACACAAGTCATTGATCTGGCTCTAGGCCTCTGGTTTCTGCCTCACCACTGATAATGGGCTCTTACTGGGAATTCTCTTAGGCATTCTGTAATTTTCTTTTGTCATGGAGATCCTGTTGTTTTGGATATATAGTTTTGTTATTTTTTAATGTGTATCTACCACTAAAATAAAATATAAAAGATCAGAAAACATATTGGTCCTATTTACAACTACAATCAAAGCAGTACTACATTGTTTTAATAAGCATTCAGTAACTAACTTTTGTTTGCTTGAACTTGAAGATGGAGGTAGGACCACTAACCAGGTTGTAAATTTATTAATCTTCTACTGATGAGCATATTTTCTTGTAGTACTCTTGATCTTTGATAAGCATAATAGTGTACTTGTGAGCTTATGGGCCAATGCTAGGTCACCACAATCTATTAATTGTTTCTTTAAAGAACTTTAAAATGTTAATATTATCATCTTAGCCTGGTAATCACTTTAATCTCAGTATTTCTATATTTCCAGTTCTTTCAGAAACAAAATAGCAAAGATTATCTCTTCTGACTTGTTCTGTCATTTATAATAATAGATTTTATTTCATATAGCAAAATGTGTCACTATTATTTTTTTATCAACTGACAAAAATAATTGGTGTCAAATGTCAAGCAGTTCATCAGCTAAATCTATATATAAGACATAATAAATATCTACAATTTAAGCAAATGAACCAAATATGTTTTTAAAATATACATTCATAAAATTTGTACATATTGTGATATTCTAAAGTTCATTTGTGACTCATTTTCATTGTAATTTACATTGACCATTTTCACTTTAAAACAATAGAATTGATGAATAATCCAGTTTTAATTATTGACCAAATCATATTTTTAAATACTTGAAGATGAAATTTAATTAAAAGTCAAAGAAAAGGGTACTTACAAATTATTGTTGGCACTTTGAAAATTAACTTCTTGCATATTAGTCATGTATATTAATTCAAAACAAAGTTTACAGCCCTAGAAAATTAGGACAGTATTTTTTCTCTTTCATAGACATCAGAAGTCAGAGAATTGTTACCAAGGGCTAAGAAGTACTTGTGTTAAAATTTTCAGTTGAATTTTACTACTATTGAGATATGTTATTTTTAAAATCAAAGCTTATTACAGAGCAGCATCAAATGTTTCCTTGTCTTATTTCCTTTAGGATTTATGCATGGTTTGTTTTTATTTTGCAAAAAGCTACATATTATGACTCATTTGTCTTGGGGTCAATCATCTAGTCATAGGGAATAATATGTTGGAAGAATTTCACATTTTTCAGAGTTTCCCTGTAATCAGATGAAATAACTCCTCTTATAATATGAAAATAATCTGTTTTCAACATGTATGTACTATAACTTTTCATTAATATAACAAGCATATTTTAAAATACAATCAAAGCTTCATTATGATGTATGTCTGTAAGTTAATAATAAATGGATTAAAATTTGCATTTCTAAGTTTGTATTGTTCTTTGCAGTCAAAGATCTTATGTAAGCTACTGCAATGATACTGTGGTGCCAGTGATAAATGACACTATTTTAAGCAATGAATGTTCTGGTCCTGATCTAAATATCTTAAGTAACTTCATTTATTCCCCTAAACAACCACGTAGCAGGCCTATTTATTATCCTAATATACAAAAATATTTCACAACATGGAAATTCCAAGAAATACTGTTGAAAAAAAACAACATTGCATCAGGCTATTTATTTACTAAATTTTGGGATTATAATTATATTTCCCTTCTTTTCTCTTTCTCCAAATCCTCCTATATACCACTATCCACTATATTTCAAATTCATATCCTCTATTTTGCTAGCTATTATTGCATGTGTATATGTATTTTTACATAAATATAAATTTCTAAATATAACTTGTTTGGTCTTTATGGTGGTACTTTTATGCATGTTTTCAGGATATAAGTCTTTTTATTTATTAGATTTTTAAAAAATACCAATCCATGTTCCCACTTCTTCCCCCTCCCACATACCCTCCCACCCCACCCCTATCCAATTTTCAAAGAACGTAAGGCTATTGCTTTGTGGAAGGTCCAAAACCCTCCCTACTATATCTAGGCTGAGAGGAAGGACTGAGAATATGCACAAAGTGGTCAAAACCATGATGTATTCACTCACTGAAACAGTCTACCTGAGATAATGTGAGCTCACCAACTCCAGCTTGACTGGGAAATAACAAGCATAGGACCAAACTAGTCCCTTTGAATGTGGTTGACAATTGTATGGCTGGGGCAGATGGAGGGGCCACTAGCAGTGGCACCAGGATTTATCCCTACGGCATATACTGGCTTTTTGGGATTCTATTCTCTTTGGATGTACACCTTGCTCAGCTATGATCCTCCATTCAAATTTAAAGAAGAAGAGTAGATTCTTGAAGCAGCAAGGGAAAAGATATAATACACCAGGGTTTTAAAATTTACATTAGAGCAGACTCCTCAACAGAAATCTTCCAGACCAGAAGGGAGTGGGATGAAATGTTTTTCACAGTATTGCTGTACAGAAACTGCCAATAGAGATATTGCTTGCAACAAAGCTATACTTCAAATAGGAGAGAAGACAATCTCACACAAACAAAAGCTGAGAGATCCCATTTCCTACAAGAAATACTAAAAAGAGATCTTTAAAATGAAAGCTAGGCTGGCAAGAACAAAACATTAGAAGGTGAACTTTTCAATATAAAGCAACCACAGATGAATTTTTACTATAAACTTGGTATGTTTAATATTAATACTAATTAAAAAAACTGCATTCATATAAGATGGGAAATGTGAAAAGATTTAAAATGGAACTTCAAAATTTCATTTTATGGAGGAATGAATTATACATAAAGTTTTGAATGTGTCTGTTTTCTTTATTCTTTATTTCTGTTAATTGTTGTCTTCTCAAAATAGTTTATTATAATCAACTTCTTTTGTAAGCCTCATGGTTACCACAAAATATAAATCTATATTTATATATAAAGCAAAAACAATAAGTTAGTATCAAAATATACAACTGGAGAAAACCAATTAACCACAGAGGAGGACTTCAAGACACGGAGAAGTAAAAATAAACCCCAATGAAAGTAAATAAAGTAACAAATTAGCAGCAATAGAACTTAAACTATCAATAAATACCTTAATGGAAATATTTTTCATTATGTAATGAAAAGTCAAGAATGAATGGGACATGCTGCTAGCAATACTCCCAGCTCAACTATTAGCAGATCCATAGGTCAGACAAGAAGAGATAGAAAAGGATATTCCACGCAAATGGAATCCAGACAAGGAAATAACAGGCATACAAACAAAAAGAACAACAACTAATAAATCAGAGACAAAAAATTGGAACCTCACACCTGATGTCACAAAAGGTCAAAAATGTTTTGTTTGGAATAATTACCTTCTAACAAACTTAGAAACTGAGGTAGAATCAGTGAAAAGGAGTTTTTTATAAAAGAAGGGCTGGGATTTTGTGGCTTTCTCAGTTTTAGAAAACATTTAAAGAATATCAAAGAACAATCCTGAAATTATTTTACAAAATTTTAGAGGAAAAATATTTCAAAATGGATCCTACAGGCTAACATTATCTGGATACTAAAACCAAAGACACAAGGGAAAGAATCTACAGACCAATATCCTCATGATCATAAACACAAAAATTCTTAACAGAATAATATGAAATGGAATCCAACAGAACTTAAAATGATCATTTTCTATGACCAATTGAGGTCCATATTATAGAAACAAAGATAGGTTCACATGAGTAAACTAACAAACTTGATTTGTCACTTCAGCAAAGTGAATGACTGCAGTCTAATAACACTAGAATTAAATAAGAATAAATCCTAATTATTGTGATTAATTATGGATGAATCATTGGAACAGTAAATATATAAAGAGCAGCAGTGAAAAATTGCACTGTAGTCCAAATGTATGAAGCAGACATTCACAAAGCACTTCATCCAACAGTTTTGAAAAATACACGTTACTCTTAGAAGTAAGTGGACTATTCTCCAGCCTAGGGAGTCTGTTAGATCACAACAATATTTAAGAAATGAAAATAGGACATTTGATATGCTATGATAGCTCCAAATTTAATTTAGAAAACCTACATCTACCCAATGAAGCTATTTATAAAGCCTACATTTATCTTTGCATAGGATGGGGAAAGATGAAAGCCTTCCTTTTAAGATTTAACATAACATTGTACAATGTTATCACATTTATTAATGGGATTGGAAATCTTAGGTAGTATATCTAAATACCTAGAGCCAATTGATTTTCATAAATATGTTACAAGTACACATTGGAGAAAGTGGAGTAATTTCAGTGAATACCTCCAGGTGAACTGGGTATTCATATGCAGAAGAACAAAACTAAACCAATATCTCTCACCACTCACAAGAATCAGCTTAAAATAACACAGCGTCATGCTATGTCTCCATTATGAAGTTATATAGAAGAAAACATGGGAACCATGCCAAGACATTAATGTGGAAAAAGATTTTTGAAATCAATACCCAAGCATAGAAAGTAAAGAAAAAATAGACCAAGGGGATTTCATCAGACTTAAAAGCTTATAATCATCAGAGGAGACAGTCAGTGGAATGAACAGAGATGAAAATGGGACTAGATGTTGTAAACTATTTCTAACATTGACTTAATAGTTAGAATACAAAGACACTAAAACATTCAATATTCTGCACTATATTCTGGTTTTAAAGTGGGCAATAGACCTACATTAACGTTTCTGAAAAGTCAAAGAAATAGTCAATAAGCCCATGAAAAAGTGTTCAACATAACTAACCATCAGGGTCAGTGTCCAAGATCACTAACCATTACAATGAAAGAACAGCAAAATACCATGTTACTCTGGTTATAATTGCCAATGCCCAAAAGGGAGGTCGGTTTTGGTGAGGCTGTGGAGAAGAAGGTAGAGACAGAAATTAGTTAAATAGTCTGTAGAATTTGAGAAAATTAAAAATAGAACGCTACGGACCAGTTATCTTGTTATTAGAGATGTATCTAAATATACTATGTGGCATTCTGAAAATTAAAAATAGAATCAGTCCACAGTCCAGCTACCCTATTATTAGAGCTATACCTAAAGACTATGTGACTAGATAGGTTCTCGGTAAGAAACTGGTACTACAAATACTATTGTGCTAACTGAACATAGTACAGATAATGACTTTTATAGCACACCCATGAAGAACGTACCGTTCAAGCCTCATCTGTGAAGGTTCTTGCAGTAGATGGCAGTTAACGCAGAGATTCTCAACTGGCCAGCTTTCAGAGACTAGGAGACTATGGAATACTCAGTCATACATTAGACATAAATATCAAACGCCTTCCCCCAAAGGTCAGGCAGCAGTGTGAAGAAGGGTTGAGGATGACTTTCAGAAAACTTTCCCAGACCCAGCATGTCAGTTCTACGCATGACCTCACACAATTCCTACAGTGTCACAAGAAAGCTCAAGACAAACGCACTCTCACCCCTAGCTGAGGAAACATTGGCATTTCATAGCCACTAGCAAGGGGGAAGATTTCTTAATTGACCTGACCCCACGCAGGCTGAATACACTTCATGACATCTTCCACTTCAAGAATAGTTTGTCCACACAAACTGGACTTATGGGCCAGTCAGATGGGGAAGAGAATTCAAAGTGGGGTATATTGGAAGGTAAGTCTTAGCAGGGTGGATATTTGTAGGGTGTGTAGTGTGGATATAATCAAAATGCATTGTATGGAGTTCTCAAAAAATGACCAAATAGAGCATTAAAAGAGGAAGTGGATGCCTTAAAGTGGGCAAGATATGAAAACAAAAGAGGAATCTGGTAAGGAATGAAGGGATTAAAAAAAGACGGTACATACGAACAACAAAGTTCTGACAGTTGAGACAACACTAATGGCATAGATGCTATGTTAAGTGATAAGCCAGTGCACAAAGACATGTACCACATGATTTTACACACACATGACAATTAAATAGATCAGGTCCATAAAAGTTAATAGATGTCTGTAATAGAAGCAGTTTCAACAAAAATTCAAGTAGCAGTAGCAAACCAGTGTTTTCATTAGTTTTTGCTAATTTCAGATATATACTATGTAGTTTTATCATATATTTCTCTTTGACCCCTCCCTCTAATGCTGAGCTCCTTCTCCACTAAACATACTCCTACTTATCAGTGGCAGCATCATGAAGAAAATGACACCCAGCAAGCATTAATTGCTAACAGGTCTCTCAGGGAGCAGTAGAACATTTTGGCCCAATCTTGTGCAGGTGGCAAAGCTGCCTGTGTGATCACAATTGCTATTTTTTATTAGGACTAGTGCTTCATGGCTCTCCTCCTTGTCTCCTAGTTTATATTATTTCTGTCTTCTCTTTGGAAATGTTCACTGGGCCTTGGAGGGTGGTGTGACATTAATGTCCCATGTAGAACGGTGTCTATTGTCAAATTGTGCTTTCTTTAATTCTGCAAATATTACTTCCCAGTTGAAAATACTTGCAGTTACCTCTGGGTGTCAGTAATGGACTTTTGTCAAATGCTCCAGATCTCCTCGCTGGAGTTTATGAGACGGTATCAAATTTACTTGAGCGTGTCAGTGATAGGGGAGCCAATCCACAAACCTGCCATTCTGATTTGTTTCTTTGAAACATTAAGAAAGGAAATTGTTTCCTTTTTTCTCTGTTTCACCACAGTCCACTAAAATTCAGGGTATCTTTGCTCTTGTTTCCCTGGGTACTTTTGAGTAGAGGCTAGTACATGTCCCATATGTTCTGTGTGACTGATTTTGATAAAAATCAAAAACTGCTTTACTTTTGGTTGTCGAAGGATCCACGGACTATCTAAGAATTTTATCTCTTTTTCTATGTTTGGGACTTCAGCTAGATTAACCATTCTGTGGGATAATATGATTAATAAACCATTTATAATTCAGTTCTGACTTTGTGTTCAGATCAGTCTATAAATATTATCTCATTAATGCAATGACTAGCAGTTTTTACCATTGCATCAGGATTTGACACGTCTCATCAGGCACAACAAAAAGCAGGGAATGTAGGAAATGGGTCTGCTCTCATCCATTTCAGGTGAATGCAAATTTACTTTTAATTTCTTCAGAAGGAGAGATGAAAAGAAAGGCATTAGCCAAATTGGTTACAGAATATTAGGCTCTTTTTGCTTCTTCACAGCTTGAGTAGTTCATACAATAAGCGTCCTGCTTGTCACATGGTGTTATTTATTAATATCTCTACAGCATAAAGTCAGTCTCGAGGATTCATCAGCTTTGCTCAGAGGTCATTAAGCAAGGGGTTTGTGAATACTGATATACCCACATCTAAAAGATGGCTAATTGAACCCAAAGTTCTTTATGCAGCTCAGGAATTCAACCCTAGCCCATTCCGTACTGTTCTTTAATTGTTTTAAATTAGCCACTTGAGAGAGCTTACATAATTCTAAACCTGCCCATTTGCTATGCTCCATTAAAGGATGATGAAGAACAGATTCGCAGGACATGCATTGCTTTTCTCAATTGTTTTGAGTCCTATACCCATAGTTCATTTCAGCAGGGCGCGTGCAACTATGTACAACTTCGCTAATAAGGTCCTTCTACCTGATGTCCTATGCAGCTGCTCATCCACTTTAACTAGATTGCCTGCCATCATTTACTGATTAGACTGAGAGCATATGATTTTGGGGTCAGAGTCCACCATTCTGACTATGGTTTCTTCACACCCTTGTGTCATGTTACCTAAAATAGAGTAAGCAGCCTTGATTGGGAAATGAACCAGGTGACCAAGGCCCTTTGTCAGTCAGAGATTCACATCCCTCATTTCTTAATATATCATTATAATTGGTCCCAACTTTGATAGAATTGTAAATTCTTTTCACTACAATAGTGACATCTTAAAGAATTTATTAAGGCCAGGCAGGTTCAGAAGCTCTAGCACAGCTCTAGGTTAGTGAAGTGGCATGGCAGATAGGATACCCAATTTTCACATGGTGAATCGTGGCAGTATGTATCCCATCTATCTCTTCTTTGTAAGTGCTATTAAAACCACCTTCTGAAAAGTTACATTAAGTTAGGCTTTTCTGATTTTTCCAACTTTTAAATACCATTTTCCTCTCTTTAGGTAGTTCAAGCGTTTATCACTGTGATGTATGATTTTCAGTAGACAATCAGGGCTGAGTCCCAGTAGTTTCCTTTACCAGCAACTGCCTCTGCAGAAAATTCATGGACAGAGTCTGATAATGAACAGAGTAGTGTTGAGCGTTAAGTGTAGAGTCAAGTAGATCTTTAGAATCGCTGCAATTTATAAAATCTCATTTTTCCTCTACATTTAGCCGTCTATTAAGTAACCCATGTAAGACAAAGAGCAACTCTAGACCACTCTCCACCTTAAAGATAGGTCATTCATATCTTTATGCCTTTATAGAACTTATCAGATTTGTTCACATCTCTGAAAAAAAGCTGCACTCAGTGAGAGTCCCGAGAGAGCACTAATGGAGTTGATTCTTTGACCAAAACAGACCTGAGGGAAACGGTGAATTTATTGTCCATGCACAACATTGATTTCTGTAGGGATTTGGAAATGTGTTTGTGGTGGTTTATAAGCAAGGTGACACATTTCTCAGAGTATCCTTGGGTTTCAGTAATTTATTAATCCTGTCTTGGTGATGCTGCGCTGAGTGACCCTTCGTCATACATTGTCCTCTGGAAAGAAGAGTTTGTTTGCTGAACTTCCTGAGCTACACTAGGATGTAAACTTTACCGTTCAGAAGGAAGTTTGGCAGCATATCCATTTACCTAAACAATGGTAGGAGATTTGCTGCTAGGGCCTATGACCTCTGTAGCTATAGAGTTTTTGACAGGGTAAGCCAGGTATGTATTCTCTACTTGGAGCTGGCCTCAAATCAAATCAGGAAGTAGTGGTTGCCCCCAATATAGGCACTATGGCATCAGTTGGGTATATCTTGCCTGACAAACTGTTACTGCCATTTATTTCCTAGAAGAGAAAGGCTCCAGGAATTTCATTTGTAATTACTTTAACTTCCTGCACAAGTTGCGTGTTAACCTCTCTGAAACCACTGGTTCTCATTTCCTCCCAACATTGCTGATGACCTAATGGATTTGTGCCACTTTGTGCCAGAGAGAGACGAAAAGTCATTCTGGTAATGATTGTCGCTTCTCTTCTCTTTGTCTTCAACAGTCCCTGTGAAGACTTCACTGTTGCAAAAGTGATCATTTACTATGCTGATGGCACAGATTTTATGATGGAAAGAAATTAAGACTTGTGTGCTAAAGCATGATATTTATTAGTCCTCTCTTATGTTCTAATTGTGACTCTTTTATTTCTAAACATCTAATAAGTTAAGAAAATGTAGACATGCTAGGAGTTAGCCATCAGAATTTTAAATAGCACATTGTCTTTGATAGGGTTTTTGTTACTATAAAGAGACACTGACCAAGGCAATTCTTATTAAGAAAACATTTAATTGGGGTGGCTCACTTATAGTTTTAGAGGTTAAATCCATGTTCGGTATGCAGGCAGACATGTGCTGGAGTAACTGAGAATCTTACATCTTGCAGGCAACAGGAAGTCCACTGACTGTCACACTGGGGGAAGCTTGAGTAAAAGAAACCTCAAAGACTGCTCCCAAAGCGGCATCCTCCAACAAGACCACACCTCCCCATAGTGCCACCCCCTTTGGGAGCTATTTTTTTTCAAACCACCACACACATTATAAATGATAGTGCTAATGTCCATGTTATCTTGCTTTATCCAAGCGTGTGGTCTTTCAGTTGGCCCTAGAAATGAATAATGGAGAAAGTTTGTCCTAAGGGTAAACAGAGTCTTCTCTGATGCTCAGAGCTTTATATAGTTCATGGGGGCAGGGGGAGAGCAGAGGTTTGAATGCAAAGGTCCTACTTTCAGCCTGCTGTGGACCTCAGGTTTCTGCAAGCCTCTCTGTAAAACCTGCAGTCACTTTCAGAGACTTATAATCTCCACAACACCAAAATCGCTGAATTGTCAGATTTCTTTTGCACAAACACCATGTAGGGCTTGCTCACAGTCATTTATATTTGCTACAGTACCGTTTCCTTATGAAATGAACCAGTGCCACTTAGTTATACCAAAGGAAACAATCTATCACTTGAATTGCCTGTAAATACCTATTAGCAAGATTTATAGTGAACAAGAGCTACAACTTAATCTTCTTTATATGCCAAAGTAGTGCAGTGTCTAGGCTATTATAAGTAACTCATGTTTTTGTAATTAATTGAAATAAAAACAAAGTCTACTACCTTATCTTTCCACTTTCTATTATGAACACCTTTGAGAGCTTCAGTCTGTTTTCATTGATGGGGGATAAACAAAGAAGGCACACAAACAATTTAGGCCCTGGGGTCTGTTCTATTCTCAGCATTCATGTGAGCCGTGAATTCAAGTGAAATGGTTCCTTTTGGAAGTGGAGCTAGTTGTTAATAGGACCCTGTGAGAACGCTTCACTGCGTGTGTGGGCTCTGTGAAGGAAAGGTATTCCTGGCTTTCAGCTATAGAGTATGTCATTCCAGAATTTTGTACAGAGTGAAAAATGTAAGGCAAGTATATATTCTTCCTGTGTGGTATAATGGTGACAACTATTCCTCAAAAAAATTATTTTCTTATGCACTCAGTACAATGACACAAAGATGGATGCATATAATTATTATTAGTCATTACAAATGATTAATGTTTTAAAGATTTACCAAATATAAAGGAGTCTCATTTTGGTGGAATGATCTTTTACATTTTTAAAACAAAGTCTTCTGTGTCCAGACATTATGTAATTTTAAAATGATAAAATACACACATTGCAATGACGTTGCTTTTCTGAAAATTTCCTAATAATTTCCAGCTTTTCCTAAATTTTCTTAAGAGAATGTAGGAAACATTGAGTAATCAAGCAAAAACAAATAATAATATATATTTTCTAGTCTAGTATATTTTGCTAAATTTTTACTTAAATTTTGCTAAAAGATATGTATCATAGGCATACAAACCACTAAGAAGTAAATATCACCTTAGTAATTGTCATTTCATTGCCTTTGGGAAACAAAAGCAAACATCTTTAGGTCTGTACTTCCTCTTAGGCCCTTGAGTTCTATGTAATACTGATTTCTTTCAGACGGTACATAACCTTTTACTAGCAAGGGATGGGGTAAAACATAGTTCCTGTAGTTAGCTGCATGTACAATGATTTCATAGGACAGGCATGAGCAGGATGAGCAAGAGAAGTCGCGTGAATCTACTAAATGCTCTTCCTTCATTTTTCTTTGCAAATTAAAAGCAAGTTAGTTATGGAGAAATTTATAAGGACCAAGAATAGAACCATGTAATGTGATCAAAGATAACATATTCATCTCTATCTATGGACTGATACAGGTGCTATCAATGAACAATGGAACAATTCCAGATCTCGAACAGAGAAAAATTGGTCACCAGGAGTGCAGCTTACAACAGAGTTGGTGTATTTACTGCGCCTGTCGTGGGGTCATGGTTTGTCATCGGTAGAATTATTGTGTATCAATTTGTTCTTTCTGGTTCATAGGAAAGTGGAATAAGATTCCAGATAACACAAAACTAACATTTTTTTTTCTCTTTAGATTTGGAGGCTAAATACAAATCCTATAATGACAAAAGTATATAATAAGGTGGTTTTAAAATGATCCTTAGACCATCACCAACATCAAGAAACGAGAAATTTATGGAAGGGGTAAGCTTCCTAGGTGAGTTCTGTCTCCAGTGACTCCAAGTTGTCTTTGTTTAACAAGTTCTTCGAATGACTCTAATGCAGAGTCACGCCTTAGAGGACTGGTGGTTGAGAACTAGTTGTTTGTAATCCAAGAGGTTCCATTCTTACTCTTCTCCCATTCCTACAACTCTTCCATGATGAATTTCTCTGCATCTGCTCCTCATCTGCTGCTTCCTTATGACAGTCTGACAAGGAACACTGGTAAACAAAGGTTGTGTTTGGGGATGAGAAAGAAATGAATGTATTGTTATAAAGTAAGGGAAATACCTTAAACTTGGCATGGTTTCATGAAAAAAGCTTTTGTTCTTAAGCCAGGAACTTTCAATATGAGACAAATGAATAATGGAAGGCTGTATTTACATACTCTGTATCATTGGCAGTTTCTCCTGGGCATCTCAGTCACTTCAGGAAGTGTCTGAATACCACAAATGGCAACTACATTGACCGTCTTTTGATGTCACGCAACATCTCTAACTCTACCTATTGAATTCTTCACAAGGTACTAACTACTGCGTACCTATCATCTGATTTATTCTAAGCTCTTTAGCCTTATTTTTAATCATACAGCTTACTTGTATTTTTTTAAAATCTGGTGCAAATTGCAGAGTCTATTTAAAATAACATGTATCTATTTACATAGCAAACTATTATTTATAAAGAATTTTTATATGCATCATTTTCCACTGGATATGCAAATAATATTTTAGGGTGAGAGGTACAGTTAGCAAAACTACACTGAGGAAAGAATAATTGAATCTTAAGAGATGCCTGTTGGTTATGTTCTATGGTGGTAAAGATGAAACCAAATGATTAGAAAATATTAACCAACAACGAACAACAATTTTCAAAGATAAGAGATTTTTATGTACATTTAAACTTCAATTTTACTTTATTAGAAGGGAAAACCAAAACAACTATCTTTCTCTGCATGAAAACATCCTTAGTGACCTTTAAATTTTATTCGTTGCTTCTCAACCTGTGAATTATCAACTTCTTTGAGGTCGGTTGACCCTTCACAGGGACCACGTAACAGATATCCTACATATTGAATGTTTATATTATGATTCATAACAGTAGCGAAATTACAGTTATCAAGAAGCAATGGAAAAATTTTGTGATGGGGGTCACCACACATGACAATCTGTATTAAAATGACAGTGTGTTTGGATGATTGAGAACAACTGCTTTCATTGATTGAATGGTTTTTTTCATATTAACACACATCATAGTTAGCATATTTTTCTTGGAAATATACAGAAGCATGGACTTTTCTCATAGATTTATTTATTGCTTCAGCCAGCAACACAAAGAATTAAAGATAATACTTTTAAAATAAACTAAATGAATAAAATAAACCTTTTAATCTTGTTACTTTTAGAATTCTAGATACCATATGGGAAGAACATTAAGAATTCTATATTCATTAATTTAACTGAACTCGAATGAGCACATAAATAAAACAGAATAATATTTTATCTATCATCTATCTATCTATTTATCTATCATCTATCTATCTATCTATCTATCTATCTATCTATCTATCATCTATCTATTTCTTTATTTTCCTGTTTTTGAAACAAGGTTTTTTCATATTGTCTAAGATAGCTTTAATCCAGTATATTGAAAGGTTTGAATATATATATATATATATATATATATATATGTATATGTATGTGTGTGTGTGCGTGTGTGTGTATGTAAAATATTTCTGATTTATTTCAAGTAGTTTGTCACACTTTTCTATTTTGTGCTTGTTGCTTTCCATTTGTTGAAGTTTTTCAATGTGTAAATTTATATAATCTGAAAACTCTTGGGTCACTTACTTTTAAGTACTTTTTTCTAGATATTGGATTTTTTCCTTATTTTTTGCTCATTTTGTTTCCTCAAATAATGATAGATCAACACAAAAGATATAAGTCTAATCATTAGATTTTGGTGGAGGTCATTAATGATTTATGTGTTATGTTATGTTATGTTTTACCTATGTTAAAACACACTTTTGATAAATGAAAGGCAAATCCCAAAAAAGTAAGTTCAAAACCTCATAATCCTGGTCTTCAATAGTAAGTCCCATGAAGACCCAGAAAGATGAAGAAGGCAACAAAGGCCACCTTTTATAGCCATCTGTCTTTCTTTAATGAACTCTGCTGTATTTCCTACATTTGGTAGGTTGTAATCTTATATTGTCTTTGGTCAAGGTGGAAGAGGAAAGTCAACCTCTTAATGTCACTAGAGTAATATGGTAAGTTCTACATAAATTGAAATTTTTATGATACTATGGGGAAAAGGCAATGACTAACATATAGAAATACATCTACAACACAACCCAGCACTTAGGGCTCAGGAAACATTGAGGAAAAGAAGTGGAAAGATTGTAAGGGCAAAAGAATCAAGAAATCTATGTGAAATCTCTGTGAAGTTTCCTAGAAATGACACAGAAGCTGCACTCATGATGTCTCAACATCCCACTGTCTAACCAAGACATGAACAATAATAATACTCGACATTCCAGTGTGTAAGAGGGGAGTCTCAAGACCCCAATCCCTAGACAAAAATTATAAGCAACTAAAAACTGCTGAAAGAGAAAGAATTAGTCTTTCCTGGGCATGAGCCTCCTACTTGGTTGTTCAACAGACAATTATTTGGCTTGGGTTTCTGCTAATGAACAAAGGGATTTATGTAGAGAAAAGTTTCTGTTCTGTCTGGTCTTGCAGCTGTTCAGTCCCAAAGAAACACATAGAGGCTTATGTTTAATTATAAACTGTTTGGTCTGTTATCTAAGGCTTATTATTAACTAGCTCTTACAACATAATAACCCATAATTCTTGTCTGTTTAGCCATGTGGCATGGTACATTTTCTCGCTGAGGTATTCTCATCTTACTTCCTCTGCAACTGGCTGGTGACTAACTCTGCCTTTCCTCTTCCAAGAATTCTCTGAGTCTGTTTACCCTACCTATACTTCCTGCCTGGCTACTGGCCAATCAAAATTTTATTAAACCAATAGGAATGAAAAATCTTTACAGTGTACAAAAACATTATCCCACTGCAGGTTTACATAAAGCAGTACTGTCTGGTAGGTGCAAAAATTGTTAAGAGTACACATGAGTTATAAATTTTAATTTTGCTGAAGAGAGGAAGACTTACCATCTATAAGAAGACAAATTAATACCAGAAATGCTGATAAAACTTCATCTTAAAGTATAATATTTTCTCATAAAACATTTGTAGCTTCAATTCCCACCAGTTTAATACTAAATGACTTGCCATAAGTCAGTATGCATATACAATTAGGTGTTGGGAAAGCAGAAGTCTTTTGTTCTCAAACTTAGCACACATTTGCATAGCAAGTAGTACTTATCCAATCAGACTGCTAGATACTGCCTAAAAAATTAGTCATGTGATACTTTAGTTCTGACTGGGGTGGAGATTTGTTTGCATGTTTTTCTGGTCCATACTTCAATAAACACCCAGTCTAGTTTCTAATACCTTTACCATAAATATCCTCCACATGAATGTGCTTATTCTTCCAACATTATTCACAAACAAGTGGGCGAGAAACACTTAAAATTTTTATGAAAGATTGACACAGATAAAATAAAAAGCATACTACAGTTGCCAGTTGACACCTACTAAACATTTTTAGGGCTGGAGAGCTGAGCCAGCCAATAAAAAGGCTAAGACTCACAACCAAAAATACACATTTTTAAAACAGTGACTTAAACAGCCATTTTACTTAGTATATTTAGTTAGTATAAAAAAAAGGGAAGAAAAATTTTTTTTCCTACACCAGAGATATAAATCTAGCATTTATAAATTATATTTAAGACTATGCAAGCATAATTGCATGCAAAAAATAATAGCTTTCTGGTAAATTGTTATGTGTGTTTTTAAAGTTCAAAAATCAGAAAACAATAAAGTTACAATATAGAGATTCTTTGAAGGTGTCCTATATGACATTAATTTGGGTTTTTAAGTTTTGTATAGGTTTATGTGAAAGGCAAATGGCTGCGTGAACCTTGATTTAACACTGGATAGATTGACTTTTCTTGAAAATATAATCTCACAATATTGGAAAGAATATTTTTCTACCTAGCAATATCAGGAAGTTGTAGAATACAAATACTCTATAATTATTTGCTTTCAAAGCTAGACAAGGAGACAATCAGGTCTAATTAATAGTGTTGCAAGATAGCTTTAATGGTAATGTACAAAGGTCACGAGGGAAAGATCTGACCCCAGCATTATAATTTTATAGATGTTTAACTTCATTTCCTGTGCCCCATGTAGGTAGCTGGCTGAATAAGCTGAAAGAGCAAAATGCCCACCTTTCTGCATTCAGCTGTTGCCTTGACAACTGGTAATTGGTATTAACCTGAGTTTCATTTGTAAAGTGAACTGATTTTCTTTTTAAGCAGGCACTTTTGTTAACAGCACTTAGTTTAAATGTATTACTGTGACCATCTCAGCACAATGGGTTCTGCACATGCAGATGGCTGCAAAATGCATTGTAATTGATTTTTATGATGGTAACTGAATATTCATTCATCACCAAATGTAATGCTCTTAATGTTCTGAGCAAAGGGAATATAAAAGCATTTTCCATTCTTTTAACTTTTCTTGCTTCTTTTTCCTTGATTTTTATCATTGATTTTATACAACACATACACACATTTATATGAACATGGCAACTAATAATTGTCTGTAATTCCAGTCCCAGGGGATATGATTCCATCTTCTGGCCTCCTTAGGCACCAGACATGTATGTGGTGCACGGCATACATGAAGGTAAAACATTCATACACATAAAAACAAGTAAAAACAAAGATTTTTAAAAAAATCAACAGGTTTGATTTTCAATATGGTTTGTAGTTGATGTATCTAACATCAATGTAGATATGGCAACTTTCTTTTATTGAAGGACAGATACACCCTGTAAACTTCTGTTTTTGGAAACAATTAAGGAAGTGATGTATTTATTTTCAGTGCTCATGCTCAGGACTAAATGCAGGGCTTCCTGCATCTAGGAAAGTCCTGCATCTTTGAGCTTTATTCCCAAGCTCCAGATGAGATTACTGGAGAAAAGGACAGTGCCAACCTTGCAGAGAACTTTTATTTTATCATGAGATCAGAAAAACAAAAGAAAACAAAGACACCAATTGAGTCACTGATGCTATACCTCTGACTGGCATGCAGCTGTGAACACTAGTGACAGTGGATGATCCCTGTTCTCTACTGAAGAAAGATTTCACTTTACATTGTCACCTCTAACATGAATGATTACGAATATTACACTTGTGGGTTCAAACAGTTGAAACTGGTTTGAAATCAGGAGCGAAAATCCCCACTGAGCAAACAATTTAACACAAGTGTGAACTAGTGATTTTGTCATAGGAGAAGATAGAACGAGGATACAGAGATGTTTTGGAGTTATAAGTTACGGGGTATTAGTTATGTGGCAAATACAGAGAAACTGTTGGTGGGTCCCTGATTCTGTATGCAACTAGGTGGCTTTTGTTTAACCTGCATAGATTAGTTATTTGGGACTTCGAGATGTCAGTGACTAGTTAAGAATAGCCATTATGGCTCTGGGTGGAGGGAATGGTCTCTCAGGTGGGAATGGCTCCTGCGGTTGTATGGCAGTTGGACACCACCAAGGCCTCAGCTTGTGGCTCTAACCTTGGGCCTCTATGTAACCATTAGTGGCAGTGCAGGACCTGGACTTCAGGTCAGACCCCTAGCAGCGGTAGGACCATGGACTCCGACATGGTTCTTAGCTGCCATTGGGTTTGGATGTCACCACTGTTCTTACTGGCAGTGTGGCCTTGAGACTCTAACTGGGCCCTTGACCATGGGTATCTGTTTGGCCTTCGATGGTAACAGAAGCATTGGATATCAGCACAAACCCTGGCTATAGTAGGGCCATGGCATACAGATTTTCTTAAGAAAATGTAAGAGAATCATTCCAGAAATACATTATAAATGTTATATACCACTATCAAGTAGGATTTGTCATAGAAATTCAAAACTGGCTTAGAAAACAAGCATTAATTAATGTGCTACATTAGCAAACTGGTTAAATGATCATTATTTGACAATACCTGACACATATTTGTGTTAAAAGATAATAAACAAAATATAGAAAGAATATAGAAAGAGAACTTTCTCTCCATCAGAATGCTATATCTAATGATATCTAATATCATATGAGATAAAGAAGAGCCTCTTGTTGTCATTGCTCTGATTCAACATTGAGGTGAAGATTTTTACTACCATAATTTGGGAAGTTAATGGTACTAATGCTATCTAGATGGTAGAGGAGAAATCAGTGTTTTATTCTTAGATGGCATGACAGTAGGTAGAATGATCTAGACAATTTGCAACTTCTAAAACCACTAGGTCTAGCAAGTTCACAGGACATAAAGATTATGTGAAAAATCAATTGTTTTATACATTATGAAGTGAACAGCAATAAAAATGACATGAGCCACTGACATGACGAGCTAAAAGTACAGCAGTAAGTTTAACAAAAATTGCCAGACTTAGACATTAACGGAACCCCTTGACAACAAGAATCCAGTCATTCTCTCTGTGGTGCATGTGCATGTTATGTATGACTGTCATGGCGGAAGGAGGTGTTTGTGGCCAAGTGTTTCAGGGCATCTAAAAGTCCAGCTTCTAGGGGTCCCTCCCAGGGCTCAAGAAAATAATCCACAATAAGCGAAAAGGGGGTTAAAAATCCGAGGGTTAAGAAGTCTTCTCACAACAGTTTCTGTCTATCCATATTTCTTTATTATTCTTCTTTCTCATTTCTATCAGTTCTCCCTGTAACAAGCATTACCAGTCATGTATATCCTTAACACCAGCAATTGCCCAACCCTAGCAGCTTCCAGGGGTCGATTTCTTTTGCCCTTTAAAAATCAGATAAAAGTTCTCTCTCTCCCTCCCCCCTATCTCTCTCTCTCTCTCTCTCTCTCTCTCTCTCTCTCTCTCTCTCTCTCTCACACACACACACACACACACACACACACACACACACAAGTCCAAGGAGTTAAATCATCAGGCCATTCTATAGGGGGAAGGTTAACGTATCACACTACATTTAGGTGAAAGATAAAAGAGCTAAAAGCTTTATTTTCAGTAAAATTATGAATAGTGCACAGATTGTTTAAATCAGCAAGTTGCTTCTTTTCTCCCAGCATGCATAGAGGCTACCAGGTAACCAGGCAACCTATAAAAACAGTCAGGGGAAAGATGTTGACCCCTGATCTGATTAGCAATTTCTACCAGGCCTAGGTCTAGAGTTTAAGAATCAAAGAGGAGACCCCGGCCTCTAAATTATCAGTTCCGGGTATGCTGTTTTCAGTCGTTCTGATTGTGGGCATTGTAGGTCTTTCTCTGGGTTGTAACTCATAATCTCTTCTGCTGTGCTTGAGAATAAAACACAAGCCGTAAATTTTCTGAAGTAAAACCATCAGTAAACTGAACTAAGGAGTTAGGAATCTTTTGAGTGAGGAAAAACCAGGGCATGCTTATTTTTCTAAGAATCTGAGCAACTGTGATTGAACTGCTTTAGGCAAGTAGTGATTCAGAGTCCTTGAATATCTGTAAATATCTTAAATGGGAGGCTGTAACCTGAACCCTAAACAATGAACAAGACACTGATAAATACAATTGTAGGAAGGCAGACCTCTGTATTTACCTAGAAGGGAGGAATAAAAACAGCAGTGGGAAACTGTTTTAACATGTAGCTAGGGGAAAAACAGTTCTGAACTGTGACAATTAATCCCCAAATATGTAACAGAAAGGGAGTTAACTACGATGAAAGTCTACAGCAAAGGATAGCCATTTATTCACAAAGCAATAATCCCCCAAAGTCTTGCCTTATGTTTTAATCTGTATCAGATCCCTTGGTTTTGATAAATCACCCGTGCAAATGATGGCTGAGCAATTGCTGTATAATGCCATGGCTTGTAGCAAAAGTGAAAATCAGAGCATAATCTCGCTAAATAAATAAATAATCCAGCATACTGCTCCTCTTGAGAAAATCACCTAAAATGTAGGCTTCAGTACATTTTCTTTCATTGGTTTTCTTGATTGTTGTCTATATGAGTACCATGAACTCAGTGTGAGAAAAATTCACAAAGAAAACACAAAATCACACTCATTATGCAGAAACTTTCAAAAATGCTTCTGTAATTGGGCATGCTAAGAACAGTCTGAATGTCAGAGGGAGGCAGATCTCTCTGAGTTTGAAGCCAACCTGGTCTTCATAGTAAGTTCCAGGACAGCCAGGACTATGCAAATAGATTGTTCTAAAACCAAAACCCAACCCAAACCAAACCAAAACAAAACAAAAAGCCTTCTGAAATTTCTCTTTGATTAACGGGATTTCTCTGATAAAAATTCTTCATAAGTTGAAACAAAAATGTAGGTAATTGTTAAAGGGATTGATCAACGCTTACAGCTTGCATTGGTACATTGTTCAATTTCATTAGGCCATGTATATTTAACTTTAAATATGATGTTTTTCCTTTTAAAGCTGTAAACAGGGTAACTTTTCACCTTACATTATGCATTTGTTGATGATAAAAATTGTAAGACTGAATGCATACTATTTATATTTTTGTTATTTTTATGTGTTGTATATAATACATAACTTCATTAAATGCACTAGCATGATGGTACTTTAGTATGTATGCATGTATGCATTCATATATGTATGTATTATTTATTTGGGGGTCATGCGTGCCATGGTGTGCTATGGAGTTCATCAGGCTTTGTGGAATGGCAAAAGCTTGTACTAGCTAAGCCATCTCACTGGATGCAGGACAACAGATTTTTATTGTATAAATGTATATTTTGTGTGATCTTCTGATGTCCCTTACTGTCTGCACAGAGCAATTTTATCTCTTTTTAAACATATTTTGTTCTAATGATAATATTAACTCAACTTAGTTACAGTTAATGTACTTTTTTTTATAAAAAGAGTGCTTGTGTCCACAAAGATTCTAAAACTTTGTATTGGTTTCTAGAACCAAGTGAAATTAAGTAGCGTAAATACCTCGCAAATCAAAGTAATATGTTCCTAACTAGTTGTTTTATTCTGGGTATTCTTGTGCTGCGTTTTTGGCGATATATCAAACATTAATTCAACCCTGTGTTTTCATTTTAAATTCGATAATTTGTATACTTGTTTTCTAAGTTTTCGGTTATGTATATATCTATATTTGAACTTTACTAAAGTGTGCGTCTGTGTGTGCTTCTATGTCTGTTCGTCTGTCTGAAGTAAAGATAAGATAAATTAAGAAGAGATCCAACCTTAACATTTAATTTTTTGAGACATGACCTCACTGTAAGTCTCAGCCTAGTTTCAAAGTCAAAATTATTCCAGTTCAGCCTTCTGAGTGCTGGGATTATAGGGAGATGCAAACACACTAGCTGCCTTCTCAAAGAACTTTGAAGTTTTCAATAAACTTCTGTTGTCATAACACTAGGAAGTAGATCTCTATAAATGATTCATCTCAAGTAACTTGAATATTAATCTTGTTTTTATTTATAACAAAAGTCAAATTGTATATAACTGATGTATATAACAATTCCTTGGTGCTTTAAGAGCAATGAAACCCTACTGAAAATTTTGATTTAAATTTTACTTTTATGAATAGCCATTATAATTTTAGTCCAAAGAAAAGTTTTTTGTTTTTACCTTCACAAACCAAAGCCATTTTACTTGCACAAGTAATGTAGGAAAATTCAAAAAATATCCTAGCATTTGATTTAACAACACATGGAACATATAGCTGCTTCTTATGTAAATGTAGGAACAGGCATTGTTTATTTTTGTTCTAGTCTTACACACTAACTCAAGGTTACTCATTAATTTCCAAAAGACAAATAAGAAGATTACATCTGGAATAGTTAAATAAAAGAGATTCTCTAGGGAATCTTCTTTTATTTAATTTTAACACACACACACACTGTAATTTATAGATTTTTCTTAAATAGAACTGTTTCATAGGAATTAACACTGAGCTTCAGAATCTTTTTTTGGTGTGGATTTGATGCAAATGATTTACTATCTAGAAATAAGGTGACAGTAGTTGCTGATTAAATATAAAGTTATTGATATACCTATAATATTTGTTAAAATCTGTTTTCCTTTGTTTGTTTGTTTGTTTTGTGATATCTGGTCTCACTGTGTAGTTGGGCTGGCTTGGAACAGACAATTAGATCAGGCTGGCCTCTGGTTGGGTGATTTGCCAGTCTCTGCTGGGATTAGTAAATTTTAACTGAAAATGGCTCAATATAGATTTTATTTCTATTGAACTTTCATTTAATATGTATTCTGTGTGTGTAAAAGAGAGAGCCAGAAAGAGGGAGGGAGAGAGGGAGAGAGGGAGGGAGGGAGAGAGAGAGAGAGAGAGAGAGAGAGAGAGAGAGAATGGATGAGAGACAGAATGACAAGGAGAGACAGAGACAGACAGAGATAGACAGATCTAGTGGCAGAGAGAGGCTGGGGCGTGGGTTGGGGCATCAGTGTAGAGGTCAGAGGACAACTTGCAGGAGTTGGTTATTTCCTTCCATTATGTGGCATCTGGGAATCTATCTCAGGTTTCATGTTTGGCAGTTGGGACTTTAACGACTGAGCCATCCTGTCAGTCAATAGTAGATGTTAACTGTTACCAAAACAAACACCAAAGAATGTGGAATACTTTCAGATGTTTGTTAATTAATTTGATTTAGACACTCTATATTGTCTATATATTTCAAAGAAAATAACTAGGGCATGTCTATTCTTTCCTTTCTTAGTCTAATTGCATCAAACAAAATCATGTTTCTTTCTTCAAAATCATGATTAATTTAATTCCCTATGAGCAATTAAAAATGCTTTCTTGTATTCTGTTTTATCTGAAGTAATTTCTACCTTGACGAAGTTGGCTTGACTTACAGAGAGACCGAAGTTTCTGGATGCAACTTGCTGTATAGTTTTGTGTGAGAAGTCCTGGCTTCAAAGCATGCTATGTATCTGAAGGGCTTTAGCAGACAGGAGCATGACAAACATGGTGCCATCAGGTTGTGTTTTTCCCTTTGCCTTCTTTCTTGTTAAACCATTAGTTACATCCAGTTGCACGAATAATAAAAGACAGCATTGTTACAACATCCAAGTCAGTTACCAAGGTTTATTTCCTTATTTGGCCACTTTCTTATGTCTGACTCATTCCTAAGACTGACCACCCAGGTCAACCTTTCAAAACATCATGGTACAGCAATCATAAATCCCATTTGGCTCTAATTAACATACACAATCAGAACTTACCAACATATTCTAGCTCATTCTCCTCTTTCCTCTTAAAATTAACACCTGCAAAGCTATTTGCTGATGTTTCTACACAATTCAGATTCAGCTCCCTTGTCTCTGCCTTGCTTAATAGAGGATCTCTTGTGTTTGGTTTGTGCTTGGAAATAGGCATTTGGATGTGGACTGTACCTATTCTAGGGTCCAGAAGGGAGCACCCCACATTTTCAGCTCCCTTCAATAGCCTTGTAGAATTGTATGCATGTAGCCTCAACACAATCATAAGCCAAAGGCTTGTCTGACTGAGTTTGTTCATGTGGGCTACACTGAGCTAAATGAGCTATTACATTTTCAGTTTTGCCTTCTGCCAGAGGAAGGATATTTCTAATTTTCTACTGTGTTTAGCCACCATTGTAACCCCACATGCTACAGGTTTTTCATATAAGTCAGACTGTAGCCTCCTCTATTCACTTGTATTTCAAACATAAAATTTGATAGATGTAGACAATATCCAATATAGTCACAAAAGCTGAAGTTAGAAACTGTAGTGTGTACATATAATCACAGCCCTGGGGAGGTGGACACAGAATGAAATCAGACACTGTCATGTGCCCATGTAATTGTAGCACTGGGGAGAGGACATAGGAGAGTAGGACTTGGTTGTGAGCCAGCTTGCCTGGTTGAAGCATAGAGTTCCAGGTTCTGTGAGAGATCCTATTTTAAAGAGACATCTAGCATTTACCTCTGCGCACATGAACTCACATGTACACTCACACATAAACAAAATTTACCCAAAGGTTCTGACATCCCTTACTTGATCTTTTATAAGTTTCCCAAGAGATCCAAGGACCAGGCTCTTCATCTGAGATAACGCCTTTCCTCCAACTTCAATTTCTTTAAAACAGTTAATATATTTTTTGACCTTAGGATAGAAACGAAAGCCTTTTGATTTTGTAAAACCATTTACAATCTAGTGTTATGCCACTGTTTTAAACTTGTCTGATGGCTATAAACAAACTTCTCCTCTCTTCCTTACCTGTTGGAAGTCAGTCAGTCAGTCCTCATGTCCATGAGATAGGTCCTTACGAACTATATCCACAAGCCACAAGTGAGTCTCTCTCTCTCCCTCTCTCTCATTCTCTCTCTCTTCTACAAAACACTGCTAATTCTTTAAGATTTACTAACACATTTATTCCTTTAAAATGGACTGGACATCAATGAAGAAAAAGATTCAAGGAAATAAGTTCTCTCCTTCCATCATCAAGTCCTGGGATCCAATACAGGTCCATAGCTATCTTGCTGGCCCCAATAAGAAAAGATTTTAAATTTTATACACACACACACACAAACTCACACACACACACACACACATATATATATATATAACAATTTATATACATATTTATTTATAAATTTATATATATTTAACAACTATTTTAGAATTCTACCAAAAATCATTGTACTTTTATTACTGCTATAACCAAATATATGACAAGATACAATTTAAAGGTTTATTCTGGTTTACAGTAAAGGATATCTTTACATTATTGCAAATCATACAAAGAAATCATAGAAGTTGACAGAGAAGGCGTGGAGCCAGGGTGATGGCTGGACACATTGCATCCATACTCAGGAAGCAGAGTGAATGGAAAGCAGTGCCAGGCTCTAAGGCAGGAAGGCCTACCCCTTCCTTTAGGGAAGCTCCACCTCCTAAAGGTTCCATTACTTTCCAAGCAACCTCACTAGCTTAGGTCGACAGGTTTAAACTCAAGAGCTTCTGGGGGAGGTATTTTTCATTAAATGTAAAAGGCATATTAGTGGAATAAAATATTAAATATATCATAAAGCTGACATGATGGAAAGTGATGGAAAAATTTGGTGAATTTTCCTCAATGTATACTGCTACAGTTATATTCTATAATTATCAAAAGCTTCTGTTTCTGAATGATGCAATATTTAATCAGCAATTTCAGCACTTCACCTTATATTTCAAAGTGATTAAGATAATTGAACACATAACATCTGCTGAGGGCTCTATTATAGAAGAATCATTCTGAATTTAAAAAATTGCATGAAGCTTGTATTTCATGAATTAGAATTTAGCATTCTAACAGCATATTTTCATTTTATAATTTACCTTTGTGACATAGGGATGGCTATCTTATTAATTTAAGGTATAAGGCTAGGTTGAATATCTATAACTAAAGCACTGTGCTTTAAGCTTGAATGCTTGCTTTTAGAGTGACTATAAAAGTCCACCATGAAACAACTGTCAAGAATGCGTATGTTTATAATTACCCTAGTTTAACTGTACAGAGAAAGGTTAGCTTCCTATAATATCTATATGCCTGTCAACATGATCCATTCTCACACATTTGTAGTTCACTCATCTGAAAAGACTAGAAAATATCAAGCTGTTTCTTAAATAATTTTAAGCAATTTCGGTGTGGAAAATTATTTCCCATAACTACAAACTTACAGAAAAATTATATGAAGAAGACAAATAAAAAGAATATCCATACAATGTTTGCTTATATCATTTACAGACTTTCTTTCTATTGGGGCCTTTGTTGTAGCATGCTCACTTCAAGTCTCTTTCCTTATCCATTTCTCTCAGATTCTTTAATTTTTCTGTACACATACTGTCACAAGTGCACACACCTGCATTGGGTATCAATTTAATGCATAAAAATTGAGCACAATAGCTACCTTTAGTCACAGATATTTTCTTTTGTATTTATCAAAGGACCAAGATTTTTGTGACTCTTAGTGCAACACTATGGATGATTAAATGTAACACACCTTGCTCTTACCTTATCCTTATCCCATGCTTCGTCTCCCCAGTTGTTCCATTAATGCCATTTATGTCTATTTTTGTTCTCTCCTTAGGATCTAATCAAGAAGCCTGAATTGCTTTCTGCTGCAGTGTTTTTAATTCTCCATTAACTTGAAAAACTTCTTAAGATTCCTTTGCTGTATAACCCTGACATTTTGGTAACATGGACCAATTAATTCATGAATATTTTAACGTATGTTTGTCTGAGAGTAGGTTCGGGTTATACCAAGGTTAGACACATTTTTTTGCAAGAAAAGTATGATGAATTTTCTTTATAGCACATCACACAATCACAGGCTTTAGTTGTTGTTATGGTGATACTTGGCATCTGAATATCAAGCTACCATGTGAGATTATGAACAACACGAAATGAGAACTTCATAAGACAAATAACCACACTTTGTGCAGTGCCGTGTGGGATTTGGGAGCATTTTCTCTGTGCCTCTGACCCAAGTAAGTCACAGGTAAGAAAGAGCTGCAGTAACTCTCATGTACTGAAAAGAACACTCGGGTCAAATAACATCCACACTGACAAGCTGGAGCAGGGCATGACTTTCTGTCTCCATCTTCTCCATCACAACGAGTTTCTGGGTTGTTAGGCTCCCTGTGCCCTCACACTGCACCTGCAGGAAACTTCAGACGATGTCCTTCTTTAAATGAGGGAATAGTGGAAGTGAGATGATCCATACCCACACCGAAACACTGCCCATGGACAGATTGTTCCTTTGCCGGGAGCCATGCGACTTCTTCCAGGGACAAGACGTGAGAATGGAACAAGCAAGTTCTCTTTGTGGCAAGACCCTGACTGACCCATTTTGGCAAGGTCAGTGGATAGTACACTGTATAATTCTGGGCATGACCCCAGGGGCATATGTGCTACCTGCTCTCCTTGCCTTCTTTATATAAATCATATTGCTGGCTGCTTCTCATTTTACTTTCTCAGAGCTATGGATGAAATAGCTATTACAAAAGGAAAATTTCCACCTGATGACTCTCCTTTAGTTCAGCCAGAAGGGATTCTGTTAAAAATATACAGTGGATCTAATTCAGTCTCTAAAGCCTTTGATATTTCAAGTGTGGCCACTATGAATTCAGGCTTCTTCTTCTTCTTCTTCTTCTTCTTCTTCTTCTTCTTCTTCTTCTTCTTCTTCTTCTTCTTCTTCTTCTTCTTCTTCTTCTTCTTCCTCCTCTTCCTCCTCCTCCTCCTCCTCCTCTTCCTCCTCCTCCTCCTCCTCCTCCTCCTCCTTCTCTTCTTCTTCTTCTTCTTTTTCTTCTTCTTCTTCTTCTTCTTCTTCTTCTTCTTCTTCTTCTTCTTCTTCTTCTTCTTCTTCTTCTTCTTCTTCTTCTTCTTCTTCTTCTTCTTCTTCTTCTTCTTCAAATGTGTAGACCATCCTGGCCTCAAAGTCATGATCCTCCTTCCTCTGCCTCCTTCAGTAAATCCTACTGGCGTGTGCCACCACAACCAGTGAATTCAGTCTTCTTAAGAACAAGATTTTGCTTTCCTATGCACCCTGTGACTAGGCTGAAATTAGTAGTTTCATGATAGTAGTTCTCATTTCGTGTTGTTCATAATCTCACATGGTAGCTTGATATTCAGATGCCAAGTATCACCATAACAACAACTAAAGCCTGTGATTGTGTGATGTGCTATAAAGAAAATTCATCATACATTTCTTGCAAAAAAATGTGTCTAACCTTGGTATAACCCGAACCTACTCTCAGACAAACATACGCTAAAATATTCATGAATTAATTGGTCCATGTTACCAAAATGTCAAGGTTATACAGCAAAGGAATCTTAAGAAGTTTTTCAAGTTAATGGAGAATTAAATTAGTAGTTCATGATATTATATATTTATATAACTGTTCTGGAGAGAATGTTTTTAACCACAAGAGTCTAGGTGAAATGCTAATAAATAGATGTTATCAGGAGTTAATAGGAACAGTCTAGAAGTAGAGAATGAAGCAGAATCATTGTCATTTCTAAGAGTTGTGACAATACTGAAGGAAGTTAAGAGGAAGGCGATATGAGAACAGGGGACAAACTATTAAGAGTAAGCATTTAAGCTATGTTGCTTACAAGATGATAGGGGAAAGCCTGATATATCCCCATAGGAGATAGACTAGTACTGACTGTAGAATGTATTGATCCAGCTTTGACTGGTGAGTCGCCTGTGAGGACTGAGACCCTGCCAGTAGTAAACATTAACCATTAGAAACAAAACTCCTTTTCTTTGCATGTCTCTGTAACTGCAAATGCTACCAACTGGGCATACCATTCTATCTATAGGTGTGACCAGTTAGAAAAGCTTCCTTTGTTACTTGTAACACTACTTATGCTTCTTCCATTAGAGTTATGAATCAAGTAGTTAATGGTTACTGGTGGGAAACATGGAGGATGTAAGTGAAATGAGGCAAAATCAAACTGACAGTGACTGTAACCATTATTAGATAAACAAGGAAACAAATTTGATTTTAAAACTATTCAGGCAAAACTATTAAAACTGTATATACAAAAACAGTCCAGGTTATCTGTGGGCACTTGTTTAAAATAGGTGGTGATAGTTTCTTTGCTGCGCTGACTTTACACATCCATCTCAGGTCATCGTACCCATTTGGAATTAGAATTCCAGCAATTCTGGTCCTAGAGTCCTGACGTTCACATGAAAATATCTGTTATTCCAGTCTGACATTCCCAAAATTACATGTGAAATACTGTAACCTTGAACCACATGCAAAGAGGAACTTTACAAAGATAGTTAATTCCAACTTAGCTGAAATGATATGTGCATCAGTTCAGTGTGTGTATACATATGTGTGTGTGCATGTGTGTGATGTCAATTGTATCTATACATATACAGATTCCAACTGTGTTAGGATTATATGAGTGGATAAATAAATTTAGGAGACTTGAGGCATTCACAGCAGTAATCACACTTTCCAGATTGTTCAGGTCAATTTTGGAAGTGCATAGATTTATCACAGATAGGCTGTGTACATGTTCATAAATCTAGTCATACACTTTAGATTTTCTTCATCAAATTATGTCAATATTGATCCATTTAATATTTACCCAAATAAATTAAACAGAATGAAGAGAATAGCCTTAGGCAATAACGTGTGTCTGTAAAAATCTGAATTGTATTATAAAAATATTTGGCCAGATAAATTTGATTATTTTGTTAGTCAAATCTCTTGCCCTATGGAATGCCCAGACAGGCAGTCCAGTGCTTTTCTAGGCATATCTGTGAAGATACTCTGGGTAAGAGCAACATTTGAATTGAGATATTGAGAAATATCAACACTTCCCCTTACTATGAGTGCGTTCTCTAACCAACTGTAATTTTGAACAAAGATTATCTTCCCCTCCTTTTGTAAATGGTGTATATTTCAGGATAAATAGTACATGGCTATTCATACAAACATGTGATGTACGTTGACCATATTCCCTGCCTCGTTCCCATAACTCCTCAATCTCCCAACAACCCTCCCATTAGTTTGCCTTCTCCCTAGGTAGTTTTGTTTCTGTTTTCATGGCATACATACATGTATGGTTTTATGTGTCTATATAAAGTGTAGGGTCCAAAACAAAGGGAAACATGATATATGTCTCTCTGAGTCTTACTTTACTTAACAAGTTATTCTCCAGTTATATCTACTTTTCTTATAGATAATATAATTTTACTTATCTTGTTAGCTGATTGTGTACATAAAACAGAATTTCTTTGTCTACTCCTCTGTTGACAGACATGTATGTTAATTTTGTTATTTCGTTATTGTGACTAATGCTGAAGTTAACATTGCTATACCAGGACCTCTGTGATATATTGACTTCAAGTCCTTAAGTTAATAACTGAAGTGGAGTGTTTGGGTCACATGATAGGTCTATGTTTATTTCTGGGAGGAAGCTCTATTTTACTTTCTATAGTGACTGGTCTTATTTTCATTTCAATCTGCTGTGTATAAAATTGAGGAAGGAGGAACACTTGATGTGAGACAGTCTAACACTGGTTTTATCTGGTTTCAGACTCACATAACGTGCACTGCTTTGGTGTCCTAGAACTTGTTGGCTTCCAGACTGGAGTTTATGCTGTCAGATTTCCTGAAGTTAAGGTCTTAAGACTCACACTGAGGCTGCATGCTGTCTATTTGGAACATAATGCCCTACTGGCTGTTTCTTGGGGAACCCTCAGCAATATGGTGGTTACAGTAGTACAGATGGAAATACTACAGGAAAAGGTTTAAAAACTATACCATTTTTTTTGTAAATTTCTCCATCTATTAAAGTTAGGATGTCTTTCTTTAAGTTGATTTGGAAGCAAAGTGGTCAACATATTTGCCCTTAGGTTTATGTTCAAACTGTCTTCAAACCTAAATGAGCTTACTCTTTTTGCTAAGTTGAATGTAATTATTTTGAGATAAAATGATTTTAAAATAATTTTCAATGTATTTTTTATTGAATCTTTATAATTTCACATCATGCATACTCATCCCAAAAAATAATGAAAACAGCACCAACAAGATCCCACACAGTAACAGCAACAGTAGCAACAACAAACCCACTTCACTCCTCCATCTTTAGTCCTACCCCTCCATCATATATTCATTTGGCACAGTGACCCTCGGAGCTGTGGTGTACCCAGAAGTATATCCTTTTGTTGAAACAGCTTTACTTGAAGATGTTTGTTGCAGTGAATGGTTGATCTGGTTCAACACTTTGGTTTTTGGTACATTCTCAATACTGAAGCCTCACCGAAATTTCTCTTGAATATCCTTCTTTTTCCCCAAGTTATATAGATTCTGTGGCCATGGTTCGTCAGGAAGAGTTCATAGCCCTTTCATGTTTTCTAGAAGTCATAGATGGTAAAGATGTTGGTGTTGGCCACCTCAAAACCTTGGAAGTGGATATGGTAGTAACTGAGTTGGTAGCTCCAGGCCTCCACTAGGACCACCCACTCAAGCAAGAGGCTGGGCCAGATTTCTTTCGAGAATGCTGAGGGGTATGTTCAGCTCTCCCTACATGAAGGTCCAGCACTCCAGGGATGGGAGCAGCTCTCCCGCTGAAGTGGCTAGTTAGGAGTGAGACCAGCTCTCCCATTGCCCCAAGTAGTAACGTGGGTCATGAACATCAATACAGACTCTGTAGTAGGACCATGGACCCAGCCAGATTCACACCCCAGGTGTTATAGGGCCCTGGGTGTCAGTGCAGGCTACTCAGATAGGTATGGTCCCTGCAAGAGTGCTTGGACACCACTGTGACCCAGGTCACGGCCCAGAATGACCCTTGGCTGAAGCTCCTGTCCCGACATGGCTATGGCTCTGGGTGGCAGTGCAGGACCGCAGGATGCCAGATGAGCCTGTGCTGTCTTTTTATTAGTATGATTTAAAAAGGCAAGTTTACAGCAATGTGCTCAGTAAACTTCCTCTGCCGCATTTTATTATTTTAATGAAAATTGATAATTAATTTCATCTAGTAACACACACATGTTACTTTCATATGTTAAAGGAAATATTGATAACTATCAACTATTTGAGATCCCAACTACCACCATTATGAGTTCTAAAGTTAGCTTATCATCTCCAAATTTACTTAAAATGAAATGGTAACTGATTGAAGATTTGGACACATACAAGTATCATTTGATGTAGTTAGAGAAAACTTTAAATTCTCTACTGAAGGAAGCAAGTTTGTATTTCTTTTTAGTAAAAGATGCTTCTTTATCCTTGGTCTTCCACTCTGATTCTGAAACATGGAATCCTCTGATCTCCACATGGGTGGCCTTACACATCAGTGAACCTGCCAGTCAGCTACATTTCCGGTTCTCACTTCGCCTCTAGATTACTGTTCCTGAGCCCTCCTGAAACCCATCTAAATCACCCGCATCCACATGCAGGTCTTGCCTAATTGTTCAAACTTTCCAAGGAAAGTTGATTTTATCATTCTTTTTAAATTTTTTAAAATGTAACTGACAACCATTTAAGCTACTATTTTTAAGATGGCTTTTGTTTAGTTAAGCACTTTTTTTCATAGTTAGTGTTAATCACAAACTGTGTACCTCTAACTGAGGATTTTTACTTTGGAAGCTAAGAACTTATGCCCACCTACTGTATGTATTGATGGATCACTAAGACAAGGATGAAGTAAAGAGACATTTGTTTGGAAAAGAATTACAGATATTTTCCTTTCTCTCTTTACTCTGAATGCTGTAACTCACATTTAAGTTTCTTTTCTTAATATTACCACAGATTGTGTGCTTGAGCTCACATTTTAGCTGTTAAGAAAGCAGCTTTTCTTTCCTAACTTCATGCAAAACTGACAAATGAAATTACTGCCAGAATGTGAATCCTTATGCAGACATACAAGTGAAGGGAAAATATTTCAACAATTGTCATAAATGTTTGCTAATGAAGACAACCTTCAAAATTTGAACAGTTTCAAAGTCTTCTCATTTAAAACATACATATTCAGCTAAAGAAAAACAGTACTGTTCATATTCCAACAGTCTCTTTTCCTTCAATAGATTATGCGTGGCAAGCTAACTCCGTTGCCAGCACTGCAGATATGTTCTTTCTGAGGAGCCTCCTAAGCCTTCTGTTGAATATAAACCTGCTTACCAACAAAGCTTCAACCTCAAAAGTTCTCCTCCTGGGAGACAGAAGCTGTTATTGACAAAATTAGAATTGTCATGTCTAATGTAATTTTTTTCTTCCCAGGTACCTTTGTGTTATTGGCATTTTCTTCCTTCCTACTTATGAATATTTCTGGCGAGGAAATCACGGATGTTTACAAGTAGGTAAAAATATAGGAAGCTTCTGTTTTTAACTCTGAAAAGACCTGAATAATAGGAGTTCTGAAGTTGCACCAGATTTCTCATCTCTGAATCAGATGGCCTCTGCAGTTGCAACAGGTTTCTCATCTCTGAAAAAGATGGGTTCTGAAGTTGCACCAGATTTATCATCTGAGTGCCTTTATTATATTATTCCTTTGTAAATTTCTTATGTGTTTTGATCATATTTGCTCCCTTCCTCCAACTCCTCCCAGATCTACCCTCACTTTCTAACCCATGCAATTCTCAATTTCTTACCCACACAAAATACTGTGCTTGAAATACTGCTGTCTCCTCTTCTTCCTGGTTCTTCCTCCTCTTCTTTCACCCATAAAGTCCAATTTATGCTATTCAGCTACTCTTGTGTGTGTGGCCTGTCCACTGGCTATGGTTGACCTATCTGGGCTGACACCATTAGAGAAACCTGACTCGCCCTTTCCCAGACACTATCAAATACCACTATCGCCTCATCCAGTTGTGGAATTTACTGCTACCTCCATGCTGGGATTTAGTCTGGATTGAGGATTATGCAGATCTTGAGCATGCTCTTGCAATTGCTGGGAGTTAATATGCATAACTGCCCTGCTGAATCTGGAAGACACTTTTTTTTTTTTTGTTTTTTTGTTTTTTTCGAGACAGGGTTTTTCTGTGGCTTTGGAGCCTGTCCTGGAACTAGCTCTTGTAGACCAGGCTGGTCTTGAACTCACAGAGATCCGCCTGTCTCTGCCTCCCGAGTGCTGGGATTAAAGGCGTGCGCCACCACCGCCTGGCCTCTGGATTTTAAAATTTTTCTACACTTTTCTCTGAAGACTCCTAAACCCTGAGAGATAGTGGAGGATATGGTATGGATTTCCCATTTCAGACTCAATATCTCACAGCCACTTATGCACTGCATGCTGTCGTTAGGAATCTCAACACTCAGTTCTTTCTAAAAGAAGAAGTTTCTCTGAAGAGGGTTGGAAGAAGGCCTGATTTATGGGTATAATCACAAGATATCAGTCATTATTTTAATGCCATGTCCATTTGACAGAATAAAGGTAGCAAATTCTCTTCTAGAGCCCATGACCCATCTAGCCACGGGTTCTTGGCCACATTAACAGTATCATTTATGCGTTTTACCTTATGGAATAGGTTATAAGAGACAATTGGAAGGTGGTTGGTACCCAAAAAAAATTAATGCCATTATTGCACTGGTGGGCTTATCTTGTCAGACCAGTCATTATTTTAGCTTACAGGGTTCACTGGTGGGTGACATTACTTTTTTATTCCAGCACTGGGCATAAAACTTTCCAGCATTACGAAGGTGAGCCAATGTGAATAAAACTTCCAGATGAGTACCAGCTTTATTTATTCATGTTTTATGATTTTTAAAGTTTTGGAGGGCAACCAAAAGAAGAGCATCGGCAATACCTTGTCATGTTTTATATACTATAAGCTATCAAACAATAAAATAAATGAACAGAAATGGTTTATCTCCTTTTGAGCTTTATTCAAAACATCAGGATTCCTCTTTTAAATAAAAATTCAGTGGGAAAGCATGGCTAATGCAAGACAGTAAAATTAGCCAGAAACAGTCAACAATATCAGAGCACCTAAACAGGACCAGAAACTACTCAGGTTAAATTATAGGAACAAGTAAAAAATTACTTTAAAAATATGTTGATTAGCTACTTGTGGGCAACATTACTCATTTAGCATATGTACAACAACTGTTTTAATTTTTAAATTTTTATTTTATTATTATTGTATGTATATTTATGATGATGTAAGTGGCATGCAGTTGTCATTGTGTGTGTGTGTTTGTGTGTAAATCTATGTCAATTCATGGAATTGGTTCTATCTTTTAGCCTTTATGTGATTTCTTATTATTGAACTCCAATTGTCAGGCTTGTGGCAAGCATCACTATGCACTGAGCTATTCCATGGGCCCACAAATGCCATTCTGAAAGAAGTAGGATCATAACAAAAAATATTTGAAGACACACGCCATGAGATGAAACCCACCCAAGACACTGATAAGGTGGCCAAGAACCTGAGACAGATAGGCCAGGCACCAGGGAGAAAAACCTAATGCTATTGCTGTGCTAAAGGAACATAGCAATAAGATGACTTTTAATGGCGTTATGATATATTCATAGATATCATACTCAGATGTCATCAGAGAAGGTTCCTTCTGCAGTATATGGAAACAACTACAGAGACCCACAACTGAGTAATGGGGAGAGAGTGAGAGGCCTTGGAATACTCAGCCCCATGGGATGTCTCCATCAAATCCCCAGTCTCAGGTCTAAGGGAACTCTGTAGGGGCAGATAGAGTATAAGAGCCAGAGTGGATGGAGGACATCAAGGAAACAAGGCTGTGTAAGCACAACTGCACCAATGTATATAAGAACCCACAGAGGCTATGGATTTGTGCCAGGTGCAGTTCCAGCACAGAATGGAGACGTGGACATAAGGCCTCATCTTTAGGTCAGAGACCATCTATAGTTGGCAACCATTCAAAAATTAGTATTTTCTAAGGAATTCTCACTGGGTGTAAAAACCACTCTGAAAGGCAGGTCCCATGTCAACACTAGGTGGTAAAAAAAAAAAAAAAAAAAAAAAAAAAAAAGAACTCAATGGTATCTTTGTAGATACTTAGTCTCATAATCTCACAATGTTTTTTTCGCTGCTTTACAAGTCTGTTGTATATATATTACAAATTGCAGTTTTGTGATTTCATAAAATTCTTGAATGTACAAACTTGCCTGTCTCTGTGTCTATACTTTTTGAACTTTTTCTTTGGCTCTTTTTCTCTCGTTGATTGTTTTGTCCTATTCCAATTTGTTTGTTTGGTTTTATCTTATTTTATTATAATTCTTTAGATACCTAATTGCTTTCCCAACAGAGGCAGTAAGGGGTGGATTCAGTTGGGAGGGAAGGTAGGAAAGGTCAAGAAGGTGTTGGGAGAGGAGAAATCATTCTCAAAATGTGATGTATTAAAACAAATCTATTTTCAACAAAAGAAAAAATCTCAAAAATAAAAAACTGCACATATAAACATAACAAAAGTAAATACAAACTATCATGATTCCTGAGACAAACTGTGTTTGTAGAGGAATTTTCAGTTTTAGTGAAGAGGAGAAAACTTCTAAATTTGACCTTGATCATGAAGTACTAGAGGTAACAGGAAGTTCCTGTTCTTATTCTTTCTATTGCTATGATAAGATTAAGTTTTCTTGCGTCAAGAAGATGCCCTGTCATTCTGAAAGTATTATTTTCACCAATCAAGAATAAGACAATTTCAACATTTTAAAGCCCCAAATTTGAAGCATACTTTAGGGTTTTTTTTTGTTTGTTTGTTTTTTGTTTTTGTTTTTGTTTTTTTTCCGAGACAGGGTTTCTCTGTGGTTTTGGAGCCTGTCCTGGAACTAGCTCTTGTAGACCAGGCTGGTCTTGAACTCACAGAGATCCACCTGCCTCTGCCTCCCGAGTGCTGGGATTAAAGGCGTGCGCCACCACTGCCCGGCAAAGCAAACTTTAAATATTGGCCAGGTGGACAGGCTCTCACCAGGTTCATGCTGAGGTTCCTGGAAAAATGGCTCAGAATCACAGTCTGT
Source organism: Chionomys nivalis (assembly GCF_950005125.1). NCBI lineage: Eukaryota > Metazoa > Chordata > Mammalia > Rodentia > Cricetidae > Chionomys > Chionomys nivalis. The sequence continues at coordinate 18,051,173 of NC_080105.1, read as the reverse complement.
AGCAGATAAAACCACAATTCATTGCATTTCTCATCAGATCCAATCAGGGACAAGCATACATCCTGACATAGCTTCATCTTGTGAACCTCCTACACATATGCTATCAAGTACATTGATGAAGATGGGTTAAAAAAAGAACTTGTTTCAGGGAGAGAAAAGATATGGCTTGTTATCTCCCACAAACAATGCCCTCAAACATTTTAAGAATTATCTGTCTTTGGGCAAGTGGCTTGCATTTCAGAGGCATTTTTGTTTCATGGACACCTTAGGCAAAGTAGTTAAAACTTAAAATAAAACTTTGGTTCACACTAAAGCATAGACCAAACTATTATCAGATAACAAACCTTCTATTGTTCTGATTCTTGCAGCCCCCAGAACCATGAAAATGTTTATTTTCCTTATAAATAATCTAATCCTTAGCATCTTGTTATACCAATACAATGTAGTAGGAGATTGCTCATTCATTCCCAGCCACCCAGACCCCGTAAGAACACATAAACTGTATTAATTTACAACACTGCTTGGCCTATTAACTCAGGCTTCTTCTTATCTAACTCTTTTTTTTTTTTTACTTATTTATTTATTTTTATTCTTTTTTAATTAAAATTTCCACCTGCTCCCCATTTCCCATTTCCCTCCCCTCCTCCCAAATATTGACTCTTACATCTTAAATTAACCTATTTCTATTAATTTGTGTATTGTCACGAGGCTGTGGATTACCAGGTAAGGTTCTGTTTTGGTGCCTTTCTCCTTCCACAGCTACATGACATCTTTCTGACTCTGCCTATTCTTTCTAATAATCTCTTCCAGCCTGTCTATATTCTGCCCTGTTATAGGTCAAAGCAGCTTTATTCATTAGCCAATAAAAGCAACACATATACAGAAGGCCATCCCATATCTCCCCTTTTCTGTATAAATAAAAAGGTTTAACTTTAATATAGTAAAATTACATATAACAAAACAGACTCAAACAAGAATTATAGTTACAATAGTCTACTTTGATTTGGCAAAATTAAAGAAAATTGTCTTTTTTATCTTTGCAAGTCTAAGTTTCATATCTAATTTATCTTTATCATAACTAAGGAAAACTATAACTAATCTGTCTTCAACACTTCAAGACCACAGAAACATATACTATTACCTAAGTAAACAGGAAGTACATTGTAAACAACTTCCAAAACTTTAGAAATGACAGAGATGTCTTGTTACCTGGACAGTCAAGTTCTTCTGCAATATTGGGGCACCCATCTTCAGCCTACAGGCCCATAGTATCTGGCAGGTTTTTCCATGAAGCAGGAAAATTGAAAGGCTCTTTTGCTTATCTCGGTAGTTAGTCAATCATTTTCTTCTGTGTCCTGCAGAATGTCTGACAATTTCTTCTGTGAAGCAGGAATCCTGAAGGACCATCCTGTATTTTGGAATATTCAACAGTCACTTTTCTATGGGTCCTGCATGCCCAGTTCACACAACATGCCACCAGGAAGTTCAAGCAAAAGCAGTTTCTTGCCCAAATGGCTAACCAGCTCCAAAGGAGCCTCTTTGATGACCATCATCCTCTTGAAGTAAATTGGTGTTTCAAGGAGCAGATGTGTCTCATTTTCAGGAAAAGTCTAGTTCTTAAAACATTTTAGATGCCATATTTGAAGAAAGATTATCTATTTGAAATAAATCTCTGTACATCTAGAAAATCTAGCTAACATGACTACAAGTCTGACGATTATAAATGAGTATTTATTAATATGTAATTTTAATTATACATTACATTTTAAAAAGAGCTATATAAACATAATACTTTAAACAAGAGTAGAAATATATATACACAGTGTAATATATCGACCTTAAATTTGTATCAGTAGACCAAGCTCCATATCAATGCAAAGTATTTATCTCTATATCATACCCTCCTTATTTTTTTAGACATTGACTGTGATTACTAACCACTATACTCAGCCCCCTTTAAATGAAAATTAACATTTGTAAATAATAGTTTTGAAAATTTGGGCAAAATTTTCTTAAAACTGCTTCCTGCACTTTTTTGGGGTGAAATATTTTTGGGGTTCACAGAGACCTTTCAGGGGGTTCTTACTCCATCACACCACATTAGTCTGAAAGGAAACCACATGTTTCCATCTTTCCTCTGCAGAACAAAAGCAGATTCTGTTTTTCAAAGCAACATATCCTTAGAACAAAATTTTGAAGGCAAGATACCTTTATGTTGGATTAGCTTACCAGACCCCAGAATCAAATAGCATTCTGCAGTCAAAAAATTCAAAGACAACACAATAATATACATAATCCAGACTCTCTGTATATATTCCATTTTTATGTTGCTTATTTTTCTTTACCCCTTTGATCTATGATTTTCTGTACTCTTTTAAATTACTTTTACAGTCTCTTTAAGGACTTTTTATTTTTTAAACTATTTATTTTATAACTGTCTATACTATTTTTCTTCTCTCTCCCAAGACTATATACATTTAAAAAACACATTGTAATCCATTCTGAGGTTTAGTTCTGTATGAATCTGTTTTTTTTTATTCTATATCTGTAATTATTTTCTGATTTGGAGCACCTTTTAAAATGCTGAATTGGCTAGGACTAAGGCGGCTTTGTCTTTTGGCCCTGCCCAGTCCAACATGGAGGAGGTACATTCATTGCCAGCTCTGCGAGCCATGCTCACCACCCCAGCTCCAGGGATGCAGCAGGTCTATGTTGCCATTAAACAACTTGTAGCACTCTGATGACAAACCCCATTTCAGTTTTCTCTAGGTGGACCTCCCGAAAGAGCCAGAGCTGTTTGTACTGCCTGTATGAACCAAGAAGACTTCTTAAAGGAGCCATGCCTCTGCTTGCAGCCAGCAAACAGAGCCAATCTGAAAATAATGTAGCTACCAAGAAGTTGTGTTTGACTCCCATTTTTGTGGGTCAAGATGCCCCCCTCTCTCTTTCTCTCTCTTAGGTCTAATGTGGGTCCATGCCTGATGGTCAGTGCCATTTTGTAGTAGGAGACTGCTTGTTCATTCCTGGCTGCCCAGAACCTGTATAATCACACGGAAACTATGTTAATTACAACATTCCTTAGCCTGTTAGCTAATGCTTCTTATTAACTAACTCAGCATCTTAAATTAATTCATTTCTATTAATCTGGGTATTGCCATAAGGCCGTGGCTTACCAGGTAAGGTTCTGTTCTGGCATCTTTCTTCTTTGGCATCTACAAGGCATCTCTCTGACTCTGTCTACTCTCTCTCTAGGTCTCTTTCAGTCTGACTATAGTCTTCCCTGCTATAAGCCAAACCAACTTTTTCCATTGGTCAATTAAAGCAACACATATTCAGAAGGACATGGCACATCAATACAAAAAGTCTAAAACATCATCTTTAAAAAAAACAAAAACAAAACACAACAGACATTCATTTGTTACTCCAACTTTATTTAGGCCTTTGCTTAAAGGTTATCTTGACACAGGATAGGTAAGTTGAAGTGGTTTTTTGAGGAGGAGTCGCAGAGTGTCTTTTGGTGTCTTTGTAGAAGCAGTTGGAGCCATGATGTGGACATCAGACAGCTGGAACCACAATAGAGGTGCAGTGGTGAGAGAGTCACAGGAAGTGAATGGAACATGGCCAGGTGAGGGAGTGGAAACACAATAAAGGACAGTTTCATTTGCTACATACAATTCCATAATTCATAGTCTAGGGACAACAGACATTTGGGGGGATAATAAGAAGAGCAAGTTAGGTAACATGCACTTGCTATTCACAGGATTAGTTTCACTTATGGGTGTGGAATTGATTGACAGGAATATTCAAGGAAGGAAATTGATGGTATCCTTTACATTATAATCAGGTAATGACTCTTCAAACAACAATACAAAAAGACATTTTAAGTTAGCACCTGAAAATCCATGCCCAATCTTCACTAACAATTAATTATAGCAGAGTTCAGATAAAGGGCAAAAGAAATGAATACCTGAGGAGATAGAAAAACTAAGGATGGGGTGTTTCAGAAGTGAGTAGAGTCTAGACTCTTCATGCTTTCCATCCCAATTTTGCAAAGTACAGGCAAAATGATAAGGAGATAGGGAGAATTCATTGCTGCTTTGTGACAACATATTTCATAATCGCAGCCTATTTGATGGCCTTTTATGCTATGCATGATCACACTTGCATAGATGAACGCTTTCAGCTTAATAGAGACTGGGGTAAAGATGTGACAGTGGCAAATAAGATGGCTGTTGAATGAGAAAGCAGCCTTTTTACTTTTCTTTGCAACTGCATAAAAAGTGAAAACTTCCCACCAGAGGGGTTTGATTCTGAAGATAGTGTTGATTACGTGCCTCTTATAAATGTAATTCTGAATAGAGGAGACAGTTTTCATTCCTTTCTGACACATCTGTTTTTCAAAAAAAATATTCCTCAATAGTAAGAAGACGGGGGAGGCAGTTTGACTATGCAGCTGCAGAACCAGAATATAACATCAAGGAACCTATGAACAGAATTCTTCATGAGCAACTTACATCTTCAAAAAAACCACACACAAAGCAACTCTGTAGCTGCAAGGCTTTCAGTAAGGGCTTTTGGTAAGTTGTTGAATGCAGTAACCATCAATATGGACTTCTCTAATCTCCTTAAGTTGCTATGATCTAACTAATAGATGCCAGTGTACCCCCATCTCCAAGCTCATGAAGTGGCCACACTTTTCAAGAGTTGGTCTGTGTTGCTGAGTATGGCAATGGTACAAGGTAGCTTCACTTCTATGAGATGTGAGGCTCAAGAAGTGTATTTAACTTCTCTAAACTGACATAGAGCTGGGGTGGTACAAACCTGTAACCTGGCTCTTGAGGCATGGAGGCAGAAGGAACTCAGGCTAGCCATTGTGCACAGCAAGGGTATGTATTAAAACCAGATTAATTTGAGAAAGATGAAATGATGTAAACCCCTTTAAATCCTCTTTCTTTCTTCTCTCTTTCTGGAGCAGTTCTCCTTTCTTGTCTACTGATTCTTGCACCCTCCTTGGCTCTTTCTACATATTACTCCTTGATCATTTTCTTCAACAAATAATATGCATGTCTTACCTTACCATCTTTTTAGAAGAAATGGACTGATGTATTAAATAGCAGTGATTAAAGAAGATAGACAACATGATGAAGCTCTGGGACTGAATCACTCATGGCTTTTCTAGAAAAAATAGCCAGTACCCAAAAGGAATAAGGGAGGATGGAAATCCTCAGCACCTACTGTTTGTTGAAGATCCTATGAGAGCCATTGAGGAAAAAATAGCACTGGAAAAGAATGTCCCCACAGGTTGAAATTGAAATCTAGGGAGAAACAAATCCCAAAAGTAGCACGAAAGTGTTTCCTTTCTGCATATATTGTATTGATGATTGCATAAGAGTAGAAAGCAATAACTACTATGTATGAGCATGAGAAGCATAGTCTGGCTACATAAAGATGTTGATGCTTTCCAGTGTTGTTACAGGTGCAATAGAGCAACTAAGATATGATTGGAAAAATTAGAAAACAGTAAGACTGAAAGGCTATATCCAAGGCATTGCTATTTAATAAACTATGAATCTGAGACCAAGATTATGGATTGGAACAATCGATGTTGATACCCGTGAGGATATTTGTTGGTATACTGGAGACCATATCATCAAAGATTAGAAGGAACCTACCTTACCAGTGATGTTTGGAGGGTTTCAAGGAGCAGAATCATACTGAGATACTATCTCTCTCTCTCTCTCTCTCACACACACACACACACACACACACACACACACTTGTCTCTTATGAGGTCCTTTCCTTGGTTTTATAGGCAAGACATTCTGCACAAAGTCTAAAGAGTACTCAACATGGTTGTTGGTGAGTGTGGATTGAAATCTAGCATAGAAAATCTTTCAACAGGTCCAGAGCTTGGTGTAAGGAATTCTACTTGTGCCAGAAGAAAAGAAATGCAGCCTGTAGCTCAGGAGAAGCCTCCCTGCAAGAGGAAAGCCAAAGAAGCCCTAACTGAAAGAGTGGAGAGTAGAAGAAGTCCTGAATGAATGTGTGTTGTAGACATGGAAATAGCTACGTCAAGTACCCAATGCCTCAGACTAATGGGAGTGGCAAAGCTTTTCCTCAGGGACAAGGCTCAGAGGGATGGCTATGTCTTCCTTTGGTTTTAGAGCAAATGTTGGTACTGGGCAGTGAAACTTTAAATCCCAGTTTCCTCTTCCCGATGACTGTAACCTGAGACTGCTCTTTCTAGTGATTTCCTACCAAGTCTAGCCAACCCTTATCTTTGCACTACATAATAAAAGTGATGAGATTCTTGGTTGTTGCATAATTGATATCACTCAATGAGAGTGTGCTTTGCCCACCTGGATCCAGATTTTCTGTATGTGTATCTGTTCTTTATTCATTCCATAGTCACCAGAGTAAGGTCAAGTTCAAAACCATGCAGAATTCTGCATTAATTGGAGAATCAATGCATAAGCTTGCAGTATTCTGAAGCAGAGCCATAATCTCTCTCCCTCACTCCCTCCTACACACTCTCTATCTCTCATGAATGTCTGTGATTATATATAATACATATATATGCATGTATATATATGCATAAAATGAGGGTATGTAACGTACATGTACATGTTTTTAGGTGCCTGTGCATGTCTTCACATGTATGTGGAGGCTGGAGGTTGATGTTAGGTATCTTCTTCAGTAGCCCTACACTTTATTTTCTGACACAGAGTCTCTCTGAGAACCTGGGAATCATCAGTTTGTCTATACTGCCTGGTTCATGAGCTCCAGGTTGCTGTCTGTTTCCAACTCCTCATTCTGGCATGAGAAACTTGCTCTACCATGTCTAGGTTTTATGTAGGTGCTGAGAACCTGACAAGCACCTTACCAGCTGGGCCATCTCATTGGCCATTATGATAGTTTTAGTAGAGGGTTATAAACATTGAATAATCCTGATAGAAAATATTTCCTTCTGGACTTGCTCACTACTGAGTTCTGTCTGATCTACCAACTTCAAAGTATGTAACTAATAATCCAAAGATTAAGCTGAGTAGGAACAGTGGGCATGAGAAAACTTCTTGAACAGGTAGTCATGCCTTCATGTCATCTCTCAGAATCATAGTTCTGTAGTCTACACAGTAAGCATATATAAATTCACTGAAACCAACTAAAAGTGAGGAAAAAAAATATGGAGCTAAGTTTGCCCATGAACTAGGTTAATTCATGTGTATACGTTGAAAATGACTAGTGTAATATCCATTTTCAGGATTGTTTTTAACACACAGTAAATATGAAGAATCTTCCCATGTTGAAGATGCAAGTCATGCACCTACTACATAGATATCCTTAGATATGTTCTACAGTAACAATATCCTTCCACAGTAAAAAGGTTTTTGTATAGTAATAATGATGGAATGACTCATTAGTGCATTGGTTCTCAACCTTCCTAATGCTGTGACCCTTTAATACAGATCTTCATGTGGTGACACCTAACCATAAAATTATTTTCATTGCTGATTCACAACTGCAATTTTGCTATTGTTATGAATTATAATGTAAACATCTGTGTTTCCCAATGGTCTTAAGTGACCCCTGTGAAAGAATATTTGGACCCCTAATGTATTTTGACCACAATTTTAGAATGGCTGCCTCAGTGACTTGAAATACAAACACCTGAGCCATGAACCAAGAAGAACTGAGGAGTGGAACGTAAAGGGATAAAGGAAAGTTTGGAAGTTTTTGTGACACTCAGGTAGACAGGCAGTGGATGTCAAAGAGTCCAGCCCCCCATTGCCTGTGGCTATGAATGTTACCTTTTAGAGTAAAAGAACCTGTACAGGGCTGATCAAATTAAGGTTATCTTAACCCTATTTGTGCAGTAGTGGCACAAATACCTTGCTGTTAAACAATGGCTCTCTAATTGGACTTAGACACACTCAACAAGAGGGACATCATTTCTGATCCTAGAAACCTAGTCAGCTACCCAGAGCTAATAAATTCACATACTTTGGAGGAAAATCTACAACCACCATGTTACTAAACTTTAACTCAATCCCTAACTACATTCGAAACATTTGTCCTCACATACATTGAGAAGTATAACCCTCACCTCTCATCAATGTAACTTCTTTGTGCAACAGATGAAGACCATTATAGAAAACAACAACCTAACAAAAAGCAGAGTTGTGGAGCCCAGGCAGCAGGGAGAGGAGTGGCTCCTTTAAGAGGTTTTCCGATTCAGCTTTAGTGGAAAAATTTGCACAACTTCTTTAAGATCTGGTTTCCTGGTTCGGGCAGCATAAACTCTGGCCCTTACAGGAAGCAGAGCACTTGATGGGGTTTGTGAGCAGTGTGCTGTAAGTTACTTGGTGGCAGCGTGGTCCAACTTGTTACCAGAGTTGAAATGGTGAGGAAGGCTCCCACCAAACAGTCTCACAGGCAGCGAACATGCCTCTGCCATGTTGGACTGGGTGGAGCGAACAGACAGGACCATGGAATTGATCCTAGCCATGCACACTTAGCATTTAAAAAAAGTGTTCCTTGTCAGAAAATAATTACATATATGCAACAAAATCAAATTCAGATGGAAAAGACTTCTAAATGGGTCACAGTGTTTGATAAATATATGTTCCCTTGAGAGAGAGAGAAGAAAATGAGTATAGAGAGTTATAAAAAGAAGCAAATAATTTTAAAAAATAAAACAAAGACTTTAAAGAGACAGAGTACAAAAAACATAGATTAAAGGAGTAAAGAAAAATAAGCCATATAAATATGGAAAATATACAGAGAGTCTGGATTATGTATATTACTACATTTTCTTTGAATTTTTGACTATGAATAAACTAAGTACAGAGAAACATTTCATTGTACATACTGCAAAGCTAAACCATCATATATTTTAGGGTATCTTGATTTCAAAATTTGGGTCTAAGGATATGTTGCTTTGGAAAAGAGGTTCTGCTTTTGTTTCCACAGAGAATAAGAACCTGTGGATTCCTTCCAGAATAATGTAATTTGATCAAAGATCCCCTGAAACAATTGTCCACATGGTCCAACAACATCCATGACATCTTCAGGACTGTTGGCTTAGAAGGACGTACTTCATAGGATACTCCATGAAAAACCTGATTAACAGCCCCCCTCCAATGAGCATGAAGTAGTCTAGACAACAAAGCCCAAATTCCCTAAATGATTGTTCCTAAATGTTTGTTTGCACTTAAAGGGGGGATATGCTATAGAGTTAAATAATTTGCATTGGTGTGTATCTTTGGTCTATTGATAGAAATTTTAGGTCAATTTTGTTATATTTATATTTCTGCTATTAATTAAGGTATTGTGTTTATACAGCTCATTTAAAAATGTAATTCATAATTAAGAAATACAGGTTAATAGATAGTCATCTATAATAGTCAAGTTTGTAGTTAGGTTATCTAGATATACAGAGATATATTTCAGTTAGATAGATAATTTTGAAAACTTTCAAAGACCTATGAAATATGGAATTTAAAATATTTTAAGAACTTAGGACTTTTCATGACAATGAGACACATCTGCTCCTGGCAGCATCAATCTATCTCAAAAGGACAATGGGCATCGAAGAGGCTGCTTATGGGGTTTTCTAGCTATTTGGGCAAGAAACTACTTTTTCTCAGTTGCTTGATGTTATGCTGTATGAATTGAACATGCAGGACAACAGAAAAATGACTGCTAAACTTGCAAAAAGGAGAGATGATTCTTTTGGGTTCCTGTTTCATGAGAGAGTCTGTCAGACATTCTTCAGGACACAGAAGAAAACAACTGACAAACTGCCAATATAGGTGGAATTGTATGAAAGTTCCTGCTTCTTGAAAAAGTCTGCCAGATACTATGGACCTATAGGCTGAAGTTGGGTGCCCCAGTGTTATAGAAGAATTTTGGATGACTGTTCAGGTACCAAGATGTCTCTGTCAATTTTACAGTTTTGGAAATTGCTTACAATGCACTTTCTGGTAACTAAGGTAATATTATACCCTGGGGTCTTTGTTGGAGTTGAAGAATAGATAGTTATAATTATAGTTGTTCTTAGTTATGATAAAAGATAAAGTAGATATAAATATTGTGACTGTAATCTCTTTTTAAATTGATGTTATTGAGCTATACAATTTTTCCCTTCTTCTCACCTTCCCTTCAACCCTCTCCTGTGGTCTCCACAATCCCAATTTACTCAGGAGATCTTCTTTTTCTACTTCTCATGTAGATTAGATGTATGTATATCTCTCTTAGGGTCCTTATTGTTGTCTAGGTTCTCTGGGTTTGTGAATTGTAGGCTGTTTTTTCTGGCTTTATGTCTAAAAACCAGTTATGAGTGGGTAAAAATGATATTTGTCTTTCTGGGTCTAGGTTACCTCACTCAATATGATGTCTTCTAGATCCATTCATTTGTCTGCCAATTTCAATGTCATTATTTTTTCTGTTGTGTAGTACTCCATTGTATAAGAGTACCATATTTTCTTTGTCCATTTTTTGGTTAAGGGGCATTTAGGTTGTTTCCATTTTCTGGCTATGACAAACAATGCTGCTATGAACATAGTTGAGCATATGTCTTTGTGGCATGATTGAGCATTCTTTGGATATATACCCAAAAGTGGAACTGTTGGGTCTTGAAGAAGGTTGTTTCCTAATTTTCTGAGAAATAGCCATATTGACATCCAAAGGGGCTGTATCAATTTGCACTCCCACCAGCAATGCAGGAGTGTTCCCTTTACCCCACATCCCATTCAGCATAAGTTATCATCAGTGTTTTTGATCTTGGCCATTCTTACAGGTATAAGATGGACTCTTAGAGTTGTTTTGATTTGTATTTCTCTGATGGCTAAGGATGTTGAACATTTCCTTAAATGTCTTCCAGGCATTTTAGATTCTTCTGTTGAGAATTCTTTGATTAGGTCTATATTTCATTTTTTAATTAGATTATTTGTTTTTTTGATGACCAATTTTTTTGAGTTCTTTGTATATTTTGGAGATGAGCCTTTTGTCCAATGTAGGGTTTGTGAAGATCTTTTCCATTCTGTAGGCTGTCATTTTGTCTTGTTGACTATGTCCTGTGATTTACAGAAGCGTTTTAGTTTCGGGAGGTCCCCTTTATTAATTGTTTCTCTCAGTGTCTGTGCTACTGGGGTTATATTTAGGAAGTGGTCTCCTGTGCCAATGTGTTCAAGTGTATTTCTCACTTTCCCTTTTATGAGGTTCAGAGTGGTTGGTTTTATGTTGAGGTCTTTTTTTATTTGGACTTGAGTTTTGTGCATGGTGACAGACTATTTTAATTTTTCTACATGCTGATATCTAGTTATGCCGGCACCATTTGTTAAATATATTTTCTTTTTCCCATTTTGTATTTTTTGCTTCCTTCTCCAAAATCAGGTGTTTGTAGGTGTATGGATTGATATCTGGGTCTTTGATTCAGTTCCATTGGCCCTTTTGTCTGTTTTTATGCCAATACCAGGCTGTTTTCAGAACTGTAGCTCTGTAGTAGAGTTTGAAGTCAAAGATTGTAATGTCTCCAAAAGTTCTTTTATTGTACAGGATTGTTTTGGCTGTCCTTGGCTTTTTGCTTTCCCATATGAATTTGAGTGCTATACTTTCCAGGTCTGTGAAGAATTTTGCTGGGATTTTGCTGGACATTGCATTGAATCTGTAGATTGCTTTTGGTAAAATTGCCATTTTTACTCTGTTAATTTTATTTACCCAAGAGCATGGGAAATCTTTCTGTTTTCTGTTGTTTTTTTCAATTTCTCTCCTCAAAGATTTAAAGTTCTTGTCATACATGTCTTCCACTTGTTTGGTTAGAGTTACATTGAGACATTTTGTGCTATTTGTGGCTATTGTGAAGGGTGATGTTTCTCTGATTTCTTTCTTAGCCCATTATCATTTGTGAAAAGGAGGGCTACTAATTTTTTGATTTAATCTTGTATCCTGCTACATTACTGAAAGTGGTTATGAGTTGTAGAAGTTCCTTGGTAGAATTTTTTGGGATTGCTTATGTAAACTATCATATCATCAGCAAATAGTGAGAATTTGACTTCTTTTCCAATTTGTACCTGTTTGATCTTCGCTTGTTGTCTTATTGCTCTATCTAGAACCTCAAGAACTATATGGAGAGAGTGGGCAACCTTGTCTCATTCTTGATTTCATTGGGATCACTGTGAGTTTCTCTCCATTTAGTTTGATGTTGGCTGTTGCCTTGCTGTATATTGCCTTTATTATATTTAGATATGTGTAACTGTAATTCTTGCTTGATACCTGTTTTGTTTTATGCAATTTTACTATGATAAAGTTAAAGCCTTCCTTTTTTTAAAACAGAAAGAGAGGTGATGTAGGATTATCCTCTGTATGTTGCAATGACAGTGCAGAATAGAGCTAGACAGGAAAACTAATCTGAATGCTGGGAGAAAGTGGCAGAGTCAGGAAGACGCCAGGTTGCCGCCTGAGGAGACAGATGTTGGAAACTTGCTGGTAGATCACGACTTCATGGTGGTGCACAGTTTAATAGAGATGGGTTGATTTAAGATGTAAGAGTTAGTTAGAACTATGCATAAGATAATAAATAGGTCAAACATTGTTGTAATTAATATAGTTTTTGAGTGATTATTTCAGGTCTGGGCGACCTGGACAAAAACAAGCAACCTCAGACTCCACCAGTAGAATGGCTAGTTTGGAAGGAAACTCACTGGGTCTTGATCTTACACAAAGAACTATAGGTAACTAATGAGTGCTAAGAACAGAAGAATTAGTCTTCCTTTAGGAGGGAGTACACCAACTGGTTATATAATACCAAATGAGAAATCTTATACATATAAGTAACTTTGTATAGACTGAGCAAGTTGTATTTATGTATTTAGAAATGTTGCTGGGTGTTGTGTCACATAACTTTAAAATCAGCACTTGGAAGGCAGAGGCAGATGGATCTCCGCAAATTTGAGGCTACAAAGTTGAGTTCCAAGTTAGCCAAGGCTGTTACACAGAAAAACCCTGTGTTCAAAACACTATAAAAAGAAAAGTAATGTGTGTGTGTGTGTGTGTGTGTGTGTGTGTGTGTGAGAGAGAGAGAGAGAGAGAGAGAGAGAGAGAGAGAGAGAGAGAGAGAGATTACAATTCAAGGGGGAAAACATTGATAAAAAAACAAGGATAGCACATGGGAGGAATTGGAACAAAAATGAAAAGATGAAATGATATAATTATATTACAATTTCAAAAGTTATAATCAGGCCGGGCGGTGGTGGTGCACGCCTTTAATCCCAGCACTCGGGAGGCAGAGGCAGGCGGATCTCTGTGAGTTCGAGGCCAGCCTGGTCGACAAGAGCTAGTTCCAGGACAGGAACCAAAAGCTACGGAGAAACCCTGTCTCAAAAAATCCAAAAAAAAAGCTATAATCATTTTTTGAAAATTAAGATTATCCTGAGATATTCCGTGTTCCTTAAATACAAGCACTATAACAGGGGAGCAATGACGTGTTTGATTACAGGAGAAGGCAATGTGACAACAGAAACAGAGGTGTTTTAAGAAACCATGATGATGGATTTGAAGATGGAGGAATGGCCCTTGAGGCTGAGAATCTAAGAAATGAAGCTAGAAGAGAGATAAAACAAAGAAATCAATTCTCAAGAGCTTTTTTTGGCACTCAGCACTAACAATGCCATGATTCCATCCCTGTGAAAGACCTTTTAGACTTCCTACCTTCAGAAAGAAAGTTGTTTTAAACCACTAATGTGAAATTTTAGAGAAGTTTTAGGAAGCTAATATGTCTTTTTGTCACCTTCCAGAGAACACACTATAGAAGAAGCTGAACATCTAAGCAAACAATATCCTTGCTTATTGAGTGTTTGAGTGTCTCACAGCTGGCCACAACAGCTAAGATGGGGCAATGCATAGACTCCATTTACTAAGGCTCAAAAAACTACTGTGACTTCTGAATATTGCCACAAATATGAATAACATTGAGCCTCATATACATACATATTTCTTGAGGAAACCAAGTGTCCATTTTGGGAAAGTTGACTAAATTCTGTCTTTTCTATTCAAGGGCTCTAAGTTCAGTCTCAGAAGAACTGATCCTAATTCTGGCAATGAATTTGCCTTTCTTGTTTATAGACCATCATTATACAGAGCTTTGGAATGCCACCCAAGAATGACAAAGCAGCCTATGTGCTTCCTTCAGTGACTTTTCATCTCTTTCTTAGTGCTCAGATTTGGTTTCAATGGTCAGAAAGAGAATCACTCTTTACTGGATCTTATGGCTATTTATCTTTACAGTGTTTTGTTACAGTGACTCTCCTTTGATCTTGGCATGATGCATATATCTTGGAGGACACAAATAAAGGCAACAGCTGCCATAGATCAGCTTCTGGAGAACTGACAGGTAGACAGCACTTTTGCTATAGAAAGGGCTTCACTTACCTGAGTAGCATAAAGTAGGAAGGTTGTAAAATATCCCCAAAGTTAATATATCCTTTAGTCTCTTGAACAACCTGTGTTTAAACTTTTAAAAATTATCTCAAGTTTCCAGTACTTTAAAATTTTGACTTGGAAAGTTTCTTGTTTCTTCTAGTAAACCACTTGAGATCTTGGCTATTATAAATGTTTTTCCCTTATTCAACCATCTCACCTCACACTTTTTATGATCTAAGGAAGTTCTTTTGTAAGAGTGGTTGGCCATTATCTTGAATTACTTGGTTCCTTCAGAATATCATGCTTCCAATTGCACATATGCCTCCTCCGGATCATCTCCGGTAGAAACCCAATTCAGCTTTTCACATTTGCATCATAATGCACAATGAAGAACCCTACAAAGTATAAGTATAGGAAAGTGCTTTCTGAATAAAACTCCATTTGCTCAGGAATTAAGGCCAGCAATTGACAAATGGAACCTCATTAAACTAAGGAGCTTGTACACTGCAAAGGAAGCAATCAATGGAGTGAAGAGGATACTCACAGGGCAGGGAACAACTTGCCAATTATACATCCAATAGATGATCAGGAGCTCAGAAAACAAAGAATCATGAGAAAAAAAAAAACCCAGCCCTATCAAAAACTAGACTATGGAGCTGAACTAATGGTTCTCAAAAGAAGAAATAAAAATAGCCAGTTTTTCTTTGTTATGTTACTGTATTAACTTGCATCTTACCAGAAAATACTTTTATTCGTGCCCCTTTCTTCTACACATCAAGTCTTTCTCTTATCTCTCATATCTATAACTCATGTGTTCCCCTTCTCAATAAGATTTTGCCTCCTTTTTTTCCCCATTATTTCCTTATGTCACTACTTAAATATTGATCTATTTAGCATTTAAAAATCCTGAAACTGCATTTCCCCCAATGAGTACCCTAGTTCTGGTGTCTTAGAATCTTATAGAGGACAGAAGTGGAATGAACAAGCTGGGGGACCTGTAACTGTCTCAGTAAAAGAAATAGAAAAACCTAACTACAAATGAGGACAACTGACCATGTAAAAATAAAACAAACAAAGCAAGTGGGGAAACTGTAGGCACTGCAAGACATGTTCATTCTAATAAATGTGTAAGCCATGGCAAACGCAGACAAACCATTTAAAATGGGTCACAGGTTACCACCTTGCAGGACTTTCTTGGAGTCAAGCTCTGAATGAGGTAAAAGCACTAACTACCTCAATATCTCTGAGTGCCATAGGCTACTGTACAAGTGCAGCAGCACACCACTAGCCATCACATATCATGCAGCTCAGCTATGCCAGTCAATAGTGGTACAGGGTTCATTTTGTCTGCAACCTCAGTCTCACTTTCAGGGTCTCCAAATATATTTCTGCTGCTCACTTCAGTGCTTACCTTACCCCAGGCTCACCTCCATGCTGCATTTTCTAGTTGCTTTTCAATAAAGTACACTTTCTTTCTTTTTGTCTCATGATATTCCTCATGGCAGCTCACCTCTAGTGCTCAGCTAATATTGGTCAGTGAGTCAGCAGGAGTAGTACCATGGTTTGATGTATTAATCTTTCTGTGAAGATAATCACACTGTGATGATTAACATGATTGCCAGCTTGAAAGGAGGGTCTAGGAATCAAACCTCTGAGTATGCCCATGAGTGTCTAAACTGAGGGAGGAATCTCTTATTAAATATGGATGGCATTATTCCATGGAGGGTAGCAACCAGACAATAAAACAGCAAGGTAGATGAATGCTAGCATTCATCTCTCTACTTCCCCAGATACGGTGACCAACTGCCTTGAGCCCCTGATGTTCTGACTTCCAACTATAATGGGGTACACCCTCAATCTGTAAGTCACAAGAAACTCTCCCACCTTTAAGTTCCTTTTATCAGGTATGTTATCACGGCAACAGGAAGTGTAACCAATAGACACCAGGGGAAAGGGCAAATTGTTTCCTCCTTTCATTGTATCAGGATTAGTTTTCCTTTGTCCTTACCTTAGCAGTATACAGTATCTGGTATCATACAGCACAGGAATACAAGTACAAGCATCTTTGATGCAGATTATTTGGATAAGTTTCAACATTAAGAAAGTGTTGGTGACGTTTTGTTATTAATGAATGCTAACTTCATTTGGAATACATAAATGATGTACATTATAAAGTATAATATATATAGTAATATCTACGATAAAATAGGCAATATATTTTTGCACTGTTAGAACATGTTGGAAAATCAATGAGTTCATAAGAAATACAGAAGTTCACATGTATTTTTAGCACCAAAGCCTTGTATTGGCAATATGCATGTCTCTAAGGCTTTTTCTGTGAAAAGGAATTGGGATCAACATATATTATGTTTGTCTAAATTCATAATCAATACAGGAATAATTTTGAATTATTGCAAGTGCTTTGATAAACATTCAGATAATCAAGTATTTTTAGGCATAATAAAAGAAAGAACAAATATTGTTGATGTGAATATGTGAGGCTTATAAGAGGTGCATTTGATTAAAGGACATCATAAATATCATATATAAAATGTAACCTGAATTCTAATTGGAATTAATAATAAAAACCCAGAGTGAGATATAGGGGTTAATACTGAAGATTAGAGAAGCAGAGTGGCCAGCCACTAGGGAGATCTTTTACCTCTATAAATGATCAGACTGAAGGGTTGATCCTGTCTTCAGACTTCATCTCCCGACTGCATCTGTCTCCACCAAACCTCAGACTGCATTGAGCTCTTTTATCTTCGTGCCTTATATTCTTCTCTTTGTCCAGTCATATCACTCCTGTCTCCACCTTTCTAGTCCTGGGATTAAAGCCTTGAGATACCAAGTGCTGGGACCATGTTTGTGTGAGATGTTTCTCTTTCACACAGATTCAATGTTGTAGTCCAGGGTGGCCCTGAACTAAAAGAGATCCCTCTGCCTCTGTCTCCTAAATCCTGGGATTAAAGGTGTGTGCCACCACTCCCTGGCCTCTAGTGGCTTATCTCTTCACTCTAATCTTCAGGCAAGCTTTGTTTGTTAAAACACAAACACAATATTACTACAATAGAAGATTTGAGGGTTGGGAAATATAGCTCTAAGTTTTATCAATGTTATTGCAATCTTTGGAATTTCTTCTGGTTTATTTTTTTCCTTAAATACATTTGGTTGATTGAAACAACTGTCAACAATAATATTCCACTATGGAGATATTGCTTTGATAAAAGATCCCAGGGAACACATGACCAACATTTTCTTTTTCTAACTCTATGACCAGTAAATTTTAATAAGTTATTTTCAAAACTCTTAATTAATATTAATCATATACAGTTATGCCTTAGAAACAGTACATTTGGCTGTCATTATTTTACATACATTTTTAAAGTTGATTCTTAAAAAATAGATCAACTAATCTGTTTTGATTGTTTGAATATAGCATTAAGCTAATCTTTTACTCTATATTGAAATTTTTTCTTTGCATTATGAATCAGTCTGTGATCACTTGATATTTTTTTCCTCGGGGATAAATGTTGATTTATTTGAGAAAATTTAGTCCCTATGATTCAATTGTACACTCCATTCTTTCTCAGATATTATTTATCAGTTTTAGTAATTATTTTCTTTGTACATGCTCTTGTTTCTAGACTTACATTGTGATTATATCTTGATGAACCTATCATAGCTTTTAAACATCATGAACCAGGAAGGCAGCTAATTCATTAAATTTACCAGACAACGTAGAAGAAATGAGCTTGCCTTTAATATAGAGTAATAAGCAACGGTTGGACAAAGGCTTTAAAATGAATCTTATTGCATAATGAGGTGTTGAAATAGTTGTGTAATTTATGACATATTGCACTGAGAGTGAAAAACAGAATAATTATATAGTTGTGCTTTTACTCCATCAGAAAATTAAAAATTATAAGTTATGACAGCCAGTATTTGAAATACATATAATATTAGGAGTATAGCTTTATGTCTACAGAAGGTTATTGTGTCTTTTGAGGTGTTAAGATGAGAATGTTGTATTCTTTTCTCTGCACAGTGTTAGTTACTGTGATACCAGACACCCACTGTTCTAACATCTTCCCTTATTCTTATTATTTTGACTGTCAACGAACTTTTAAAAGATATAACTAACATTTATGATGCAGTGAACCAAATTTACAGTCTGTGGTGGTGGTGGTAGGGTGGAGTGATGCTACCAATTTGGTTGAAAAGAAGACTCAAGTAATTTCTTCCCATAAAGGAAGATCAATCTGCAACTATCTATAAGCCTTTACAAAACTCCCATATCATAAGACTAAGAGGGAGACCAGAATCATAATAGTCACGGACGGATATTTGTAGCCTGTAATAACAAACGAAACTGATTCCAACCAAGGAAGCATGTAGGTTAACTGCAGATCGCTACCTTTGTCTCTCCTTCCTCTTCCCCCAAGTCCAATCTTCAGTCTCATTCACAGCTCTGTAGCAGACCAGCTACTGTAGCCTCCCCTTCCTTTCTTCTCCTATCTCCAGTAGATCAGCAGATTTTTCTCCTCCAGTCTTCCTCCTTGCATTTCTCCCTTTATCCCAGCCTCCAATTTCAGCAGGCATTCTCTGAGAACCTTTAAGTTACTCAGCCAGGAAGCAGGTAAGCTAACTGTAGGTTTTCACCCCTCCCTCCTTCATAGCCCTTTTGTTTTCTGGCCAGCAGTCTCTTCCCCAACTCTCTAGCAGACCACCTGCAGGGGCCTCCCCTTCTGCTATGCCTCTATCTCGAAGTGATCATGCAGATTTTCTCCACTAGCATCCCTCCTCATTCATCTTGTTATCCCAGTCCTCAAATCAAGCAGGAACTCTGGGAATCTTCTAACCAAGCCTGTCAGAGGAGCAAACAGGCCAACTGAGCAGGTGGTTTGCTTCAGATCTTCACTCTCCCATCTCTTCTCCATATCCAACACCCCCAGTCCCATCCCCAGCTCTGTAGTAAACTACCTGCTGTGGCCACTCCTCATTCTCTGTCCCCATTCCTAGTAGACTAAGCAGATCTTGATAGAACATCTTGCTTTCCTTCCTCTTATGGACCCCCTCACTACCCCCACTGTCTCATCCCCACTCCTAAGTGTCAGCTCCCAATGCCTAGAAACACATTTTACTAGGAACCACTGATACCATACCTGATATCAGGTTGTACCACAGAACTATAGTAATAAGACCAGCATGGTACTGGCATGAAAACAGATATGTTGATGAGTAAAATCAAATTTAAGACTCAGACACAAATATATGCACCTATGGACACCAGGTGTTTAATAAAGATGCCAAAATCATAAACTGGAAAAAAACAACATATCCAATAAACTATTCTGGTCAAACTGGATATCTGCATGTAGAAGAATGAAAATCCACCCATACTCATCATCTTGCACAAAACTCAACTCCAGGTAGATCAAAAACCTCAACATAATGTAGATACACTGAACCTGATAGATAAGTGTTATGGTCCTTAGAGTATCCCACAAAACAAAGGCAGCCACTCACACACCCAATCAGCAAGAACTTTGTATATTCTAGCACAATGGGGTCCTTCAGCCAGAAAACAAAAGGGCTGAGACCTCAACCAGAGCTAGCAGGCTCCTTTTATGACATCCAAGAGATGGAAGGAGGAGGTTAGGCCATCCTGGACCTAATTAGCTGGGAATTAGGTTATCCTGAATCTGATTGGATGCAGCTCCTCTTCCTGCTTTAACAGAGTGCAGAAACTAAAAGTGAAACTAAACTGAGACCTAGGCCCAGTGGGAGCTTGGGCCAGCAGAAGCCTAGGTTTGGAGCTAGCTACTCCTCCCTCTCATGAGAAAGTGGGGGATAACCTTGAGGTCATTGGCCCAAGAGAAAACATTCTGTATAGGACACCATTATCACAAACACTAAGGTCAACATTTAATAAATTAGACCTCATGAGGCTGAGAAGCCAAAGGACAGCATAATTTGGACAAAGTGGCCACAGCCTATAGAATGAAAAAGTTGACTTAAAAAAATATAAATTATATACTCAAGACCCCTTCCCTTGGGCTCCACACTAGGGCCTATAGCCTCAGAAGCTGAACTAGAGGTCAGAGTGGTCCTAGGGATCTTAGGGAACATACTAGCCATGACTATTATACCTCTTTAAGTCAATCCAATAACCCCAGACTACACCCTCCTATCCTAGGCCCTATATCTCGGTCTACTACTTTGGAAGAAGTCTTTGGTTTACCAAGGGCCAGGCAGGATCTAATAACCCCAGGTAAGATACCACCCACCACCAGGTGATACTACTTAAAACCCACCCAATAACTCCAGATTGCATCCTTCCCCCATGTTTCATACTAGGACTCATAGCCCTGGCAGCCTTACAGGAGGCCAGGTTGGTCCAAGGAACCCCAGGTAAGACACTGCCTACCACTTACAAAATTTCTTTAAAGCCTGCCCAATTTTAGGGTCCAGCCATGATAAGCTCAACAGACGCCTGAGTTTCAGATCACCTGGTTCCAGGACAGACCACACACTTAGACCACCCAGGCACCACCCAGAAACAGACCATCCAGGGGAAAGTACCTAAAGGTCCAAAGGAAGTTACCATTGCAGATAGGTAAAGGAGTAAGTCACAAAACAATCCAACACTAATTTGGAATTATGATTAATAAAAGGGTCATTTATTTAAATGAAAAACTTACAGATCACCGTCCTAGACAACAGCCTTCTGCATGACCAGGAAGAGTCTGGTAGCCAGAAACAGAGTCCAAAGCAAGAGAACTAGAGCACATGGATACTGCTGCTTTTTCAAACCAAAGAGACCTTGCCCAAGTGGGCTGGTATCTTAAAGGCTATTGGCTGAAGGAGAGAAAGGTGCTCCTGCAGCACCTCCCCCTTTTGTTTAAGTAAGAGAGTTCTAAACCTACTACAAAATTAGGATGGTTGCTTTGTAGAGTCTGTCATTGTAAAAGTAAAATGCTACAGAACTCCAAGTGGCTTCCATGGGCAGCAAGCCCTGAGATCATGCCTTAGGTCCCCAAAGTAGTGGCAGGCAACTGGTTATGTGTCCCAAGAGCAGCAGAGCAGCCAGTCCCAGACAGGGACAGCACAGTTCCCCAAGTGGCTGTAGTGGGCCACAGGGGGCAGCAAGTACTGGGCAGGAAGCCATGTGGTGAATAAGAGACCTTGATGGGGCAACCAGTCCCATGAGGAGAGACAGTCAGATGGACAGATGGGCATGCCATGAGACCACACTGCAGGTCTCTGAAAGCAGCTGGTCCTGGTTGGGAGCCATGTGGCAAGCGAGAGACAGAGAGACATGGATAGGCATGCCATGCAGAGTGAGGTTGGATATTTATTTAGTGCATTATGGAGGGGAAAAGGGAGAAGAGCAAAGAGACCGACAGAGCCAGAGAGAGACAGAGAGAGAGAGAGAGAGAGACAAAGAGGGGGGAAGGGAGAAGTGGGGAGAACGGAGACACAGAAGCTGCCTCTTTGAGGGGGAGATGGAAAGGAAGGGACTTATGCTGGAAGCTGAAGATCAGCTTGGCTTGACAGACAGGGAAGGGGATGGGCATGGCTTGTCTCTAAAAAAGACAGGACACATCATTAGATAGTCTTCAGCTGGATGGTAAGTTTTCTGTGTTTACGAGTTTCATTTCATGTCTTTCTGTTTGCATATCCTCTGTAAGTGGGCCCAGCCCAGAATCTATAAAAGTCTGTTGACAGTCTAAGTTGACACACACAAAATGACCACAGGTGGGGTACCTAAGAAGACATTCCTGGGCCCATCTGAATGGGAATGGATCCCTCTGATTAATTTGGGTCCCACGACCCTTCTCTACAGGATCAAATTCCTCTGGTTTCTGTACAAAGATAGAGTGATTAGAGGAAACATACAACAAAACTAATTAGTTTATTGGAGGAGACTATATAGGTCTGGTGAAGTCTGTGTGCAGAGAAAGAGAGAGCTGAAGATGGCAATCCAGCTTTTAAAGGCTGCCTGGTGCAGGTGCATAGGGGGATTATGTGGCTACATCATAGATGATGGAACTCACACATGTGTGCAAGGGCTCATGCAGCTGTGTCATATGTAGGTGACACAACCATGCTGCATGTGGGACACACAGGGCCCTTTTATGTCCCCTGGGCCACTAGGTACTTCTGCTTTAGGGCTTGTCTGCACATGAGTGACTCTGGAACCTGGAAGTGCCAGCCATATTGGTTTGGCCAAAATCATAACAAAAGGGAAAAGGGGGAAGTGGAGAAGGGAGAAGAACAGAAAGAGGCAGATAGATAGATAGATAGATAGATAGATAGATAGATAGATAGATAGATAGATAGATAGTAGAGAAGAGGAGAATTGGGGAAAAGGGAAAGAGGCAGAAGCTGCCTCTTCAGGAGAGGAAGGGAAAAGGAAGGGGCTCAGATTGGAAGCTGAAGGAAGATCCTCTGGCCTTGGAGGTGGACAGAGAGGGAGTGGGCAGAGCTTGTCAGACCATTATGGGTAACACACACAGAATGACTTGAGGGCATTGTCTTTGGTTTTGTTTTACCTCTGGCCACCAGGAATACTCTGTGTTGTTTTGTATACTGTTTTCTCTTTTGCTTATCCTCTTTCTAACTTATAAGACTGATGCTGAAGATATGGAACAGACTCAAATCATGACTCCTTCAGCTTTTATACTGGATCATGTTCAGGGGTTTGAGAATAAAAAGGGGTATATTTTCCCGGAAGGGATGAAGCAAACAACCTCTATCCACCTTGAGCATATCAATAAAAAGAGATCTATGAGATCTGGTCACTGGATTTGGGTTAGCAAGAGTTCAGATGTCTTTCTGATGTAGATAATGTTAAAACTGTCTTATGCCGCTGTTTATTGGAAAGCTGGCTCTAGAGTTGGATTATGGCTCTCCCATCACTAGATTCAAGCATGTGTATTTAAAAGTTTTACCTATGTTGCTCTGTTAGTCTGAGCCTCTGACACAGTGGCAAGGAGATGAAAACAAAACAGAACAGTCAAAAATTTAGACTTGGTTTATGTGAACATACTCTACTACAAATTTTATAAGTTTATTTTGTTAGATGTGGTTAAATCTGTTAAAATTAAAACTAGTTAAAACTAATTTAAAAGGACAACCTCACCAAACAAATTTAAGTAAAATACAAATACAAGACCTGCAAGTTATAAAGGCGTGAGGACAAATACAAGTCTCTCTCATGCTGCCTTCCATTGTCTCAAAAATACTTTCATTGTACAAAAATATCTGTCACAGTCATTCTGACATAAATATGCTACTGTTTATACAATGTGTATGACTAAAACTTCTGTTTTCAAATACCCAAAGAATTCTTGTCAGTTCCAGAGGCCAAATTGAAGGGTCCACCTTAAACAGGTCAGATACATCCCTTTCATTCCCTGGTCCTATTTTTTTTTCCTTAATTAAACTTTGTTCTCTGTTCTGCCAATACCTTAAACAGGTATAAGAGACACCAGATATTTGCATGCCACAAACACCGGACAGGAGCAAAGAGATCAGCTATGCCAGAATGTGACCAGCACCCAGTCTTCTCAGATTTTCCCCAAAGATGACGCCCACAAATAAGCAGGAAGAAGTCTTAAGAATCTGCCACCCCAATTCCTTTAACCTGTGGTGCCTAAACTCCCATCTTTTTATTATACAAAAAAGAGATGGAAATGTAATGATATGTTTCTTTAAGAAACAAGCCATGTCCACTCCCTCCCCCATCCACTGAGGCAGGCAGGTCTTCCTTCCTGCTTGTAGCCTTAGTCTCTCTCTCTCTTTTCCAGCTCCCTCTTAGAGAGGCAGCTTCAGTCTCTCTCTCTCTCTCTCTCTCTCTCTCTCTCTCTCTCTCTCTTCACTCTCTTCTGCCTCCATCTGTCTCTTGCCTACCACAGCCACATGGCTTGCCACCAGCGACACCACTGGGGACCAGCCACCTTCAGAGACCTGTTGTGTGGTCTCCTGTGCAGTCTCTGCCTGGGAATGGCTGCTCTTGGGACCTGCTGCCCCCTGCCTGCCAGGGATCTGCAGCAATTTTTAATAATCCATTACACTACAAAAATACCAAACATAGTAATAATATAGGAGAAGAAACTGAGTTGAAAAATCCAGAGAATATATTTAACAAAATTGTAGAATAAAATATTTTCAACCTAAATAAGGACATGCCTATAAAGGTAAAATAAGCTTACAGAACACTAAGAAGACTGGATTAGAAAAGAAAATCCCTGGCTGTAAAGAACTGGTCAGGCAAAGGTTGTTCCTTTGCATCACTTTGGAACTGCAAAAACAAAGAAAAAGAAGAGAATAGAAGAGAAAAGAAGAGAAATAAAAAAAAATCTTGTTACATAGTTATCAAACCATTGAACACACAGAATAAAGGAAGAATATTAAAAGAATCAAAGGAAACAGGCCAAGTAACACATAAAGACAGACCTATTAGAATTATACCTGACTTCTCTAAAAGATCACAAAATTAAGGGCCTGAACTGATGTTTTGCAGAGACCAGATTATAACCTAGACTACTATACCCAGCAAAACTGTCAACCACCATAGATGGCTTAAAGCAATTAACAAGTGGTAAGATAACAGAATCTAATAGGACAGTGGGTGAGGCCACAAAAGAGGGGTGACATTTGATTATAGAAGGGTTTTGGTGTCTCACACCAAACTTGAGAGAGTGGTAAAGGAAAAAGAGAGTGCGTGGCTTGAAGAAGAATGAGGGGAATGCCTTTTGAGCCTGGGGTTAGCCAGATGGAGAGAGAAAAGGAAATGGAGGCTCCAGTTTGGTACTACAAGATGGATAGCCCTAAAAATGCAGCTAAGTGGTATGGTTTGGTGAGCTTGATAAGGTTGTCCACCTCTGACAATAGAGGAAAAAGAGGGTAATGTGGACTCCCAAATTTTTTCAGGACTAAAAAAATTGGCTCCAGTATCAGAAAGAAGTTAGATGAATTGCCCTGATGCTGTGATGATTGACCCTGTAGGACATAGTGGTGGTTGGGTCAAGAGACCCCAGGCCCTGTAGATTATCCATTAAGGAGGTTGGCTGATTGTAAGTCTGTGCTTTAAACCCACATGCCTCTCATGACATGGAGACAGTCAACACTCAGTGTACTTCTCAATGACATACTGGACATTGTTCAGGTGGTTTATGAAGGTTTGGACAAGCTTGGACCCAGTGATATTTCTGAGCAAGTTTGTAATAAGGATGTGATGGTTCTCACAGTTTTGGGAGTCAGTGAGCCTGGGCTTCTGTTTTGGCCAGGTGAGAAGCTTTAGCCATCATCAGATAATTTCGTTCATGGGCTTTTTCATCTCTTCAATGTTATCCCTTAAAAGCCATTGCTAATTTTCTGCTTGTGGAGTCCTCTCTCTAGATGTTTAAGTTTAGCCTTACTATGTGGGAAACTCTGAGAGAGGAAGTAGGTCATAAAGAGTTGCTTTCTATTTGGGTTCTCAGGATCCAGGTTGGTGTGTTATAAGAACTTTGTAAGGCAGTTGAATAATTGAGATGGGTTTTCATGTCTTTCTTGAATGACCTTTTGAATCTTTGTATAATTTACTGCCTTAAGGGCAGACTTATGAAGACCAGTTATGTGGCAGGTTATAAATCAATTCCAAGCTAGGATGTCCCCTGGGGTATTATAATCCCATTCAGGATCCTGATCAGAGACTGACCTAGTCCCCACTGTGTAGGTGATATCTGTTTTATGGAGTTCATTGGTATGGGCCATAGTTCTAGTCTGATTCCAGACTTGTTTATTCTTTTCTGGAAGGAGATTGCTGGCAAGAATCATATTAAACACTGTAAAAGGTATGGTCATAGGATTAAGCAATATATTGGAATTCTTAATAAAAATGGAAGAATTGGCGGTATAGGACCCTAAGACCCTAATATTTTTCTACTTGGGAGAGTTCAAATAATGAGAAGGACACATTTACCCTGACTAAACCATCTACCCCAGCAACCTCTTGCAAAGGGAGAACTAGAGCCGGTTTAGATTGGGAAGGTACAGGAGGCACTATGGCAGGGTAGGAAAGAGTAGCAAGAAAACTGGGGACTGTTGGTGGGCTTAAAGTGGGTGCTAAGGAAAGATGACCTGGAGGACCTGTCACTGAGGAAGGATAAAGGAAAGCTGAAGGGATCAGAAGAAAGAGAGCTGTGGAATTTTGCCTATAGAAGGAAGGTTCATTAACTGGGTCAAAGGGAATAGAGTTAGCAAGAACTGGGTGAGGGAACAGGAAGCATAGAGAGAAGGCTTGGAGAGAAGTTAAGAGAAAGCTTTAACATAGAGGGTCTCTTTTCATTTCCCTGATTGCTCAAAGTAGTTGTAAAAGTCCCAAATATTTGGACCTAGTGTACTGTTACATGGCCATTTAGATTGGCTATCTAAGGGATATTGAGGCCAAACTTTATTGGAAAGGCAAACATTTTAGGGCCTTTCAAATCAAATGTCAGATGTAAAGGTTTGAGATTTTCTAGGAAGCATCCCAAGGGGTGGGAAGGTATCTAATGCTGAGCTCCCATGGGTGAGAGAGGTTAGGGAAAAGGTCACTTCAACTTATAGTTATGGGCATCCTCTGGACTTAGGGAGGATCAAATGAGTACCAAATCATTCAGAGAGTCATTGCCCAATGGGGTCAAATGTAGCAAGCTTAGTCTGGCTAAAACAGTAGAGAGACTCAGGTGCCTGGCACCAGAGCTTCTGTAGAGGTGAGAAAGCTAGAAAAAAACTGAGCTCTAGGAGGAGGGTCTCATCCACAGGAAGGGGATGTGTAAAAGAGACTTTTGTGGCTCCTTTTCTGGGGAAGGTAAGAGGAGAAGGATGCTATAGCCCAATTGGGTCTAAAGAAACTGCCTGATTGCAGCTTCAAGGGTCAGGGAATGTGGTCAAATGAAGATGACCAGCCATAGCCTAAAAGACTGTGGCTGTGGGTACTTCTACTTCCAATAGTATTAGAGAGGTGCTGGACACTCAATGGTCTTCCTCAGACCCAGAGAAATGCTTACACCAGCCAAACGGGAAACTCACCTAATTGCTGCTGTTGAATGGAATGCTGAACAATCAGTATGCTGGAAGGTGAGTCCATTGCTGATGGACTGGAGATAAGGGATAGGGTCCAGCATGGCTCAGACCACAGGGGCAAGCACAGGCACCAGGGGATTCTATCAGGGTTTTGGCACCAAAATGTGAGTGGGAGTGTTAAAGCTCTGGAGCTGCAAAGATATCCTGGCCTATTAGAAATCCAGACTGTACCCAGAGCTGCAATAGGACAGCTCTGGAAGCTGGAGCTTCAACAGGACAGCTTATCCCTGGAGAGAAAGGGGTCCTGAAGGTCTTGTCAGGAGGCTACCTGAAGCTGGGGTGTGATGGGGGATGGTCTTCCAGAGGATATAGCAGTTCTGATTCTCTCCTAGAGAAAGGGAAAAATGTCTCATTAAGGTTTTTCAGCTCAGTTCCCTAAGGGACGTTTCAGCAAGGTTCTGCTATTTTTCTGTTCTCTTCAGATTTGCTCATTCCCCTTGAGGAAACATCTCAGCAAAGCTTTTCTGCTAAGGGACATCTCAGCAAGGTTCTTCTATTCTGACCCAGTAAATGAAGATCTTCACCCAAGACTCTTTTGAGAAAGAGATTTATTTGGGAAGGAGGAGTCCAGGAGAATGACTGCCTCTGCCAGGGTGGTGAAAGACAGCGACAACTGAACTGGCAGGAGGACTTATACAGGGCTTCTAGATGTTCTCTTTAGGGATTAGTTTTCCTTCTCAGGGATTGGTTAGTTTAGTTGGTCAAGGACAGATTTGGCTCTGGTTTCAGGGCCTAACTGTGTTTCCTTCACTGACCCTTTTTGGCTTTTTTGCTCTATTTTCATGAATAAGACATATTTCTTTCACTGGCTCTGGTCCTAGGTTTGACTCCAGTTTCAGAGTCAGTGGGGTTTTCTTTGCTTTTGGGTTCAGGGATAAAGTATTTCTTTCACTGATGTAAACCAAGACTGCTTTCATTTCCCAGCCACCTAGACCCAAATAATCACACAAAACTATATTAATTACAACACTGTTTGACCAACATCTCAGGCGTATTCCTAGCTAGCTCCTACATCTTGAATTTCAATTTTTTCTATTATTTTCTATTCTAAATAATAATATATTATTTCTATTATTTTCTATTTTGCCATAAGGTTTGTGCTTTGTTACCTCACATGGTGTCTGCCAGACACTGCCTTCCTTCTCCCTGCATTCAGTTTAGTTTTCCCACCTAGCTATATTCTGACCTGCCATAGGCCAAAGCAGCTTCTTTTTTAACCAATGGTAATAAAACATATTCACAGCATATAGAGGGGAATTACACTGGCTCTGGGTTCAAAGTCAGGGTTCTGAGGGATTGGTTACTTTTCCTACTCAGGAATTGCATGGTTTTGTTGGTCAGTTTGTCAGGCAATAAAGTTGGCTCTGTTTCTAGGGTCAAACTGTGTTTCTTTCACTAGCCCTTTTCAGATCTTTGATTCTAATTTTAGGGTCAGGGCATTTTTCTTTCACTGGTTCTGATTCTAGGGACAAAATGTGTTTATTTGACACCGGTTTTAGGGCTAGGGCATGTTTGTTAGGTTCTGGGCTCAGGGCTAAGAGTGTTTCTTTTACTGACTCGACTTTCATATCCAGGGTGTGTTTGTTTCATTTGCTATGGTTTCAGAGATAGGGTGGGTTTCTTTGACTGGCCCACTTTCCCTATACTCAGCTTCATATGGAAAAAAAAAAAGCCAGGCTAGATAAAACAATTTTGTACAATAAAAGAACTTCTGGAGGTATCACCACCCCTGAATTCAAGCATTATTACAGAGCTGTAGTAATTAAAACTGCATGGTATTGGCATAAAAACAGACAGATGGAGCAACGGAATTGAATAGAAGACCCAGACATAAATCATTACACCCATGAGCACCTAATTTTTAACAAAGAAGCAAAAATTCTACAATACAAAAAAAGAAAACATCTCCAACAAATAGGGTTGGCATAACTAAATGATACCATGTGGAAGAATAAAAATATATCTATACCTATCACCCTGCACAAATCTCAAGTCCAAGTGTATCAAAGACCTCAATATAAATCCAGCTGCATGGAACCTAATAGAAGAGCAAATGGGGAATAGTCTTGGATGCACTAGCACAGGAGATGTCTCCCTGAACAGAACAAAAATACCACAGGTACTAAAATCAACAGTAAATAAATAAACCTCCTGTAACTGAACAGTTTCTGAAAGGCAAAGGACACCTTCAATAGAAAAAGTGAAAGCTTATAGAAAAAATTTTTTTTAACAATCCCACAACCAACAGAGGACGGATTTCCATAATATATAAAGAACTCAAGCAACTAGATATCAATATACCAAATAAATCAACAAAAAGTAGCATACAGATATATACACAAAATTCTTAACAAAAGAATCTCAAATGGCTTTTCAACATCCTTAGCCATTAGGGAAATGCAAATCAAAATGACACTGAGACCCCATCTTACACGTGTTATAATGACAGATCAAAACACAAATGACAGCTCAAGCTGGCAATGATGTGAAACAAAGGGAACACTTCTCTACTGCTGGTGGAACTGCAAACTTTTACAACCACTTGGTTGACCCAAAATCTCTTACTGAACCTGAATATCCGTATTTTTTAGCTAACCTCATAGGTTAGGATGCCTCAGCAGTTTTCCAATATCTGTAGACGCGCAAACCCAATGCTAGGGTTACAGTCACATATGGCCATCTCTAGATTTTCACATGGTTTCTGAGATTCCCAACTGAGGTCTCCATGATTCACTTCACGGCCTTTACGCAAAAAGTTTCTTCCAACTTCTCATACAGTTGTCTTAATAACTATAGGAAATGACTTTGATAAGATCTGACCTCCTTTCAAGATGAAAGCCCTGAAAAATTATGACAAGATTTCATTTCAACAGAAGCTATAATTAAAGACGGATGGCCAACTTTAGATTGCATAGAGAAAAATATGAAAATATATTCTCTGTAACAGGATTAAGACCGAGTTGCCCACCATTACCACTCTTATTCACTCTAGTGCTTGAAATTTAAGCCAGGACAATATGACATCATACAAAGATATAAATTGGAAATAAAACATGTGATTGTTCTTATTTGCAGATGACATGATCCAACATAATAAAACTCTCTGAAGACTTCACCAGAAAACTCTTAAATCTAATAAGTACTTTTAGTAACGTAGCAGGATAAGAAAATATTATTCAATAATTATTAATTTTCTACAGTAATGTTCACAATGGCATCCCCAGGCAAACAACTAGGAATAAATTAGAATTGCAAAAGAATACTACAAGGGGAATTTAAAAAAAAATCTTTTAAAAAGGAAAATAAAATAGTAGAAAGAGAAAGACATTGCATGTTTATTGATTGACAGAATTTATATATTGAAAGTGGCTGCATTACTGAAAGTAATATAGAGGTTCAGTTTAATCCCCATTAAACTTCTGATGACATTCTTCCCAAAAGTAGAAAAAAAAACCCATCCAAATTTACATGAAAATTCAAAAAGAAATTTTTGTCTTGAGCAAAAGTGTCAGTATTGTAAATATGATTCCATGTGATTAAAAAAAGTACTTTTTGTATATGTATGTTTTGCCTACATACATGTATTATGTGTAGCACTTACATGCCTGGTATTTGTGAAAGTCAGAAGAAGGTGTCAAATACCCTGTAATTACAGATGGTTGTGAGTGCTGTGTGAGTGCTAGGACTCAATCCTGGTAAGAGCAACACATGCTCTTTACCACTGAGCCAATTCTCCAACCCAAATTCACCTGGTTTTAAATTACACTATAGATCCACCAAACAAGTCAGCTCAATAATGGAACAAAGGCAGACACATAGAGCAGAAGAGAAAGGAGCAGCCAGAAATGGACTCACATAAGTATGGCCTTCTAAGTTTTACAAAGATGACAGAAATCTACATTAGAGCAGAGTCAGTCTCAGTGAAAAAAGATGCTGAGAAAACTAGCCTAACATAGGAAGAAGACAGAAAATTAATCCTTACTCCTCATTTAGCAACGGTCTGAGCTCTTAAGGTCCAAATGAGGAGCAGAAGGAGGGAGAACATGAGCAAAAAATCAGGACCACGAGGGATGCACCCACCCACTGTGACAGTGGAACTGATTTATTGGGAGCCCACCAAGGCCAGCTGGTCTGGGACTGAATAAGCATGGGTTGATTCTGGACTCTCTGAGCATGGCGGACAATGAAGGCAGATGAGAAGCCAAGGACAATGGCACTAGGTTTCGATCCTAATACATGAACTGGCTTTGTGGGAGCTTAGCCTGTTTAGACGCTTACCTTTCTGGACGTAGATAGAAGACCTTCGTCTTCCCGCAGGGCAGAGAATTTGGACTGCTCTTCAGTATCGAGAGGGAGGGGGAATGGTGTGGGGGGAGGAGAAGAGGAGTGGGGATGGGGGAGGGAAGTGGGGGGAGGGGGCAATATTTGGGAGGAGGGGAGGGAAAAGGGAAACGGGGAGCAGGTGGAAATTTTAATTAAAAAAGAATAAAAATAAATAAATAAAAAAATAATGTGTATTTAAAAATTTAATTTGAATCCCCAAACTTTGAAACTTCTAAAGGAAAATAGAGAAAAAAGTATTTCAAAGTCTGAGTATAAACAGAGAGTCTAGGGAAAGGTTTCTAATAGTTTTAGAAATAACAGAAAATGTTGAAAACTGGAGCTTCACGAAGTTAAATATGGTTCTGCATTGTGAAGGAAGAAAGAGACAGCATATAGACTGGGAGAATATTTTTGGCAGTTATTCATGTGGCAGGGTATTTATATCTAAAATATCTAAAGAGATTAATTATTGCAAGAATAAATAACCCAATCAGCAAATGCACAAATATATTTTAATGAGCAAATTGAAATGGCCAAAAATATTAAAAGATGTTTAACATATTTAGCCACCCAGGAAGTGTAGCTGCATTGAGATTTATCCTTACCCCAGGTAGAATGGCTTTTATTCAGTAAACAAGAACAAGTAATGTTCATAAGTGTGTGTGATAAAAGTAATGTTTGTTCAGAATGTATATGAGTCTAACAGCTTTATAAACAGCAGAGGTATTCCTTAAAAATCTAAAACTGAACTACCTTTTAATTTAGTTAAACCATTATTGGATATATACTCATAGGAAATGAAATCCACATTGATTAGAGGTACCTGAATATTTGTAAATTTGTGACAATTTGTCCACAATGGTCAAGGTATGGAGTCATCACCACATGATTCAACTACAGGACTAAGCAAGACCCGAAGAGGAACAACAGCTGCAGACATGCTATTGTGTGAAGTAGACATCTCACAGGGCCCTACCTAGAACTTTAGAGAACACCAGATTTGGACAAGAGTCATCATTTCTAAGTGAAAAATGGAAAACACTATACGAGATGGCGAATTTTCAAACCTGATTTTTACAATGACCATTATAAAGAACCAAGTTCAAGGTCCCATATTGAACTCGAGTTGGAAGAGGCAAGTCCGGTCTCAAAATGGAGGTAAAACCGCAGCTCCGTAGCCCCCAGCCTGACTCAGGCTGTCGCCGCTGCTGCCGCCCAGGGGAGGAGGTCCATGATCCAAAGGAACCAGAACAGTTGAGGAAACTGTTTATTGGTGGTCTGAGCTTTGAAACCACAGATGATAGCTTAAGAGAACATTTTGAGAAATGGGGGCACACTTACAGACTGCGTGGTAATGAGAGATCCCCAATCAAAACGTTCCAGGGGCTTTAGATTTGTGACCTACTTTTGTGTTGAAGAGGTGGATGCTGCAATGTGTGCTCGGCCACACAAAGTTGATGGGCGTGTGGTGGAACCAAAGAGAGCCGTTTCCAGAGAGGATTCTGTAAAGCCTGGTGCCCATTTAACGGTGAAGAAAATCTTTGTTGGTGGTATTAAAGAGGATACAGAAGAGTATAACCTGAGAGACTACTTTGAAAAGTATGGCAAGATTGAAACCATAGAAGTATGGAAGACAGGCAGAGTGGGAAAAAGACAAAATTTGCTTTTGTGACTTTTGATGACCATGACACAGTTGATAAAATTATTGTTCAGAAATGCCACACTATTAGCCGGGCGGTGGTGGCGCATGCCTTTAATCCCAGCACTTGGGAGGCAGAGGCAGGTGGATCTCTGCGAGTTCGAGATGAGCCTGGTCTACAAGAGCTAGTTCCAGGACAGGCTCCAAAGCCACAGAGAAACCCTGTCTCGAAAAACCAAAAAAAAAAAAAAAAAATACACTATTAATGGGCATAATTGTGAAGTGAAAAAGACCCTTTCTAAACAAAAGATGCAGTCTCCTGAATCACAGAGAGGCCGTGGAGGTGGATCTGGCAATTTTATGGGTCGCAGAGGGAAGTTTGGAGGTGGTGGAGGTAATTTTGGTCATGGTGGAAGAGGAGGCTATGGTGGAGGTGGTGGCAGCAGAGGTAGTTATGGAGGTGGTGATGGTGAATATAATGGATTTGGAGGTGATGGTGGCACCTATGGTGGTGGTCCTGGTTACAGCAGTAGAGGAGGCTATGGTGGTGGTGAACCAGGCTGTGGAAACCAAGGTGGTGGATATGGTGGTAATGGAAGAGGAGGATAAGAGGGTTACAATGAAGGAGGAAATTTTGGTGGAGGTAACTATGGTGGTGGGAACGATAATGACTCTGCAAACTATAGTGGACAACAGCAATCCAATTATGGACCCATGAAAGGGGACAATTTTGGTGGAAGAAGCTCAGGCAGTCCTTATGGTGGTGGCTATGGATCAGGTGGTGGATGTGGTGGATATGGTAGCAGAAGGTTTTAAAAAACAGCAGAAAAGGGCTACAGTTCTTAGCAGGAGAGAGAGCGAGGAGTTGTCAGGAAAGCTGCAGGTTACTTTGAGACAGTCGTCCTAAATGCATCAGAGGAACTGTAAAAATCTGCCATGGAAGGAGCGATGATCCATAGTCAGAAAAGTTATCACAGTTTAAACAGGAGGCCCTCTAGTCCGGGACAGCCACAGCCACCTTTTGCAGAAGGTGCAGCTACTGATTAATGCAATGTAGTGTCAATTAGATGTACATTCCTGAGGTCTTTTGTCTGTTGTAGCTTTGTCTTTCTTTTCTTTTTTTTTTTTTTCATCACATCAGGTATATTGCCCTATAAATTGTGGTAGTGGTACCAGGAATAAAAAAAATAAGGAATTTTTTAACTTTTCAAACAAACAAACAAACAAACAAAAAAGAACTAAGTTCAAGTTAATGAATACTAATGACATGAGTCCTGCCATCAGATCATCAAAAGAGACACAAATGTAATAAAAAATTTATATTCACTTATTGCTGTGAACATATATTGCAGGAGAAGAAATGACTATTAATTATGAACTTTTATAGAGTGGATATATTAAAAGATTGCAGTTAATTCAGATTTCCTAATGCATATCTCTGAAAGAGTATTTTACAACCATAATAATGTGATTAATGTAAGTTTAATGAGTACTAGATTAATTAATACTTAACAATTGATCTTAAATGATATCAGTAACATTTTTAATGATGCATTACTTGCAATTAAGTGACTACAAAATTATCAAAGAACTTATGATATACTCTTGTTCCAATTTACATTATTAGGATTGGCTCTAGTGAGTCACACAAACAATTAAAATTGCCATTAAATTTTAGTTGTATAACACAAACTTGGTTATTCCTAGATTCATGTTTTTCATGATGCATTCAGGCTTTGGAGTAAGAATACAGTCATCTCTGTGAAGTTGTAATGTGGCCATCATATAATTCTTTTACAATGAGAGGAGCTTAGTTAAAGGCTGAACCTAGTTTTCAGAGCTCAGAGCAACATGTCTCTTTTTTTTCCTAAATTCAAATATAGTTGTGTCTTAGAAGACTCATATACTCAAGGAAATCTAAAAACAAACCCTAATACATGCAAACTAATAGATAGAGTCATGACACATTTCACTTTTGGGGAAATATAGGAAGAATATTAAAAAAATAAAAAATGCCACTTGTGACAGCAAAATCTTATTTATTTAGATATTTTTTCTTATTTTTACCAATTGGCTTTATATTGTACAATGGAGCCCAGATGGCGTCAACTGGCTTTGGGTTGGCATTTAAAGTCTGTCTTCATTTAATAAAATTATACTATCAGAATGGATCTGAAATGTGAGAAAAATAAAATAGTTCCAGTAACCACTAATGCATACTGAGACTTTACAATGTGCTAGGGACTATATTAAGGTTTTTCCATTGCAGTCAGTGCAGAGCTGGGGTTTGAATCAGGTAAACCAGTTTCACAGTCTTTGTAATGTGAGAGTACAAAGTGACATCATAAAAACATCAAAAGATATAATTATTCCTACTTCCTCTTTCTCTAAGGTTGGTAAATTTGTTCTTAATAATGAGCATAAATCATTGCTGGATTGGGTAATAATGATGCAATTGTTGTTTCTCAATGAGGAAATAGGAAGCCCAGAGCGAGTAAGCAGATTTCAAATCTTCCACTTACTTGAGTGCGTCATAAGCAGTCAATTGAAAGCCCGCCTGTGAGATCATGACTACCTCTAGTAATAATTATTATGAGTAACTGTTTGCCAAGGATAGTTCTAAGTCCTTATTTCCTTATTTAATCATTTGTATTGGCCTTTCTGAGACTAATGTCTACTACCAGAACACAATGATTTCACTTAGGTTAGGGTAACAAGCAAGGAACTTATTAATAGCAAACAGAAAAGATGAGACTGAAGCTAAGGGAAGGCAGTAGCAAAACATGTGTTCTGGTTTGTGGTCTTTACTTATGTAGTTAGGAAGATATCTGGAAGTAGAGGGCTCTGGAAGAGAGCCAAGTCTGGGGGTGAAGTTCATTAGAAGTACTAATGAGAGGGAGGTGATGTGCTGAATTTAGAAGCTTAGCATGCTATACTTGGAGGCTATGGTTAAAGCTATCAAGGCGAAAGTGTACTGTGTGCAGGATTACTTAAATGAGAGCTAAGGATAAAATGACCCAGCAGGGAGTCTGGGACTTTGAATAGTCAGAGGTGGGAAACAGAGGACTAGCAAAGGTTACAGAGAAAGAGCTGTGAAAAATATGGTGAAAATCAGGAGAAACAAAAGACTGAGCATTGAAAAAGAAATAGGTCAATAATGCTGAGAGGGTGCTGAGCCGTGTATTCAGATCAGAACTGATAAACGACCTTCTCATTCACCCATATGAAGGTTGACATTGATTTTTGTCTGTGTTTCTCAAAGTGAGCTTGTGATGGACGGCAACTAAGGTGATTTGATTAGCTGGTGTTCTATAATGAGCCTGCTAGTGTAATTACTTTTTCCTTGAGCATCCTTAAATGCAAGATGCAGGAGGCATTCTTTGGAAAGTGGATAAAAGAAACCTTGAAGTGCCTC
The DNA here is from genome assembly GCF_950005125.1 of Chionomys nivalis. Taxonomy (NCBI): domain Eukaryota; kingdom Metazoa; phylum Chordata; class Mammalia; order Rodentia; family Cricetidae; genus Chionomys; species Chionomys nivalis. The sequence goes on along the minus strand of NC_080105.1, from coordinate 18,014,259 downwards.
ATGAAACGTTTTCAAAGATGAGTCCTACTGGTTGGTAATTGAGAGGATTACCAAAGGAAGTCAGTAATTAAGAGTAGTCTAGGAAACACAGGGTTAAAACAGTGAAACACATTTATTTTTTTCACTTGGATCTTTTTAACTTTTAATGAACTAATGTAAAGTTGAATCTGCAAGAGGTGAATGCAATATCTGAATTCTGCAAGATATTTTAGGATTTTCCTAAAGATCATATTTACTGTTGACTTTGCTTTTGTTTTCTTTTTAAATCATACTATCATTTTAATAATAGTTTTAGACTTACCACTCTGAACCAATAAAACGACTGAACAGAAAGAAAAGCGTTCTCCTTCTAATATCCCTCCTGTTCTCTGGTGTCCCCATTGTTCCTATCTTTCTTTCTTGTGACAGACAGATTCTTCACATATTGACAATTGCCCATACTAATACAATCTCCTAACCATGAAATCACCTATTTCTTATCACTTGAAAAGACAAATGACATAAGCACAAATGGGAACAAGGAAAATGAAAAGCTAGCAAGGCATAGAATATGGAATCTATGCGGGGGTTGCCAGCATAGGCTTATATGGGTAGTTTGAAGGGGCATTCCAGTCAGACAAGACTAAGCTAGTTAGAAAGCTGAATGGTGTGTTTTTCTGACACATGGGCTGCTGAGTCCTGTTTTGGGTCTCATAAATCCAAAGAGAAACTGGCAGTTAGAAAGTCTTTGATTTATGTCTTCTAAATTATTTTCCCCAGGAATAATTCATTCTGAAGCTAATTATTAAGATACAAAGGTGCCCTTGCACCATAGAGCAGAGAAAAGTCCAGAAAGGCAGTCTTCCTGCCTCCTTCCTTTTTCTCTTGGACTGAGTCTCAGTCATTATTTGTACGTGACACACATGAAGGGTGATGGTGAAAGAGAGACATCTTCGAGAAGCTTCTGTACCATGTCTTCTAATTTCAGTATTGCTTTCTTCACTCTTTTGCTCAAGCAATAATATTTTCAATGAAAATTCTGTCAAAGAAATTTTTCTACATTGGCTAAATCAGTTGTTCTTAAAATGTGGAACCTAGAGCAGTTCTGCAGCACTCCATTAGAAGTCTCTCTCTCTCTCTCTCTCTCTCTCGCTCTCTCTCTCTCTCTCTCTCTCTCTCTGTGTGTGTGTGTGTGTGTGTGTGTGTGTGTCATAGGGGAAGGCCTTGCAGTTGAGTGCTGTGCCTAAGGAGAACAAAGGGGCATAAGATTCTTTAGAGCTAGAGTTACAGGCATTTGGGAGAATCCAACTTAGGTGTTGGAACCAATACTTGGGTCCTCTAAAAGAGAAGTACGCCCTCTTAAGTTCTAGCAGCTCTCTTGTTCCAGGATATTAAATTCCTAATAATAGTTTTCTGATGAAAATGCCTGAAGTCTGTTCCACCAGCAAATTTCGTGTATACATTACTGCTAACTATAGCTGCCATGGTGCATATAGAGCTCCAGAATTCATTACCTTATAACTGGAATTCTACACTGTTCTCCATAACCTTCCAATCTCCCCCACTCACAGGTCCTGGTCATCACAATTTACTTTTTTTAAAAAATGAGTTCAACTTATATATTTTTAATTTTACATTTAAGTACATAATGTAATATTTATCTTTCCACATTTAAGTTACTTGATTTACAATGTGCAGTACCTAGAACATTCCAACAAAACATCTTCATCTTTCTTTTGTCTAGCTTCGAGAAGGACAATTCAATTAGTGTTGGCTGACTGTTGTTCTCCTAAATATGTTATGCCTTCTTTACTTAAGCAATGCTTCCTCCTACCTAGAGGCACAGGATTCAAGAGTGCATAGGCAGTGGTGTTATACTGTGGTCTCACAGTAAGATGTCAGTGAATTGTGGACATTTGTGTTGCCACTTACATCATTGCTATTATTATTACTTTAAATTATAGTGATTAAGTTTTGTCCTTGAGCAAATAAATTACCTTTAGATTTAGCTCTAGTTCCGTAGAAGTAAAATGGGAATTATGATAAAAAAAAAAAACTCCCTCACAGGCAGTTAAAATATTTAAATGGGAAATACATGAAAATTACTCAGTGGAATGCCAGACGTAAGGTCTGTGCTCCATAAAGATGATTTCTCTCTGTGTCTTCTCTGAAGGACATTTTTGGTAAGCTTTTGACTAACTCTCAGGTGTGAGACTGTCCTGGCCTCCCAGTGGAAGAGTTTTATCTTTTACTCTCTTTGGAACAGATGTCACTGAAATTTCTGAGCTTCAAAATGATCCTTGGTCGGGCTGGAGAGATGGCTCAGCGGTTAAGAGCATTGCCTGCTTTTCCAAGGGTCCTGAGTTCAATTCCCAGCAACCACACGGTGGCTCACAACCATCTGTAATGAGATCTGGTGCCCTCTTCTGGCATACACACAGACAGAATATTGTATACATAATAAATAAATAAATATTAAAAAAAAATGATCCTTGGTCATGTGAAGTAAAAATAGTATAATGGGTCACACAACCACTAAAGTAAAGACTTGAGCTAAGCATAACAAAACAAAACAAGAGAACCAGCAAGATAGCTCAGTCGGTGAAGGTTCTTGTTGCTGAGTATGAGGACTTAAGGTAAATTCCCAGGGTACCCATGGTGGAAAGAGTGGTCCAGCACTGGTCCTCTTCCCTGCACATTTGTGTAGAGTCATGTAATAAAACAAATTTAAAAAGAAGAAAATATTTTGAATGCCATCAGGGTAAACTGAGGAGAGTGACCGTTGAGCTGACAGTTCCTGCATCTTCTCTTGGGAACATCAAATATAATCAACCAAACAACAGTCAATAAAACAATGGCAAAAAATGGAAAGAAAATAACCTACTGATGTTGGTAGGATAAGCTGTTAGACTTGTAGAAGACAGTTTATGGACATAAATGGGATGTCTTCTGCAAATAACTCTGGTGTTCATCAGCAGCGATTTATTCAGGTTTTCCCAGGCTCATTTTGATGGCACTGCCTGTAGACTTTCATCATTGCCAGGATTTGAAGCTAGATCCCATATTAAAGTGTCTTGTAGATTTTGGGATGACTTTTTATCTTTTTAAGGTTAAACTTATTTCCCTTTCTTCCCATCCCCATCCCATTCTGCACCATATGCTAAAATACAAGGTCACTGGTCTCACTTTCATTATCTTTCCTTATCTCTGAAGGATCAAAGGGGTAAAAGAAGGATAAGTGAGAGTCAAATAAGAGGAAATTTAGCTCTTTGGTTTGGTGTAGGGTGTCAGAAAAGGGAAGCTGTTGGTGAAAATTAGAAGATGGAGGATATTCTCAGATTTAAAAAAAATGTGCAGCCAATTTTATTTCTGCCTGTATTTTTTGAGTATCTCTTAGCCAGTAAAACTATTATATGCATTTCCAAATCTCTAGCAAGCGAATTAAATAAGTCTCTCCAGAATTTTCTAATAGAACCTATTGTGCATAAGAATTTTGGCCCAGGTAATTTTTTTCTCACTGCATACATAGTTGGCTAGCTACTGGGCTTCTGACCTTATAACATGTATGTACATGTCTTTAACACATGATTGAGTCTTGTTGGGTAGCTTACAATATCTTACTAATTTTGATAGATGTCATAATGTGTTGAGTGGGATTTGTTTATCATATAGAATGTGTGTGTGTGTGTGTGTGTCTAAGTTAACTGGAGGATGATTTTCTTTTTGTTCAACATACTATTTATTTAATCCTTAAATAAATAAAGTGGGTACTTAACCTTCTTGATTATATAACATGGTTGATGTAAGTAAGAAAATAAAATTTGTTTCTTCTGCGCAGTTACAAATGAAGTGAATCTCCAGATATATTACAAGTGTGGCTGGTGAGATAACTTTACTAGAAAGGGTATTTTCTGCCAAGCCTGATGATATGAGTTTAATCTCCATTTAAATGGGATACCCTTGTGTATGGGTGTTGCTTTTATTGGCTGATGAATAAAAGTGTTTGGGTCAATGGCTTAACAGAGTAAAACCAGTAGGGAAATCAGAATAGAGATATATAGAGAGAATAGATGGAATCAAAGGGACTCATTGTAGCTGCCTAAGGAGACAGACGCTAGAATCTTACCTAGAAAGCCACAGCCTGGTGGTGATACACAGATTAATGAAAATGGGTTAATTTAAGATATATACAAGCACACTGAAGCTGTTGGCCAAGCAGTGTTGTAATCAATATAGTTCCTGTGTGATTATTCAGGTCTGGGCAGCTGGGAAATGAACTAGCAATCTCTGTTTACACTCCATGTTTGTATGGTGGAGGGAGAGACAGACTCTCTGTTCTCCAGTGGCTACATGTCCATCAATGGTTCATAAGGTGTGCTCCCTATTCTCTCTCTCTCTCTCTCTCTCTCTCTCTCTCTCTCTCTCTCTCTCTCTCTCTTTTCTCTCTCTCTCTAAGTATGTGTATGTGTGTGTCTCATGTGTGCACACACAAACATACACAAATTAGTAAACAAAGTTAATAAAAAATTAGAAATATTTTAGCTGATAGTTTAATTGCATTGGATTTAAGGATTTTTGTGCTCTGGATATATCTCCAAAACTGCCTTTAGTTGACAAACCTTTGGCAATGTTCAAAGTAAATAATTCACGTGATTTGTGTCCCAGAAATGTTCAGCAATTTACATTAGAAACTATTCTGCAATTGCTTTAAAAAGTAAAACCTAGTCACTCAAATTACAGCTTAAAAAAAAACAAAAACATTTTTTTGGCACAGTGTTTTGTTGACAGTTGCCCTCAGACTGTGACATACTAGGTTCAGAGCATTCCTTCTTTCTGTTTTTATAATGCAAAAAAGAACATTTTATAGTTTCTGCTACCAAGGGTGTTCAAGGATAAAATATGTCCCTTTACATATATTTTATGTATACTCAAATGTAGATTAATTCATAAGAGATTAACTGAATTGAAAAAAAAATAATGACCTAGTAAATGCTTAGGATTTTACGAGTATAAAATCCCTTTGGCCCCTTTGGAAATCTTTCTTCTAGCTGTGATTATTTCCCACAGTGCCAACCCTTTCTCATTCTCTGTCATTTAGTTTTCTCTACTGGGTTCAAGCTCAAATCAACCAACGAGTGCTAGAGGAATTGTGGCAATGCATTAAGCTGGCTCCTATATGGGTCAGGGTCACAGGTGGCTGTCAATCATAACCTATAACCTTCTCTACCCTCTCTACTCAGGCTTTTACAATGATCAGAGACAATCAACGCAGGCTGACTTTTCATGTCTAAAGAATAATGATTAGTCCCCAGGACCATTTCTTGTTAATACTGATTTGATGAGTGAGTTTATGATCCAAGGTAGTAGTTGGAATAATTAACTTCAGATAAATATCAATTATTATAAATTTAGTAAAAAAAATCAGTGTGAAGATCTTTCTGAAGTGTTTCAAAAGTTGATCTCAGAGTATAATGTGGTCATTAAACATGTGTGATACAGGGCTTTGCCCAACTATTCTTAGGCTCATTCATAAAGATTTCTGACCGTGTAATCTTACCCTAGATCTCTAACGGAAAAATTTCATCTTTGCTCATGTGTTAAAACATCATCAATTTCTGAAGATATGGTCTCATTCCATGCCTCAAGCTGTAAATTCTCATTTCTAATCCCAACCTATAAGGGCCTCTTGACTATTTAAATCTTTGTGATGACTTAGTAGTTTCTCATTTTAAACATTAATTTTAGTCTCTTTATTATTACAAGTATTTGCTAATTACTTGTAATTTAGCAAGTATTGGTAAATTATTAACAAAAATGAAGTCTTTTTGCTTTCATAACTCTTTGCCCAACCTCTTAAATTCTTTTTTTCTGCTGTTACCAGCTCCAATATGCAGTTCAGGCATGAAAAGACCTCAGCAGCCTTTACTGCTCAGCTATTACCTGGTGGCAGGCACTGCAGGGAGAGATTGTGTCTTTACTAGCAGTTTGTCGAGGGTTTAAAGGGATCTCCACCACCTGTTATGCTGAACTGATTTTATAAATATACACATTTAGTATTGTCACAGTACATCTTATGCAAAGGAAAAGGTTAGGCCTCTGGGAGTGAAAAAGTATTTCACATCTATTATGCTCTATCTGAATACTTTTAGACCTGATGAAGGGAGCGAAACTGAGGAAATGAAATTGAAAACAGTATGCCTGTATAGGAGTTAAAGAAATCCAGTAGTCCAGACATAGTAGTATACAGCTTTCTGAGCAGCACTCAGAGACAAAGACAAATGGTCTCTGTTGGTTCATAGTTACTCTGTTCTATATAGCCAGTTTTAAAGTTCTAAGCCAACTATTGCTACACCATGAAACCCTCTCTGGCAAAACAAAGAAAAAGAGCTAGCAAATCTGCACACGCTGCCAAGTCCTCCGTGCTCTAGATATAAAACATTGGCATGGTGAGAGAGATAGGGCAAAAGGAGAGGAGCATGCTTGCACTGGAACTCCTCTGACTCAGCTCCAACAGGCACCAAACAATGAAACTTCCAAAGACAGTGTGTAGTTGAAGACGGCGAAGATGGAGAGGCTGTACCGGAGAGGCCATCAGTGCTCTTGAGGACTGCATGGAGACCATGGCAGGTTTTAACAACTGAAACCCTGGGATCATTGCACTATAATAGAAATTGATCATACTGTATTAATTACTTCCATCATTTCTGTGGAAAACACACATGACAAGAAAACCATGGAAGGAAGGATGACCTTTGTCTTATGATTTGAAAAGGCTGTCTATTATGATGAGGAAAGCATGGTGGCAGGAGCATGGGACAGGTGTTTGGAGATAAGGCGTGATAGATGTAGATACTCAGGTCACTTTCTTCTTTTATCTAGTCCAGGATCCCAGCCCAGGGAATGGTGCTGCATATATCTTAATATGAGTTTTAATACTCCAATTAACACAATATATAAACTCCACAGATACTTGCCTAGTATTTCATCCTAGGGATTCTTAGTCAATAAGTTGGCACTCAATACTACCTATGGTATATGTTTACACATAATAAATCAATCTCTGTTTTCCGTTATTCCATAGATGATCAGAAGCCTTTAATTTTTTCCATTTACCCTATGCCTCTCATCTACTTTCCCATTTACTTCTCCAATTTTTTTCATGATACTATATTGTATTTCCCATTCTTTAGGAGATTATTTTGTACCTCCTTATGGGGAAGGATAATTATCTTAAAGTCCTTTTGAAAAACCATATAAAAGCATATATATATAAGCATATAAAAGCATACACACACTCACATACAATGGAGAAAACAATGCTTCAAGTTAATAACTTAGGTTACCTAGTAAAAACTTAAAAACAGTAATGGGTTATATATTTCTTAGTAACTGGTCAAATGACTTCCAGTGTATGCTATTGTTAAAGCAACCCTTTATAAACTGACAGTAAGATTTTATTGATAAAGACACCGCATACTTGTATCACTAAGCATGGAGAAATCAATCTAGTGCCCAACTAGAAGCTCCACCCTTACTGACTAGCATTTACAGTGCTGGCAGGCGTTATACTTTTTACCTGAGGAAAAAGTAATCATCAGTCTCATCAGCTATACACCTTGTGACTTACCTACCTGTTTCCTTATCTGTAAGATATACTAATGCAATAAAGGTACAAATGTTATAGGGGTAACAAACACTTCTAAATTGTATTTCATATCCACTCTATAAGAGAGAACCCTTATATAACACTATTAATGAGGCCAGGAACCTTAGAATAGACTGGTTATGGGCTCTAAAGAAAAGTATACTATTCTCATTTTGCTAAATGAGTTGAACAATAAAATGACCCCTAATTACATATTGTTGTACCCATTAGTCAGTGAAATTGCTCAACTCTCACTAGAGAAGCTTCTTTTTGCAGTACATGGTAAGTAACACAGAGATCACAGCTGAACAATGTGCATGGAGTAAGAATCTTCAGTGCACTCACTCCTAAATGAGACGTCTTTATACCTCTCCCCTCAAATCTCAGGAATCTATGGGGAAGAGGAAAAAAAAGTGTGTAAGAGTTAGAGATAGTAGACAACTCCAAGGAATATAGTTGGTTTATGTATAATTTGACTGATGCACACATGAACTCACAGAGGCAGTGATAGCATGTACAAGACCTGTACAAGTTCAAGTCAGAAAAATTCTCAGCATGGAGAAAGGGTGGTACACACAAAGTTCTAGCCCTAGCCAATAAGCTATTTGCAAATTCTGGGACAGGAAAAATCATTTTTCCCAATGGAATAACATTGATAATTTCAACCACACTGTAGGGTCACATGCTGAGGAATAGTTGATCAGCACAATCAGCTTCTTTTACCAATTGATCTCCAAACAAATATTAAATAATGTTCTTTCTATATAGTGATATTTCCCAATATATGTTGTAGTGTTTTGAAAGAAAATGCCCCCTCAAATAGTGACGCTATTAGGAGATGTGGCCTTTTTGGAGTAGGTGTGACTGTTTTGGAGGATGTGTTTCACTGTAGGGATGGGTTTTGATGTCTCCTAGGCTCATACATGCCACCATGTTCCACCATGATGAAAATGGTCTAAACCTTTGAAACTGTAAGCTAACCCCAACTAAGGTTTCTATTTATAAGAGTTTCCATGGTCATAATGTCTCTTCATACTAATAGAAACTCTTACTAACGCACATGTCTTTTCATTTCTGGAGTCATACCTAAAACTGTGTTTTCTGAAATCTTTTAATGCTCCATTCATAGGATTCTTCTATTTCAGTATATTTCATATTATGTGGCCTAGTGGTTTTCTTGTAAAGGTAGTAATTATTTTTGCATTTAGGAATATAAATTTACATGTACTGGTTATTTCATATTTGTACAGCAAATCAGATATTCATTCAAAATTATTTACTTTCCAAATATTTTGAAAATGCAAAAAGCTTCATATAATTTTCTGAGCTAAAATGTTTGGAAAGGATTGCTTAAAGACATGCTTTTCTGAAACATCACACATACACGACAAGATTAACCTAACTATTGATTTCTATCCCTAGAAGAGATTTGAATCACCCTTCTACCATTTGGTGCTTTTGCTACCGTGGTGATTTCATGGCTCTAGGAGGTGGAATGCTGATCTTAAGTTAGTAGCATAAAACATAAAGAAATCTTATAAAGTTACACTCTGATCTATATGATTTGTCTCACATTTATCTAGACAACAACCATAGTGGATTGTTGTTCTATCTCTCTGTGGCAATTAAGAAGTGATCTACTTTTGTTGTATGTTAGGGCATCTCTTGGGTATATTCCCAATAGTGGTATTGCTGGGTCGAGAGGTAGGTTGAACCCGACTTTCCTGAGAAACCGCCACACTGCTTTCCAAAGTGGTTGCACAAGTTTGCATTCCCACCAGCAATGGATGAGTGTGCCCCTTTCTCCACAACCTCTCCAGGAGAGGCTATCATTGGTGTTTTTTATTTTAGCCATTCTGACAGGTGTAAGATGGTATCTTAATGTTGTCTTGATTTGCATTTCCCTGATTGCTAAGGAAGTTGAGCACGATCTTAAGTGTCTTTTGGCCATTTGAACTTCTTCTGTTGAAAAGTCTCTGTTCAGCTCAGTGCCCCATTTTATAATTGGATTGATTAACCTTTTACGGTCTAATTTCTTGAGTTCTTTATATATTTTGGAGATCAGACCTTTGTCAGTTGCGGGGTTGGTGAAGATCTTCTCCCAGTCAGTGGGTTGCAAAGAAGTGATCTACTTCATCAGCAAACTCAAAGTTACCAAAGATGAGGTAGTTTTCCAGAGGGGAAAAAACAATAGAAAAACATATGAACTTGTTAGACTGGCTCAAACACTCACAGTTGTTGAGTTTTACAAAGTTCATTTACAAGTTGCCAGTATGACTTTGCTCAAGAAGACAGAAGTTCCAGAACCTAAGCAGCTACTGTGGACCTATCCTTAGTCAGACACAAAATCTATAAGCCCTTGGAGGGCCAAGGTATTAAATCTTGGAATGTAAATATAGGAGAACCTAGAGTCTTATGTCTAAGAGCCACAGCAGCAGGAAACCAGCCTTCTCAGGAAGGAGAAAGTTAATTCCCTAGAAATGCCTCTTTCTTACTCCATTTAGAAAATTAGATAGAGTCCATGCATCTGAAAATAGTGTTTATGCACTCAGTTTGCTCTCTTCCATGCTAATGTTCTCTCCAAACACCATGTGGGCACACCCAGAGGCAATGTTGATAAAACCAGATTGATCAACTGGAATTAAACCATCAATGATGTCTATAACTTTAGTCAGGTTCCACAAATTAATATTTTCCAGATTTAAATTGTAGGAAGAAAGCATTCTGTATACTATTTGTACAGGTGGCTGTTTAAAATCCAGGGTACCCCACCAATTACATTTATAGTAGTATATTATTTCCTCCCAACACAAGAGATACCATGTAGATGGAAGTTTCTGTCCTTCCCTGTCCTGCAGCCATTCAGTCCCAGAAAAGCACTGAGATCACAGGTGTGAGTCCTCATGTATGGCCAAATACCAAATTTAAATAGAATATTCTTGTATTAGCTTTCCTTTGTTGATTTTGTTTACTCCAGGTGATGGCAGTAAAGGACTTTTACTCCAGCTGAAAGAATGAAAAAGGTAAAGCTTAATCATTTAAACTTCTTCCGTGCAAGAGAAGACAGGCACCTGTTTTCACCTCCCCCCCCACACACATACACACAGGCACCTGTTTGAGCCCCCACCCCCACATACCTCTCACTTAAGTAAGAACCAAGAGTCAGGAGATTATGAAACTGACAACATCCTTGGTGAGACTAAATGATATGGTACAAATGTATTTTGATTAGGTTTGTTCTCTGTTTTTCATCTATGACATGTTTTAGTCTAAGATACAACACACGATGTCATGTGTTCTCCATATTTACACCCCACCTCTGCCATTTTACAGTGCACTTGAATGAAAATCAGATGGAATGTTCAGGAATGGGTGAGACCTCAATAAAACTGTTTAGTTAAAGTTGTCACAGAAGGCAGATGGTGCCAGAGCTGTGTTACACCAGTGACAGTTTTCAAATGAAAACCTTGTATTAAACCTGGAGAATGCCAGCCAGGACTTCAGTAGATAGGACACCAATTATGATGAGAAGAAAGAACAAAAAAGAGACACTCACATATAACAGAAAACAAGTTCATTGTGCTGGCTACAATTGCAAGACAGCAAGCTTTAATTTTTTTTTTTTGTTCTCCAACAAAACAACAGTGGAGGTTTTTTGTTTTTTGTTTATTTGTTTGGTTTTAAGGAAAGAGACAAACATATTTTTATTATGGACACTGATTATTATTAGTAGTATTGTTGCATATTTTCTCTTATGGAAATTCAAGATTTTCTATGTTGATCTCTGAACTCACTGTGACCTACAGAAATGTCAAACTAGAAGGTTCCACTTTACTTGCTGACTTTATTTGCTGTGTGTTAGGAACGTGGGATATAAACATTGCTTTATTAACTGCTGTTCCTCTTCTTTTTGTCATCTCTACTGCTGAACTACTCAAAGCTTGGAATGTGGGGGCTTGCTCTAAATAGCAGAGCTTGCCAGGAGAAGCCCTGGGAATGTAACTCAGAACTTTTTATTCTTTCCTCTGATTTATGTTATTATTCCTTTGTTGAGCATATAAAAACAAAATTAGAAAAATGTTATTAGACAGTAACAATCGAAGCTGTTGTTCTCTCTGTGGTCAGATCCTCCATGTGGATGAGGGGAACATGGCTGCCCCCTGTTGGCAACTACCTGATGTGTTTGAGGGCTTCTCCCTGGCAAATTGTTTCCATTCTTTTTCCTGGGCCTTCTTCCCATTTGCAGCGATCCCTTCTGTTCTGATCCTTTAGGGGAAATTGACACCAGACTACACTAACCATCTTCTCAGCTTGCAAATCTGCCTTTGTTCTTTCCTAAGGGGATATTTACAATTTTATTTTCTAATCCAATTATAACAATAAAGACAAGATTTTAAAGATTTCAGGTTAAGGGAGAAACAACACATTTAGCAGAAGACTGGTAATTTGAGTTTCTATGAAGGAGAGCTCCTGGCAGAATAACCTGTAATTTCCTCAAGATCATGCAACTGATTAGTATCTGTAACCTATCTAACTCACACCAGCCTTTGAGTTCTGTGTTGTGTTAAAAACTGCTATTATAGGTTTTGAACTATAAAAAGTAAGTGTATAGACTATGCTAGCAGTAAAATTATTAGAACAATATTTGTCAAATTGAAAGTGAATATAGAAGGAGGAGCAGTAATATGGGGAGGAGGAGGGAGAGGAAGAAAAGAAGAGGAAGTGAGGGAGGAAAAAATGTCCCTAGATACTTTCTACTGTGTTAATTAGTTTTGTCATTGCTATGACCAAAATCCTGACAAAAAGCAAGTTCTGGGAAAGTGTTTTCTTTGGCTTATAATTTGAGAAGATATGGTCCACTATGGTATGAAGGACATGATAGAGAAATAATTTAGGTGGCAAGTGCATCTTGAGTCAGGGATTAGACAAGACATGTGACCAACTTTGAAAACCTCAAGGCTAGACTCCCTGAAATCAGTGATCCCTGTAACATTAAGGGGCCTGCTTGTTGGGGTTTATGTCCCACCCAGTTCCCCACAGCTGGCAAGCCCCAAAGAAAATCACACATAGAGTCTCATTAACTATAAACTGATTGGTCCATTAGCTCAGTCTTCTTATTAGCTCTTGTAGCTTATATTAACCTATTATTTTTATCTATGCTAGCCACATTGCTCGGTACCTTTCACAGCTGGGAAGATTACATCCTGCTTCTTCGGTGGTCTGGGTTGGACTGAGACGGGAGCTTCCCGCTTCCCAGAATACTCCTGTTCTCATTGCCCTGCCTCTACTTCCTGTCTGGTTGACTCACCTATACTTCCTGCCTGGCCAATCAGTGTTTATTTAAAATAAGATTGACAGAATACAGACAATTCTCCCACAGATCCCATTTTCTCTATTCTGCCACCATGTTCTGTAGGTTCCACAGTCTTCTGAAATAGCACCAAGAGATGGGGACCCAATAACACATGATCCTGTCAGGGACAATTCACATTCAAACAATAACATCAAGACTTTACTTGCTTCTCATGGTATTTGTGGGAAATTGGCCTTCTGACTAGTAACTAGATGTTGCTAAAGTCAAATCATTCCTGGAACCACCCTACTTTTCCACTGACTTTTGGGTAGGGACTCATGTTGAAGGAGCTGTGCATCTGGTAAATGCTTCTACATGATACACAATTTACTCTTCTCTGCCGGTTCTTTGCAGACTTTAAAACAGCGATAAAAAAGAGACCCATTTAAAGCAAAGGTGCCCTGGGCTGCAGTCTAATATTGAACCTTAACCATGGTTTCTCCTCTGAAGTAATATAATAATAGATAATTATGCACACCAGATAGCCATTCCTGTTGACCTCCGAAGAAGAGACTGAATGTCTACCTAATTAAAGTTGTTTATGGGATTTTCATGGAAGTCAGCTTTATAATTATGGTGAATTTTACTCAATGCAAATATTTTCTCCAAGCAGTCTAGCCTTCCCCTAAAAAATTCAAATCATAATAAATTGAGCCAAACAAAAACGTAGTGGTAAAGAGTAGAGGCATTAAGTATGCAAGTATAGTCATACAACACATATATTATGAAATTATGATAAGTCACAGAATATGGTATTCTGAGCTTAATTTATTCTGGGTAGAGGATGATGATGATGACAGCAATGACAATGAATCTGCTAGAGAAATGTGTTCTATAATCAGAAGCATTTTGTCTTTTCATCCATCACAAAATTCTGTTGCAAAATTCATATTTGGAACCTGATTTTTAGGGACAAAGTTACATGCACACATACATACACACATACATATAAACACACACATGCACACACACATACACATAAGAAAAAAACTGGTAGAAAAATCAAATAAAGAACTCCCCTTTCAGTTTTAACATCACTCAATATTACTCCCCTTGTCAGCCTGGTAAGGCTGTAAGGCTGCTACAGTACTGGAAAGCCTAAACAGCCCACATCAAAAAGTAAATAAATAAAATTATAACTGCCTTTTTGATCTAGAGAGCCAATAACCAATGCTCTGTCACTTTTGTCACCTGAATAATGTAATTTTTGAACCCTATAGACCATTTAAGAGAATGTGACTTGTTTTATTCTCTCTTCTCAATCCCTCTGAGAATATGCTTCAATCTGTCAGGCCCTGTATCACTTTTATACAACATTCTTTTACTGCTTGTATCTTGAATTTGACTCTTGCTCTCTGGGGAGCTCAGTGAAACTGCCAGCACTCATTTCATCTGTCTCCTTTAACAACCATCAGGAAGATGGAGCTCCGTCTGCCTGGGATGGGCTTGAGCTTTCACCTGACGGAGCACAGGATTGAAAGAGACTTCGATTTAAAAGGCTACATTGACTAGACCCTTGAATTATCTTGCTTCAACAATTTGTGATCATAGCGTGGATATATTCTGCTTCGTGAAATGGCCTGCCTCGTACCCTCTTTTCACTACCTGTCCTCAGGGAAAGTTATTAAAATTAACTAAAGAACTGATGGGTTTCTTAATACAAGTCAACTTAAAACTTTTCATTTTTATTCTTTTTCTGGTGAATCTAGAATGAGAAATTTATGATATTTAAGATATGTTTGCCATGCTGGGCAGTGGTGGGGCATGGTTTTAATACCTGCACTTGGAAGGCAGAAGATGGTGAATCTCTGAGTTTGTAAGTATTCTGATCTATGGAGAGAGTTCCAGGATAAAAAAGATTATACAGGGAAACCCTCCCTTGAAAGCCTCTTATAAAATAAGTTTGCCACACAGTCATGATTAAAGGCAACATCCATTTAGCATTTACTATATAGCAGATATTGTTTTTGCTGCTACATATGGGAAGATACATGTTGGCCATGCAATTACTCCCCCAAGGAATGTGTTATTATTCCATTTTTCATATTCAAAAGGAGAAAACTCCTCATCTACTTACACTGATATTGGAAGTTCAGTTTCCAGGCCTCCTTTTCAGTATTTTAGCTGTGGGAAGAATGGAGGAAAACAAGAAGAATCTCAAAATGAAGGTCTGGATTTAGTTATTTAAACAGAACTCAACTCCCTAAAAAGACTGGCTTAGTGAGTTGTTTATTGCATCTGTTACGGTCCTAGAGAAGTCCCACAAAGGACTACCATCCACGAGTGCCATCAGCAAGAGCGTGATCTTGTATACCAATATACCCTACATGCTGGGGTCACACATCTGATACAAAACGGTGACCTTGAGAGATGCTCCTTCTAAGAACAGTCAACAGGCATTTTAGGGACAGTTAGGTTGTCCTATCTATGACTGATTTAACAAGCAGAAGTTGCATTAGTACAGCTCTGGTTTACTAGGGCTAGCAAGGGGTGGCTAGGGTTGCAATTCTTCCATCTTTGCGCATGTTCAGACAAGTCCCTGGACCTGTCCCTGTTCGGTCATTGCCTTGAGGTACTGTGCGGGCTGGATCAGGCCTGGTATGAGTTATCTCCCTCCCCTCTGTGTACCTGATGTCTTTCCTGTTGTCCTTTTAGGAAAGTGTTGTAAGATGGGGACAGTTCACACCCTTCAGTGTCAAACACTGAACTCAACACTGAAGCCATAGCTGTCATTTTCCTTAATATACTTAGGTGCTGGACATCATACCCATGTGGCCCCCTCATGTTTTATGTTATTTCTGGAGTAACCCCAGTGCTGTTAGTAGCTCACAGCAGGGAAGTTGGCATAGGTATAGAAGGCTATCTTTCCCTGTGTGTCTTCTGTGAAGCCAGAGCAGCCCTGGAGAAGCCATGGGAAAGTAGAGCATGTTTTGTTGGGGTGCAAAGCTGTGAAGGAGAACTCCTGGAAAGAGGCTGTGTCTGCAGAGACTGACTGACTGATTTTATTGCTCTGGAGAGATTGGAATGCTATAGGACCAGAGGATAATTACCTTGTCGAAGGGTCAGCTTTAGCTCCTTGCCCTGAACTCATGAACCTCTGCTTCAGCTCTAACAACCTGTAAGAAATAGATAGAAATCTTTTGGAATCTATTAACTTATCCAGCTACTACTAGCTTGCACCAACCCCAAAGCTAAGAATGTCAGCAGATAGCATCTTGGGCTTACTGAAAAGCTTCTTCCATCTTGCTGTAATTGCATCTCTGAGGTACTCACTAACATACTTGAAAGTTGCCTTGATATATTTTCTTTGCTCTAAAAAATTATAAAAACAGAACTACTTCTGCAGTGGAACATGGAATTTATAATTACCTAAATCTATGTTTCTGTGCTATTGTTACTCAAAATGGTTCCAGAAAAAAGCCATCTCTTATTCCCCTTAAGATGAGAGCTGTGTTTTGTTTTGTTTTTTTTATCTGTAGAACCATCTTTGTTAACACATCAGAATTACATTCATTTAAGTCTGGTTGAATTCTTGAGGTTACCAGGCCTACAATGGGAAACCAGAGAATTGTTGAAAGAAACATGAGTTCATTGTGCCTGGAGTTATTATTATTCCATGATTATTAGATTTTGCATATTAAAAGTGCTTGCTTTCTATGTTTTGTGAAAATGTGATTATTCACACTTGGTTTGTGCCTTTAATTATGTGTCTTTAAATAAGATAGGCATTAATACATTTATTATAATCAGCATTTTGGAGGGGCAAAATAGTGATAGAAACCATAGTTACAATATTCAAGTTATGGAAAATGTATAGGATTGGAGTGAATGGATACCATGGAGGTTGCATTTCTGTCTATGATTCTTCTGATGAGTTTGCTTTGATTATCAATCATTAGCCCTGGCTATACTCTTAATATCACCACCAATTAAGATTACAGTGGAATTTTGTTACTTGTTAATCACATTTACTACAGAACATTCAATAGCCTAGCATACTTTAAATTTCTTTTGCTGTTTTTAATTGTAACATATTTTTCACAACTGGCCTATTTTATGTTTTTTATTTAATTTTGAACTCTATATAATGTCATCACACTGGTGAGAATTTTTTGAAATTTGTGAATATTTCTGAGGATATCTGAGATAAATATTTGGTTTAGTTTTCTATCCAATTACCTCTTTGTTTTTTAAGTGTATTTTTCAGTCTGTTAGTAAGGGATGTTTTAAGTTATTTTTTTGTTTACATATTCAATCTTTCTTTTGATATTTCAAGAAAGGATTTCTCCGTATAACAGCTCTAACTGTCCTGGAACTAGCTCTGTAGACCAGGATAGCTTGAAACTCACAGAGATCCACCTGTCTCTGCCTCCCAAGTGCTGGAATTAAAGTTGTGTGGCATCACCTCCCAGCTACATGTTCTATCTTAATGGCATATACAGTAGTTTAGTGATTCTTTGATATTAATGTAAACTGTATTGTTCCACTTAGTACAGGTGTGCTCTTGAGGGAGTTTTAGTTTCAGAATTACTCAGCTCTGTTGTGAACTATTAGTTGAAGATTACATCAGGCCCTTACCTGAGTAACCAGTCTCTTCCTTCCACCTGTCATCTGCCACTCTGCTTTAATTCCATGTGGCCTTGGGGAAGAATTAGGAGAGCAGGACTCCATCTATGTGGCTATGGGAAATCCAGCATCCCTCCTGCTTTTCAGGTAAGGTCTATTAGAGGGAGGAGCTAGTGTAACCACTTGATAAGGATGAAGATATTCCAAGAACTACCTGTGATTCTCCAACAGAATATTGAAGCAAGGGACTCCAAAGAAATGGGAATTTCTCCAGGAATTTCACTCTGGGAGAAAGAAAGGGCCCCCAGCACAGGGGGTATTTCTCATCTGGAAAGGCATTGTTAACAGTTCTAATAACTTGGCGGAGCACATTACGGCATTACTGAGATTCAAATAAGGATGAGTCAATGGAGGGAGGGACCATACCTTGACAGGGTCTGCTCAGATGTCTACATCCTTGACTCTCTACTGAAATTTTGATCTCACTTCCAGACCCCAAAGACAGACTTGAGGGAGTTTACTGGATTTCTTTCACCTCTTTTTATGACTCTAATTTTAATTTTGCTCTTTTAATTGATTTGTTGGGGGCAAGAAACTGAATCTGACTTCCTGGCTTAGGACATTCTCTACTACTAGAACTAGAGGTTCATGCCTCCTCAAGTCCAGATGAACTTCTTCTTTGCATTATAAAACACCTTTAGTGCATACACCCTTGTGATTTTCCTTTTACTTTGATCACTTCAGTAACAGAGTTTCTGATCTTTATTCTTTTGTTTGCTTTTTTGATGTTTGTTTTTGTCAAACTGAGGATCCCACAGTCTGTGAAAGTACCCTAACACCCAACCACCGCCTGTGCTCTTTTACTTTAAAACTCTTTGTGTTTTTCAGTTGGTTGTGTGTGTGTATATGTTTAAGTCTTCAAATAATTTAATTGTTGAACTGTGGCTGTATTAGGTTTATCTCTAAAATATTGATAAAGAGGCCTCTATGTACAGCCCAGGATGGCCATCAGTAGGGTATCCTTCTATTACAACCTCCACACTGCTGGGGTATGGTACAAGCACACCTGACATCATCTATAAGACCCTACTCTATTTTATTTTCTCACTCTCTTTATATTTAGACTTTATATTAAATCTTCACTTCCCCTTTCCCTCTCATTTTTACTTTATTGAAAAAGTAAATTGAGGTATTTTCTTAATGTATTTATTAAATTGCCTGGGATATTTGATACTATTTTTACCGCTTAACTTTAAAGTTGTATTGCCAATCTCAGAAAGATTTAAAGTTAACCATTAACCTGGTATTTTTTTTAAGATTTTTAAGATATTTAAGGATTTTAAGTGATAGCTTTCACATTTGCTTGCTGTTGTGAATTATCTAGAAGTCAGCACTTTGGCCTCCATGAACTTTGAACCTTATGGTTTTTCCATAACCATGCTATGATGCAGGACCAAAGGGATTTCATAATTTTAAATAATGACAAAACATTTCCTTTGGAGGGATACCTTGCTCAACCTAGATATGGGGGGAGAGCTTTGATCTTGCCTCAAAGTGAAGTGTCAGACTTTGTTGACTCCCCATGGGAAGCCTTGCCCCTTCTGAGGAGTGAATGGAGGGTGAGTGAGAAGAGGGAGTGGGAGGAAGGGAGGGAGTTGGAACAGAGATAGCTATGCAAAATGAGAAAAGATTGCACTAGAAAATTCTTAATAAAAAAGAAAGAAATTCTTAAAATGTCAAAATTGTAAGATTTTTTTTTAAAAAAAAAACCATAATATTAAATAGGGAGATAAGACTAAATGAATAACCTGAGCAGCGCTAATGACTTATGAGTTCTTCGGGGCAGCCAAAGGAATTCTGGGAAAGAAAGACTGAACAGATTTGACAGATTTGTGGTTGATATGGTTGGTGGGAAAAAACTGAGAAGGAAGTGAATTCTGCAAACAACTTGACTGCAAATAGAAATTTCCCCAGCCCTAGAGGAAATGTGTTCCCACCGCACAGGTTCCAGTATTGCTGGGCGCTGGGAAGGGCTGGCTGCTGAATGCTTCTGCCCCTGGATTTTTGACCCATGTGACACGATCGTGATTTGCTCTGTTAAGCTGTCACACTTGGAAGACACAGGCTTGGTGCCAGCGGAGGAAATATTTGGGACCAAAACAGCTTTGGATCTGATTTGACATGGGAATTTTCTGCTATAGACTGAGATATCTTGGGTATAGGTCTCAAGTTGAAATTTAAAGAATACCTACATTCCATGTATGCCTTAGAAGCACAGCTTGGATATAACTCAGGTAGTATTTTAAATAGCCGTGTGCATGAAACATGGCTTGTGCCCGCTAATCCACCTGAATGCCCAGAGACAATCTGAAGTTGCACAGCTTCGACATCACGCTTCATCCTGGATCTATGTACTACTGGTAAGCAGCCATTTTACTATGATAGTTCAGACAAAGGTACTCAAATAAAACACAAAATTACACATTGATGATGAGGTGATAACTCATATGTCCAGGGCAAGAGAATCCATGGAGCCATCCCCAGATTAGCTGTGCCAAAATGTAGCTTCCGGCTCCTTCTGTGATGCACTGTGCTGGTGAGTAGGTCAGGTTACCGAACCCGCTTTTTCCTCTACGTGGAAAGGATTATCAGAAGCATTTAGGGGACCAGGAAGCAGATCCCTCAGGTACAAGGAGGCATTTTATGGGAAACTTTTGAAAATGCTTTCTTTAGAGTCATCTGCTTCATTAACAGTATAGAGTTTTGTCTTACAAGTCTTGTTTAATACATGAACGTGATTCCTGGTCCGATTATGAATGCTGCGGACATCCTTGGATAAGTTCATCAGACATTTTTGTTGTATCATCTCCAGGCCATCAGTGTATAGGTCACTTTTACTATCATACTCATTGTGATTTGGAACCATCTTGGTTATTTAATTCACTAGCAATAAAGAACTGGTGCTTTATTATCAATATTAAGACCTTTGGTGTCTACTTCCACCTGTGATCAACTCTGAGCATGCGTTTTGTGCATAGGTAAGGAGGACAGGATAATTTGTTTTTCACTTGATAAATAAATCCTTCTATTACTGCATTCTTCATAAATGTTGGGGAATGTGGTCACAGAGTCAGTTTGCACACCTGTACTGATAGTCGCTGTGTTCCAAGCAACAATAAGAGCAGATACAGCTCTTTTTGTGTTAAAGTCATTTTAGAAGCCTGCACCTGTACTTTATTCAAACTATGCTGTTATAGAAGCTGCAGCTTAATTTATATTCACCTAGGGAGATTTCAGTCATATGTCTCAGTTAACAAAGTCACATATGGGGAAAGCATTGGTATGAACATTTTTAATGTATTTTATTTTTAATTAATATACAACTGTATAATTCTTCCTCTCCTGCCCTAACTCCCACCCTTTGTCTCCATCTCAAATTCATGGGCTCTTTTTCTTAAATTATATGCACATGTCCACACACATACACAATGCTTGTGCTCTTTTTTTTGTTTGTTTTATGTATGTTTATATGTTTCCAGGGTTGACCCCTTGGTATTGCATAACCAAATTTTGGGGGGTCATCTCCAGATAAGATAAATCCTCCTTCCCAACAGTTCTTACTTACCTATAGCTCTTTCTATAGGAGTGAACCCCATGAGTGTTTCTTCATCTACTTTGGCATATCAAAGGTGTTGTCATTTTTCCAGCCTTGTTTAAGCAGAGTATTGTTGATTTTGTGGGTACAGGATCCTTGTTGTATCTAGAAGGCCCAGCCTTGTGTTAGATTTTCTGGCTCTCTGACATTTGCAATCTTCTGTGATGTTCTTGAAGCCTTAGGAGTAGGGGCTGGATTGCAGATGTGTCGGTGCTGACTGGGCTCCCCATGCTTGGCTGTTTTCTGGATTTTGGACAGTTGTTTCTTTCTACAATAGTCTCTGTCAGTAGAAGAAGGTACTTTGATGCAGAGTTGAGAACTATGCTGTATGCAGAAGAATAAATATATAGAATACAGTTAGAAATTGTACTGGGTTTGTATGAATATTTTTTGATAAAAATTTGAGCAGTAGAATGGGTAGGACATTTTTCAGGAAATCACAAAGTCTTGTGACCATCATCCCACCTGGTTTCCCTCACAATCCACTGGTATGAAATGCTTGTGAGGATAATCTTTAAAGACTTTTTGAGCTCAGTGATTATCTGTGATTATCAATAGTAGTATCCTTCGGCAATTTGTCCTTTATCACCGGACAATACTATAATTAAGGATGAATGATTGGGTTGTGAATGACACTGACAAAAAATTCTTATTCAAACATATCAGTGTTGAGCATATAAAAGTAGAATCTTTATGCAATGTATATACATTTCTACCAGCTGTATTGGAAGCTGTTAAGGTGAATATGAAAAGGATTGTATTAAGTCACATTATATAAGAATTTAGTTGCTTCATAACTAAAAAAAACTGAATAAAGTTATTATTTGGGCACTTGAATGAAAACGCTGTGGAATGACTAGTGATGGTGGAGTGACTAGTGATTGTGGGATGACGAATAGTGATGGTGGAATGACTAGTGATGGTGGAATGATGACTAGTGGTGGTGAAATGATGACTAGTGGTGGTGAAATGACGACTAGTGATGGTGGAATGACGACTAGTGATGGTGGAATGATGACTAGTGATGGTGGAATGGCGACTAGTGATGGTGGAATAATGACTAGTGATGGTGGGATGATGACTAGTGATGGTGGGATGATGACTAGTGATGGTGGAATGATGACTAGTGATGGTGGAATGACGACTAGTGATGGTGGAATGATGACTAGTGATGGTGGAATGATGACTAGTGATGGTGGAATGATGACTAGTGATGGTGAAATGATGACTAGTGATGGTGGGATGATGACTAGTGATGGTGGGATGATGACTAGTGATGGTGAAATGATGACTAGTGATGGTGAAATGATGACTAGTGATGGTGAAATGATGACTAGTGATGGTGGGATGATGACTAGTGATGGTGAAATGATGACTAGTGATGGTGGAATGATGACTAGTGATGGTGGAATGGCGACAAGTGATGGTGGAATGAGTAGTGATGGCGTCTTATTCTTGCCTCACATTTAGATAATTTTATTCTGTGCAATACATTCTTCCAATATTTTGCTTACTTTCATTCTTAAACTGGATTGTTTACCTTTTTAAAAGTTGTTTGTGTAGCTTTCCTTGGTGATTTTGAAAATTGTCTTTGGTCAGTTTCTTTACGGAAGAAAAAGAAATTTAGTAATTGAATGACAAAAAAAAACCCAAAAAACAAAAACAAACAAACAAACAAACAAAAACCACTGTGAATCATGTGGAGAATGAGTTTCCCTTAATGGATTATGTCAGCACAGACTCCAAATCCAAAACCTGCCAGCCAAATTTCCACTCATTATTGATCTCTGTTTTTCCCGTTCATCCTTCGGGAACATGTGCAGTCTACTGGTGACATAGTAGCCCAAACACAGACTCTCAAGTGTGATGTGGTAAATGCTTGCGTTAAGAAACTACTTAACAATTTCCCAATTATTCTCAATTTGCAAATAATACTGCCAAATGTTTTGTATAGCAAAAGGTCTGTATGTATGTATTAGGAGAGTCTTCCATATTCATGTACCCAATATATAGGGATTCAACTGGTTCAGAGTTTCAACCTAATAATTATAAAGAGTTCTAAAAGTAGAAGATAATTGAATTTCAATTTACTTCTCTTTCTGCATCAACAGCATGATTTTTAGGAACTTTGTAAAAATAGCTTTATTATGCCAAAATATTTCATTATAGCATGACATTAATGATCTTGAAAGTAGGTTAATTGTAGATTCCATTGCAGAACTCCTTGGAAGAAGATTCTGTTCTACACACAGAGCTGGTAGAATGAATTTAAAATAGATTTTCTTTTAATACTTCACTCTGTTCCCTGCCCCATCTGGTTTTTCTTAATTTCATAAATTAAAGGACACTAGAAATAAAATTTTACAAGAAGATTTCTTGATGCCACATGAGGCACTTTTTTCTAAATGTTACTTAAGATATTATTTTGGTTATTAGTCATATTTTGCTTTAGGAAAAATACATTTTTTCTCACCATGTTCTCCATCAACTATATAATAATGACTTCAATAATTTCTCATGAACAAACAATGCACAAAATGTTATAGCCTTCACAAACCAACAAACCCAGACATGGATCTCCACAGGGACAGGAATCCACAAATTAAAAATCCACACCAGGTCTGTGAGATTCATCAGTGCAGTGACAAACTTGAGTTTGTTTTCTCAAACTATTGTTTAAAACCGCATTTTATGGGGAGATACACACATTACTGACATATCTGTATACCTAGCTTTTTTTAAAATCTGTGCCCATTGAAGTTGACATCATACCTGTGAGTACACTTCTTAGGTAGTTATTTCTCTTGAATGTTTTGAGGTATAAGAGATAGAATCAAGATGCCCAGAAAAGAAATTGGTGGGAAATGAGCACTGACAATGTCAATAAGATACTTTCTTCCTTTGTAGAGCAATTTTCCATCACTGTATTAGTAACAATCCTCTAAAGAATCTAACTGATAGAATTAATCTTTGCATATTAAAACAAGTTTTAATAGAATGGCTCACCCGCTGTGTTCAGCTAGTCAAACAATGTTTGTTACTAAATGGAAAGCCTAGAATTCACTGTTTACTCTGTCCACGAAGCTGGATGTCTAAACTAGTCATCAGTCTACTTTGGAATCCCGAAGAAGCATGTTCTAACAAGTAGTGAAGAAATGTCTCACTAGACTAGATGACTTGGAAATTTCTGTATTAGAACATAGAAGTATGTTTATGAAGTATTGCAGTTTTGCAGAACAAAGAAAGTCATAAATCAAGGCAAGTTTAAAATACATTGATGGTCCTTACATTCATGGGGATATTTACAGCAAGATGGAGGAAACTTTTCTATAGGATCAAGATACTACCTGATGATAGTTTTGGATTTGGCATTTTCTGTTATGCCAATACATTCCAAAATATTTTTTTTTGTTTACTCACAGGAGTGACTCTGAGACAGTGATGGGCAAGCTGGACTATGATAAGTGACACAGCCTCTGGGCCTTCAACATGCCAACCTCTTAACAGTACTGAAGTTGTGACATAGCCAACTGTTTCAGGAGTCAAAGGTCACAGCTAGGATATCAGTTTCCTGACATCTTGAATTGGGAATTCTGACTTCCATAAACATGAAAGAATTTATTGCTTTTGGTAATTTACTTCTTGTTAATATTTTATGGTAACCATGAGAAATGATTTTAGATTCTGTTGATTCCAGGGAAGACTAAAATTTTTTTCCTCTGGCATATTTTACAGTCTGTGACCAAGTGGTAACAGAGTCTTTATCTCTTCGTGTATTCTCCTTGCCTTCCTCTTTTTATGAATTTATGAAGTCATTAGGACAATGTTATTGTTACTGATTTTCTCGTGAAGCAGAGGTATGTTATAATTTACATGTACTTACCTTGTGAGACATTGAAAGAATTACCAAGGACTCTGTACTGACACAACTGTAAATGCAAATAGGGCTAGCATAGGACTGCTGTCACAGAGGGCTTGTAAAGTCAGCCATACGCAGTGTGAGTATCTTTTGATTTGCAATGATTTGTGGGAAGAGAAATGGAGGACAAAATAGAAATCCATCAACTTGCCAAGGCTTTATCATGGTAGTTAATTTTACATCACAATTTGAGTGGGAAAGGGGTAAAAACATTCAGGCAACTGGTCAAATATTATCGCTGGGTGAGATGAGCTTCTTCATGAGTAGACTGAGTAAAGAAGCCTCACTGTCATCATTGTGAGTGGCTATTGGCCAATCTAGGGAAGCTGACAGCTGGTTTGAAACAAAAATGAAGGAAGAAAATCTGTTCTTGATATGGGATATTATCTTCTGGTTCATACCCGGCTTATCTCTTCTTCTCATACCTATCCCATAGGACTCTTTCTTGTGTTTCTTTCTTTCTTTTTTTCTTTCTTTCTTTCTTTCTTTCTTTCTTTCTTTCTTTCTTTCTTCTTTCTTTCTTCTTTCTTTCTTTCTTTCTTTCTTTCTTTCTTTCTTCTTTCTTTTCTATTCTCTCTCCCTTTCTCTCTCTCCCTCGCCTCCCTCCCTCTGCATACACATCTCTGTAAAATCAATGACTGACTTTTGTTTGCTGTGGTACCATGCAGGTTAAATGTATGTACCACATAGTTATTGAAGGCATGGTCTGGATTTGATATTAACTATAAAAGTATGACCAAATGCATTTATAGAAAATCATAAATACATATTATATGGTGATGTTCCTTAAGGATTACTTGGATGACAATGATCCCAACTTTTGACAAATTACCTTCACTATTGGAGTAGGTAGTACATTGAAATGAAGTTTGTTTCTGAGGTCCTGATTCCCTCGGCATATTCCTAGGATTCCAAATACTGGAATCTCTCTGGGTTCATAAACTCTTTGGTAAACATAAAGGTATTTAACTCACAGAAGTAGAATGCAGAACACTATGTAATGTATATTATATACCACAGTGCAAAACACAAGCCAGACAATGTTTTTTCTTAGGAGCTATGGCAAATTCACTCTTTTCATTGTTATAAGACAGGAACAATTTGAAAGCAATGTGTGTTGAGAAGTCAGTGTGACAAAACACGTTTAACGAGAAATGAATGAAAACTCGGTGGTTTAAAGCAATGATCATTTTTAATAGATATCTGTTGCTTATCTGCTGTTTGACTACTTGAGCATGAGCTCATCTCAGGAGAGTCGTCTCCGATCTCTGTATCTAATTTCCTCCCCTGGCTGATAGACACATTCTCATAGTCTTACTAGGGAGAGGAGTCATATTATGTACCTGGTTTTAAACCTTTGCTTGTAACACACTTATGCATATCCTATTGGTTAAAGTAAGATTCATGTCCAAGTCAAGACATGGATAAAGGTACTTGTACCAATGCAGATGATGAATAGTGAAAGAATTTAAAAACACAATAGGAATCACAAATCACACTCATGGATTCATGCAATCAAAGTCCCTGGCTTCTATTTATAGTGTAATTAAATAAGGAAAAGACAAAATTTTCATTACAAATATCTGTCATAAAAATTCTTCCACTGAACTTTAGGGTAAACTTTGAGGTCTGTGGATAAGTGTGGAGAGGGCACTACAACCCACTGCTAGCTCTGCTACTTCAGTAGTTATAAAACAGAGCCAAATAACCAGTCCAGTATCTTAGAAGTGTCAAAAACTTGTTTCTGAGGAGCTAATCATGTAACACTTTCTGAACTTGGATCATCTTAAAGTTAACAAGGAAAATATTCAAGTGCCTTTTCCAGTGTGCTACCTACGGCTCAGACCATGAATAGACCGTGAAATCTCGCTAATTTCAAAATTTCTGGGTTGGCCTGAAATGGTGATGCATAGAAATAACTAATCACTGATACCATAAAAGCACACATAAATGTAAAAAAGCAAGCTAGCATGCATGGCTCAAAAGTGGCTATGGTTTCCAAATGGTTATCACCCTAAGAACACAGCACATTGAACAGAAAGAGAGCAAGATGAGAGAGTATTCTTTCAGAAGAAAGGGCTGTGACCTTCCATCATTATTTTTGCTTAGAGTACCTCATTTGTGGCAGAGTTCTATGACTCAATCACATGACTGTTACACAGGTTTTTTTCTCAACATTTTCTATTTCATTCTGTAGCTGAAAAATATCTTACAAAGTTATTCAAAAGTCACTTGAAACAATATTAAAGGTGGAAAGAATCTTACCAAGTGTAAACTATTAGCCATACTATTGATTATTTCAAGTTAATCTGATATATTTCCTTTAAGTTCTGTCAGTTAATGTCTTAGAAAGGAGAATGACATTAAGTCACAATAAACTTAACAGTGAAGTGTCTTAAAGGCGATAGAGATCTTTGCATTTCATCAAGGGTCAACAATAGCTTTAGTCGTGACTTCCTCTTTATCTTTTGAACATTGAGTTTAGGGCTAATACCAAATCTGTCTTGATTTACCTCATTCATGTTCCAGGCACACTAGGTGAGGGAGAACTGAATTGATGCTGCAAGTCTCTTTTGCAACAGCGTGACTTTGATAGTCATGGTACTAACTATGGCCCGAGTTACCCTGTTTGTAGTTTCTTTTCTATACTTTTTTTATGACTAATAGCAAGCCAGAGTGCACGCAGCACTATCCAGCTGCAGCAAAGACTCCCTATAAAGTCAAAGGAAATGTGTGTTTTACGTGTAAAATGTATTCTACACTGTGATTATCAGAGTAAATGCAAAAGTATCACAAAGGTGAGATTTGAAGGTAAAGAAGACCTGACTTGCAGTTCAATCCAGACTCAGGTGCTCGGAACGAATCAACCCTAAAGTAAGTATTCCTGTTTCCTGTCTGTCAAAAACAAGAGCTCATCCTCTGCATGAAAATGGACACAGAAGAGTCTCTTGGCTTAACTAGGATTGAAGTGTGAAGCAAGGCTACCTTTTACTACATGGAAGAATGTCTTGCCCATGTTGAGGATGTAAACTTGCTGATATATTATACCTCCCATCCATCAAAAAAGGAAAGAAAGTGGCATATTTTTTTTAAGCAAGCAAATTGAAAAGCAGGTGGAAGTAAATTCAGAGTTGAAGAATAAAATCATGTACAAATCTTGTTTGATGCTACTGAAAAGCAATTGGATTTGTGAATGCCGGGCAAACAGCTCAATGAAAAGGAAATGATATGCTCACGATAGACATCTGAGCTTGTCTTATGGAATAGAAAAAATATATAAGCCTGAAATTTCAACTTCCAGAAGTTCTCCCTGCCTCTTTTTATGACTATTTGCAGGAAGCTCTCATTTCATAGACATTATTCAGAAAAGGGTAGAAACATACCCTAATGCACACAACATAATCTTAAACATTAAATATACTGGGGGATAGAACTTCAAGGAGAGGGTATTTATTTCTAAGAATTATTAATAATTTAACATATTTTAAAAAACTTGATGGCAAAATTCTAACTAAAATAATTATCTGAACTGGCAAGATACTGTTGCTGTGAAAGATGCAATATGTGTGAATTAAGCCACTTTTAGAAGTATCAATGTGTGTGTGGGGGGGGTGGGGAGAGAGAGAGAGAGATGGCAAAAGCCCTAGAGCTATACAGCTGGGGTACATCTGTGTTATCCCAGCAATATTCAATAGTTAAAAGTTATGTGTCTATGTATAATGCATGCCTCTGATTCACATCTGCATCACCAAGGGCTAGTTCATTTCCATTTCCATTGCATATCATCCTACAAAATGCATTCAATTTTCTGAGTACACACTAAGAGGTGGCCAATCTGGGTAGGCTTTTTTAAAAAAATAATCTCTGTGTAATCTTGATTGAACTGTTGAACAGTTACTCTGAAACAATGAAGTTTATATAACTTTACCCATTTTAGGCAGTGTACCAAGTAAAGGCATGAATAGAAGCATGTTCTCTGTAGGGTATGGTATATCAGTCAGGTATCCGTAGATTAAGGATAAATTCCTGCCAGTGAGGGACATTACTCTATCCTGTCTATATACTCTCAAACTAATCCCACTGTCCACAAAATCTATGAGGTCTTTAAATTAGATCCACTTTGAAACGTGTTGAGTTGAGATACTCAAAAGTTGAACAAGAACTTCTTTTCCAAGCATTCTACGCAGGTCAGTTTATAGGACTCTGTGCAAAATGCAGGTAACTATTTAAAATAGGCATCAAGCCAAGTTTAAAGAAGAGAAAGAGTTCAACAGGAGGATCAACTGGAAGCTGACAAGACTGGTACAGTTCCTCATGTTTTTGCTTTGCAAATGAAGTTTAGGTCAGCATATAAGTGACTCAGTCACATCTGCTTCATTTTGTTTGTAGCATCCCAATTGCAGTATGTAACAGGAGGAGCAGGTCTGCTTTTCATCCTGGCCACCCTGCTAGCTTACACCCAAAATAATCACACAGAAACTCTATTCATTTAAACACTGCCTGGCCCATTATGTCTAGTCTCTTATTGGCTAACTCTCACATCTTGATTTTACCCATTTCTAATAATCAGTATATCACCATGAGGTTGTGGCTTACCAGGAAAGATTCAGCATGTCTTATTCTGGCTGTTCTCTCTCTGACTCTGCTTCCTTCCTCCAAGAATTCAGTTCTGTCTCCCTGCCTACCTAAGTTTTGCCCTATCACCAGGCCCAAAGCAATTTCTTTATTAACTAATGAAAGCAACACAAATACAGAAAAACCTCCTACACCAGCAATAGAAACAAGTGAGTAACCTGATATACAAATGTTGAAGGATGTATCTAGAGCTCATGAGATAGTCAGGGACTGGTCAGAGAACTCAGGCCTTTATTCTCCATATTGAGTAGAGTAAAAGTCAGGTGATGAGTGATTTTTTTCAGGTTCTCTTTGAGGAAGGACTCTCTGTCTACACAAAAAGCAGGATGGTTTATGAGGACATGTGGTTTAGGGCATCAGATCAGAAGAAAGCAAAAATATCTAGGTGTTCAGTGGAAGAACCCTGGAGAGAGACCATTAGAATGGACCTTATTTCAGTTTATTGTAAGTCCCCATTCTCTGCCTGTGACACTTATTTTCATTCTCAGAAGTTTCTAGTTTTTTTTTTTTTATTTTTTTCTAAAAAGCTCATTACTGGCAATACTCTAGATGAAAAGAAAGAAATAAACCATTTTAAGTTTTCTAAAATCATCTTTAATGAATTTGATCAGACCTTGTTTTCTGAATTCCTGCTATATTCCAGACAGGAACCTAGGTACTGAGAATACAAGTTACTGAGATTAGCTTGATATCTGTAACCCACTACTCAGTACATACAGAATGGAGAGCCTGTTATAGAGAGAATGCTGGAGCAATACCGGCTTATTACACAATAACCAGCAAGGGTCTATGGAAAAAGTTCTGAAATAAAGGAGTATAAAGGGTCAGATGCAGACAGACGGCACAGCTCAGGCAGATTAAGGAGCAACTTGATGGAGCCAATAATAAAGGCCTCAAAAGATTTTGCCTTTAAGACTCCCTTCCAGGGTGCAGTTAAAGATGCCACAAATAGCTAAAGGGGAGTTAGAAAATTGAGGGTTAAAATTTGAGGGGGAAAGAAATGGGAATCATCTGTCCATGTTTCCTTATTTTTCTTTCTATCCCCTTACAAATGTTCCTAGTCATATATATCCTTAAAACCAGTAATTCTCCAACCCTAGCAGCTTCCAGGGCTGGAATTCTTTTGCCCCATAGAAAATCAGATAAGGCTTTACACACACTCACACACACACACACACACAGAGAGAGAGAGAGAGAGAGAGAGAGAGAGAGAGAGAGAGAGAGAGAGATCCATGGGAGTGGCTAGAACTCCTTAATGAAGAAAGTTAATTGAGAAAGGAATTAAATCATCGGGGAATTCTAGAATGGAAGGTTAGTGTGCTATGCTACATTTTTAGGTGGTAGATAAAAGGTTAAAAGGTTTATTTTCAGTAAAATTATCAATATGACATGGATTGATTAAATCAGTGTGCTGTTTCTTTTCTCCCATCAAACTTAGAATCTGGTAACCAAGCAACCTAAGTAAACAGTCAGGGAGATGGCTCTTGATCAGATAGCACATATACAAGATGCTGCAGCCTCTATGGGCCTAGGTATGGAGTTAGACTTACTGCTCTAGGTCCTAGAAACAAAGACAGGACCACGGCCTCTAAATTATTAGTTCTGGGCTATGCTGTTATCAGCTATTCTGATCATGGGTGTTGTGAGGTAAAACCAGAGCAGTGCGTGGGCAGGTAGTAATTCTATGTCCTTGGAGATCTGTGAATACCTTAGACGGGATGCTCTTTGCCTGGACCCTAAACTCTGACCAAAAATACCTGCTGATAAAGATAACTGCAGGAAGGCAGATCTCTGTGCTTACCTAGGAGAGAGAAACAAGGCCTAGCCAGTGAGAAACTGTTTTCGCTAAAGAGTTCTGAACTGTGTGAATTAATCCCCAAATATGTAATAGGAAGGGTGTTAGCTACAGCAAAAAATCTACAGCAAAGGACAGCAACTTTATTCACAAAGCAATAATGGCAAAAAGCCTTTCCTTTGGGTTTAGTCTTTACCAGATCCCTTGGTTCTGATGAGTAGCTTGTGAAAAGATGGCTGAGCAATTACTATATAACGAGGCTGTAGCAAGCCAAGAATCTGAAATAGTTCCTGTCTGCCAGGTCCAGTCTGGGTCAGCCGGGAGGATGCAGAGATGTTGTTCAGTAGACTGTGGAAGGCAGTGTGGTCACAGAAAGCATATACATTCAATGGGACAGTATCTATTGATGTTGGAAACTCTTGTGTGTTAGCCTCTTCTTCACTGGATGTAGGATCAGTTAGGAAACAGTCAAGTTTGGTTCTAGGTGGGCCAGCACGGCTCCTTTTGATATGCAGCCTGGGTTCCTGATAAGGCATCTGGAACCCTCTGCAGTATTTCCTGGTAGGAAGCTCACTTTCCCACTGCATTTGTATATGTCTTTTTTGTCTGCTCTCTGGATCTGCAGAGGCACTTGGACTTTCTCTTTAGAAGCCTTGTCTCGGGCTTCCCAAGCAGCAGCTAGAACAATGAGGGCATTGCCTTCGCTCAGACAGGTTTCCTGCCTTTTAAATCCAGTGTCTTGACTTCATGTAGCTAACGTATATTCTTCCTCAGAATGGAGTTTCCTTAGAGATCCTACAGTTCTGATCCTGTTTGTTTTTTTCCGTTCCAGACTACTATTTATCCTGAGGTCTGAAAATGAGGTTTAATTTCCAAACGATTCAAGGAGGCTCTTGTGGGGTGTCATTCACTGCACTGCTGACTCCTGGACCAGCACAAATTGAATTCTATGCATGCTTGCTTATCTGCCTCTGACAGCCCCTTGGAGTCTCCCGCGATGCAGTGTGGGTGCAGAAGCTGACTACATTCCTAGTCCCACCCTTAGTCCCTGCTAGCTTCCTCTCCAGGAAGCTGCTTCTTTTAGGATTGTCTAAGGAGTCTACTCCCCACCCCTGCTGACTGAAGCTTTCTCTTTCAAATGCCAAACCTCCCACGGTGTTCACGGGACAGTCAGTCTCCAGATAAGCACTGCTGCTGTGCTTTGAATATTAACTTATTTTAACGTGAAAGTTGCCAGAGTCCAAAGACCTCGGAGCAATTGCTACAGCTAATCAGAAGGTGCAAAATGAAGCGAAAAAGAGAAAACGATTTGCTAATAAATTCTCTGTTGTGAGAAAAATAAAGCAGATAAGTCTTTTTAAACAAAAGAACTAAAACCTTAAGATTAAGGGGCAGGGTGTTATTTATTAACACAATTTCCATGTTTTTCTTGCTTCTTAAAAGATTTCTTGGAAATCTACAATTGTTACTTAAAAATATATATTTAAAAATCACCGAATGAAAGCCCAAACTGAAGGATCGTGCCAGTTGTCACACTGAGGTCCGAAGGACAATACCATAGAAATCTGCCTGGCGGCAATTACTGCTTCCTGCCTTGTTGGTTGACCAGTTGTTTTTCTTTATCATATTTCCCTGGTTCCCTATGAAGCAGCTGTCAAGATATTGAGAAGAGTGTCTTCTGAAGATATGTGCTTAGCAAACCATTTCTTCCAACAGGAAGGTAGTCATCTAAACAGAAGGCTTGCTAGAAGCTATAGACCAAGTCATATGGTCAAGTTATAGACTTACATTTTGTATATTAAAAATGAGCAGAAACAAAATGTAGAAATTACGCATACAGTCGAACATCTCACAGTGTATGCACAGGAAGCAGCCATTCCAGAACACCCATCTTCAACTGAGACAGGAGAGGTCTCACAGATCTACTCCCCAGCGCTCCCTTTATAGAAAACGATGAATTCTACATCTGAACCAAGGATCTTCCTCCACCTACATTCATTAAATAATGAGCTGTGATCCTTGCCAGAGACTTTTATATTCGAAGTTGAAGAGTGAACGCAGGGAAGCAGTTTTACTTCTACCTGATGGCGCATTTGACTCCTCAGATTTTCCTTTGGAGGTGAGTTTTGCTCCTGCTGACAGCAAGTGTAATTACTGCACAGGGAGTTCAAGTCTAGTTTTTTGCTGGATTTTTTTTACAGTGTAAGCAATCTTGGACAACAGAGTTCTTCAGACCACATCCTGTTTCTGAGCAAAGAAAATCACCTTGTATTCTGACATCCAGGACTACAGCAGTTCATTGCTTCACTATGGGGAGTCTAGTTATTTTTAAAATTGCTATTATTACTTCAGATGACAGCAAATAACCTAATAATTAATTTTTAGGGTATGCAAAGCACCTGTTTTATTATAAAGTGCAACTTTGTGAAATGAGCTTTTCATATTTTAAAGGATTCTCAATTACTTGTGTGTTATGATTGTGTTGTCTATCCTCCACAAAAAGGACCATAATGCATATTTTCCTGCCCTTTTTCCTCCATTTCTCCATTTGTCCTCTCTGTTTAGGAATGATGGTACAGTAGACAAGAAAATAGCATAGCAAGAGCTTATTATGTTGTCTAAATTCACCGATATGTTTTAATTTGCATGATTGAAATCCATTAAAATTAGTCCTTGCTATTTTAGTTTTTCAAACCTATGTGATTTCACAGTGAATCTATTCCTCTGGAGTTCCCTTCCAAATAGTTATCAGGCACACAGAAAACACAGACATGTTGAGGAGCTGCTCCATTGCTGTTTCTGTTGTTGGAGTCTGGGAGTTCATATGACTCTCCAGACAAGTGAGGTTCTGAGAGTGGCTGCTGGACTTCAATCCTCCCAGGATTTTATTTTTTTGTCTTCTGGTCTATTCATTAAAAAACAAAAAAGCTAAAACAAACAAACAACATCAAATAAACAAAACAAGTCTTTCTTAACTTGCTTTCTTCAAGGATACTAATGCAGAGAAAACTTCTGAGGTCAACTGGGAGCCAGGGATCTACCCTGCTTCTTGCTATAACTAAAAAGGAAATCTTGGGGTTGATGGAATGGCTGACAGGCATAGATACTTGCTGCTTTTCCAGAGGACTAGAGCTCAGTTTCCAGCATCCACACCTGTGGGGTGGCTCACAACCTCCTGTATCTTTAGCTCCAGGGGATCCAATGCCCTCTTCTGACTGCTGAGGGTATACACAGACCTACAAATATACTGACACACAGATACACATAAAAATAATTACTTATTTTTTTTAAAAAAACATACTGTTTTACATTGTCTTCTTTTGTTTTGGGTAGAGACCCAGGAAAAGTTCCAGTGTCAGGAATGAGGGGACACTCTGAGAACTGATGGACCCCTCACTTGTTTGTATTGTAGCATAAGACAAACGGTGGCCCAGAAAAATTTCCAGAATTTTTACTTTGACCTTGCCATCTGCTTCAGTAAGAAAATCACCATCAGAGGGTATAATTTCATTAGTTATGGTCATTTTTCCAAAATAACCACAAATATATACTTTGAAGGTAAATACTGACAATTTTGCACATTGTCACATTCATGTTCTTAAATACAGTAGAACCTTTCATCAACTTCAAGAATCAAAACTCCCAAAATAAAAATTACAAATTATTGTATTAAAATTTTTACCTTGAGTTCAGAATGTGAACTTTGATTGTGGCCAAATTTAGAATGTGTAGAACATATTAGAATTTGATTTCAGAATGTAAATGATAGATTTAGTATAATCTTTAGAACATTTGAAGTAATAGCCCAGTTAAACAGAATGCATATGTCATACAAAGTGGTGCTGGGAAGAGGGTTAAAAAAATCCAGTAAATCTCTTATGTCTATCTTCTCTGCATCTTTTCAGTTTGACTTTGCTCCTTTTGCCTTCAGTAGTGCTCGGTTGGTGTTTGTCTGTTCCATGGATCCACTTTGACCTGATGGCTCCTCTTTCCAGATACAGAGTAACAGAACAGAAATAACCCTGTTTCTGTTCTGAGTCGAGGCCTCAGAGGTTCTTTTATTCTGAAGTTTTGTCTTTAAATTCTGTCACAACAATTTTAATAATGCCTGAATGATTATTTTTTAAAAGATTTGTATATTTTTATGTTATGTGTATATGTATGCTTGTAAGTATAACAAGCAAATGCACATGCTTATTATGGTGTCTAGCTGACATGCGACAGTGATGGTGATGGTGCTACACTAATGTAATTTCATAGGGCTGGAGAGAGAGTTCTGCAGTCACGCACACTGCGGCTCTTGCGGAGGACCAGAGATTGATCTCAACATCCACATGGCAGCTGAGAACTGTCAGTAGCATCAGTTCCCAGAGATTCATTGCTCTCTTCTGACTTCCACAGATACCAGCTTGTAAAGATTTTAAGAAGGCTGTATGTTCAAATATGGAAACAGTTTGTAATAGTTAAGTCAGCTGAGTATTTTGGTACTGCACAATGTAGAAGACCTTTAATATTTTCCAGAGTTCTTCAATATCTTCATTTTATAATTACCAATGCTGAGACTATGCCTTTGTCCAAATATGTAGCACAAAATGTCAAAAGTGTGTTTAAGCCCGCTGCAAAACTTGTTGGAAATGCTGTCTCAATTTCATTCAAGTCAAAATGTATTTAATTACTTCTTATGAAATTCAAGTCAGCAGCTCAAACAGAATTTTTTAGTCTAACATTTTAACATAACACAATCTAAGAATATACTAATTTGATACTTACATGTCGAGTAATGACAGTAGGAAAATATTGAAAGTTTTTCCTCTCCATAATTAAAGCATTCCTTTAAAAAAAAAAAAAGAGAGAGAGACTGAGATAATTTAAGTTGTAAAATGCCTAGAATTGTAAGTGTGTACAAGCAAAAAGATAGCAGAGAAGACACCAGTTAAAATCCTAGCTTGGGCTATGCTGTGGCTATTCTTAAAAGTCATGGTGATTGAATGGCAAGAAACCTAGGGGATTATGAAACCCACCTTTGGAGGTGTCCATGGGATACTTCCAGAGACAATTAGATCAGGAGTGCCCTGTTATAATCAGGACCTGGTGGAAAGCTGGGGGTCAGGTCTAGCTGGAGGAAGTAGGTCACAAGGGACAGGCCCTTGGGTGCTCCCATGTTCGTACCCCACCATGTGCTTCCTGTCTGCCATAAGGTGTTAAAGCTCTCCACTACACATCCTACCTTTTTATTCCAGTTCCAGTTACCATAACATTCTCCCCAATCATGGGGGGAGAGTTGGTCCAGCATCCTTAATCTGAATCCAGTGAAATGATGAGCCAGAGAAATTGTTTCCTTTAAGTAGTTCTCATGGATATTTCAGTTATGTGAAAGTAATTAACAATTAATGCTTTTCATTCAAGGAAAGGATAAAAATGATATTGTAGAACGAACAGTTGTGGAACTGGAATTGAGGACTGCAGGCCAGCAATATGAGTCTCAAACACCCAGAGTGGGGAGGATGACAATTGGGAAACCCCTTGTGCTTCCAGAGAAGCGAAGCCCGGCAGCACACTCCCAGTGAAACTGCAGTAGTTTTATAGGTACAGTGTATGCTTTTCATTTATATCTTCCAAATGGGAGTATTTGCTGTGACTGTTCAGTCCTTCAATTACCAGTTGTTTTAGTTATTTTTCTTATTGTTGTCTCCAAATACCCCACAAAGGCAAGTTAAGGAATAGATGATCTAATTTGTCTTGGTTGTTTTCTAGGCTGGAGCCCGTCATGGTGGAGTAGGTAGGGCAGCGTTCATGTGTCCAGTACTCCTCAAATTTTTTTGGTGGTCCTTCACATCTTGTTGGACCAGCAGGCAGGGAAAGGAGCTAGCACTCAGCTGAACTTTTATTCAGTTCAAGACTCAGACCTGTTGGATAGTGCCTTCCACTTTCAGTACAGATCTCTTCCCTTCACTTATGCTTCTATGGAAGTATCCCACAGACACACAAAGGGGAGCCCCACTAAGACCCTGGGAGTTTCCTAATCTACTTTTGTTCACAGTGAAGTGTGAGCAGTGGTCTCTTTTCTGTTACATTTAGTTTTTGTGTTTGTTTGTTTGTTTCAGAAGGGTTTGGGTGGAAAAGACTTAGGTTTGAAAGGCTCCATCCAGATATGATATAGACAATAAGATGCGCTCAACTATGTTCATAGCAGCATTGTTGGTGATAGCCAGAACCTGGAAACAACCTAAATACCCCTTGACCAAAGAATGGATAAGGAAAATGTGGTACATTTACACAATGGAGTACTACACTGCAGAAAAAAATAATGGCATCTTAAAATTTGCAGGCAAATGGATGGATCTAGAAAACATCATATTGAATGAGGTAACCCAGACCCAGAAAGACAAATATCATATGTACTCACTTATAAGTGGTTTTATGACATAAAGAAAACCAGCCTGCAAATCACAATCCCAGAGAACCTAGACAACAATGAGGGCCCTAAGAGAGACATAAATGGATCTAATGTACATGGGAAGTAGAAAAAGAAAAGATCTCCTGAGTAAATTGGAAGCATGGGGACCTTAGGAGAGGGTTTAATGGGAGGGGAAAGGAAGGGAGCAGAGAAAAACATATAGCTCAATAAAATCAATAAAAATAAAAAAGAAATTAATGATAAATTATGGGTAGAGTGAGTATAATTTTGTACCTTACTATAGACCAACGCTAGGGGACACCGGAGTGAAGTTTCTGATAAAATAGATCTTTCAACCACTGTGGCATAGAATTTCAAGTGTTGAGTCAGTTTGACCAAAGGATAAGAAGAGAGGAACAAGGCAATTCTAAGAATTGGATTCATCCTGCCATCTTTGACGACCACATGAACCAGTCTAGACTGACCTGCCAAATACAGAGAGGAGTGATCTAGTCACCTTCTCACCCATTCTGTTGACAGCTGACAGTCACCTCCAGCCTATCTGTAAACTGAATGTAGACACATGCACAAAGAAAACTCTAACATGATGAATTTGGCTGTTGAAGTCATCCACATTTGCATTAGCAATGATATAGAATCATTAATTCTTAGGCCTTGAGCTTTGTGTTACTATTGTTTGCTAACAACAGAAACTATGCATCCTCACCCCCAAAGGACCTCCTCTACCCCCTGATGTTCCAGTGAGGAATCCATTCCTTTGATTTACTCATTTGCTTCTATTTAAAGGGGGGGGTACATGGATGGGGTAGATTGATACTGTTCTTCACTGATTTACAGAAAGGAAAGATGACAACTGAAAACTTGGTAGCAGATTAATTTTTTTTCATTTTTAAATTTATTTTTTAAAATAATATTTTTTTTAATTTTATATACCAATCCTGGTTCCCTCTGCCTCCTTTCTTCTGTTTCTGTCTCCCCCTCCCCACATTTTCCACCTACCCCATCCTTGTCCACTTCTCAAAGAGGGTAAGGCTTCCCATGGGGAGTCAACAAAATCTAGAATATTACTTTAAGGATATTCCCATGGGGAGGACCAAGACCCTCCCCACTATAACTACACTGAGCAAGATAATCTTCCAAAGAGAATGGGCTCTAAAAAGCCAATTCAAGCTAGAGTTAAATTCTGATCTCAGTGCCAGTGAACCTACAGACTTCCCCAGCCACACAACTGTCACTCACATTCAGAGGTCCTAGTTTGGGCCTATCAGGTTCCCCTGCTGTCAAGCTGGAGTCAATGAGTTCCCATTAACTCAGGTCAGCTGTTTCTTTGACTATCCCCATCATGGTCTTGATCCCTTTGCTTGTATTATCGCTCATCACTCTCTTCAAATAAATTCAGGTAGCTCATCCCAGTGCTAACTGTTGATCTCTGCAACTGCTTCTGCCAATTGGGCAAAGTTTCTATGATGACATTTGAGATAGTCATCAATCTGTTTGCAGAGGAAGGCCAGTTCAGGTACACTTGCCACTATTGCTTAAGTTCTCAGCTGGGGTCATCCTTGTGAATTCCTGGGAATTTCTTTAGTGCCAATTTTTTGTTGGTCCCATAATGGCTCCCTCAATCAAAATATTTCTTTCGTTGCTCTTGATCTCTGTCCTTCCCACATCTTGACTATCCCATTCGTTCAAGTTCTCCTTCCTCCTCCCCACCTCCCCTCTTTCTCTCTTTTTGCTCTCCCTTCTCCCCTACTCCCAATGTTCTCAAAAGTTCTCGTTTATTTTCCCTTCCCAGGGGGATTTATATATGTCTCCCTTAGGGTTTTCCTTGTTGCTTAGCTTCTGTGGGATCATGGATTATAGGCTGGTTATTTTTTGGTTTATGTGTAAGTTCTGTCCCGGAATTTAAATGAAGATGGAGATCTGAAGAGAAACTAAAAGTTGGTAGATGTGTCCTCTGCACATGCATATGAAAAGCAGAACTCCTGGTGGGAATCATTCATAGCACACATTTTACTTCTAAAGAGAGCAGTAGTGTTTGGCCAGTACTGGATACTGGCCAGGAAGGGAAAGTTTTTTTTGTTTTGTTTTGTTTTGTTTTGTTTTTTTGTTTTTTTTGGTTTTTCGAGACAGGGTTTCTCTGTGGCTTTGGAGCCTGTCCTGGAACTAGCTCTTGTAGACCAGGCTGGTCTCGAACTCACAGAGATCCGCCTGTCTCTGCCTCCCGAGTGCTGGGATCAGGAAGGGAAAGTTTTGAAGGCAGATGTGAGCGGGTTATGCATGGTGCAATGCATGACTGTCCTCTGTGTTTTCTAAGAACCCTTGGTTTGTATTAAGGAAACTTTTCTTCTCATTCTTTCTATGCATGTTACCGGAGTAGCCTCCACTGTCAACTACAGTAACTGAGCTGGTACCTGATCCAGGTCAGCCCAGAGATTCAGTCCTGGGACATCTAAGAGTATTGGGAAAGAGAACGGATATTGCTGTGAAAATTTTTATGATATTAGGATATAAGTGTTTACATATGCTCACCTTTCCACCACCACGTGAGAGCTGATTTAAATATAAAACAACTGCATAGTAGAAATGCAATTTAAAGCTGGGAAAAAAATAGATTCTTATGAATTTGGTTGAGTTTCTACTCAAACTAAGGACTTAACCTAGACCCAGCATTTAACTGTTTAACTTTGAGGCTGAATTATTTTTAATTATTTTTAAACCTATAAGGATTAGTCACTTGTTTCTTGCACATGAAATTATCTGAATTAAGAGTGCGTATATCTGGGCTAAATGCTAGCTGTAACCAGAGAAGAAAATTTGTTTATAATTATGAAGCACTATTAAAATTATTTATTGTTAGAATTTTGTATGTAACAAAAGAGTAACATTCTAGGACTATTGATATATATTTTGACAGATGTAACATCATAAAATCTATTTCTGCAATGTTGTGTGGTATTCTGATATTTGTAAATAATGTGCAATCAGGCCAGATGTATCTATTCCTCAATCATCATTCTCTCTGAGGAAAACTTCTGAATATTTTCTGTTACCCATTTTTTAAATATGTAGCATAGTATTTTGTATAGTTAATGTACTGTATCACACACAGGCTTTCTAGTCCTTCCTAAATATAACAACTCTCATTGATCAGTTCTTTCTCCATTCCCCATTGGCCTCCACTGACCATTATTTTACTCTCAACTTTCATGTAATCAACTGTTCAGTACTGTACATGTGTGAGTCTGTATGTGTGTGTATTCACAGAATTTTCCATACGATGGTTACTCAAGGTTAGTGACATAAGATAATGTAAAAAGTTCTGCATTGTAATCTTTGATACCCAAACAGTCCTAAATGCCTTACGAATGATTCTTCTGCCAGTTGTTAAATTAGAAACCATAAGTGAATCCATTTCTCAATCATTGGAGACGTATTACATTCTGCATAAAATGAGAAACCTTG
Source organism: Chionomys nivalis (assembly GCF_950005125.1). Classification (NCBI taxonomy): domain Eukaryota; kingdom Metazoa; phylum Chordata; class Mammalia; order Rodentia; family Cricetidae; genus Chionomys; species Chionomys nivalis. Next base: position 17,972,832 of record NC_080105.1, on the reverse strand, counting down.
GCTTTAACTGACAGTTTCTTTTCTACTTACTGCTCTTTTTGAATAGCACATTTATTTCATTGGAAAATGTTTTTTTTTTTTGTTTTTTTTTTTTTTGTTTTTTTTTTTTTTTCCCCAGAGTATAGTTCTACCATAAGTTCTTGTTGCACAGTTGATTTGATTGAGCATCTCCTGGCGCTCTCTTTATCATGGGATTGTGTCCAACTCACCCAAGAGTTCCCACCTACATGTTCTTAAAATAAAGGCTCTTCGGTTATAAAGGCCCTCCTTTTATGTCCAAATAAACATTCATCATTCAATACCAATGTATCTGCAGCAATTTGAAGCACATTCTTTATGTCATTAACCACACTTATTTCTCAGAGTTAGATTTTATTACAACCATCAGTTTGCATTATCACTGTTAAACGTTTATACATTGTATAGTTACTACTTATACATAAAATGGATATCACTATAATTCCCTTAAAAAATTGTTGACTATGCCCAATACTTCACTTTGAATTCCTATCAATTCTGTATCAAATATTCAAATCTAATATATACTTGATCAAGGATACAAACTTTGAGCAGAGTATCACAATGACTAATTATGTTGTAATTCCTTAGATCACTATTTAAGGAAGTGTGAATTTTATTTGATGCTGTCACCTCAAAATAAGGGCATACATGGAAATGCATTTTGGTGCAACAAACAGTTCTTGTTGACTTTCAAGATAACTGACTTATGTTGCAAAAGGTAGTAAAGAGATTTAAATAAAAATCCTATGTATATTTTTCTGCATAGAAGAACATTGTAGTTTATATATTTCAAATAACTAATCAAAGAACAAAACAAAACAAAAACAAAAAGCAAAACAAACAAAAACTTCATAGCATAGGAGATGATAAAGCGAAGATATATTTAAACATGTTGGCATTGGAAGTCAAGGTCTGCAGTCCTTCCTAATCACCTCAGCTCTTCTTCTTGTCTTCCTCTGAAATTGAAGAATGATATTCACATTTTGTTCTTGATCTACTGAAGTGTAGACCATTAATAACCTATATTTATGATGCTTGGGATAGACTGACTTTTGGGGTTGGGCCTTCTTATGATGGTGTACTGGCTTCCTGAACCTGTGAGCCAGAATAAGTCCCTTTTTCTTCCTTTTTTTTTTTTGTCCCTTTTTCTTAATGTTGCTTCTGTTGTTCTGTCATAGTGACCAAAAGCAAGGAACGCATGAGTTATCACTTAAAAGTTATTGAGAACATGGGCAAATGGGGACATACTGAGTTACAGGGCTCTACAGCAATTCATGAGGGCATATCTGTTTATAAAACAAGGAAAGCTCATTTTTTTTGGAGATAATTTTTAAAATATAAATTTTTGGTTTGAAATTCAGAAGAGATATTTATTTCCTTCCTAATATTATATTACTCTATGAAATATTTTATAAATATTAGTTAAAGGTGCAAGAGAGTGAAAGGAGAGAGAGAATAAAATTTAATTACCCAATGTAATTTTTTTTTTTTTTGCACTGAAAAACAGCGTGTTTATTCTTTCTTTTAGATAGGAAGTCGGCAGATATGTACAGGTTCTGTCTTCCAGGCTGTGTAAATTGGTACCATTTCCATTTCTCCTTTTCATTTTTTCTTTTACTGAGAGTTTGTTTTCTTCTTTTCCAATTTGTTTCCCCTTAATGTCTTTTTGCTGTCTTATTGCTCTAGCTAGAACTTTAATTACTGTATGCATAGATATGGAGAGTGGACTACCTTGTCTTGTGCCCGATTTCAGTTGGACCACTTTGAGTTCCTCTCCACTGAGTTTGATGCTGGCTGTTGGGTTGCTGTATGTTGCCTTTAGTATGTTTAGTTATGTCCTTGTATCCTTGCTCTCTCCAAGACTTCTATCATGAAGGGGTGTTGAATTCTGTGGAAGGCTTCTTCAGCATCTAATGTGATGATCATGTGTTTTTTTTCTTTCAGTTTGTTCATATGGTGGATTACGTTATAGATTTTCATTTGTTGAACCATTCCTGTATCTCTGAGATGAAGACAACATGGTCATGGTGGATGATATTTTTGATATGTTCTTGGACTCGGTTTGCCAGGATTTTACTGAGTATTTTGGCATCAGTGTTCTTGAGTGAAATTGATCTGCAATACTTCTTAATAGTGTCTTTTTGTGGTTTTTGAATCAGGGTAACTGTAGCCTCATAAAAAGAGTTTGGCATTGTTCCTTCTGTTTTTGTTGTATGGAACCATTTAAGGAATATTGCTATTAGTTCTTCTTTGAAAATTTTGTAAAATTATGAGCTGAAACCATCTGGTCCATACTTTTTGGTTGGGAGACTTCTAATGACTGTTTCTATTTCCCTAGTGGTTATATTTTGATTTATTTTGCTTATCTGGTATTGATTAAATTTTGGTATGTAATCTTTACCAGAAAATTTTCTATTCCTTTTAAGTTTTCCATTTTTTAAGTAGAGGAATTTGAAATATGACCTCATAATTCCCTAGATTTCCTCCATGTCTGTTTTATGTCCTCTTTTTGATTTCTCATTTTTTAATTTGGATATTCTTTCTGAAGTTTGGTTAGTTTGGAATGACATTTTCCAATTTTGTGATTTTTTTTTCTCAACGAATCAACTCTTTGTCTCATTGATTCTTAGTACTGGTTTCTTTCTTTCTAGTTTGTTAATCTCATCTCTCAATTTCATTATTTCCTGTCATCTAGTTCCTGGGTGAGTTTTCTTCTCTTTGTTCTAGAGCTTACAGGTGGTCTGTTAACTTTATAATCTGGGATTTTCCCAGCTCTTTTATATAGGCATTTAGTGTTATGAAATTTCCTCTTAACACTGCTTTCATTGTGTCCCATAACTTTGGGTATGTTGTATGGCAATTTTCATTGAACCTTACAAAGTTTTAATTTCTTTCTTTGTTTTGTTTTTCCTTGACCCATTCGTGATTCAGATGAGTATTACTCAATTTTCATATGTGTGTGGGTTTAGGAATTAGTGTTGTTGGTAAATGCTAATTTCTATTTATGGTTTTCCCATAAGGTACATGGGGTTATTCAATTATTTTTGGAATCTGCTGAGGTTTTCTTTTTTATTGAGTATATGGTCAATTTTGAGAAAATTCCATGAGTTGTAGAGAAGAAAAGAAGGTATACTCTTATGTCTTTGGATGGAATATCCTATAGATGTGTGTTAAGTCCATTTGAGTCATAACATCTGTTTGTCCCTTATTTCTCTGTTACGTTTCTGACTGTCGGACCTATCCAGTGGTGAGAGTGAAGTGTTCAGGTCACGCACTATTAGTGTATGTGGCTTAAAATGTGATGTAAGCCTTAGAAGTGTTTCTTGTACATATGAAGGTGCCCTTGTATTTGGCACATACATGTTCAGTATTGAGATTTCCTCTTGATGGGTTTTTCTTATGACTAATATTAAATGTCCTTCTTTTTCTCTTTTGATTGATTTTAGTTTGAAGTCTATTGTGTTAGATATTTGGATAGATACACCAACTTGTTTCTTAGGACCATTTTATTGGAAAATTTTCTCAACCCTTTATTCTGAGGTGATGTCTGTCTTTGAGGTTGAAATATGCTTCTGGTATGCAGCAGAAGGATGAATTATGTTTTTGTATTCGATCTGTTAGTCTGTTTTTTTTTTTTATTCTTTTTTACTTAAAATTTCCAACTGCTCCCCGTTTCCCATTTCCCTCCCCCTCCTCCCACATTTTGCCCCCTCCCCCCGCTCCCCTCCCCCTATCCCCACTCCACTTCTCCTCCCCCTAGTCCACTCCCCCTCCCTCTCGATACTGAAGAGCAGTCCAAATTCCCTGCTCTACATGAAGACCAAGGTCCTCCCACTTCTATCTAGGTCCAGGAAGGTGAGCATCCAAACAGGCTACGCTCCCACAAAGCCAGTTCATGTATTAGGATCGAAACCTAGTGCCATTGTCCTTGGCTTCTCATCAGCCTTCATTGTCCGCCTTGTTCAGAGAGTCCAGTTTCAACCCATGCTTATTCAGTCCCAGTCCAGCTGGCCTTGGAGAGCTCCCAATAGATCAGTTCCACTGTCACAGTGGGTGGGTGCACCCCTCGTGGTCCTGATTTCCTTGCTCATGTTCTCCCTCCTTCTGCTCCTCATTTGGACCTTGAGAGCTCAGACGGTTGATCCAAACTGGGTCTCTGTCTCTCTCTCAATCCATCACCAGATGAAAGTTCCTGTGCCATTCTCCTTGGCCTCTCGTCAGCTCTCATTGTCCACCACATTAAGAGAGTCCGGTTTTATCCCATGTTTTTTTGAGTAGCAGTCCAGCTGGCCTTGGTGAGCTCCCAATAGATCGGCCCCCCTGTCTCAGTGGTTGGGTGCACCCCTCATAGTCCTGACTTCCTTGTTCATGTTCTCTCTCCTTCTGCTCCTCATTATAACCTTGGGAGCTCAGTCCGGTGCTCCATTGTGGGTCTCTGTCTCTATCTCCATCCATCGCTAGATGAAGGTTCTATGGCGATATGCAAGATATTCATCAGTATGATTATAGGATAGGTTCATTTCAGGTTCCCTATCCTCAGGTGCCCCAATGACCTAACTGGGGACATTGCCCTGGGCTTCTGGTAGCCATTCCAGGTTCAAGTCTCTTGCCAACCCTTAGGTGGCTCCCTTAACTAAGGTATGAGTTTCCCTGCTCCCCCATCCAACCTTCCTTTACCCCCAATCACCCCGATTCCCCCAGTTCCCCTCATCCTCTCCTTCACACTTTTCTCTCCCCATCTCCCCTCATCCCCATCCCACCCCACCCCCCAAGATTCCCATTTTTTGCCCATCAATCTTGTCTATTTCCCATAGCTGGGAGGATATCTATATGTTTTTCCTTGGGTTTACCCTCTTGTTTAGCTTCTTTAGGATCACAAATTATAGACTCAGTGGCCCCTATCCATGGCTAGAAACCAATTATGAGTGAGTACATCCCATGATCTTCTTTTTGGGTCTGGGTTACCTCACTCAGGATCGTATTTTCTATTTCCATCCATTTGCATGCAAAATTCGAGAAGTCATTGTTTTTTACCGCAGAGTAGTACTCTAATGTATATATATTCCACACTTTCTTCATCCATTCTTCTATTGAAGGGCATCTAGGTTGCTTCCAGGTTCTGGCTATTACAGATAATGCTGCTATGAACATAGTTGGACAAATGCTTTTGTCATATGATAGGGCATCTCTTGGGTATATTCCCAAGAGTGGTATTGCTGGGTCCAGGGGTAGGTTGATCCCAATTTTTCTGAGAAACCGCCACACTGATTTCCAAAGTGGTTGCACAAGTTTGCAGTCCCACCAGCAATGGATGAGGGTACCCCTTTCTCCACAACCTCTCCAGCAAAGGCTATCCTTGGTGTTTTTGATTTTAGCCATTCTGACAGGTGTAAGATGATATCTCAAAGTTGTTTTGATTTGCATTTCTCTGATCGCTAAGGAGGTTGAGCATGACCTTAAGTATCTTTTGGCCATTTTAACTTCTTCTGATGAGAATTCTCTGTTCAGTTCAGTGCCCCATTTTTTAATTGGGTTAATTATCCTTTTAAAGTCTAGTTTCTTGAGTTCTTTATATATTTTGGAGATCAGACCTTTGTCTGTAGCGGGGTTGGTGAAGATCTTCTCCCAGTCAGTAGGCTGCCTTTTTGTCTTAATGACAGTGTCCTTTGCTTTACAGAAGCTTCTCAGTTTCAGGAGGTCCCATTTATTCAATGTTGCCCTTAATGTCTGTGCTGCTGGGGTTATACATAGGAAGCGATCTCCTGTGCCCATATGTTGTAGGGTACTTCCCATTTTCTCTTCTATCAGGTTCAGTGTGTTCAGATTGATATTGAGGTCTTTGATCCATTTGGACTTGAGTTTTGTGCATGGTGATAGATATGGGTCTATTTTCATTCTTCTACAGGTTGACATCCAATTGTGCCAGCACCATTTGTTGAAGATGCTTTCTTTCTTCCATTGTATACTTTTAGCTCCTTTATCGAAAATTAGTTGTTCATAGGTTTGTGGGTTAAAATCCGGGTCTTCTATATGATTCCATTGGTCGACTGCTCTGTTTTTATGCCAGTACCACGCTGTTTTCATTACTGTAGCTCTGTAATAGAGTTTGAAGTCAGGGATGGTAATGCCTCCAGAAGTTCCTTTATTATATAAGATTGTTTTGGCTATCCTGGGTTTTTTTGTTTCTCCATATAAAGTTGATTATTGTCCTTGCAAGATCTGTGAAGAATTTTGATGGGATTTTAATGGGGATTGCATTGAATCTATAAATTGCCCTTGGTAGAATTGCCATTTTTACTATGTTGATCCTCCCAATCCAGGAGCAAGGGAGATCCTTCCATTTTCTGGTATCCTCTTCAATTTCTTTCTTCAGTGCCTTAAAGTTCTTGTCAAATAGATCTTTCACTTCCTTGGTTAGAGTTACCCCAAGATAGTTTATGCTTTTTGTGGCTATCATGAAAGGTGATGATTCTCTTATTTCCCTCTCTGCTTCCATATCCTTTGTGTATAAGAGGGCGACTAATTTTTTGGAGTTGATCTTGTATCCTGCCACATTACTAAAGGCGTTTATCAGCTGTAGGAGTTCTTTGGTGGAGTTTTTGGGGTCGCTCATGTACACTATCATATCATCTGCAAATAATGCAAGTTTAACTTCTTCCTTTCAATTTGAATCCCCTTTATCCCCTTATGTTGTCTTATTGCTATTGCTAAAACTTCGAGAACTATATTGAAGAGGTATGGAGAGAGTGGACAGCCTTGGCGTGTTCCTGATTTAAGTGGGATGGCTTTAAGTTTCTCTCCATTTAATTTGATATTAGCTGTCGGCTTGCTGTATATAGCTTTAATTATATTTAGGTATGACCCTTGTATCCCTAATCTCTCCAAGACTTTTATCATAAAGTGATGTTGAATTTTGTCAAATGCTTTTTCAGCGTCTAATGAAACGATCATATGGTTTTTTTCTTTCAGTTTATTTATATGATGGATTACATTGATAGACTTGCGTATGTTAAACCAGCCCTGCATCTCTGGTATGAAGCCTACTTGATCATAATGGATAATTTTTCTAATGTGTTCTTGGATTCGGTTTGCCAGAATTTTGTTGAGGATTTTTGCATCGATGTTCATGAGTGAGATTGGCCTGTAATTTTCTTTCTTGGTTGGGTCTTTGTGTGGTTTTGGTATCAGAGTTACTGTAGCTTCATAAAAGGAATTTGGCAATGACTCTTCTGTTTCTATATTGTGAAATACCTTAAGGAGTATAGGTATTAGGTCTTCTTGGAAGTTCTGGTAGAATTCCGCATTGAAACCATCTGGCCCTGGACTTTTTTTGGAAGGGAGGTTTTTGATAACTGCTTCTAATTCTTCACGACTAACAGGTCTATTTAGGTTGTTCACCTGGTCCTGGTTTAACTTTGGTATATGGTATTTATCTAAAAAAGTGTCCATTTCTTTTACATTTTCCAGTTTTGTGGCATACAGGCTTTTGTAGTAAGATCTAATGATTCTCTGAATTTCCTCTGTGTCTGTGGTTATGTCTCCCTTTTCATTTCTGATCTTATTAATTTGCAAATTCTCTCTCTGCCGTTTGATTAGTTTGGATAGGGGTTTATCAATCTTGTTGATTTTCTCCAGGAACCAGCTTTTTGATTTATTGATTCTTTCAATTGTTTTCTGTGTCTCTATTTTGTTGATTTCAGCCCTCAGTTTGATTATTTCCAGTCTTCTACCCCTTCTAGGTGAGTCTGCTTCTTTTTTTTCTAGAGCTTTTAGGTGGGCTGTTAAGTCTCCAATGTGTGCTTTCTCTGTTTTCTTTAAGTGGGCAGTTAGTGCTATGAACTTTCCTCTCAGGACTGCTTTCATAGTGTCCCATAGGTTTGAGTATGTTGTTTCTTTATTTTCATTGTCTTCAAGGAAGACTTTAATTTCTTTCTTTATTTCTTCCTTAATCCAGGTATGGTTCAGTAGTTGACTATTCAGTTTCCATGAGTTTGTAGGCTTTCTGGGGGTAGCATTGTTGCTGAATTCTAGCTTTAATCCATGATGATCTGATAAGATACAGGTGGTTATTAATATTTTTTTGTAACTGTGAATGTTTGCTTTGTTACCGAGTATGTGGTCGATTTTTGAGAAGGTTCCATGAGCTGCAGAGAAGAAGGTATATTCTTTCCTGTTTGGGTGGAATATTCTATAGATGTCTGTTAAGTCCATTTGATTCATTACCTCCATTAATTCTCTTATTTCTCTGTTAGGTTTCTGTCTGATTGACCTGTCCTTTGGTGAGAGAGGAGTATTGAAGTCTCCTACTATTAATGTGTGCGGTTTGATGGCTGCCTTGAGTTTTAACAATGTTTCTTTTACGTACGTGGGTGCTTTTATATTAGGGGCATAGATATTCAGGATTGAGATTTCATCCTGATGAATTGTTCCTGTTATGAGTAGAAAATGTCCCTCTCCATCTCTTCTCATTGATTTAAGTTTGAAGTCAACTTTGTTAGAAATTAGTATGGCCACACCTGCTTGTTTCCTAGGTCCATTTACTTGATAAGCCTTATCCCAGCCCTTTACTCTGAGTAGGTGCCTGTCTTTGTGGTTGAGGTGTGTTTCTTGTAAACAGCAGAATGTTGGATCCTGTTTTCGTATCCAGTCTCTTAGTCTGTGCCTTTTTATAGGTGAGTTGAGTCCATTGACATTAAGTGATATTAATGACCAGTGGTTGTTAACTCCGGTCATTTTTTTTAGTAGTAGATTTTGTGTGTTTCCCTTCTTTGAGATGTGCTGGTAAAGGGTTTCTAGATGTCTGAGTTACTGTGGTCATTGTTGGACTCCTTGATTAGTGATTTTCCTTCTATTACTTTCTGTAAGGCTGGATTTGTGGCTACGTATTGTTTAAATTTGTTTTTATCCTGGAAAATTTTGTTTTCTCCATTTATAGTGAACGAAAGCTTGGCTGGGTATAGTAGTCTGGGCTTGCATCCATGGTCTCTTAGTTTCTGCAGTACATCTATCCAGGACCTTCTGGCTTTCATGGTTTCCATAGAGAAGTCAGGTGTAAGTCTGATAGGTTTACCTTTATAAGTAACTTGGCCTTTTTCCTTTGCTGCTCTTAGTATTCTTTCTTTATTCTGTATGCTTTGTGTTTTGATTATTATATGGCGAGAGGATGTTTTTTTTTGATCCAGCCTATTCGGTGTTCTGTATGCTTCTTGAACCTTCATAGGTATATCTTTCTTTAGGTTGGGAAAGTTTTCTTCTATAATTTTATTAAATATATTTTCTGGACCGTTGAGCTGCGCTTCTTCTCCTTCTTCTATTCCTATTATTCTTAGGTTTGGTCTTTTTATTGTGTCCCATATTTCCTGAATGTTTTGTGATGAGAATTTGTTGGCCTTGCTGTTTTCTTTGATCAGCGTGTTTATTTTCTCTATGGTATCTTCAGAATCTGAGATTCTTTCTTCTATCTCTTGTATTCTGTTGGTTATGCTTGTTTCTGTAGTCTCTATTCGTTTACCTAGATTTTCCCTGTCCAGCTGGCCTTCTGTTTGTGTTTTCTTCTTTGCCTCCATTTCAGTTTTTAAGTCTTGAACTGTTTCCATTATTTGTTTGATTGTTTTTCCTTGGTTTCCTAGGGTATCATTCACTGATTTACTCAATTCTTCAAACTTTCTGTTATACTTCTCATCCATTTCTATAAGGGCATTTTTTACATGCTGTTTAAGGGCGTCAATCACTTTCATAAAGTCAATTTTATCTACTTCTTCATGATTAAGGTGTTCATGTCCTCCTGTTGTGAGGTCGCTGGGTTCTGGTGGTTTCAGATAGTTTTTCAGATTGTTGGGTGAATTCTTGCATTGGCGCCTGCCCATCTCTTTCTCCGAATGCTCCCCTATGGATCTTCTTTTACCGGATCCGGTCTCCTTGGCTACTGATGTACTTTCCCAGTGATGGCACCCTGCAGTGATAGCTCTCCTGGTGCTCCAGTGATGTCTCTCCTGGTATCAATATCAGATCTCCGTGCCCAAAGACGGCTCTCCTGGTACCCAGATTAGCTCTCCCACTGATGGCTCTCCTGGTGCCAAGATCAGATCTCCGTGCAGGTTGGGTAGTTCGTAAACAAAGGCCTTACCTTGCTTGGTGCAGGCAGGTCAGTGAACCAAAGGAAGTCTCGCCTGCCTACTTGCCCTGAGGATTTACCCCCAGCGCCAGACAGACTGAGCTGGATGGTGTTATGTGCCCAAAGAGGAAAGGGGGCAGAAGGAAGAAGGGTTCTGGATGCAAGCTGGGTGGGACAAGAAGAGAGAGGCAGTATGCAGGGTGTAGAGCCCCTGCAGGGAACCCAGGGAGTATAGGGTGGGGGATGAGGAACTTCAGAGTTCCCTGTCCAGGGCTGCTTCCGCGGCCGCCAGTCAGGTCACAAACTCACCCCGCTGCTGTCTCTCCTGGTGCCTAGATCAGATCTCCGTGCAGGTTGGGTAGTTTGTAAACAAAGACCTTACCTTGCTTGATGCAGGCAGGCTGGAGAGACAAAGGAAGTCTCGCCTGCCTACTTGCCCTGAGGATTTGCCCCCAGCGCCAGACAGACTGAGCTGGATGGTGTTATGTACCCAAAGAGGAAAGGGGGCAGAAGGAAGAAGGGTTCTGGATGCAAGCTGGGTGGGACAAGAAGAGAGAGGCAGTATGCAGGGTGTAGAGCCCCTGCAGGGAGCCCAGGGAGTATAGGGTGGGGGATGAGGAACTTCAGAGTTCCCTGTCCAGGGCTGCTTCTGCCGCCGCCAGTCAGGTCACAAACTCACCCCGCTGCTGTCTCTCCTGGTGCCTAGATCAGATCTCCGTGCAGGTTGGGTAGTTTGTAAACAAAGGCCTTACCTTGCTTGATGCAGGCAGGCTGGAGAGACAAAGGAAGTCTAGCCTGCCTACTTGCCCTGAGGATTTGCCCCCAGCGCCAGACAGACTGAGCTGGATGGTGTTATGTGCCCAAAGAGGAAAGGGGGCAGAAGGAAGAAGGGTTCCGGATGCAAGCTGGGTGGGACAAGAAGAGAGAGGCAGTATGCAGGGTGTAGAGCCCCTGCAGGGAACCCAGGGAGTATAGGGTGGGGGATGAGGAACTTCAGAGTTCCCTGTCCAGGGCTGCTTCCGCCGCCGCCAGTCAGGTCACAAACTCACCCCCCCCCAATGTAATTATTATCAGAATCTAAGATTCACACTGCTCACTGCTCTTTGGTAGATCTGGATGTTAGGCATTGGTTGGAAGGAGACAGGTTTATTAAAACATGTCCTTGGATACAAAAAGACTCTGTATCTTAAATATATTCCTTTCAACATGTAAAGAGATTTTACAGATGAACCAGGAGGAGCACAGAGAGACAATGGGCCAAAGGTCCATGATCTGGGTATCCAGAAGTGTATCTTATCTTCTTATCTGATGGGAACTTTATGAAGAAGTTGGTCTCCCACATCTGGTTCTCCATAAATCTCAAAAGGGTCTCCTCCAAGTGAAGAGATTTAGAGAGCAGTGGGGCACAAAAGGAAGGTTAAAAAAGAAGGAATGATTCACAATGGATCCTGACACAAGATGGGGAAATAATAGGGATAAGAAATACAAGACCCATGTGGGATGTATGTATTGCTTGTGGATTAAGCTAATCAAATCCATTTTGGTGAATTAATATACAGGTATCTGAGAATTTTTCATTTACAAATGATTAATCATAATCATCTTAAACCAGACAAAATTAAATTATCCTTTGTAGATGCCTCTTTAAAAGGGCATATATGACTTATTAAAGTAAATAATGTATAAGGATTAACAATCTTGTTTTTTTTTGATATTCTATTCTATATTGCCTTGGAGAAAATTGTAAAGTACTCAGTGTGTAAGGAAAGAATCTTGCTTTTACCCTAACTCAGATTTGAATTTCTTGAACATGAGAATACTTTTCATATGTTTAGTACAAGAGAGCATGACTGTGAATTCTGAGTATATATCATTTCTCATGCTATTACACTATTGGGATGACCTCTATAGCACCTCCAATGACAACTTGTCTTGAAGACTGGTGGAAAGTCTGACCTAGAATGCATTTGAATTCAGTTTCTACCAAAGAACCTCTTTCTCTTACTTGCCTTTTCAGTCTGAACCAGGCTTCTTTTTCCTGAAGAATCCTGTTATATTTGATCAATCTCATAAATATTCTGCCATGGCATCCAATTTTTTAGAATAATGCCAATCCAGAAAAACAAGAATATGAGCTCATTGAGAGAACACAGTCAGCATGAGCTGTCAAGTCTGACCAGAAAGACAGTTTTTTCCTCTGGCAAATTATCCCTGTGTTTGATAGCATACTTAGGCACAAAACTAAGAATTTATGTGATAGTAATCTCATTATCAGAAATGTTTGCATATTAGATCTCTAGAATGGAATTTAGCCATAAGATATATTAGATATTTTATTTAGAAGGAACATAGGCCTCTGCCATTTTTGTAATTCATCATGACCTTATTTTTTTAAATGCCTAATTTTCAGTTAAGAAAGTAAAATTTATGATGTGCTTAGCTGATAAACCAAAGTATAATTTTCTGGTTGAGTATTCTGCTAATACAGGTAGAGAAATATGAGAGTATGCTGATGTTTTAATAGGAATAAATATGTATTTCTCTTTTTTAAATTTATTTATTTATTTATTAAAGATTTCTGCCTCCTCCTCGCCACCCCCTCTCATATCCCTCCCCCTCCCCCAATCAAGTCCCCCTCCATAGTCAGCCCGAAGAGCAATGAGGGTTCCCTGCCCTGTGGGAAGTCCAAGGACCACCCACCTCATTCCGGTCTAGTAAGGTGAGCATCCAAACTGCCTAGGCTCCCACAAAGCCAGTATGTGCAGTAGGATCAAAAACCCATTGCCATTGTTCTTGAGTTCTCAGTAGTCCTCATTGTCTGCTATGTTCAGCGAGTCCTGTTTTATCCCATGCTTTTTCAGACCCAGGCCAACTGGCCTTGGTGAGTTCCTGATAGAACATCCCCATTGTCTCAGTGTGTGGGTGCATCCCTCGTGGTCCTGAGTCAAATGGATGGAAATAGAAAACACTATCCTGAGTGAGGTAAGTCAGACCCAAAAAGAGGAACATGGGATGTACTCACTCATATTTGGTTTCTAGCCATAAATAAAGGACATTGAACCTATAATTCGTGATCCTAGAGAAGCTAAATAAGAAGGTGAACCCAAAGAAAAACATATAGGCATCCTCCTGAATATTAACCTTCATCAGGCGATGAAAGGAAACAGAGACAGAGACCCACATTGGAGTACCGGGCTGAAATCTCAAGATCCAAATCAGGAGCAGAAGGAGAGAGAGCACAAGCAAGAATATGTATTTCTTTAAGAACTGTTTGCCACTACAAAGAAGCAACATGTTTTATCTAAATCAATCTAAGTTGATTTAATTCAAATCATATATTCACAGTTAGCAACCAGACACAGGTTCCCATACACCCTATGCACTGGCTTCATTTAGCAGGTTTATAGACTTGTGGTTTGACTCTTAGAGTCTATGCTCCTTCATTCATCTCTGACTCTGCAGTATTTATCATGTTTTAGGCTTTCCATGGGTTAGGTTGAGTCAAATACATACACACAAAGAACCCCCCCACACACACAATCTCTTTCCTCTAACTCACCATTATTTCTAATTTCTCCTTTCCTTTGAAGCAGAGAAGAAAGAGTTGGTCTCTTAAACACTGTGTGTCTTCCAGAGTGTTCTATTTTAAGGACAGTTAACACGGCTAAAGTTCTCATGTACCTTAATTTCCATATTGATTATTTATTTTGTTTTTATTTCCCTAAACACATGATTAAGAACAACATGGTGGGTTAGAAGCACCTGAGTTATTCTTTTGCTTGCTAGCCACATTACTGTGCTAAGCCCTTCACTGAACTTACTCCACTCTAGGAAAGAAGAGCTTTGGGATTTTGTCTTTCAAATTTCCCTGATGGACATTTCAACCCATAACTGAATACTGGAAAATGTAATGACTTAAGAACTGTTAACTGCAAAACTGTATCACAAGAGATGGCCCCAAGGAAACACATGTGTAATTGGCAGGTGGCAAAGACTGAACACACAGGAGGACATGAGAATGGATACAGGCAAAGAAAGATTAGATTTCTTCTCTTGGTAACTGAAAAAAAGAAATGGAAATATAGCTTTAAGGTTTTAGACACTTGATAATGAGTGTATAGAGACCTTGATATTTTAAAAGAGAGATTTTTTATAATAAGTAATAATGGCTGTTATTCTGGCATAAACAAGGTAAATGTTCTACTTTATACAACCTCATTTCTGAGTTGAAAGTCGATGACAAATTTTTTTTAGAGTACATCTAGGTATTTTATTATGTTATTTTTCTGAGATTAGTCTACTGTGATTTATCATGCTGTATTATTGTGAGGTAAGCTTTCAAATGCTGAGGCCAGAGATTAATAAACAGAAAGACTTAGTAGAAAAAATTGTGACAGAGTGGCGCAAGTGAGTGATGCTGTGTCTCGGGTGGTGTTTTCATGATAAATTGATTGTTTTTAATACTATTAAGGATTGGGTTGTATTCCTGAAATGGATCACACTTGTGTTTTATATAACAGTAAAAAAAAATAGAACCAAGATGTAGAAAATAATAAATTTGATTCAAAAGTTATATTTGAAATGACTTATTTGACCTTCTGTGGTAATGGATTGCTTATTATATTATTCCTTAGAATTTTTTAAAAAATATATTTAGTTATGTATGCAGTTTTCTGAGTATAAATAAGACAAAGTCAAATTAAGACTATTTCAGTGGATAGAATTGTTTTTTGGAACTTGAAAAAGCTCAGTGTCTACTGGTAAATTACGCTAATACAAGACTGTGTGAGTCAATCTCAGGGCTGATGGAATGGGACTGTCTGAGTCAATCATCGGTGGTGCAATCTGCTGGCCTGGTCTTTCACCTGGGTACCCTGGACCTTTGAGACAAGTCCCACCCATTCCCAACATTCCCCTTCTGTCAAGGCAAGCAGATCTCCTGTCTCCTCTCCAGCCCTTGCTCTCTCTGTGTCTCTTCTTCTGTAGGGGGAGCTTCTGTCTCTCTGTCTCTCTCTGTCTCTCTTTCCTTCTTCGGGAGAGGGAGCTTCTGCCTCTCTCTCTCTCTCTCTCTCTCTCTCTCTCTCTCTCTCCACTCTCTCTATCTCTCTGCCTATCTCTCTCTCAGTTTTTCTTCTGGAGAGGCAGCTTCTGCAACTCTCTCTCTCCCCCTCTTCTCCTCTTCCTCCCATTTCCCCCTCCATAACCCACTAAATAAACTCTATACCCCAGCTCTCTCTGCATGGCCTTTCTATCTTTCTTTCTCCTGCAGAGGCCTCAGGCCACTGCCCAGGGGAACTACCAAGGCCTCAGTGGGACCAGCCTCAGGTCACCAGTGTTATAAATGATAACAATAGGGCGAATGCATCAGGACTGTGAGTCAAAGGGCTAATACAACAGTACTGAACAGTACTGTGTGAGTCATTGAAAGAATGGTGTCCTGTGTAGTGTAAACCAATCATTTTTTTGTCATTTTTTGTCTTAAAGCCTATACATTTGTGAAGATAAAATTTAACCAATAATATTACAAAGTAACAATCATCACTGAATTGACAAAAAAAGGATCTATGTGTCTACTAAAATTTTCTTTTCTTTATTTGTGTGTGGGTGGATGCATGTGTGCATGCATGCATGGGTGTGTGTGTGTGTGTGTGTGTGTGTGTGCGTGTGCATGTAAAGAAACAAGGTAGATGCTGTCTACTCATTTGTTTTTATGGTTTGCTTAAAAACAAGCTAGCTTTACCAATAATCACTTTTACTTTGGATGTCTATTTAAATACTATTTCCTTCTTATGCACTTGGTGTTGAATTAACCAAATCTGTAGTGCTAATGGAACTGCTTATTCCTAAGAATGGGACATAGCCCATTCTGGAATCTTCTTATTTAACAGCCAATTTCTCTTTTGTGAGAAAAGAAGCTTTTACTTCAAGTGGGTAGAGAGAATTATTCTCAAGTGGTATAAGGACATTTCAGCAGAAACTCAAATGTAAATTTACTGTCAAATTATCTCCTTTTCTCTCAAACTCCGAATTATTTCATTTTCTTTCATGTAGGCTGAGGATGTAGCCCTGAAGTGGTCATCATGGACGGCAGTCTCTTTGCATTGTAGCACCAGTGTTATCCAAGGACAACACTCAGTAGAGCTGCCCGTTCGCTTTGAAGATCGTGTGATTAAAACTGTTCTGTTACTCCTACTTGCCCTCTGATTCTCCTTGAGTCAAATGTCCCTTAGCCATGGAAAGTGGCTTTTTGAAGCTTGCTTCTTGTTAAGAAATGAAGGCCAAAAAGAATGAGGGAAGTAGAAAGGGGACTGATTCCCAGAGTCAGTCATGACTTACGGAGGTCAGGAAGGAGATAAAAGACTCAGGAAGGAGAGCTTTAATTTGTCCCTTGATCTTAGACTACCTTTAAGTTCAACTCATTTACCACACTAAATATGTTGATTTTTTGCCTTTGTTTTCTCAGTCAGGTGTAGGAAGAGGGCCCACTTGTTCGTCCCAGCTACCCGGTTAGCTTAGCCCCAAAATAATCACACAGAAATTGTATTAATTAAATTACTGCTTGGCCCATTACCTCTAACTTCTTATTGGCTAACTCTTACATCACAGTTTAACCCATTTCTATTAATCTTTGTATTGCCACGTGGCAGTGGCTTACTGGGAAAGATTTGGCATGTCTATCTCTGGGAGCTCAATGGCGTCTCTCTCCTACTCTGCATTTTTTCCTCCCAGCATTCAGTTCTGTCTTCCCCACCTACCTAAGTTCTGCCCTATTAACTAGGCCAAGGCAGTTCTTTTATTCAATAATCAATGAAAGCAACACACAAGCAGAAGGAACTCCAACACCATTTCCCCTTTTCTGTTTAAACAAAAAGAAAGGTTTTAACTTTAACATAGTAAATTATATATAACAAAACAGTTATCAAGCAAGAATTACAGTTACAATATTTATGTCTACTTTATCTTTTGTCATAACTAAGGAAAAATATAACTATAATTGTAAATTCTTCAACTCCATCAAAGACTCCAGAAGGATATAATATTACCTAAGTAAACAGAAAGTGCATTATGAACAACTTCCAAAACTCTAGAATTGACAGACTTCTTGCTGCCTAGCCAGTCACCCCAAAGTTCTTCTGTATTGTTGGGGAATTCATCTTCAGCCTACATGCCCATGGTATCCAGCATACTTTTCCTTGAAACACGAAATTTCAAAGACAGTTCAGCCTATATTGGCAGTTTATCAGTTACTTCTTCTGTGTCCTGTAGAAGGTCTGGCAAACTTTTTCATGTAGCAGGAAATTTCAAAGACAGGTCCACCTATACTGACAGTTTTCAGTCACTTTCTTTTGTGTCCTGAAGAATATCTGGCAGATTCTTTTAAGCAGGAACCCTTTAAAAATCATCTCACTTTTAGGCAAGTTTAGCAGTCGATTCTCTGCAGATTCTGCATGTACAGTCTAGCAGTCTAGGCAAGAACAGTTTCTTGTTCAAATGGCTAGCAAACTCCATAAGTAGCCTTTTCAATGATCATCTTCCTCTTGAAGTAGCTTGTGCTGCCAGGAGCAGATATGTCTCACTGTCATGAAAAGTCTTAAGTTCTTAAACATTTTAAATACCATATTTTGAAGGTCTCTGACATATTTGAAGAATAACTATCTAACTGAAATATATCTCTATACATCTAGAAAATAACTACCATGACTACAAGCTTGACTATTAGAGATGATTATCTATTAACCTATATTTCTTTTTTTCTCTTTTTTTTTTTTTTTTTTTTTGGATTTTCGAGACAGGGTTTCTCCGTACCTTTTGGTTCCTGTTCTGGAACTAGCTCTTTTAGTCTAGGCTGGCCTCGAACTCACAGATATCCGCCTGCCTCTGCCTCCCGAGTGCTGGGATTAAAGGCGTGCGCCACCACCACCCGGCTTAACCTATATTTCTTAATTATACATAATATTTTTAAATGAGCTACACAAACATGATATCTTAATCAAGGGCAAAAATATACATATACAGTGTAACAAAATTTACCTTAAATTGATATCAAGAAACCAAGATCTATATTAATGCAAATTATTCATATCTATATCATATCCCCTTTAAATATAAACAAACATTTATAGACAATATTTGGGAATATGGGTGTAGAGTTGTCAATACTGTTTCCTGCTCTTTGGGGGCACTGTCAATCAGGTCTTTCATGGTGTATCCTGTGTGCCAGGTTCATCTCAGTCAGCAGTTGGGCAAAGTAATTTCTTTGTGGGGGTGTTCACAGCAACCTTTCAGGGGGGCTCAGTCCATCTTACCATACTAGCCGGTTCTCATTCTCTCTGGAGACAAAAGAAGAACCTCTTTTCCAAAGTACCATATCCTTAGACTCAAATTTTGGAATCAAGTTTATGTTGGTTTAATTTAGCAGCCCATACAATGAAATGGTTCTATGTACTTAGCTCCTTCATAGTTATAAAATTCAAAGAAAACACAATAATATATGTAATCCAGACTCTCTGAATTTTCCATCTTTACGTGGCTTATTTTTCTTCACTCCCCTTAATCTATGATTATCTGTACTCTGTCTCTTTAAAGACTTTACCTTTTTTTATGACTCTCTGTACTCTTTTTCTTCTCTTTTCCAAGCCTACATTTATTTATCCAACACTGTGACTCATTTAGAGGTCTTTAATTTCTGAATCTGTTCTATTGTGAATCTGTAATTCTTTACTGTACAGGAGCACTTCTTAAAATGTTAAGTGCTTCTTAAAAACTTCAGCTGCACCATTGTTAGAGATAATATAGTACCACCTGTTTGCCTGCTAAGTCTAAAACTTAAGTTATGCTTTACTATGATATATACAGTACTTCATGCTCTCTCTGCACAGTACAGCATGACTGAGCTTCTTGTGTCTCTGCGCTACACACACCGCCCCACTTCCAGGCACACAGGTGGTCCAAGTTGCCATCAAGCAAGTTGCAGCAGTCTGCTCACAAAACTCATTCAAATGCTCTGTCTCCTCAAAGAGTCAGAGGTCGCGTTGGTGGCACAGCTCAGAAAGCCAGCATTTTAAAATGGCTGTGGCTTTTAAAAGAGCCCCAGCATGCCACCAGCAAACAACAAGTAACTGTGTTAAAATCTGTATCTTTTATTCTAGAATTCTTTTTCAAATCCTCTCAGGTTTTGTGCAGATTTAGTTGGCCACATTGCTGCACCAATTTGTAGGAGGAGGGTCTGTTTGTTCATTCAGGCTGCCCACCTACCTTAGTCCCAAAATAACCACACAGAAATTTTATTAATTAAATCACTGCTTGTCCCATTAGCTCTAACTTCTTAATGGCTAACTCTTACATCTTAATTTAACCCATTTTTATTAATCTATGTATCACCACATGGCAGTGGCAAAGATTCTAACCAGTGTTTGTCTTACACAGAGGATCCATGGCTTCTCTGACTCCACCCTTCTTTTTCCCAGCATTCAGCTCCATCTTCCACACCTACCTAAGTTCTGTGCTATTAACAGGCCAGGCAGTTTCTTTATTCATTCATGTTATGCACAGCACACTGAGGGGACTCTCATATCAGTCAAGGCCTTTGTATATAGCCCATGTTCACTTCTGACTTCTAGTCTTTCTGCCTCCAGATCCCATGTGTGAGGATTGCAGGCATGAACCATGTCTAGCACCATCCCACCCTTCTTTGTTCTCACCTAATCTGCCTCCAAAAATGCCAAATGTCAGGCAGAAAAAGGATCCTTGTTTAATGTAGACAGACTGATTGTAAGATCTTTGTCCTTAAGTTCATTATGACCTTTGGCACGTGCCAGATATGATTACTTTTCATAAAATGTAACATATTGTGGTGTCATTGAACTATCATTTGCTTTCTTGACAGTAAAAATTAAAACAAAAAACTTAAATTCTTGTTGGTAAAGCATTGATACATTAGCATTGAAATGTAATTAAATTTAGCACTAATTCTTACCCTAGACTAGCTTGTTGCCTTGGGTCAGATTCTTGTGATTTTAACTACATGTGTGTCTGTTCCTAGGTAGGTACTGACAAGTTAAAGTGGCTCACATTCCTTACTGATCTGAAATCACCAAGCTGCTTGGGGCAGTTCTCCCAAGGCAGAATCTTAGCTTCACTACTTAGGTTCATAATTTACACTGCTGCCTTCCTACTCATCTCCTTTTATTACTTAGAAATGTCAAACCCCAAACAACATTAAATGGGAGGACTCTGATTATATTTGAAGGAATTTCCAATTTAATCATACAGAAAACTAAAGTTTACAGAATGTCATTCTAAAATCTAAAAGTGTGAGGTGATGAGATGCCACAAACCATGCAGACGTGCCCTGGAGATGCAAGTAGGGCTTGCAACCATAAGGATTGTTTCCTCAGGAACAGCTTAGTGCAGGAGTTTCTTGGGAGTGAACAA
This sequence comes from Chionomys nivalis, assembly GCF_950005125.1. Taxonomy (NCBI): domain Eukaryota; kingdom Metazoa; phylum Chordata; class Mammalia; order Rodentia; family Cricetidae; genus Chionomys; species Chionomys nivalis. The sequence continues at coordinate 17,952,263 of NC_080105.1, read as the reverse complement.
CATGTAGGGCTTGCCTGTACAGCAAAGGATGGCAAGGACATTATTACTACAGAACTGTCGCTGACAAGCATGGCAAAGAGAACTCCTTTCCCAAGGAATGGGAATCACCCCTGGATACTGAGAATCAGTCAGGTAGCCCGAAAACCTTCTGAAAGTTCCCACACACTGCACCTTCAGCTCTCATTAAAATTTTCAGGGAATATCATCTCAGAGGAATGTTGTGAGAAGTCACTTTTTTCATATTTTCAGGTGCTCTGCACTTTCAAGGGAGATGGTAGAAGGAATGATACTTAGTTTGCCATTTACTGCATGATAAAACATGCCATGGGTTTCTAACTAATCATTTTTACTAAAAGTAATTAACTTCTATTAACTTCTCATTATATGATAACAATCAAGAGGTCTCTGTTGGCCTCTCATGACATGATAATAACCAAGAGGTCTCTGTTCTTTTATTGTTATTTTTAAGTGCTATATAATATTTCTACAGATTTATCATGTGCAGTATGAGGTTTAATACAGTCACATAATATACAATGAACATAGCATGGTAATTATTATTTACATTTCCTTAAAAGATATCTTTGTCATGCCTAAGTATTTAGTATTTTGAAACACGCCATAGATGGATGATTATACTCACTGTATTATGCTGCATCATGTCAGAACTAATTCCTCTTTTTACTTATGCTGTGACACATGACTTATCCAGTCTTTCTCCCTTTCTCACTCTTCTCCTCCTCTTAAGGTCCCTTGTGACCACCATTCTACTCCCTCAACGTGCAGTATTTGTAAAATTGCCAAAGGATTTTTTTTTTATAATAGAGGCACACACATTAAAAATTTTGCCTAGTTTTTCCATGGTTGCTGGGGATATGAACTTGTATCCTCATGTTTGTACAGCAAGAACATTACTAAGTCCATGGCTCTCCCTCTTGCTCATATGAGACAACCTCTTGCTGAATCTGGGTTTCCCCTTCCTCCATGAAGCTGACAATGAGCAAGCCCTAGCCAAAGAAAGATATCTACTCAAAGTTACTTTTCTTTCCTTTTTTTTTTTTGATAATTCTTTAATTGTTCACAAATGTGTAACCTCCTAAGCAAGAGAGGGCACAACCATGTTATCCACATGTATGCATTATAGTTTACATAGCATCTGAAAGATAACTTGGCTACCTTCAACAGTTGCAATGATAAATCTATGTGCAGATGCCTATGAACAAAACACTTTTCAGCTCCACTGGGTTGATGTCAGAGGAGATGTCAGACACTAGATAGTATAGTAACAGTTTGTGTAGTTTTGTAAGACGCATCCATTTGTCTGCCAAAATGGTTATGCCTGTTTTCATCCCCACCAGTAACACATGAGAATCCTGTTGTTCTCTCTTGCCAGCATTTGGTATTGCCACTGTTCTAGATTTTGGTCATTTTGATATTTATGAAGTATCTCAGGGTAATAATTCCCCAATAATATGTTGTCTGAAGTTTCTGTCCTGCCTGGTTCCTCAATCATTAAGTCTCAGAGAAATCAGACATCTGTATTAGATATAAACTGATCGGCTCTTTAGCGCAGGCTTCTTATTAACTCTTACAATGAATATTAGCCCATTATTTTCATCTATGTTAGCCACGTGGCTCAGTAATATTTTCAGTGAGGCAGTCACATCTTGCTTCTTCTATGGCTAGGCCAGGACTGTGTCCTCTTCCCAGAATTCTCCTGTTCTCATTGACCCGCCTCTACTCCCTGTCTGGTTGTCCTGCCTGTACTTCCTGCCTGGCTACTGACCATTCAGTGTTTATTTAAAATATATCTGACAGAATATAGATGATTGTCCCACACCACTTCCCCCTCTTTTTTTTTTAAACAAGAACTCTGAATCTAATATCCTTCGTTTAGCTTTTCTCCTGACCATTAGCTATAACAACTTGTAACCAACATTCTAAACAAAGAAAAATATCAATAGCCCATTTTTTGGCAATGTGGGCAGAGTTTTCCAGGCTATTCCCTGCTGTTTGGGGATGCTGATATTCTTATGGGGACCTTAAGAAAATTTAGAATTATGACCAAGTCCTGACTGGAGTATCCTGTGAGTCTTGATCATCTCAGGCAGCAGTCTTAAATCTGTTCTGAATGTAGAACTCAGACTTCTGGGCCATCTGTTCCTATCAGAGATTTCTCAGGTGGTCTTCCTTGTTCAAAACTGATATTTCTTAACTCAGAATAAATCCATAGCCTCTCATTTTCTGTGGAAACAAAAGCAAAACCTCTTTTCCAAAGTAACGTATCTTTTGACATCAATTTTGAAGTCAAGGTATCAAAATACCTATCTTGGATTAATTCAGCAGCATTTATAAATAAATATCTTTTAGCAACTATTGCTCCTTCCTTGGCATTCAAACTATTCAAAGGGAACATAAAATCATACAGTATCTAGACCTTGTGTATTTTCTATCTTTACATGGCTTTATTTTAACCTCTATTTCTTTTATTTTTACTTTTAATTTTTGGCTTTTGAGACAGGATTTCTATGTATCTTTGGCTGTCCTGAAACTCCTTGGTATACAAAGGGTAGAACAAATTTTCATGTGTTTCTTTCACATCTCTGTATGTGCTTTGATGCAAGATTTGTATTGATTAGGGGAAGTTTTTAAGTCATGTTTGATTGTTGATATGTAAGTGTTCTTAGTGTTTTTTTAAATAACAGTCCACATGTGTATTGAAAATGTCCTCTCAGTCTATGGTTTGTCTTCCCTTTCTCAAGAAAATAACTTTTGTAGAGCAAACACATATGTTTAACATTTATTAAGTATAATTTATCAATTCTTTCTTCAGTATATAATGTACCTCAAAATTTAGCATTAAATTTAAAGTTGTTTAGATTTTTTTCTGTTATCTTCTAGGAGATTCATATTTTATACTTAGATATGTGATTCAAACTGAATTAAATTTTGTAAATAGTAAACTTTTTTGACATTATGAAATTTGCAGGTAAATGAATGGAACTGGAAAAGTCATTTTGAGTGAGGTGTCCCAGAAGCAGACAGACAAATATAGTATATATTATTTTATATATGGATATTACCTGTTAAGTCAATGATAACCAAACTATCATACATAGAACTACAGAGGTTAGATATAGAGTGAAAGACTAGGAGGTACAGATAAATCTCAATGGGAAATGAAAATAGAATAGAGAATTAAGGATGGATGGGTTCTAGAACAGGCAGATCAAGTGTGGAAGGAGAAAAGATAGGGAGACAAAGAGAGCCAGCTAAAATAAAAGGCATTTGAGGGGTAGAAGGAAACCTAATAAAGTAGTAGAAGCTTTATAAAATATTTAGAGATATGATCGTGATCTAAATGAAATCACCAAATAATGGAGGAGACAAAATAACAACTGGCTAACTCTCATCACCAAAGGAGGTTTTCAGTACAAAGATTGAGTTACATCTAATTGAGTTGTTGGTCAAAGGGACCACCATGGGAATCGCCAAACAGTCCAGATTATTCCCAAGACTAGATTGCTCTCCACAAACTGACAACAAGGACCCATTGCTGAAGACAGCAGCTATACAACTCATTGAATATAGCAAAGTTAAACTGGTGCCTACAAAGAGCCTTTACCATATGTTCTGGTTTGTTTGGTACAATAGGGTACTCTGTACATTACGCAAGGAGAAATGTAACCCCGTTCGATCTACAATGGTGTCCTGAATGCAAGACATGCTAGAGCAATGGTGGGCACAAACCTTATGGGAACAATCAGGTATTTCTGAATTGACTTACGACCCACTCCACAAGATGCAACCTAGTCATAACACTGTTTGGGTAACTAAGAACCAGAAACTAGATAGCCCAGCGGCCTAGGGTAAAACAAATATGCCATTTAAAGATAAGTCCACAACAATAAAAAAACCAGCAATAAAATAACACTTAACGAATTCTGCAATGTTGATAGATTTGTGCCCTATACAGCATTTATTAGAGAAGCTTCCTCCTGCAGTAGACAGGAACAAATACGGAGAGCCACAGCCAGACATTATGCAGAGTGAAAAACATTGAAACTCCCAGCCCTACCAGTTCCCTCCCCTCAGGGCTCATGAAACTCCTCATAATGGGGTGGGAAGAGTCAAGAGCCAGAGGGGAGCGAGAATACTAGAAATACATGTCTCTTTAAATCAACATGCTCAAGGCTCATATGAACCCACTAGAAAATAAAGAAGAATGCAGAGTCTCCTTGGATCTGCACCAGATCCTCTGTGTATATATTATATCTTCCAGTTTAGTGTTTTTATGAGGCTAAATAGTGTGCTAATGAGTTGGTCTCACTCTTGTGCCTTTTGGGGGGCTCATTTCCTTCTGTTTGTCTTGTTGAAATTTGATGTGATAGTTTTGCTTTATCTGATTATATTTTATTTTGTTATATTTCATTACTATCTCTTAAATTCTAAAGTTCAGAATCTTGTTTGTTTTCTAATGAGATACAGAAAGGGAGTGGATCTGGAGGGGAGATGTGGAGAAGGACTGGGATGAGTAGAGGGAGATGACACCATAAACGATATATCATGAGAGAAAAAAATTACATTTTTAATAAAATAAGAAACCAAAGACTATCTTTTCCCATCGCATTCATCCTTCTTTTTGTCAAACACCAGTAGGTGTATTTTTTCATTTAATTATTTTTTCTACATAATTAGTAAGTCTTAATTATTTTAGCATCAAGGGAAAATGATAGCAACACAGTGGTTCTTTCCCTCAAAAGTATTAGAGTTTATTCTCAATCCAAATATGAGTACCTCGGGAAATAGATTTGTATTGCTTCAAATACCATGTTCCAATATTGTTACTCTTGTGATGTTTTAATAGGAACACAGCCAAGCACATCACTATTCAGTGTAATTTTCAAATATCGGTTGAAACATCAGGCAGGTTGGTTATAGAAAAGTTGAGCAATGTCTGTTTTAGGCCACACTGCTATCTAAGGACATCCTTTGCTTTTGTAGTTAGTGAAAATTTGCTTGTATGTTGGGGTCCCACGTTGGCGTGACATCTTTGGGGTCCAGGCTTGACACTGTTTGCACATTTCAAGGTAAGGACATGAGGATTAGAAATCTGAAGTGGGAGGAACAGAAATACAAAAGAAAAGAAACAGAGACACACAATAGAGCCTGGAGGGCATTCAGTGAAAACTGAATTTGCCTGCATTTATTTTCAATATGCTTATATACACCAATCCAAAAGTGGGAGGGTGAAGAAGGAAAAAGACTGCTTTAACATAATACAAAAAGCAAACAAAGCCATCACCTGCTTCAACACCTGAGACGTCAAACAGCTATATTCTGTTGTTTAGACAGGACATGCAGCAACCACACCTCAGATGAAGCACCCTGTAGGAAGCCACTCCGTGGGTCAAACCTCCTATCAATTTCCTGAAGGAACAAGAATAGGCTTAAATTCTCTGACTGTTGGTCAAGGTGGAAAGGCCCAATTTCTTGGGTTCTACAATTATACATTCCAAAGGGACTGACTTAATAGTACCAAGGATTTTAGGTCCACACAGAGGTAGGCTCTAGATGGACTTTTAGGGGACTAACATGACCCAAGATAATTTGGCTCTGGGCCGGCAATACTCTAGTTCTCCAAAATCATTGATAATCTTTTCAGTCAATCAGCCTTGCAGAATGCTCACTGCAGCCATGGCTTTTTTGCCCCCTGGGGATCTCACTTAAAGGCGGTTTATAATGAATGAGTGGTGAAGTCAGATAGTACCAATTTCCAACTTTGTTCTCTTTAAATATTCTGTTTTCTACTCTGGGTCTTTTGCTTTATTATATACATTTTTAAAAATAATTTGTTAGTGACCATGAAATAACTTGCTGTCAATATTCTGGGGTAAACGTTTCACTATATCAAGAGATCAAATTGAGAAATATTGGTATCTTGACAATCTTGCTTATTATCTATGAATATAGGCTATATTCTGTTCCATTTTTAATATTTGTAACTTCCTTCATATAGACATTGCACATGTTTGGCTAGATTTATTCTCAGGTCTTTATTTGGAGGAGGACTTATATAATGCCAATATTTTAAATTTCATTTTTTGTATATAGAAAAACTACTACTAAACTTTTTATATTGACTTTTCTAAAATCTTGTCACGATGGCTTAGTTTTAGGAGACATTCCGAAATTTTCTCTTCCTTTTTTAAGATATATGATGGATTATATCACTTGTGAAGAAATGGAACTTACATCCTCCTACACAATCAGTGTACTTTGTTTCCTTTGTTTAATTCCTACTGATAGGATTTGACCTGTGCAAAAGGTCAAAAAGAAGAGTTGAGAAGGGATGCTTTTGTCTTACTCTTGATCTCCTAGCTTTTCACTATTCTGTGATTATACACACAGGGCATTACTATTACTAAATAAAACAGGAAGGTTTTCTCTATTATTGAGGGTTATCTTGCATGTGTGTGTTGGATTGTGTCAAATTTTTTTTAGCAGTTATTCATAAGACCATGATATGGTTTTTCTTTGGTGTGGTTGATAGCAATCGATTTTTGGTTGTTGAACTTGCTTGCTTACTAAGGATAAACACAAGTTAGTTGATCATGGAGTATTCTTTATTTTATACAAAGATACAATGTACATTTAATCTGATAGAACTCTACTGAAAAAATCAAATTATGCTTATGAAAGATATTGATTTATGCTTTTTCCTCATAATGTCTTTTTTTCTGACTAGACATTAGTACAAGACCAACCTTACAAAACAAGCTAGTGAACAAATCACTCAGCATTCATTTTCTGAAAGATATTAGAAAGGAATTATCTAAATTATTCCTTAAATGTTTAGTATAATTCATCATTGACTCCTTGTGGACTTGGTGTTCTCTGCTCTATGAAATTATTAATTATTGATTCGGTTTCCTTCTTGTTTAAATACATATTCATTTTTACATATTATAATTTATAATCAAGTGGTTATTTCTTCTCTATTTTTTACTGAATTTATTTACCAAGTTTTTAATGTTAGAATGCCTCAAAGCTCGGTCTCTGAGACTTTCTCTTCCTTATGTAGGATCTTTCCTTCCTGACTTCTTTTGCTCCCATGGCTGCAAATGCCAAGGTCTGATGTTTGAGAATGTGTGTCCTTAGAGTAGGCCATGTCATTCAAGCTCTGAAGTTTGGTATTTTCAATTACCTATTAACATTTCAGCTTGAGTCCCTCAGTCACTTCTCTATCAGAGAGAAAATTTTTACATTTTACTTTGATTTGCATTTACCTTCATCTCCCACTTGTCACTCAAAGATGCCATCATTACTAAATTTTATCAACCTATAACTTGCCAGTCATTAAGGAAAAAGCCTTCTTTCTCTTATTGTTTCTTTGTTATCGGATTTCCACTAATTTTAGATTGTATTTTATGTCCTCTAGTTTTGCATTATTTCCCTCATCAATAGCTCAATTCAAATTGCCATTATCTTTTATCTAAGATAACAGAATAAACCTAATTATGTTCACCTTTCCTTCTTTCCTCCCTACCTCCTTCCCTCCCTTCCTTCTGTTCTCCCTCTATACCTTCTTTCCTTTGTCCTTTTGCAGCAGGATTTCACATCGCACAAGATAGTTTTAATCATGCTATGTGTATAAGATATGTATTTTGTATTTCTGATCCTGTATCCACATCCCATGTGTTGGAAGAAGAGACACATGACTTCTTGTCTGTTCTTTACCATTATCAGCCACTTTCTTATCTAGAGCTAGAAATGAACTGCATTAAAGATAATATTGGTATATTCCTCATTTTGCTGAAACTATATCCAACAAGAGTTAACCATGATAATTTTACCAGGATATGCTACACTTTCACATGATTCACTAGTAAGTTACAGAAGGTTAAATAATATTTTCAGGAAAAGACATGGAGCAGGAAAAGATAGTACTGATGTAACACAAGCCAAGAAAGTGAAACAACGTATGTTCTAAAACATTTTTAAAATAAAAAGTCCTAGAAAACACTGTTATCAAACTTCATGTCTTTATGGTGGGATTTGATGCCATCCTCATTTCCTTTTTTTAAAATAAATTTGCAAAGAACATGACTTTTTCATGGTTGATATGTGCTGTTTTATAATTAGGGGAAACAATTCTGCCGATATCACTCACTGTTGGTCTAAAATGTCACAGAATGAAAAGCCGAGGAGCACTGTCCCCATGACTTCACCTCTTAAACATGTTCATTGTCTTCAGGCCACATAATTTGAAAAAGACAGCTAAAATTCATTTATAATAAAATGTATACTTAGGAGAAAAGTAGTAATATAATTAAAATCTGATTGATGAGTTAGAGGTGTTGAAGTCATCAGTTCATGGCAAGTTACCTGATGGAGATTTATATCTTTAGTCCAGTCTGTTTAATAAGTGCTGCCTCGTCCATACTGGCTCAGTGTGTGCGTCATGCCATTCTTCTGTCCCCTGGGTTTGTCTTATTTAATTGTAATTCATTTGTTTCTTTGTGTGCAGCTCGGCATTGGCCCCAGGGCCTTGTGAACATTAGGCAACTACTTTGCCCTGACTGTTTCTTACCCCCCATGATTATGTTTTAAATTTTGTATATTATCTCTTAGCTTCCAGGAAAAGCATTATACCGTTTCTTCCATGTTTATTTGTTGATACTCCAATAAATTAAAAAATGGATTCATTGCTTCCTGGTTATCTCGAAATGGTGGTTGTACTGTTTTGTTCTGGACTACACATCTTCTTGAGTCTGAACTCTGGCTACTTCTCTAACAGGTTTTAGTGCCTAGAACATAATACTGACTCCAAAGAACAGTGATTAAATAAGTGAAAGCAACAATGTGTTTTTTGTCTTACTTAGTACTTTAGGAAAATAGCATAAAGATGTTACTTTCATAGGTTGAAGATCTATGGTTATGCCGAAATCGAATAGAGCCTTAAAATAAAAATATTTGCTGTATGCAAATTCAGTGTTTTCCACCCCAATCTGTCTTTGTCTTTCAGAATTTGCATATGCTATCATTTGCGGTGTGTGTGTGTGTGTGTGTGTGTGTGTGTGTGTGTGTGTGTGAGAGAGAGAGAGAGAGAGAGAGAGAGAGAGAGAGAGAGAGGGAAGGTGGAAGATGGGAGGGAGCAAGTCCTGTTATAATGCAGAAAATGGTTAAAGAAACCCCACGAAAGTAAAGGTTAAGCATTCAGTCCTTTTGAAATAATCCAAATGGTAATATCACCATTTGGTCTTAGCTTGAAAATCTAGCATGACTTTTACAAACCAATTTTCTGAGCTGCATTGGCAATCAAATACTTAGCTTTAGCATGCCGTGAATCCAAATGGGCACATCAAGTCTAAAACGGCATGTATTTTAACATTTTTCCACCTCTGCAAGTCTCTTCAGAATCACAGGGAACCAGGGCTTCATTGAACAGAAACACTGAGTCAAGTGTTGTGCTGGAATCTTCTCTTTAAAAAGATAGTTTTTACATTGCTTAAATTGCCTTCTGTTGTATAATGGAAGTAATATAAAGTCACATCCATTCAATGCAGGAAATATTCAGGTTTATTACTATTTTAAGAAAAAAAGATCTGATATGCCAGAAATCACATCTGCAAACAATCACAAGGCAAACCTTTTCTCATTTTACATCATTTTTGAAAGTATGAGAATTGCTAGATTTTATGAACTCTAAAGATGATCTTGTTGGAACTACAATTTATCCCCACAGCTATACCACTGATAGGTAGGTAAGTGTTATTCAAACCAAAAGGCACCATTGATACCAATGATTATGGTTTCAAAACCATGTGTGCATTGTGTGAATAACTGCTGCTATTATGGCATGAATACTTGCAAATTTTGTGCAGTACATAATGGTAAAAGGATATCTTATGAGGCTATAGGAAAAACATCAAACTAATCCCAGCTTACTCCATTTGTTCCACAGGCATAAATGTGCTCTGTTTAGTGAAGCAATTAAGGCTGTTCCAAAACACCAATAGACTTTTAAATAGGGCTAATAAAGTAAATTAAAGTTCACATAAAGAAAGCTGATGATATTAAAATATAAGTGATGCTGCCTACAAAAGTCTTCTAGAATTAGGAGAAACAGATTACAGTATGAAGCAATGGATACACATATAAAAAAGCAAGACTATCTCTAAGGCATTATTAGACTGATGTACTTAAACAGTGGTGTCTCTTTATGTCCTCTATACTTCTAGGGTTGTACAATTATTTCCTTGTTCTCATGAATAAAAAGTCTGATTGAATTCATATTTCTACTAAATGTTTTCATTCCTTCTTGATTTTTTTTAAACCACCGATTCTGAATGTTTGGGACTAATTTCTCTCTGCCTTTGGCTAGGTCTCGGAACTGTGTGTTGAATTTTAAAATGCAAAACAAACCTGTGTGTGTCTTTCAGAGTTGTTATGGGACTTCAAGCTCATTGTAAGAACTGTGTCATCAAAGCTGAAGAACAGCAGAGAAAGTAACAAATAAGGCAGCACTGAACACTGATTGAATTCTCTACAAAATCCATTTCCCATTTCACCATCCCAAATTCTCACTCTGTAGCACCCACAAAACAAAAGAAAAAACAAAGGACAATAAGCGTAGATTGCTTGTTTAAAAATGCAACACTATTGTTTTTCTTTGCTTGTTATATGACCTTCTAAATGCTTTGTCACTTTACCAACCAGTATGTGTGTGTGTGTGTGTGTGTATGTGTGTGTGTGCATTTGTATGTGTATGTGCATATTTGTGTACAAGACCACAGTAGCCAGATGAGGATGTTGGGTGTCTTTCTCTGTCATTTCGTCTTTCTCCATCTTTTGCCTTGGCACAGCATCCCTCACTAGGCCTGGAGCTTACAGTTAGACTCAACAGTCAGAAGCTCCAAGGATCTGCCCAGGTTTTCTTTGTTTCCTCCTGTTGGTCTTCTGCAAATTGTGGTAAATTTTATCAGTTAATGCAATATTTCCCCATGCAGCTTAGCTTTTTATATTAACACACATCTACAAAGTCAAAACAGATGCATAAGAAAAGAGTGATCTTCAAATGTTACATTTTAAATACTATGACTTTCTGAGTTCAATAGCAACTCATTGTTCTGTAGTGAGAATTATGCCCATTCTTAAAATAAAGATGGAATTCTTAACAGAATAAGTATTTAACACAAACTTTCTAGTTCCAGCATGTCAGTGCTCAGAAAAATGAGAAATGTAAAATGTGGTATATCTCCTCATAACAGAACATTTTTACAATAGTGAAAGAAAATAGAGTGAGGCTAGAGCCGTAATAAATTTCCAATTGCCACTTGTTTGCCAGGCCAGGAAAGCTATTTACCAGTGGCAAATTATTTAAATCACATTAGATGGCAGCAGCCGCCTCAGAGATGTGTGGAGAGAAAACAAACTTGTTTAATATGATTATCTTTTCAGTCAGAGCAGCCCGACAGAGAGCAGAGGGCGTCAGAGGCAGCATCAATAATCAATTTGCCTTATTTTTTTTACAAGGAAATGACATCAAGTGTTTTTTGTTGTTGTTGTTTGTTTGTTTGTTCTTGATAAGTTCATAGATGTTGCTGTTCTCATCAGCTGTCCTTCATATGGTGACTCAATGCTGAGTCTAAACAGCACAGAACTTAACTTCTAAAAGTGATGTCCAGAGAACATGAAGAACTAAGTTTATTTATTTATTTTTTTATTCTTATCTGAGCACATGGGGAGATAAAAGGGAGATACGCTGGGAGGGGATTGAGATTTGAGCATTACCTACCTGAGACAAAAATAAAAAGTGTCCAACATAGGCAAGTGGAATGTGGAAAAGCTTATCTGGACAAATTTATTCTCCTTAAATGTGAAGGGATAATAAAAATGTGAAAAACTAAAATCTGACTATTTTCTATCTTACTATTTATCAGCAAGTATTAAAATATAATGGGATATTTTATGTTTTATTTAACCAATGTTGTTAGCTTGGCTCTCTCTCATGAACCCCATCATTCTGACTTTTGTGAATTTTTGTCTTAAACTGAAGTTGAATGTACAGATCCAACCTGTTACATAAAAATATAATGTCTTCACAGCAAGAAAAGGGCATTGCAATACTGAGGTAAAGAGGAAGTGGGAAGTACACTTGAATGCATTGACACAGGGAACCACTTCCTAAATATAACCTTAGCAGCACAGACACTGAGAGAAATAATTAACAAATGGGACCTCCTGAAACTGAAAATCTTCTGTAAAGCAAAGTACATGATCAACAAGACAAAACTGCAGCCTACAGAATGGAAAAACCCCACATCAGATAGAGGTCTGATCTCCAAAATATACAAAGAAGTCAAAAAAAATGAACACCAAAATGATCACATAATCCAATTAAAAATGGAGTATGGACCTAAATGGAGAACTCTCAATAGAGGAATCTAAAATGGTCGAAAGACACTTGAGGAAATGTTCAGCATCCTTAGTCATCAGAGAAATGCAAATCAAAACAACTTTGAGATTCCATCTTACACCTGTAAGAATGGCTAAGATCAAAAACACTGATGACAACTTATGCTGGAGAGGTTGTGGGGAAAAGGGAACACTTCTGTTTGCTGGTGAATGCAAGCTGGTACAACCCCTTTAGATATCAGTGTGGCGATTTCTCAGAAAATTAAGGAATATTTTAAATGGATTTGTTGGGAAGAAATTCTGATTTATATTGCAAGCTTGTTGACTCTTACCTTCCAAGAACAATTTCAAATGCTTTAATGGATATGACCTGTCTTGAAAGGTATGACATCTTCAGATAGGTTGGTTGCTGATTATCATAAGTAATAATAAATTTAACAATTAAAAAGTTACAAATAAATAATCACTATGGAAGTTTTTACGACTTTCTCACTCAATATTCTTTAGAAGAGGTTAGTTTTCTTGTCTTCATTTTCTTTAAGTTTATTAATGGAAAACTGTAAAAACCAAAGAGGTGATTACAATCCAAACACATTAAATACATTCATGAAAATATTTTAAAGAAATCTATTATTTTATACCATTAATATATTTTAATTAAAAAAAGAAAATGAAAAACCCATTCAGGGCTAGAGAGATGACTCAGTGTTTAACGACCCTATTAGCTCTTTCAGAGTGCTAGTGTTCAGGTTCTTGCACCCACAGGATAACTCATAATCCTCTGTAACTCCAGTTTCAGGGGATCCAATATCTTCTTTTAGACCCCATGGGCACAAGACATGCATATGACACACAATCATACTTACAGGATAAAACATGTATACAAATAAAATAAAAATAAATAAACCCTAAAATCTCAACCACTGATCCTAGCATTCCATGATTTTATTTTCTACTAAATAAAAAAAATTGAAATGTCTGAAATGAATTTTTGTTGGCTTTCTCTGTTTTCCCCTAAGTAAAATGCAAATTCTACAAACACAGGGATCCTTCCTGTTGTTTTTGAACTCTGTGTACCAGCTTCCTAGAAGAATGTGAGCAAGATAGTCTTGAAATAAACAATGGTTGAATAAATGAACAAAAAAGAATAAGATTATCTTTAAACTTTTGAGGAGGAAATCCACATATCCTAATCAATTAGCACAAATGTTCCTCTACTTTCTAATATGGGGTTTTCTTTACTGTACCATGTTGGGAATTTTATACTAGCAAAGATTCCTCGTGTTTTTATCAGCATTTTGATTGACTGCTGAAGTTCTCATAGAAAAGAGCTTCTAATAAATTCTCCAATATCGCCATTTTTTTCTAGGCTGTGCGAGGGGCACACGGCACTTACAAAGAACCCAACGTCCTTCCCAATACCCACAGGATGCCTGAAATTCTATCTTCAGAGCATCTAGCACCCTCTTCTGTCCTCTCTGGGCACTGTGCTCTCATTTCTCTTAATGAATTGGGTCTTTTTCTGGACAGTAGTATTACATTAATGTTGTATGAAGCTGCGGTGGGCTGCGTTCCCAGCGCCCAGCCACCCGCACTGTTAGCTTTACCTGAAATAATTACATGGAAACTGTATTCTTTTAAACACTGCCTGGCCCATTAGTTATAAGCTCTTATTGGCTAGCTCTCACATATTGTTCTAACCCATTTCTAATATTTCTGTAACCCCACGAGGTGTGGCTAACCAGGAAAGATCTTAACCTGCGTCTGTGTCTGGTGGGAGAATCATGGCGACTGATTGACTCGGCTTCTTTCTCCCAGCATTCTGTTCTGTTTACTCCACCCACCTAAGGGTTGGCCTATCAAATGGGCCTAGGCAGTTTCTTTATTAATTAACCAATGAAAGCAACAGATTAGAAAGAAATCACTCCCACATCATTTCCCCTTTTTCTGTTTAAACAAAAAAGAAGGCTTTCATTTTAACATAGTAAAATTACATATAGCAAAACAGTTATCAAGCAAGAATTACAGTTACAATATTTATATCTATTTTATCTTTTATCATAACTAAGGATAACTACAAATATGTATCCATTCTTCAACTCCATCAAAGACTCCAGAAGGATATAATATTACCTAAGTAAATAGAAATAAGAAACTTCAGACTCTAGAAATGACAGAGACATCTTGTTGCCTGGACAGTCACCCAAAGTTCTTTTGTACTGTTGCAGCATCCATCTTCAGCCTTCAGGCCCATAGTATCCAGCAGACATTTTCATCAAGCAGGAAATTCCAAAGACAGTTCAGGCACTTTTTGCTGTGTCTTGCAGAATGTCTCGCAGACTCTTTCATGAGTCAGGAACACCGAAAGACCATCTCACCTTTAGGCAAGTTCAGCAGTCCTCTTTCTGTGGGTTCTTTGTGTCCAGTTTATGCAACAGTCCAGGCAAGAACAGTTTCTTGCCCAAATGGCTGTCAAACTCCATAAGGAGCCTCTTCAATGCCCATCTTCCTCTTGAAGTAGCTTGGTGCTGCCATGAGCAGACATGTCTCATTGTCATGAAAAGCCCTACATTATTAAAACATTTAAAATGCCGTATTCTGCAGTCTTTGAGAGATATGAAGAATGCCTATCCAACTGAAATGTATCTCTATATATCTAGAAAATCTAACTAACATGACTACAAGCTTTATTATTATTGATGATTATCCATCAACAACCTATATTTCCTATTATACATTTTTAAATGAACTATACAATCACAATACCTTAATCAATATCAGAAATACATATACATATAACAAAATTGATCTTAAAATCCATACCAATGAAAATTTTTCATATCTATATCATACCCCCCTTTAAATGTAAAAGAACATTTATAAACCATATTTGGGAACATGGTTGAAGTTTTTTTCTCTCCAAACTGCTTCCTGCTGAATGGGGGCATCGTTAATTAGGTCTTTCATGGTATAGCCTGTGTGCCAGCGTCATCTCAGTTGGACATTGAGCAAAGTAATTTTTTGAGGGTGTTCACAGCAACCTTTCAGGAGAGTGTGGTCTATCACACCATATTGGGATAGAAGCAATCCACAGGGTTTCATCCTCTGTGAAAACAAAAGAAGACCTTCTCCAAAGCATCATATCCTTAAACCCAAATTCTGAAGTCATAATACCTTTAGAACATATAGGTTGGTTTAGTTTGGCAGCCCATACAATGAAATGTCTCCCTGTATTTAGCTCTTTTACAGTCAAAAAATTTAAAGAAAACACAATGTACATAATCCAGACTCTCTGTGTATTTTCCATTGTTACGTGGCTTATTTTTCTTTATTTCTTTTAATCTATAACTATCTATACTCTGTCTCTTTAAAGACTTTACCCCCCTTTTTTAAGACATTAACTTTATTCTTTATATTCTTTTTCTTCTCTCTCCCAAGCCTACGTACATTCATCCAACACTGTGACTCATTTAGTGGTCTTTTATGTCTGAATCTGTTTTATTGTGAATCTGTAATTTTTTTTACTATCCAGGAGCATTTCTTAAAATGTTATGCAGTTCTTAAAAACTTAAGTTGCACCAAGTAGGGGTAATATGGTATTGCCTGTGTCCTGCCCAGTCTAAACTTTAACTGCGCTGTTATTATGGTAATTACGGTAGTTCCTGCCTGAGACCTGCACAGTTCAGCATGGCTGAGCTGAGCTGCTCCTGCCTCAGAGCCATTTGGTGCCCCTGAGCCATTCACAGTTCCAGGCACATAGCAGTCCACATTGCCATCAAGTAAGCCATAGCACTTTACTCCAAATGCTCCATTTAAAAGCTCTGTCTCCTGCAGGAACCAGACAGAGATTGCAATGTCAGCACAGCCCAGAAAGCCGGCATTTTAAAACAGCCAGTTTTTTCCTGTTGCTGAGTCAGGACAATTCCTTTGCAGCAAGCCACCCACAAACAGCAAAAAGCTGCGTTAAACTCTCTCTCCCCCCTTTTTTTTAAAGCCCTCTCAGGTTTTTAAGTGGATTTAGTCCATCACGTTGAAGCGCCACTCTGTAGTAACATTCCCCCAAGACCAATTCAGGTTACCATGTACTTTCATAAATAACTTATTAAACCATATCCATTGTGTCCACTATGGCTGTTGTAAAGTTTTAGTGGCAGAAGTGCATAATTGCAATGAAGATGGCATGGCTCGGGGAACTACAATATTTCCTAATGAATTTGCAAGTAGAATTTGGGAATGTTTACACTATAGAAGAATATTGTAAATTTAGTAGACCAACATTTATGTTCTATATACACAAAAATTGTTACCCCTCTAGGCCAGATATTAGCTTCTCTTTCAAGAATTTTACAATAGCTTTATATATTTCTAGGCAAACCAAACATTGGTGGCTACTGTTTTCCTTTCCTTGCAAAAGATGTCAGAATTTTACTTTCAGTTCTTTTACTACATTGAATTATTGTTAATGTCAAAAGTCAGAACACTGGATTATATGTTACCTTTTAAAGGTGCTTTAAAGAAAGAACCAGGAGTTAAAAATATATGTACTTAAAGAAATTCCATATGGGAGCAAAGAGGAAATGAACTTGTGTCAGTGCTGATCAGAAAAGCTATTATCAAAGCACAAAGGCTTAGGCTTTAGAAGTAACACTGGACACAGTGTACTGGTAAAGATGAAACAGGAAAAAATAGATTCCTAAGCTCTTGCAGGGTTTCAGTATGCCATTTCTCTCCTTTCCATTAGACTAGTCCGTGCAAAGCGTAATAGAAAAGGGTAAGATAGAGATTAGAACATTGTATAATGACAATGTATTCTATGATATTTGGCAGGATTTCTTCATTCTAAAGACTACTCAAGCTAAACAACAGAATTTTTTGAAATGTGAATTCTTCTCAATAGGATGTAAGTGAATAAATGCACAAACTGGAACTTGATGGAGGAGTTAATTTCATTGGTTAAATAAAGAAACTGCCTTAGCCCTTAAATAGGACAGAAAATTAGGTAGGCGGAGTAGACAGAACAGGATGCTGGGAGAAAGAAGCCGAGTCAGAGAGTCGCCATGATTCTCCCACTCCAGACAGATGCAGGTTAAGATCTTTCCTGGTAAGCCAGCTCGTGGTACTACACAGAATATTAGAAATGGGTTAGATCAATATGTAAGAGCTAGCCAATAAGAGGTTGGAACTAATGGGCTAGGCAGTGTTCAAAAGAATACAGTTTCCATGTAATTATTTTGGGGCATAAGCCATGCGGGCGGCCGGGTGCCGGGGATGCAGCCCTGCCACTCCCACTTCAACAGGAACTGAGCTATGGTGGTTCTTTAAAGTATTCTCTCAAACAAGTGAGAGGACATCTAAATCCTAGATTGACACCCACAAAAAAGTGACAAAGAATAAAGTGGTTTGCTTCAATAAAACCAAGACATTCAATTCTCACAGAAAGAATATTTTTTCAAGACAGGATGTCTCTGTGTAGCTTTGGAGCCTATCCTGGAACTCACTCTATAGACCAGGCTGGCCTAGAACTCACATAGAACTCACATTCTTTAGTCCCAAATGCTGGGACTAAAGGCAGGCACCACCACTGCCCAGGTAACAGGAGGAATTTTTACAGAGAATTCTTCCTCATAAAATCTGAAAGATGAAATACTGGACAGTGCACACAATCTCCCCAGCTTATTAGTAATTAAGACGAAATGATTGATACCAACCAAATGCCTCATCTTTCATCCTTCATCTATTGTGTGAGTATATTGCTCTTCATGTCATGTCATGTTTTAGTTAAATTTGTATGTATTATGTGAGTTTAACCAACATTAATCAAGCAGCAAACTTTGTAAGAACATATTTTATTTTCCTTTCCTAATTTCTCCAAAACTTTACAAATAAGATATTAACAAATACCTGCTTAATTATGGTGAATTAAATCACCACCTCCCTGTCTTCATTAGTGTACTAAATGTATTATTCTTATTCTTTAGTGTTTCTACTCACTGAAGCAAAGCTATGGGAATGTGATCAGGTATCTCCGGAGGTCCTAGTCAATTTAAACTGCAAACATTTCTTTCTTTTATGATTCAGAATGAGATAAAGTAGATCAGAATATTAAAATAATTTTGTATTCATTTCATTGTTCCCAAAGCTAATTTTTAAGATTATGCTGCCATGAATTGGTTTCTTTTAAAAGAATTTTATAATAAAAAAGAATGAGTTGAGAAAAAGTACATAATAGTTCCAAAACCTTGTCATTGATTATAATTGCAGTAATTTGAAATGCAGACATAAAACTCAGAAGCTTAAATGCATACTTTCTCAATAAACTGAGGTGTCCGGAGGCTTGGCTTTGTGTTTTGGCTTGATTGTGTTCTCTTAAAGATTTATTGTCTTCTTGAGACTGCTATATGAAGAAATCATTTAAAAATCATTTTATATCTCACTGTCCTCCCTTCCTCCAAAATTTGTATCTTTTTTACCTGTAAATAATTTCAGACTAACACATTCACAGAAGTCCAACTTGAAGTTTAACCCATCATGTCTAGAGAAACTATCATTCTTGTCCTTCTTATAAATACACCAAATGTAACCTTTTCCTTCAATGTCCTCAAAGCATTTCACAATGTAGACTACATGGTTTATCCTGATATTGAGCTTTCTGAATACAAAATGGTGTAGTTTAGTTTGAATTTATTATGAACGTCTTTCATGCTTTACTGAAATGTCCAAACTCTCTTGTATGACACAAAGTGTATGAAGAGAATAGCATTGCGTCACTGACATTCATGGGTAGCGATTATTTCCAAGGTTTTATGTGCCGAATGCAAAGCAGAAGGTGAAGCAGAACAAGAGAACTTAAAGACTATCGCCCCCTCAAAGGTGATCCAGAGAGAGACTGAAGACTGCCACGTTAAGGAGGCCAATATCCATGCTGAAATGCTATGGTCTTTAATTTTTTAATAATTCAGGGTTGATCTTCCAGTTTCTTGAAATAAATGACTTAGTTCTTGAAATGTGAATAGCTCAGGGTTGAATAGCTTGAAAAAAAAAAAAAAAACTCAGATGTGCCCACTCAGTTGTCGTGGTTACAGATCAGAACAGAAAGGGTAATGGTGTTAATGATGAGGACAGTGACCACACCAGCACGAGCTCATATTGTTTAAACTGTTCTAAATGCCAATCCATCTAATAATGATGTATTTCCTTTGAGGTACAGGAGGATGAAATGCATCTAGAAATATACCTCTAATTTTCTTTCACTAATACTCTAAATTTAACTGGAGGACTGACACTAAAGTTCAATGACCCCACCTACTAGAAATCAATGACCTGAATGAAACCTCTTTTACAGGTCTGCATAAAAGAGAGGTAATGGGCACATGATTTTATACCATGCATTTGGCACTTACATAAATGAACTGACTGGATCTGTTAGATTTTTGTGGGCTTGTGTGAATTAAATGAAATTAAAGAACTTGCTTTATTTCTGACTATGTCTCTACCATTTAATATGTTAATCTGACTGGAAAAAACCTTATAATCACTAATATATACTTACTTTCAGATTAGATTTTGGTTTAATACAGTGGTGCATCTCACTGGTATTTACGTCCCATTTACAGCTTTCTATTTTTAAATATTTTATGCATAGAGCAAAGGGTGTTAAAATATGGTGAACAGTTATAACTTCCTTTCCTGCTTTTGAAGCTAATACATTAAATAACCACAACTCAGTTATCAAAATAAGGAACAACACTGTTAAGTACTCCGTAGCTCATATGCAGCATTTGACAATTGCTCTAAGAGCATCAGTTGTATTTCATTATTTTCATTTCTCCTTGACTTCTGTCAACCAAGAATAGCTCTCCACACTCTCTTTGTTGTTTATGACATGATTCCAGAAGAGTTACTTTACATCTTCTGGTGCTGTTTCTACAAGTGATGTACTTTTTAGATAAGAGTACAAATATGCTGTGTCTTTCTCAGTATGTCAGTTATTAATAAAAATGATTGTGTTAACTTAAATGATCTCCCTCATTGTGTGTGTGTGTGTTCAAGCTACAGGACAATTATACGTGCTATTCTTAGTCATGCCATTTCGAGACAGTGTCTTTCCTTGACCTGGAGCTCACCTCTTAGGTAATGCTGGCTGGCCAGTGAGGCCCCCTGTCTTCTTTTTCTCAGTGGTGAGTGCAGTTGGCATCTTTGGGCCACCAACTAGCTCCCAAGTAAAGACAAACATACATATTATTAATTATGAATGCTCAGCCTTAGCTTAGGCTTCTTTCTAATTAGTTTTTTTATTGTAAACTTAAATTAATTCATTTCTATTCATCTATGTGCTTTTCTGAGTCTCATTTACCTCATCTACATACTGTCCATCCTGCTTTCCTGCTTCCCCCATGTCTGGCCGTCTGGTCCCAAATTCACTGACTGGCACCCCTTTTCTCTCTGCCTTGCATACCTGCTTATCCCTCCTCTGACTAACAAATGGGCCTTTAACTTTTTATTAGATCAATTGGATGCATTAGGCAGGTAAGGTAAAACAACAACATATCTTTGCACAGTTAAACAAATAAAGCATTAACAAATGTAATACATCTTTACATAGTTAAACAAATATTCTATTCCATAACAGGTCAGGTTAAAAAAGAATCACATAACATGAGTTTTTTTTTTTTTTTTTTTTTTTTTTTTTTTTTTTTTTTTGTGTGTGTGTGTGTGTGTGTGTTCCAGCGTTTGACTCAGTTTTTGTTGCTTGCAAGGCAAACACTTCATCAACGGAGCTATTCCCAGGCTCCAA
The DNA here is from genome assembly GCF_950005125.1 of Chionomys nivalis. Taxonomy (NCBI): domain Eukaryota; kingdom Metazoa; phylum Chordata; class Mammalia; order Rodentia; family Cricetidae; genus Chionomys; species Chionomys nivalis. The sequence continues at coordinate 17,931,049 of NC_080105.1, read as the reverse complement.
CTTGAATACTTTTTAAAGATTAGGCCTCACAGGTGTTTCAATTGGAACACTTTCAAATGATAACATGTTGCCCTTAAAATAAAGTTTCTGTTTGTTCTGTTTGCTCTCACCCAATTTAGCACGTAATTCAATACTTAGCATTCATTATTGATTCTTTTTTGTGATAATTTTTAATTATTTCAAATAATTATTAATCAATAATTAATCTAGGCCCAGTAAGATGACTTTCTCTGTTCATTACATATTCTATACTTTTAGTTAAAAACACACAATAAGGAGAAATCATACTTTTGCTATCTCTCTTTGTCTACATGTTTTACCAAGATTTCTCATTAAAAAGAGTAAAGAGTTTAGAGTACATACTGTTTTTGTTAAGTCCTGGGTTTAGTTTCTATTACACATATCATGTGGGTCACAACCACTGCTAACTCCAGTTTCAGACAACCCAGTGCCCTCTTTTGGTCTCTGTAGGCATCTGCATTCACATGGTGTGCATATCTACATTCAGGCATACAAGAATAAAATAAGTAAATCTTTGAAAATACTGTTTATTGATATACATTTTTTGGCTATGGTTTAATATCATCATTATAATGTTGCTCAAATTGCCCCCAGATACTATCATTTAGAGCACCTTAAAATATGTTTCAGTATCTCTGATGAAACCTCCTTTTCACATTTTATCTTTTTCCTCAAAATAATTTTTAAAAAATTAATTCTTTCATTAATTAATCAATTAATTATTTTTCCCATTTCCTTTACAGTTTCCTCTCCATCCCTCCTTTTCTCTCAGCTCCTCTCCCCAATGTCACTTAGGTACACATAGTTACCACCCGCTCCCCTTCTCCCCTTTCCCTCCCACTCCCCCCACTCCCCTCCCCCTCCCTCTCCAGTCCTAAGAGCAGTCAGGGTTTCCTGCCCTGTGGGAAGTCCAATGTCCTCCCCTCTCCATCCAGGTCTAGGAAGGTGTGCATCCAAACAGACTAGTCTCCCACAAGGCCAGTCCATACAGTAGAATCAAAACTCAGTGCCATTGTCCTTGGCTTCTCAGTCAGCTCTCACTGTCAGCCACATTCAGAGAGTCCAGTATGATCACATGCTCCATCAGTCCCAGTCCAGCTGGCCTTGGTGAGCTCCCATTAGATCAGTCCCATTGTCTCAGTGGGTGCACACACGCCTCGAGGTCCTGACTTTCTTGCTCATTTTCTCCCTCCTTCTGCTCTTCATCTGGACCTTGGGAGCTCAGTCCAGTGCTCCAATGTGGGTCTCTATCTCTGTCTCCATCCATCGCCGGATGAAGGTTCTATGGTGATATGCAAGATATTCATCAGTGTGGCTATAGGATAAGGTTAGTACAGACACCCTCTCCTCTGCTGCCCACGGAACTAGTTGGGAAAATCCCCTTGGCCACCTGGGAACCCCTCTAGAGCCAAGACTCTAGCCAACCCTAAAATGGCTCCCTTGGTTAGGATAACTTCTTCCCTGCTCCCATATCCACCCTTCCTCCATCTCAATTATCCCATTCCCCCAAACCTCTCCCCAATCCTCCCCTTCTCCCTTCTCTCTGCCATCTCCCCTTTCCCTCAGTCCACCTTCACCACCCTGCTCCCAACTTTTGCCCGACGATCTTATCAACTTCCAATATCCAGGAGGATAATTATATGTTTTTCTTTGGGTTCACCTACTTATTTAGTTTCTCAAGGATCATGAACTATAGGCTCAATGTCCTTTGTTTATGGCTAGAATCCACTTATGAGTGAGTACATACCATATTCCTCTTTTTGGGTCTGGGTTACCTCACTCAGGATAGTGTTTTCTATTTCCAACCATTTGCATGCAAAGTTCAAGATATCATTGTTTTTTTACCGCTGAGTAGAACTCTAAAGTATATATGTGCTACACCTTCTTTATCCATTCTTCTATTGAGGGACACCTAGGTTGTTTCCAGGTTCTGGCTTTTACAAATAGTGCTGCTATGAAGAAAGTTGAACAAATGCTTTTGTAGTATGATTGGGCATCTCTTGGGTATATTCCCAAGAGTGGAATTTCTGGATCCTGAAGTAGGTTGACTCCCAGTTTCCTGAGAAACTGCCACACTGCTTTCCAAAGTGGTTGCACAAGTTTGCATTCCCACCAACAATGGATGTGTGTTCCCCTTACTTCACAACCTCTCCAGCATAGGCTATCATTGGTGTTTTTGATTTTAGCCATTCTGCCCAGTGTAAGATGGTATCTCAAAGTTGTTTTGATTTGCATTTCCCTGATCGCTAAGGAGGTTGAACATGGTCTTAAGTGTCTTTTTGCCATTTGAATTTATTCTGTTGAGAATTCTCTGTTCAGTTCAGTACCCCATTTTTTAATTGGGTTAATTAGAGTTTTAATGTCTAGTTTCTTGAGTTCTTTATATATTTTGGAGATCAGACCTTTGTCTGATGCAGGATTGGTGAAGATCTTCTCCCATTCATTAGCTTGCCTTTCTTTCTTACTAACAGTGTCTTTTGTATTACAGAAGCTTCTCAGTTTCAGGAAGTCCCATTTATTCATTGTTGCTCTTATTGTCTGTGCTATTGGGGTTATACGTAGGAATGAGTCTCCTGTGCCCATGTGTTGTAGACTACTTCCCACTTTCTCTTCTATAAGGTTCAGCGTGGTCAGATTTATATTGAGGTCTTTAATCCATTTGTACTTGAGATTTGTGCATGGTAATAGATATGGATCTATTTTCATTCTTCTACATGTTGAAATGCAGTTATGCCAGCACCATTTGTTAAAGATGCTTTCTTTCTTCCATTGTATAACTTTAGCTCCTTTGTCGAAAATCAGGTGTTCATAGGTTTGTGGGTTAATATCCAGGTCTTTGATTCGATTCCATTGGTCAACATCTCTGTTTTTATGCCAATACCAGGCTGTTTTCATTACTGTAGCTCTGTAATAGAGTTTGAAGTCAGGGATGGTAATGCCTCCAGAAGTACTTTTATTGTATAGATTTGTTTAGGCTATCCTGGGCTTTTTGATTTTCCATATAAAGTTGTTTATTGTTCTCTCAAGGTCTGTGAAGAATTGTGTTGGGATTTTGATGAGGATTGCATTAAATCTATAGATTGCTTTTGGGAGAATTGCCATTTTACTATGTTGATCCTCCCAATCCAAGAGCAAGGGAGATCCCTCCATTTTCTGGTATCCTCTTCAGTTTCTTTCTTCAAAGACTTAAAGTTATTGTCAAATAGATCTTTCACTTCCTTGGTTAGAGTTACCCCAAGATATTTTATGCTATTTGTGGCTATCGTGAAAGATGATGCTTCTCTGATTTCCCTCTCTGCTTCTTTATCCTTTGTGTATAGGATGGCAACTGATTTTTTGGAGTTGATCTTGTATCCTGCCACATTACTAAAGGTGTTTATCAGCTGTAGGAGTTCCTTGGTAGAGTTTTTGGGGTCACTTAGATACACTATCATATCATCTGCAAATAACGAAAGTTTAACTTCTTCCTTTCCAATTCAAATCCTCTTGATCTCCTTGTGTTGTCTTATTGCTATTGGTAGAACTTCAAGCACTATATTGAAGAGGTATGGAGAGAGTGAACAGCCTTGTCTTTTTCCTGATTTTAGTGGGATGGCTTTGAGTTTCTCTCCATTTAATTTGATGTTAGCTGTTGGCTTGCTGTATATAGCTTTTATTATATTTAGGTAAGAACCTTGTATCCCTAATTTCTCCAAGACCTTTATCATAAAGGGGTGTTCAATTTTGTCAAATGCTTTTTCAGCATCTAATGAAATGATTGTGTTTTTTTTTCCTTTCAGTTTATTTATATGATGGATTACATTGATAGATTTTCTTATGTTGAACCAGCCATGAATCTCTGGGATGAAGCCTACTTGATCATAATGGATAATTTTTCTAATGTGTTCTTGGACTTCTTTATAGAAGAAGGTATGCAGGTTTACAACTAGGTCTTAGATTTGGTTCTATTGATTCAATCTCTCTATTTTGATGGCAGTGTGATGAGGCATCTTACTATAGCTCTGTAGTATAGCTTGAAATGACAGGCGGTAATACCACTGGAAGTTCTTTTATTGTACAAGATTGTTTCAGCTATGCCGAGATTTTTGTTTTTCCATGTGAAGTTGAGAATGTTTTTTTATGGTCTGTAAAGATTTGTGTTGAAATTTTGATGGGGATTACAGTGATTTTGTAGGTATCGTTCAATAGGATGCTCATTTTCACTATGTGAATCCTACAGATCCAGGAACATCCATAACCATATTATTTATTCACCTTTGTGAAAGGTGTTGTTTCTCTAATTTCTTTCTCAGCCCATTTGTCATTAGTATATAGGAGGGTTATTGATTTGTTTTTTAGTTAATCTTGTATCCACTCACATTGATGAATGTGTTTATTTGCTGTAGGAGTTCCTTAGTAGAATTATTGGCAGTGGTATATGTGTGTGTGTTTGTGTGTATGTATGCATATATATGTATATATATGTATAATCTGCAAATAAAGGTAATTGACCTCTAATTTATAATTGTACTCTTGTAATCTCCTTCAGTTATCTTATTGCTTCAGCTATAACTACAAATACTATATGGTATAGATATGGAGATATTAGACAGTCTTATCCTGTTCTTAAATTTGATGGAATCACTTTGAGTTTCTCTCAATTTAATTTGATGTTGGTTGTTGACTTGTAATAATTGCTTTTATTATGTTTAGGCATGTGCATGTATCCCTGATCTTTCTCCAAGACTTTTATCATCAAGGGCTGTTAGATTTTGTTGAAGGCTTTATCAGCATCTTATGACATGATTATATGATGTTTTTCTTCCAGTTTGTTTATATGATGGTTTACATTAATGGATTTTCATATGTTGAACCATTGCTACAACTCTGGGATGAAGCCTACTTGATCATGGTGGATTATCTTTCTGATGTGTTCCTGAATTCAGTTTGCAAGTCTTTTATTGAATACTTTTTCATTAATGTTCATAAAGGAAGTTGCTCTGAAATTCTCTTTGTTGAGTCTGGGTGATTTGGGTATCAGGGTGACAATGGCCTTATGATATGAATTTGGCAATATTCCTTCTGCTTCTATTTTGTGGAACAATTTGAAAAGTATTGGCATTATCTCTTCTTTGGAAGTTTAGTAGAATTCTGCACTAAAACTTTCTGGCCTGGGATTTTTTTATTTTTATTTTTTTGTTTGAAGACTTTTAATGACTGTTTCTTTTTCCTTAGGGTCATTTTCTTTTACTTTTTAATTTTTCTCATATCACTGGCTAGTCCAATATCATTGTATTTTTTCCTGTTTTCCATCTTTGAAATTGGTCATTTTTCTTCATTGTATCTTTTTTAAAAATTATTTTTAAAATGTGAAGTTTTTAAACACCGATACAATATATTGTGTTTTTATTCACTCCCCTTTACTCTCCCTGTTTCTCTCCCATTACTTCTGACCCTCCTTTTATTCCCAGGTATCCCCCTTACCACTAACATGTCTCTCTACTTTTCATTTGCAGCACATCTTGTGATTGCAGCTGTAGCTGCAGTGAGTTTATGACAATAACCACCATGTCGTCTCCATAAGACCATGCTACATAGCACATCTTCCCCATCTTCTAGATCTTGTAATCTTATTCACTTTTCCATATTGTTTTCTAGGTATTAGAGAGATTATACAGATCTCTTAACCCTAAAGATTCACCAATGATTTATTGCTAATGCTTTGCCAGGTATGAGTCTTTGTCTCAACTACTGACCACTAAAAAAGAAGCTTCCCTGCCCAAACCTGAGAATAGAGCTGGCCTACTCTATATAAACATAAGTAATTTTATCAAAATGTCAATTTAGGGCATGTTATCCTCTTAGCCATATGCTTTTGATCAGATTTATTATATCAGGTATATATTTCCTTTTGTGGAAATTTGATCAAGTCACAAATTCAATCAGAAAGTAGAAGGTTATTCTCCAAATAATCACATCACTATGCATCAGCTGGCATATTTGATGGGGAGGTTGGCACTGTAAGATTCTGGGTTCAATGCTGGATAAAATTGTTGGTGTTTTCCCTCAACCTAGCTAACTGCATAGTACTTTCTGACCTGATAATCACTAGCCAGCAGGAAGGAATTTCTACTTAAGTCCATCTTGGATTCTCTGGTCCTGTATCCAAAGTGTGTACTGTTTTCAGCAACATGATCTTCCTGTTTCTTTATGGTGAGCAAACAGGACTCAGACCCATGGCATATATTTTTTGTAATTTGAAGACACATGTGCCTTCATTATTGCTGTTTCTAGATCATCTTCATGAATAGAGCTAGGAAAAAATACATGCTTATGTATATGTATCTATACTTTTGACACTGATGCTCTAGAATTGCAGATTGACATGATTCTTACTCATCTTCTTAATTTTAAACTCTTTGACCATGAAAACCTAGGACCTTAAAATTTGCAAGTATTTATTTGCTTATACCAAAAGCACACATAGAACTTTTGCCATTTTTTAAGTGGGACACACTTTACAGATAACTAAGTTAGAATAAATTATTCTCTTACTTGTGTGTGCATATTTATGATTCAGTCTTTAGGTTTATAGTCTGCAGTTGAAATGTTGCTTTAGAGTTACTTGGGTTAAATATTTCTCCACTACTAATATTTGATACTTTTATCTACTTATAATTAAGCTTACTTATTTGAACTCTCCTTTTGTTACCTTCTGTATTTTCTTTAATCTTAATAACATGCCTTTATGTGTATAATATATTACTGTGTTTTAAAAATAAGCTACAATATAAAAATTAGTTATGGTCTACAAAGTATTAGTTATCCAGCTATCATAAACTAATTCTCTTACTCTCTTCATTCAGCTCATAACAATCCCAAAAGGTAGACACACATTTTTGTTTATCACTTCTAAACTTTCTGTTGTACAAATTATCAGATGCATGTGTATTTAGGTATATCCATTTCTTACAGATATCATGAGAAATATATATGTATATATACATATATATTCACTTATAGTTAGTTCTTTTCACATAAAATAGACTATAGAATTGACTTTATTTAATTTTACAGTGATAAAGTATTTAGAGGTGTGTATTCTTACATTTTGAGTCATCTTTAGCCCCAGGTTTAAATTCTCAGTAAACTGATAGCTAAGATTTTTGTTACCAATGGTATTAAATTCATATCTCAGTATTATGAGTGAATTTGAGCCTATCAATAGGTTGAGACATTACTATAATCATGTATTAGAATTCTCTAGCTGTTTTTATTCTATTTCTACCCTACATTGGATATTTGCGGTTTATTTATTTATTTCAATGTTCTCAGGATCTACCAAGGGCCTTAAATGTGGTTTCTTTTAAGTCATGTCAATTCTAGGTTATATTATTAAATTTTAAATCAACATTTAATAAAGTGATGAGATAGCCCCCTTACGCCAAGGTTAACAAACTGTTCTCACACCATCAGTTTTAAAGTGTATCATGTTCCAAAGTTCTTTGATATCCCAAAGCCCATTTCTCACCTTCCTTCTTCTGTGGGACACAGCCTTAAGAGGATTTTCTTGAGAGTGTTCACGTACCCATTAGATACCTGCCTTTTCAGTGTAATCCTTTCTAATCCTGAGAGGTTGTTCATCCATTAAAAACACTGGTACTCACCTCTGGGTCACAACCTTTAGAGCGTTTTCTCGCCATTAAGCTGCATTTATATGTTCCCATGAAGAGGTGAGTAGTTTGATGTTGGAAAATAATTTTCTTATGAAAGAAAGGGTTCCTTCCTATGTTTGTACCTATGTCTTGTTGGTATTTCAAATATTCTACTGTTTTACTCATTAAGAGTTTACATATTAAATTACATCTAATTCTAATGAATTCAAAATCTTCTTTGATAATATTAATGAGAATTTCTCTGTCATTTTTCCTTGAACCTCTGAGAGTTACTGATGTACATATAGTTTTTTAAAGATATCAAAATTTTCAAAATCTTTTGAGTCAATTTTGTCATTTATTCTCTATAACCTTTCTAGAATGTAAGCATATATTTTAAAACTATTTGCAATAATTTTTATTAACAGTTTTTATTTTTTCATTGAAAATAGGTGTTTGTTTTCTAACATATTATATGTCACAATTATAGTTTCTTCTTCTGTAATCTACCCAGTTTCTTGCTTGTCTCCTATCTGGATTCATTTCCTTTCAATTTTTCAATAGAAAACAAATAGCTTCTAAAAGATAATAAAACAAAACATTATAATACAATATATAAGATAAAACAAAAATTATCACATAAGAATTGGGCAAAACAAATGAACAGAAGGAAAAGATCCAAAAAGAAGGCACAAGAACAAAAACTCAGGATAGAAAAATAATCATATACAGTAAAGAAAAAAACCTTCCAGAGGTATCACTAACCCTGATTTCATGCTCTACTACAGAGCTACAGTAATAAAAACAGCATGGTACTGGCATGAAAGTAGAAAGGAAGATCAATGGAATTAACTAGGTGACCCATTCATAAATTCACACACCTATGAACACCTGCATTTAACAAAAAAGTAAAACTTATACATTAAAATATGAAAGTATCTTCAACAAATAATGCTGGTTTAACTAGATACCACTGTGTGGAAGAATACAAATAGATTCATATCTATCATCTGCCACAAAACTCAGGTCCAAGTGGATTAAAGACCTCAACATAAATTCAATTACACTGAACTTGATGTAAGAAAAAGTGGGGAATAGCCTTGAATGCATTGGCACAGGAGACCATTTTCTGAATAGAACACCAGTAATACAGATGTTAATATCGATAAAGAATAAATGGGACCTCATGAAACAGAAAAACTTCCATAAGACATAGGCCACTGTCAATAGGACAAAACTGAAGTGTATAGAATGGGAAGAGATCGTCACCAATCCTACATCACACAAATGGCTTATCTCAAAAGTATATAAAAAACTCAAGAAACTAGGCATCAAAACTACAAATAATCCAATAAAAATGATGGTAAACAGAATTTTCAGCAGAAGGATTTCAAATGACTACGATATACTTAAGGAAATATTTAACATCCTTGGACATCAGGGAAATATAAATTAAAATGAATCTGAGATTCCATCTTACACCTGTTGGAATGTCTAAGATCAAAAGCACAAATGACAGCTTATTTTGGAGAAGATGCTAGGCTGGGGGAACACTCCTCCACTATTGGTAGGAGTACAAACTTGTATAGCCACTTTGAAAATCAATATGGTAGTTTCTTAGAAAATTGGGAATCAATCTACCTCAAAACTCAGCTGTATCACTTTTGGGTACATATCCAAAGGATATTCAGTCATACCAAAAAGACACTTGCTCAGCTATGCTCATAACAGAATTATTCATAATAGCTAGAACATGGAAACAAGCTAGATTCCTCTCAACTGAAGAATATATAAAGAAAATACAGTACATTTACACAATGGTGTACTACTCAGCTGTGAAAAGCAGTGACATCTGATTATTGGGGAAGGTCAGTTCAGGAACCCTCTCCACTATTGCTAGGAGTCTTATCTGGGGTCATCTTTGTGGGTTCCCAGAAGTCTACCCTAGCAACATGTTTTTCCTAACCCACAATGACTCCCTCTATCAAAATATCTTCCCTATCACCCTCCTTCTCCATCCTGGCTACAACATGATCATCTTGATCCCTCATGTTCACATCTCCCATCCTCTCCCCTCCTCTCCCCCTACTCAAGTTTACCCAGAACATCCCATTTACTTCTTCTTACAAGGGAAATAAATGCATCACTGTTAGGGTCTTACTTGTTACTAGGGCTGAGGATTGTAGCCTGGATAGCCTTTTCTTTGCATTTAACGTTCACTTGTAAGTGAGTACATGCCATGTTTTTTTCTAGGTCTGTGTTACCTTACTCAGGAGAATTTTTTCTAATTTTACCCATTTGCCTGAAAATTCTATGCTGTTATTGTCTTTTATAGCTAAGTAATACTCTTTTGGTAGTTATACCACATTTTCTCTATCCATTCTTCAGATAAAGGGCATCTAGGTTGTTTCTGGGTTCTGCCTATTATGAACAATGCTGCTAGGAATATAGCTGAGCAAGTGTCTTCGGGGTTTGTTTGCGCATTTATTGGGTATATACCCAAGAGTAGTGACACTGGGTTTCAAGATAGATTGGTTCTCATTTTTCTGAGAAACCACCACATTGATTTTCAAAGTGGCTGTAAAAGTTTGCACTCCCACCAGCAGTGGAAGAATTTTCCTCTTACTCTACATCCTCTCTAACATAGGCTGTCATTAGTGTTTTTGATCTTGGCCATTCGACAGGTATAAGATAGTATCTCAGAGTCATTTTGATTTGCATTTCTCTCATAGCTAAGGATGTTGAATACTTCTTTAAGTGTATCTCAACCATTTGAGTTTCTTTTATTAAGAATTCTCAGTTTAAATATGTATCCATTTTTAAGATGTGATTATTTGATATTTTGATGTTTAGTCTTGATATATATATATATATATATATATATATATATATATATATGATATCATGATATCAGTTCTCTGTCAGATGTGGGGTGGGTGAAGATCTTTGCCCATTCTATAGGCTGCTATTTTGTCTTATTGACAGTGTCCTTTGCCTTACAGAAGCTTTTTGGTTTCAGGAGGTTCCATTATTAATTGTTAATTCAGTGTCGGTGCTATTGGTATTATATTCAGGAAGTAGACTCCTATATCAATGCATTCAAGACAACTTCTCACTTTTCCTTCTATCAGCTTCAGTGTAACTGGATTTATGTTGAGGTCTTAAATGCACTTGAGTTTTGTGTAGAGCAAAAGATATGATCTATTTGCCTCAAGTCTGATGATTGAAATGATCAAGTCTCACAGGATATTTCAGTCAGGACTTGGCCATAATCCCAAATTTTCTTTAGGTCCCCATAATATTATCAGCATCCTCAATCAGCAGGAAGTAGTCTAGAAAAACACACCCAAATTTTCAAAACGTGGATTGTGCATGTTTGTCTTTGCTTATCCTTTTGGTTACAAATTGTTATGGATAATGGTCAGGGGCAAAAAGTTAAACAAAGGAGATTAGATTAAGAGTTCTTGTTTTGAAAAAAATGGGGGGGGGGGAGTTTTATGGGACAATGGTCTTGTACCCTGTAAAGATTTGTCACATATATTGATTTAATAAAATGCTGATTGGTCAGTAGCCAGGCAGGAAGTATAGGATGGGTGACCAGAATCAGAGAATTCTGGGAAGAAGAAAGGTTCAGTGTGCAGTCATGACCCAGACACAGATGGCTAAAGATAAGAATGCCTCACTGATAAAAGATACCAAACCATGTGACTAACATAGATAAAATTTATGGGTTAATGTGAGATGTAAGAGTTAGTTGATAAGAAATCTGAGCTACTAGGCAAACCAGCTTATAATTAATGTAGACTTCCATGTGTTTCTTTGGGACTGAACAATTGCAGGACTGGGAGGAAAAAAAAACATTCATCAACAACTGTAGTTGGTAAGCAAAATAAAAAATCTCTCTCAAAAGAAGCAATGACTATGAAATTTCTGGCAAACAAATAGCAACTAGAAAAAAATGTCATCTTGAGTGAGGCAAAGAAGACCCAGAAAGACAAATATGGTATATACTCAGTCATAAGTACATAATAGCTATAAAGTAAAGGATAACTATGCTACAATCTTTAGACACAGAGAGACTATCTAACAGGGATGGGCCAATGGGGGATATATGTATTCCCGGGGAAGGAAAAATAGAAGAGATCTCATTGGTGGACTGGGAGTGGATGGAAAAGGGAACATCAGAGGTCAGATTGGAGACTGGATAGAGTAGGAGAGTACTGAGAATATGACTGGAAAATATGAGCATTTTGGTATCAGGTAGAAATCTGATATAAGGAAAACTCCCAGGAATCTACAAGATACTGTATCAATGGTGGATGCATGGCCTGAACTGGCTATCTCCTGTAACTGGTGAGACTTCCAGTAGAGGGATTAAGATGCTGGCCCATGTACCACGATTTCTTCATAAAAAAAAGTCCAGAGTCAGATATTGGGGATAATGCTGAAAGATCAGAGAGATGTGGGAGTAAACTACAACCATATTACCCACTCAACTTCCCAGTTGTAAAGAGACTGAGTTTTTGTTTCTTCCTGTCTTATTACTTCCTTTCTTCACTCAGTCATATTACTTCCTCTCTGTACAGATGTTTAGACATCTATGGTTATCTAGTGGTTATTTTCACCTTCTGATCTTCTGGAAAACTTTATTTGTACAAATAAAATATCAGCACATTTCCCCCTTTACTCTAAAAATTTTAAGGTTATAACTAATATAAGGAAAAGTATATACAAAAAGTACAATAACTATCTACAATATATAGGCAATAAATACATTAACAATGTCTAGTTCATTAACAATGGACAAATTCAGAGCAAATAGTCCTATATTTCCTATCTTGGTAGGTCCAGAAGTTGTACCTAATTTACTTTCTATTCTAACTTGCATAACCAAAACTATGTCTCTTAACCTTATACACTTTACTTTTCTTTAATGAATTTCTTTTCTGAATCTGATAAAAGGAAAACAATAACTATAAAGTCTTCAACTCCATCAGAGTCCTGAAAAGGAAATAATATTAACTGAGTAACCAGGAAAACAAGTGACTCCCCCAAAAAGGAAGAAATGACAGAAATGATGGCTACCTGGACAGTCATCCAAAGTTCCTCTGCAACATAGGGGCATCCACTTTTGGCCTATAGGCCTAAAATATCTGACAAACTTTTCTGTGAAGCAGGGTGTTCTGAAGGGTGTTCTACTTTATCTTGGCAATGTTTGATAGTCCTTTCTTTTGTGTCCTTCTGGTCCAATTTTGATATGAGATTCTTTTTCCGTATACTGTGAATACCATTGGTCAATAAAAGAATTGGTTTAGGCCTATAGCAGAGCTATAGCGGAACAGAGCTAGGCAGGGAAAACTAAACTGAATGCTGGGAGAAATGAGACAGAGTCAGAGAGAAGCCATGTAGCCCTGCTGTAGCCAGACAGAACTTTACCCAGAAAGCCAGAGCCATGTGGAGATACACACTGTTGCTGGGGGAGCTGCTTGTTGGTTCCCAGGCATTCGGCTAGTTTAGACCTGATATAATCACACAGAAACTGTATTACTTAAAACACTTCTTGGCCCCTTACTTCTAGCTTCTTATTAATTTGACTCATCTCCATTAATCTGTGAATCACCACATGGCTGCGGCTTACCGGCTAACATTCCCAGCATCTGTCTCTGGTGGCTCCATGGCTTCTCTCTGACTCCACTTTCCTCCTCTCAGCATTCTGTTTATTTTTAAAGTTATATAGTTTATTACATGTGAAAATAGTATGTTTTTGATCTATTAAATATTTGGGAAAGAAGTAAAAATATTACCCAAAAAATTAGAATAGTTTTAGCACACTCTTAGTAGGAATGTAAATTATTATGATTACTGAGCATTAGAACTGCCATCCATTTAATCTAATGAATGGCCCCACTGTTGGGTATATTTCAAGAAATTAACATCAATATACTGGAGGTATCTATACTTGTGTGATTGTTTTACTATTCATGAAAGTCAAATTATGTAATCCACATAGGTACCCATCCTTTGATGAATGAGTGAAGAAAGTATGGTATATGTATGCTCTCTCTCTCCCTGTGTGTGTGTATATGTGTGGGTGTGTGTTCATATGAGTGCAAATGCTCTCTCACCCACATACTGAGACAATGGGGATGATCAATTGGGAACCCACCAAGGCCAGCTGGACTGGGTCTGAAAAAGCATAGGATAAAACCGGACTCACTGAACATAATGGACAATGAGGACTGTTGAGAAGTCAAGAACAATGACACTGGGTTTTGATCCTACTGCACGTACTGGCTTTGTGGAAGCCTAGGCAGTTTGGATGCTCACCTTAGTAGACCTGGAAGGAGGTGGGTGGTCCTTGGACTTCCCATAGGGCAGGGAACCCTGATTGCTGTTAGGGCTGACGAGGGAGGGGGACTTGATTGGGGGGGGAATGGGAGGCTGTGGCAGGGAGGAGGCAGAAATCTATAAATAAATAAATAAAATAAGAGAGAAAACAAACAAACGAAAAAAATCGGCCTGGAGGGATGGCTCAGCCATTAAAGGCTGGGCTCACAACCAAACATAAAACATTTCAAAAATAAAAAAAAAAAAAGAATCCAGAGCCGATGGATGACTTGGAGTAGTATGTATAGGTGGTTATGAGCTACGACATTCATTCAGGGAACTAAAATCCTCTGTGACTGCATCAGTATATGCTCTTATCCTCTGAACCATGGCTTTTGATCTTGAATAGCAAACTTTTAATAAAGATTTCTAAATTATTTTATTGTTACAGAAAAAATAATTCAACATAATGATGCTGGATTAAAAATTATGAAATATCCATCCATAAAATGCAACAAAAAGTGCCAAAATAAAAGGAATGAAGAATAAAATAATGAATTTGAGTTATGGAACTGATATTACTAGGTGAATTTAAACAATATATTGAAAAATTATATGTATTCATATATATGCTATAAACAGATTCACACATTACATTTTTCTATTTTAATATATGCCAGAAATTTATATTTAAATGATCTCTTGCATTTATATCCTCTTAACAGAACTAAATGGATGCTTACTAAGCTTCTGGAAGAAACAGATTATGAGAAACCTAGAATGTGAGAAGTCATGACATTTGTTCTGATAATTTGATGGTGTGCCAAGCAAAGAAACTAGATTAAAATGGGAGTCACTGCAGTTACTCTTGTAGGTTGACACAGAGATTAAATGTAAGTAGAATTAATCAATGAAAGATTCACTCTAATAAATTAAAAAAAAACATTCTACCAAATGGTCTAAAACCTTAAACAAATAATTATAAACCAAAATTTCCTTAATATATGTGAAAATTGCAGTGTTCTAAGGAAACATCATTACTTGGGGTTACAGTATAAGGATGCAACAGACACTCATCATGTTACCAATATGGTACCATGGAAACTGAATCAGTGAATTTCACATTGGGACCCAACTTTGGAAGTTAAGCTTTTTAGTGTATAAAAGCCCTAGAGTTTTTATTACTATAAAAAGCCAACAATTTTGCTATCTTAAAGCTGAACTGAAGTTTCTGAAGCTCTTAAATTTATTTCAGTGTTGCCCATTTTTACCACAAAGAAGCAAAAAGTAGGAGTCATGGAATTTAAAAAAGACATCTGGTATGGAAATATCAAATACAACTGTTATCATTATCAACACCAATAGTAAAAAGGAAATTAATACAGACGTGCCTCAGAAGAACTATGGATGTAGGGAACTGAAGAAAACACCACCTTCTTTTGGACTCAACAACTGTTCTACAATACATTAATTATGAGTTTCAGAAGATATACACTGGTAACATCTATCCTTTTTCCTTCACACAGTTAATATCTGACTATTGTTATGCACTGTTCCAAGTTGAATATAAAATATTGTAGAAAACACAGTGCTTTACTCCACAGTCTGTGAAGTAGAGACATAACTTTGAATATGCTATTTTGGCTTAATAGTAAATAAAAACATTTGAAGCTGTACAATGGTAGGAAAAACTGTTTGACTTTGAGAACAAGAAAAGTAAGCAGGAGGAGTGAACTCTATGGTGGTCATTCAGTAATTATGACACAACAAAAATACAAGATAAACAAGAATTAAAGATAATATACGTCTATACAAATAAAAGAATAGAAATGCAGATGAGAGTGGAAACGTGTTAACCATTTAAAGAAAACAATAGCATCAGTTCAACAGCAAGAACAAATGAATAAATGAAATAGAACTAATTGAAAAATCTGTAGCTCCAATTGCCATCAAAGAGTCTTCATTTAGTGATGGATGGAAACAGATGCAGATATCCACAGCCAACCCCTGGACTGAAATCCAGGAATCCTGTTGAAGAAAGATTGCATGAGCTGGGGAGGTGAGGTCATCCTACAGAAATAACTAGCCAAGGCTCATAGGGGCTCACAGACTATGGACCAACAGCTAGCAAGCTTGCATATGGTTGATGTAGGCCCTCTACATATGTATGAGAGTTGTATAGCTTCATCTACCTGTTGAACACCTGGTGATGAGAGCAGAGTGTGGCCCTAAAGCTTTGGGTGTCATTTGGGAACCTATTCCTCATACTTTGTTGCCTTGCCCAACCTTAATACAAGGGAAGGAGCTTAGTCCTACCTTAATGTGATATGCCATACTTTGTTAACAGCCACGGGAACCCTGTTCCTTTCTGAACAAAAACAGAGGAGGAGTGGATTGGCGGGTCAGAGAGGAGGTTGGAAAGGGGAATGGGAAGAGAGAGAGAGAGGAAACAGTGGTCAGGTTGTAAAATAAATGAATAAACTTAATTTATAAAAATTAATTATATTTGCATAGAAAAACCCTAGGTAATAGTGAAATTCAAACCATAACAGGCATAAACTCAACCATTTTCATAGTTACAAAATGTTTACAGGAAATCTTTGTCTACCTAAGTACAAAGACTTAAAGTTTTCCAAAAGATAACTTTTACTTTTACAGTTAGAGAAGAGCAAGGCAATACTAGTTAGATATATTGGTACATAGAATTATGGCTTTTCTACATACATGCGTAGCTCCCTCGCTCACCATTATGACAACATAATAAAGATTTTTATGTTGTTGAAAGAAGTTTCTATTTTTTAATTGTTAAAATTGTTCAATCATCATAATTTCATATATTTTTGAAGTATATTGAACTGAGAGACAGGATTAGTAATCTCTCCTTCTCTTTCCAGCTCAACACTGATTGTTCTATTTAAGATCTAGAGAATACTATGCTATTCTAAAAGATTCTAGTTTTTGAGCACTAACTATTCCCTTCAGATTTTGAGGCAGTGATGAAATGTAAATATTTCTTTTCTCTAAACAAAGAAGAGAAAAAGCCCATTGAAGTATTCGACACACTGGGGAACATTCAACACATAAGAATTTGTGACTTCCCCCACAAGATGGTATCCTAACCCTGAGGTCTGTACTGGAGTAATGAGGAGCACGCTGCATCCCTCTGCTGGCTAGCTTAACCCCTGAAATAACCACATGGAAATCTGTATTAATTAAATTGCTGCCTGGCCCATTATCTCTAGCCTCTTATTGGCTAACTTTCACATCTTGCTTTAACCCATATCTGTTAATCTGTGTATCACCACGGGGTCATGGCTTACTTGGAAAGATTCTAACCAGCATCAGTGCCAGGCCGGAGAATCATGTCATCTGCCACACTTCCCGTCTTTGCAGCATTCTGTCCTGTCTACTCCACCCAACTAAGGACTGTCCTTTCAAAAGGCCAAGGCAGCTTCTTTATTCAACCAATGAAATCAACACAAATACACAAAGGCATCCAACACCATTTCCCCTTTTTCTGTTTAAACAAAAAAGAAAGGCTTTTATTTTAACATAGTAAAATTACATATAACAAAACAGGTATCAAGCAAGAACTACAGTTACCATATTTATATCTACTTTATCTTTTATCATAACTAAGGAAAACTATAATTATAACTATCTTATTCTTCAACTCCATCAAATACTTCAGAAGGATATAATGTTACCTATGTAAACTGGAAGTAAGCAACTTCCAAAACTCTAGAAATGACAGAGACATTTTGCTCCCTATACAGTCACCCAGAATTCTTCTGTACCATTGGGGCATCCATCTTTGGCCTACAAGCCATAGTATCCAGCAGACATTGCCATAAAGTAGAAAATTTTAAAGACAGTTCAGTCACTTTCTTTTGTATCCTGCAGAATGTCTTGCAGATTCTCTCATGAATCAAGAACCCTGAAGGATCATCTCACCTTTAGATAAGTTCCGCAGTCCTCTCTCTGTGGGTTCTTAGTGTCCAGTTTATGCAATAGTCCAGGCAAGAGCAGTTTCTTGCCCAAATGGCTAACCAACTCCATAAGGAGGCTCTTTGATGCCCATCTTACTCTTGAAATAGATTGGTGCTGTCAGGAGCAGACATGTCTCACTGTCATGAAAAGCCCTAAGTTATTAAAACATTAAATGCCATATTTTATAGGCTTTTGAAAGAGATGAAGAATGCCTATCTAACTGAAATATATCTCAATATATCTAGAAAATCTAACTAACATGCCTACAAGCTTGACTATTATCCATGATTATCCATTAACAACCTATATTCCCTGATTATAAATTACATTTTTAAATGAACTACACAATCACAATACCTTAATCAAGATCAGAAATACATTTACATATAACAAAATTGACCTTAAATTTATATTAATAAATCAAGATTTATACCATTGCAAATTATTCATCTCTATATCATATCCCCCTTTAAATGTAAAAGAACAGTTATAAACAATATTTGGGAATATAGACTTAGTTATTTCTCTCCAAACTTCTTCCTGCTTTATGGGAACACTGTTAATCGGGTCTTTCATGATGTATCCTGCTTGCTAGGTTCCTCTCAGTCAGCAATTGGGCAAAGTAATTTTTTGAGGGTGTTCACAGCAACCTTTCAGGATGGTGTCATCTATCATACCCTATTGGTATAGAAGCAATCCACAGGGTCTCATCCTCTGTGAAAACAAAAGAAGAACCTCTTTTCCAAAACATCATATCCTTAGACCCAAATTCTGAAGTCAAGATACCTTTATAATATAGATGTTGGTTTAGCTTGGCAGCCCACATAATGAGATGTCTCTCTGAACTTAGCTCTTTCACAGTCAAAAAATTTAAAGAAAACACAATAATATACAGAATCCAGGCTCTTTGTGAATTTTCCACTTTTACATGGCATATTTTTCTTTATTTTTTTAATCTATATCTATCTGTACTCTGTCTTTTTAAAGACTTTACATCCTTTTTTAAAGAAATTAACTTTATGTTATGACTCTCTATACTCTTTTTCTTCTCTCTCCCAATTCTACATATGTCTAACACTATGACCCTTTTAGAGGTATTTTATGTCTGAATCTGTCCTATTGCATTATCTTTAATTCTCTAGTGTCTTGAAGAGCTTTTAAAATGCTAAGCTCTTAAGAATCTAAACTGCGACAATCCCAGGTCAAAAACAGGTACTGCTTGCTTGCCCCACCCAGTCCAACATGGAGGAGCCGCTTGTGCCTCTGAGCCGTGCACACTGCACCGCTAGCATGGAAGAGCTGCTCTGTATGTTGGCTCCACCTCTCTCCAATTTCAAAATGGTGAACGTACCATTTCTGCTAGCTCTGGGGTCGCCAGGTAGGAGTCACACTCAGCACTTTAACTCTGAGACTAAGAATGTGGCACATAAACTCTTTGTTTCTGAGTTACAGCCAAATCTGCCATGCAGATCACTGCACAGCCTGGAAATATCTCTCTGTATGGTGGCAGGAATCCACCATGATCTCCTGCCTGCCCAAACCTGATTCTGACATCTGCCCAGCCAGGAAGAGCTGAGCCATGGGCATGGTCTCAGCTACTTCCTCACGATCCTGAGCAGATACACAAACACCCAGGCCCACAAATGCTCCATAGCTGGAGTTGTCACCAGCAGTAGGGCCCAGGAAGCTGCATTTTAAAACTGCACGCCATATATATATATATATATATATATATATATATATATATATATATATACATACACATATATATAGCTGTTGAGTCAGGAAATTTTCTCTTAAAGAAGCTATGGCACAAAGCTAGCTGTGCTAAACTTCATATTTGTGTCTAGAATTCTTTTTTAAGCCCTTTCAGGATTTACGTGGAGTTAGTCAACCAGGCTGGGTGCCAATCTGTTGTATAGAGTGCGGGCCCTTTGTTCTGTCCTGCCCGGCTAGCTTACACCTGTAATATATCCTTCTGAATTATTTGATGGAGTTGAAGAATAAGATAGTTATAATTATAGTTTTCCTTAGTTATGATAAAAGGTAAAGTAGATATAAATATAGTAACTATAGTTCTTGCTGTTTTGTTATATATAATTTTACTATGTTAAAATTAAAGCCTTTCTTTTTTGTTTAAACAGAAAAAGGGGAAATGGTGTAGGATGCCCTTGTGTATTTGTGTTGATTTTATTGGTTAAATAAAGAAGCTGCCTTGGCCTTTTGATAGGACAGCCCTTAGGTGGGCAGAGTAGAAAGAACAGAATGCTGTGAAGACGGGAAGTGTGGCAGATGCCATGATTCTCCGGCCTGGGACTGACGTTAGTTAGGAACTTTCCCAGTATTCCACGACCTCATGGTAATACACAGATTAACAGATATGGGTTAAAGCAAGATGTGAGAGTTAGCCAATAAGAGGCTAGAGATAATGGGCCAGGCAGCAATTTAATTAGTACAGATTTCCGTGTGATTATTTTGGGCATAAGCTAACCGGGTGGCCAGGAGCCAGGCGGGATGTTACAAAGAACCCACTCCCTCATAGCACACGGTAGTGTCATGTAGGAATATGTGTACTAGTCATTTTGCTGTAGTAGTTGGAGAACCAGCAACAGACTGCTGCCTGGAAGCAAGCCTAGAAATAGAAGTTGTAATGCTGAAGAGATGCTTGGAGTTTTAGTTTACAGTCAATTTGCTGTTCAGTGTTGTAGTTTATGGATCAATATATTTTACCATAGTGTACTATGTGGATTTATTGGTCAATTTCATAAAATGATGCATACCAGATGGTTACTTTTTAATGTGAGTATAATTATGTGATATGTGGGTCATAAAAAAGTACCATAATGAGGTACCAGACTAATGAGGCAACTTTAGTTGCTTACCATATTCATTGCTAAGCACCTGTCCATTCATTGATGGAAGTTCATTGAAATCTTTGACGTTATTTTCTCCTTAAGTTAAAAAAAAAAGCACAAAGGACCATTTTGGTGTTAGTTTGAATGGTACAAGTACATGAGACAAGCTCAGTTGCCATTGAAATATGCATTCTTCTTTACCTTTGAAGAATAGTTCATCAGCCCCATTAAGAAAAACAAAACAAAACCAACAAAAACTAGCAATGCAAGGAATCGCAGAGCCAGTGTCAACTTTTTAATATACTTTGTAGATTATATTTTTCTTTACTGATGGAAGAGAAAATCGGATCAAAACTACTGCTTAAGTAAGATTTATAAAATATAGAAAGGCATATGACCAACTCGCTTCACCATTGTACTGAAGTGTGGAGAATATAGAGATTACAAAGGAGAATGGTTTCTTACAGTTTTCCACTTAGTTTGTTACTGTAATGTGGTTTGATTTCTTACATACTTCAGTGAGGCATTATTGGTCTTTGGTCACTGATTATTGTGAAATGCACAGCATTTAATAATGCTTATAAAGATTGTAGGAAGAATATATGTTGGGAATATTTTTAAAATACACAGTTAATTGTCATCAAAACAGATGGTCTACCTTTATACCAACAAACAGTAATGATTATTAAGTAGCTTATCCTGATATACAACAATTCATTAAAAAGGTGATTAGTGAAGACAGAAACAATGGTTTCTATCAGTGAACCAGTACTAATTTGTCAGATATATATTTGTATACACATGAATAATAACAGAACCTATTATGCCATTTTCTAATAAAGTGCTAAAGGAAAGACATTAAAAAAGAAATTCTTCTATATCAGTATAAAGGTGACAATGCATCTTCTGGCTTACGGAGAGGAACTGCAGTCTACATTGGCTTACTGATTCAATGACAAAACCTGTTCCCCTGGTTTTTGTCTGGTCCATGCACACTAACTTATTATCAATGTCTTACATTCCAGGGAACCAAAATTAAAAGCCACTCTTTTATAACTGTAGGGTTAGCTTAGGCTACACTGGGAACTACTCAAAAGTAGACGCACATGGCATAATTCATGCTTGGAAATGTATGAGGCAAGAAAAAGAAAGCCTAAGGGAGAAGAAATCCATAAGTGCTACATTGGATATAAATGAAAAGGCATGTGCCCCTGAGCAAAATGACATTAAAATGTCACTATGAGTTCCGTCATAGTGCTAAAATATGTTGCTCATAAAGGTGAGTCACGCATAGCAAAGATGACATTGGACAGGTTATGGAAGATTCAAATTCATTTAGAAAGTTGTAAAAATTGAGGAACAAGTGAAGATAAAATTTTATTTTTTAGAAAGATTTAAGTTTTTAAAAATGGGGATGCAGTATCTACAATGCTTCATTTTCAAAATCTGTGTGTTAGACAGGAGAAAGAAAATATAGAATTTCAATTTCTTTGGAAGAAAGCAAGCCAATTTCAACAGTGGATGTACATTTTATGTTATGTAAAGTAGAATTTTAATGTACTTGAGAACACAATTTACCAATATAATGTGCTATCTTTGCCTCAATATTTTTTATGTATGTTTCGTGATAAGCAAAGATAGCAAAAAGTTCTCAAACTTATGTAAACTAAGTAATAATACAAAGTATAAGCTGCTCTAGAAGAAGTGCTTAGCCAACCAAAAAGAAGAAGGTGTATTGTTCAGAGAGAGCCTGAGAACACTCAAAGAGTGAGACATTCAGTTTTCTTGTGAGGAAAGTTGCCCCTAAAATGCAGTTACATGCCTGACCCCAATCCCAGTGCCCATACATAAAAACAGGATGTGGAAGCAACATAGTAAATTCTTTAAGTCTGTAGAATGGTGGGTAGAGTATGAATTCAGTGGGAGAAAACCATGGAATCTGTTAATTTACTATGTCAAATTACATTTGTAGCTAATAAGTTTGAAATAATATTACTCTTACTGTATTCTGCACTAAAAAAACTACATGTGAAAGGAAAGCCTACTTTCAGACCTTAATATTAAAGAAGACTCAATAAAAGTAAGAGAAACATTGCATATAATAATAAGTAAATATTAACACAAAGTAAAAATATTTCCTCATGGAAGGAAAAGTTGACTTTTATTGTAGAAATAACTCAAATGGAAATAATAGTCTAAATAAGGAATGTGAAACTTATAATGCCAATAAACTTAGGTTATAGGTACTATGTTCAATGAGCATGCTTGCTATCACAAGGACATTTACAGTGCAGTGTCTTTAGTCATTAGAACTGATCACCCAACCAAAACCAATTATTGGACAGTATGTTCTACACTGAAGAAATTGTCATAAACAGCAATTAAATGTTCTTTTCTAGGAAACTAGATAAAGCAGTTCAAGCATGAATCTCAAATGATTTTCAGGGTGAGCTACATTGTTGCTTGTTGATCACTAGGAAAAGTAGAGAGATCTTATTTTATTAATATCTATCGGTCTGCCTGTCTGTTTATCTGTCTGTGTCTGTCTGTCCATCTACCCATCCATCCATCCATTCATCCATCCATCCATCCATCCATCCATCCATCCATCCATCCATCCATCTTTCCATCCACCCACTTACTCATTTACCTAAAATTCGATTTTAGTCACAATATATTTAAGTGATATTTTATTTGGCATGAATGAAAGTGGCACATAAATCATATCCTTTTTATTTTATAACAAATCAAAAGAGCAGTAATTTTATTGTTTTATTGAAACTAATTGTTATTGAGTAAATTAGAAGTAAGTTTTCTAAAATAACATGGTGTGGTAAATTTATCAAAAAAGATCCTGGATTGTTTTCCAGTTATGCTTGCTTTTCTGACCTTAGTGAAGTGCATTCACTAAGCATTTGACTTTTACTTACCTACACAATAGCAACAAGTCTTTTACTCTATCAGAATGAATTACAATATGAAAGTAAAAATCGACACAATAAAATTATATAATGAGTGAGATGACTCACTCAGATGTGAGATGACAGACTCAGAAAGAAAAATCACCATGTTCTCTTTTATTTGGGTATCCTAGATCAGAATGTTTAGATGTGAGTATAAAACTTGGAGTAATAAAAGAAACTATAAAAGTAAAAATGGATTAATATGGAGGAAAGGGAAATAAAAGGCAAAAGCATTTATGTGGGGGAAAATGGAAAAAGTGAAGGCGTGTTAACTTGAGAATGGGTGGGATAACACAGAAACAGAGAAGTGGAGGTGGAGATAAATAACACAAAGACTGTTTGAAAATATTGGGGAATATTTTTTGAAATGCTCTATATATGTAACTTGAAGTTACAATAATACTTCTAGATCAGGATACAATACAATGCAATAATATGGTTACATAATGCTTCTCCCAAAAGCCATACAATGTATACAAAATCACAAGTACCAGGCTGGAGAAACCTTGTAAGTTTTTGGTCAGGGGGTCAAGAAAATCCAATAAAGGCTTCTTATTACCCTTGATTGCCTAGCAGAATTTGAAGCTATTTCCCTATTGCTTAAGATAAAATTCACTTCAGAAAAGTACTTGGAGGAGTCAATCTAGATCTAATGTGGGAACCCCTCCCTGAGGATTAAATTTAATAATATCCAGAAGTGTTATAAACCCTGTAAATGGAGAAAAGCAATTAATAGTTCTATCCACTTTTGACACTGACATACCACAACAATGTCCATATTGGTGAGATTTTCCTAAGGTGCAATAATGACACATAAATTGGGGACAACCAACAGCTGTCTAATTGAACTTAAGAATGTTTTAGGCACTGTAAACCAAGCTATGGAACCTAAGGAGACCCTACTATTGCCGCTATTCTAAACCAGTATAGCCTCTCAATGCATTCTAAATATTCATCCTTATACACAGATAAATATATTTCTTACTACCCATCAGTGAAACTTCTTTGTGCCTCAGAGCGAGACCATTACAGAAAGATGGAGGTGGTCAAAATGCAGAGAATAACTGACTGCTTGTGGCATAGTCCAGATTGCTACATCTACAGATAAACACAGAATGGGGACTGGAATGCAGTAAATGCCAAAGGGCCAGGATATCGGCTAGAGAACTTGTCTTCCATATATGATGTGGAGGCTGCATCCATGAAGTGTCAACAATCTGTCACTAAAACAAGGCCTAAACAATGATATCACTAGTTAATATACTAACATGAATAGAGGAAATATAACTGAGCCATGTCTTTAGATGACAAACTATAGGAGGGGATAGTAGGGGGACAAGGAAAGAAATGATGTAGTCCCTCCATTGGGGTTATTATAATTCCTCAATTATAAGGGAAGTTTATAACAAAGCTCTAAAAAAAGATTTTCATGAGGTATGCTCCAATTTCATAGAGAGTTTAAGCTGTAGGAAACTTGTTTTAAAATCTTTTAATTTTTAAAAAGGATAGAAACACACTCAGGGGTGGATTCTGGCAAATTCCAAAGGTCTTTACTATCTTTTTTTTTTTTTTTTTGATTTTTTTTTTTTTGATTTTTTTTTTCTTTTTTTTTATTATATATTTTTTTTTATTCTTTTTTAATTAAAATTTCCAACTGCTCCCCGTTTCCCATTTCCCTCCCCTCCTCCCACACATTGCCCCCTCCCCCCTCTCCCCTCCCCTATCCCCACTCCTCTTCTCCTCCCCCCAGTCCATTCCCCCTCCCTCTCGCTACTGAAGAGCAGTCCAAATTCCCTGCCCTACAGGAAGACCAAGGTCCTCCCACTTCCATCCAGGCCCAGGAAGGTGAGCATCAAAACAGGCTAAGCTCCCACAAAGCCAGTTCATGTATTAGGATCGAAACCTAGTGCCATTGTCCTTGGCTTCTCATCAGCCTTCATTGTCCGCCATGTTCAGAGAGTCCAGTTTCAACCCATGCTTATTCAGTCCCAGTCCAGCTGGCCTTGGAGAGCTCCCAATAGATCAGTTCCACTGTCACTGTGGGTGGGTGCACGCCTCGTGGTCCTGATTTCCTTGCTCATGTTCTCCCTCCTTCTGCTCTTCATTTGGACCTTAAGAGCTCAGACGGTTGATCCAAATTGGGTCTCTGTCTCTCTCTCGATCCATCGCCAGATGAAAGTTCCTGTGCCATTCTCCTTGGCCTCTCGTCAGCTCTCATTGTCCGCCACATTCCGAGAGTCCGGTTTTATCCCATGTTTTTTTCAGTAGCAGTCCAGCTGACCTTGGTGAGCTCCCAATAGATCGGCCCCACTGTCTCAGTGGTTGGGTGCACCCCTCATGGTCCTGACTTCCTTGTTCATGTTCTCTCTCCTTCTGCTCCTCATTATATCCTATAATCTTACTGATGAATATCTTGCATATCGCCATAGAACCTTCATCTAGCGATGGATGGAGATAGAGCCAGAGACCCACACTGGAGCACCGGACTGAGCTCCCAAGGTTATAATGAGGAGCAGAAGGAGAGAGAACATGAACAAGGTCTTTACTATCTTTAAGTGCGTTCCTCCTACTTAATCTTATTTGAAAGATGCAGGGGTATGCTGTTATATTCCAGCTCTTTTCTGTTCTGTTAGTGTTTCAGGGAGGGGAAGCCACACAGAAGGCTCCTGAAGACACTAAAGCAAGGCTGCTGCTACTTAAAACACATTATCCTGAGAGTGGGGAGACACACAGCCCCTTCCTGCTTGTGAAAAATCACTTAAACACTCAACACAAAGCACACTCAGGGGCACGCTCCCAATCCCAGACTCTTAAGCACCAGAGTCAACACTGTCATTCTGTGTAGTTCACAGCATGGTTTCTTTATGCAGAGAAGAGAACACTGGGTTCTATAACAGGCTGTTTCTAATTACTGTGTTTATGTAACACATTTTATCTCCAAAGCTTTTTAAGAGGCTGGGGAAATATCTTGCTAGTTGAGAGAGCTTCCTCCTACTCCAAAGGATTTCTGAGTTCAGTTCTCAGGACTATGTCAGGTAGCTAACAACCATTTATAACTCCATCTTCAAGGTACTCAACATCTTCTTGTGGCCTTTGGGGACACCCACACTCATGTGGCACACACTCATATAGACACACATATAAGAATAGAGAAAAAAATTTAAAATAATCATCAAGTCTACATCCTCAATGAAAATTTTACCTTTGAAAATGAATATACATTTATCAATATGGATAACATTTATGAACAAAATATGATTACTTACATTTTTTAGTCTAGTCTCAGGGAATATGGTTCAAAGTATTGAGAGAAGTGAACAAGACAACTGAACATGCCAGGGCATTACCGGAAAGCCACAGCCACAGGGTGCTACATAGATGACAAGAAATAGGTTAATTTATAAGAGAGAGCTAGCCAGTGAGAAACCTACGCCATTGGCCAACCAGCTGTAATTGATATTAAGCCTCACAATGGTTATTTCATAAGTGGCCATGGGCTCCCAGTAGGTGGAGAGAAACTGGTCTAAGGGGACCAGTGGGATAGAGAAAAATCTCCACTGACATATGACAAAGTTAGGATCTTAAGAATTAGATTATGAAAACTCTGCTTTCATGAGAAAGTTAATGCCTTCATGCAATAACTCATGACTGATTGAATAGCTCAATGGATCAGTGAATTAATTCCAACATTGTGGTTGTAATATTTTGGCTTTCTGTTGTGTGTGGCCTCTTGCTGTGTAATATATTGTGCCTCTTCAAAGAGAAGCCATCAACAAGAAAACACTCTTCAATTATGAATCCTGTCATCTTGGACATTTAGCTTCCTGAACTGTATATTTCCCAATGTGTGATATTTAGTGATAGAAACAGAAATAAACAAGGATACCAAATTAACTAGATCAATGAATCTCATCCTTATCCTTTTTCTGCTGTTGTATCTCATAATACACTCATCTATTTAGTCAATCTTTCTTAATTTCTATTCTATGAAGAATGACAAAAATGTAGGTATTATATATAGGAAATTATGACCTAAAAGTCAGTATCCTAACAAGTAGCTAATAATCATATTGCATAAAAATGAATACAGGATAACACCTGATGTTACATAGTGTTAATTTCAATGTATGCAAGGTAATGGGTATGGTAGACCCTTTTTTTCTGTTTTTTATTTATTCTTTTCTCACATATTACAACCAATCACATTCACCTCTTCCTTTCTGCCCCTTCCCCCACATCTCTTTTCCCTCATATCCAGTCCTTCTCCATTTCCCTTTAAAAAACAGTAGGCCTCCAATGGATATCAACCAAGCAAGGCATAAAAGTCATGATAAAATTAGACATATGCCATCATATCAAGGCTGGATAAGACAACCCAATAAGAGGAAAGGGATCCCAAGAGCAGGCTAATGAGTCAGAGACAGGACCAGTTCTCACTGTTAGGAGTTTCACAAGAACACCAAGCCATACAACCGCAATATTTGCCGAGGACCTGGGTGAGACCCATTCAGGAACACTGACTTTGGTCTCAGTTTCTGTGAGACCTGGTTATTTGATTCTGTGGACCATATTCTTGTAGTGTCTTTGACCCTTCCAGGCTTCTACAATCCTTTCTCACCCACTTCCACAGGATTCCTCCAGCTCTGCCTAATGTTTGACTGTGTATCACTGCATCTGCTCCGATCAGTTGCTGGATGAAGCCTCTCTGATGACAATTGGGGTCATCACCAATCTACAAGTGTAGCATAACATAATAAAAATCATTTTATAGACTGATGTTTTGCGAGTTTTGTTTGTTTGTATCCTGGGTCTCTGAGCTTTCCTACCTCTGATTTCTGCACATCAAAGAAGTGTTAGTCATGGGCTTCTTCTTGTGTGAGTTTCAAGTTGGACCAGTCATTGTCTAGACACGCCCACAAGTTCTGTGCAAAGAAAATGACTGGTTCAGACTGCATATTTCCCATTACTATGAGAATTTGCTAGGGTAACCTCAGAGATTTTTAGTCTCATGAGGTCTTTCTTATTAATTGTTGATCTCAGTGTGTGTGTTATTGGTGTTCTTTTTAGGAAGTTGTATCAGTAGTATTGGCCTTATCTCCTCTTTGAAAGTCTGGTAGCAGTCTACTTAGAAATTTTGTGGCTACTTATGTATACTATCATATTGTCTGCAAATGATACTTTGACTTAATTATTTCCATATGAATTCCTTTGATCGTCAGTTATCATTTCTTCAGTTAGAGCTTCAAGTGTAGTGTTCAATATGTGATTTAAGCTTTTGTAATAGTCTTTTACAAAGGTAGGTACCCTTATTTGTGGTGCCTAGATGTTAAGAATTGAAACATCATTTTAGTGACTTTTCCCTTTGATAAGTCTGAAGTATCATTTCCTGTCTCTTTTGATTGATTTTGGTTGGAAGTCTGTTTTGTTAGAAATTATAATAGCTACCCAAACTTGCTTCTTGTGTCTATTTGTTTGGAAAATCATTTTCCAACATTTTAGTTTGAGGTAGTTTAGGTGTGCTTTTTCTATGTAGCAGAAGGATAGCTCTGGTTTCTATATCCATTCTGTTAGCCTATATCTTTTTATTGATATGAAGCTATAATTTTGTTTTTTAATGGTAGTTGTTTCTGTGTATGGGAGTTCTGTGTGTCATCTTTGGGTTTTGTTGGGGTGACATTATAAATTTCCTGTGACTTCAAGGGTCTAGTTTACTTCTTTGTGCTGGAATTTTCCTTCTAGCATCTTCTCTTGGACTGAATTTTTTGATAGAAATTGTTTAAATTTGAATTTGTCATGAAATATCTTGTTTTCTCCATCCATGATGATTGAAAGTTGTGCTGGGTAAAGCAGTGTGGACTAGCATATGTGGTCTCTTAAAATCTCCAAGACATTTGTTGAGGTCAGTTGGTTTTTAGAGTCTTTACTGAGAAGTCAGGTGTTATGCTGATAGCTCTGCCTTTGTGTGTTACTTGGCTTTTTTTTTTCTCTTGCAGGTTTTAATATTCTTTCTTTTTCTGTATGTTTAGTCTTTTGATTAGTATGTGGTGGTGGGAACTTTCTTTTCATCATCCTCAAAACTTCTTGTATCTTTATGTACGTGTCCTTCTTTAGGCTAGCAAAATTTTCTTCCCTAGTTTTGTTACACAGTTTTGTTTTCTAAACCTTTGAGTTGGGACTCTTCTCCTTGATTTTTCTTAATATTCTTAGGCTTGATCTTTTAATAGTGTGTTAGATTTCTTGGGTGTTTTCTGTCAAGAATTTTTTAGAATTAACATTTTGGGATATAAGTATTTCTTCTACTGTACCTTCAATGACTGAGCTTCTTTCTTCCAATCTCTTTTCCTCTGTTGGTCATGTTTGAGTCATTAGTTTCTGTTCACTTACCTAGATTTCCCAGATTTCTCTCAGTTTGTATTTCCTTTACCTTTATTGCTTCTATTTTGATTTTCAGGTCTTGAGGTTTCATTCATTTCCTTCACCTGTTCATTTTTTTCTTGACTTTAAAGGCTTTCTTTGAGGGATTTATTCATTTTCTCTAATTTTTGTTTATGTTTTCCTTCAATTTCTTCAAGGGATACAGTTACTTTCTCTTTAAGAACTTCTATTATCTTCATAAAGTTAGTTTTAAGGTTTTCTTCCTGTGCTTCAGTTGTATTGGATATTTTGGGCTTTCTGTAGTAGGATAGGTTGGCTCCAGTGGTGCCATATTGCCCTGGCTATTGTTATTGTGTTCTCACTCTGGCATCTAGGAATCTGGGTTTGGGCTGATTACAGTTCTAGGTGCTGATTTCTGAAATTGCCTTGTTGGATTCATGTTTTGTTCCTTGGTTTTTGTTTCCTCATTGGTTTTCTTGTCTTTGTGAAATGGATTTTTGGTGGCTGTCCTGACCTCTGTCCCAGTAGGATGTCTCTCTCTGAGTTGGTGAATAGACTTCTAGAGGCTACCTTTGCCTTTTTTCAGCAGAGAGTCTTTGTAGCAGGTGTGGGGGGGGGAGGGATAAAGCAAGGTAATGGGGGGAGGAGTAGGCATTAGGCATAGTATTGGAGGCTACTAAAAAAGTGAAAGAAGTCACCAGGTGGGACATTGGGCCATCTACCTGAGGTTTTTTGGGCCCAGTGTGACTTCTCATCCTGCCTTAGTTTGCCTATCTGTTTTTTTGACTGTAACAGAATACACCTGATCTTATGACTTGGTGTGGTCTGCACCTGAGTAATGGGTATCCTTCCATGTATGGATGTGGGCATGGCAGCAATAGTGGGTCAGGAAGTGATATCAGTGGCTTGGGTTTCTCAAGTCTGAACCAAGGTATGACACAGTAGAAAGGGCAGATGCTTTTCTTACTTCTGACTTCATTCTTTTGTTAATTAAATTTCTTCTTATTCCTAGATTTTTAAGAGACAAAAATGAATTATAAACATCTGTAGTGTAAAAAAAAATCTTTCTTAATTGTTTTCAGTTTGAGTATTAAATACATGTAAACAATGATACATGATAGCTGCCCTTAATTCCCCTCCAGTCTCCCCAACTTCCCCATATCTTGCTAACACACTTTTCCAACCTCATGTCTTTTTATGTGGCTTTGTGTTTTGATAACACACTAAATTCAGATAATGCTGCCAGGTATAATGTTTTAAATTATCTATACATATGGAACAGCCCTGTTATTCAATTACCATAAAACTGACTTTTTTGCTTAGTAAAAATATTTAAAATAAATCAGTAGTTTTCAAATATGCAGCATAATTATAAGTATAGCCAACATTTGTAGGAGGAGAGAGCTGCTTGTTGGTTTCCAGCCACTTAGCCCTGAAATAATCACAAAGAAACTGTATTAATTAAATTACTGCTTGGCCCATTAGCTCTAGCTTCTTATTTGCTAACTCTGACATATTAATTCAACCCATTTCTATTAGTCTGTTGCTTAATTATACATTACACTTTTTAACTGAGCTGCACAAACACAATACCTTAATCAAGAGCAGAAATATACATATAACAAAATTGACCTTAAGTTTGTATCAATAAACCAATATCCATACCAATGCAAATCTCTGTAGCATATCCCCTTTTAAATATAAACAATTATTTATAAACAATATTGGGCATATGGCATAGTTCTTCTCCAAGCTGCTTTCTGCTTTTTATTGGGCAAAGTAAGTTTATGAGGGGTGTTTAAGGCAACCTTTCAGGGGCTCTTGGTTCATCAAACCCCATTAGTCTGGAACCAATCCACAGGTTCTCATACTCAATAGAAACAAACAAACAAAAAAAAAAACCTCTTTGTCAAAGCAACATATTCTTAGACTAGAATTTTGAATTCAAGATACCTTTGAAATATATGGATTGGCTTAGTTTAGCACTCCACAGAATCAAATTTCTCTCTGCAGTCAAAAAATTCAAAGATACCACAATAATATACATAATCCATACTCCCTGTGAATTTTCCATCTTTATGTGTCTTGTTTTTACTCTATTACCTTTTCTACAAGTTTAATATTTATTTTATTATATTTACTTCTTTAGTCTATGACTGTGTATACTCTGTCTCTTTAAAGACTTTGTTTTATATTTTTAAAAAACCATTTACTTCATTTTATAATTCTCTGTACTCTTTTTATTCTCTCTCTCTCAAGTCTTTGTACATTTATCCAATCCTGTGACCCATTTAGAGGTCTTTTATGTCTGAATTTGTACTATTGTGTATCTGTAATTATTTTCTAACCAGAAGTGCTTCTTTTTTTATTAATTTATTTATTTATTAAAGATTTCTGTCTCTTCCCCGCCACCACCTCCCTATCCCTCCCTGTCCCCCAATCAACTCCCACTCTCTCATCAGCCCTAAGAGCAGTCAGGGTTTCCTGCCCTGTGGGGAGTCCAAGGACCTCCCACCTCCTTCCAGGTCTATTAAGGTGAACATCCAAATAGCCTAAGCTTCCACAAATCCAGTATGTGCAGTAGGATCAAAACACAATGCCATTGTTCTTGACTTCTCAGCAGTCCTCAATGTCCGCTATGTTCAGTGAGTCCGGTATTATCCCATGCTTTTTCAGAGCCAGTCCAGCTGGCCTTGGTGAGTTCCCGAAAGAACATCCTCATTGTCTCAGTATGTGGGTGCACCCCTCATGGCCCTGAGTTCCTTGCTCATGCTCTCTCTCCTTCTGCTCCTGGTTTGGACCTTGGGGTTGTAGTCTGGTGCTCCAATGTGGGACTCTGTCTCTGTCTTCTTTCATCGCCTGATGAAGTTTAATATCCAGGAGGATGTCTATATGTTTTTCTTTGGGTTCACCTTCTTATTTAGCTTCTCTAGGATCACGAATTATAGGCTCAATGTCCTTCATTTATGGCTAGAAACCAAATATAAGTGAGTACATCCCATGTTCCTCTTTTTGGGTCTGGCTTACCTCACTCAGGATAGTGTTTTCTATTTCTGTCCATTTGCATGCAAAATCCAAGAAGTCATTGTTTTTTACTGCTGAGTAGTACTCTAATATGTATATATTCCATACTTTCTTCATCCATTCAGCCAGAAGTGCTTCTTAAAATGCTAAGCACTTCTTAAAAACTTAAGCAGCACCATTGCTAGGGGAAATATGGCACTGCTTGCTTATTCACCCAGCCCAGCATGGTGAAGCTGCTTGCCACCTCTGAAAGCCATGCAGAGTGCCCCATCTCTAGGCACATAGCCAGTCAATGTTGCTACCAAGCAAGCTCTATCACATTGCTCACAAACCCCATTTAAACGATCTGATGCCAAATCATCCAAAAGAGCCAGTACCTTTTGTGCTGGCAAACCAGGAAGCTGCCGGTTTTTGTTGTTGTTGTTGTTGTTATTGTTGTTGTTGTGTTTTGCTTATTAAGAAACCACACAGTTTTACTGTTCCCTGTGCCAGCTTAAAAATTCTAGACACAAAAGAACAGAGTTAAGCATGGTTTGGTAGCTGCATTTTTTGGGGGTGGGCTCTGTTTGCTAGAAGCAAGCAGGGACATGGCTCCTTTAGAAGAGGCCTTCCTCATTCAGCAGTAGCAGGAAAAAAGCCATGACATTTTGAAATGCTGGCTTTCTGGGCCATGTTGCCAGTATGAACTCTGATGAGGCTCAGCTAGCTCAGTAGGTATAGCATGAGACTCTTAATCTCAGATTTGTGGTTTGGTGTCCCATGGTGGGCACCAATTTATAGGAGGAGGCCCAGCCATCCAGAACCAAAATAACCACACAGAAACTATATTATTTAAAACACTGCTTGGCCTATTACCTCTACCTTCTTATTGGCTAACTCTTACATCTTAATTGAACCCATTTCTTGAATCTGTATATCACCACATGACAGTGGCTTACCTGCAAGATTCCAATGGCGAATGCAGATTTAGCTAGCTCAGAATAGCATGCTAACATGGATAACTACATCCACATAAAACCCTGAAAAAGCTTCTAGCTGGGCAGCAGGGAACCAACAAGTGGCCTTCTTCCAACAAATATTTGTACAACAGGTCTTTTGAACTCTTGTCTTTTATTTTGTATTCTTATTATATTATATTTATTTATTTTGTGAGCATCAAGAAATGTGTGTGTGTGTTTCAATGCATATGACATATATGTGGAGGTCAGAGGGCATCTTGTGGGAGTTGATTTTCTCTTTCTACCTTGTGGATCCAGGAATGGACTGCAAACTATCAAGTTTGTGTAAACCAACTTTTTCCACTGAGCCATTTTGCTAACTTATTTAAGCAAATGATAAAGAATACTCTTTCATTGTCTTCTGAGGCCCTCTAATACTTTAATCTTCATTATTTATGAATATGATGGTAATAATATAAAATTACAAATCTAGGGCAAAAATTATTAAAAAATGTTTCCCACTGAGTGTTCGCTAATATGGATACATTGATTACCTGCATTTTCATTCATTTATTTAAAAAACCATTTTCTTTAGAAATAGGCTTGATTGACTACATGATCCTCCCATCTCTACCTCTTCAGTTTTGTGAATGCAAGAATGTGAAACCTTACCCAACAGGTTTTCATTCTTAATTTTCTATATGTTCTTATATTCTATAGCTAGATATAATCTGTTCCACTCTCTTACAGCCTCTTACTAGCCTCTTTAAAACTTTTAATATTTTTTATGAATTTTACTTATTCAGAAGTCTCTAACATGTATAATTTTTAGCTTTGGGAATTTAGAAAGCCATGTTATAAAAGTGTTGGCACTTTTATTTATTTTTTTTTGAAGCCTTGGGATTTGCTTGTTCACAGTAGTACTCTGTGTCAATGTGTGATTCTCATCTGTGTTTCTGTTCTTCGTCTTCTATTGTGAGGACACAGATTATATTGAATCAAGAAACACTCACATGGCATCATCTTGCAAATACATCTTTTTAAGTACCCTATTTTCAAATGTAATTGTAGGTTTAAAACTTAAACATCTAATAGGTTTAAAGCTTCAACATACAAATTTAGACAAAGTACATTCTACTCAAAACTAGATTTAAATTTGGGGACTCCAGAGCTCAAGGGATACTTGTTTCTACATTTAAGAAACTAAATGGTGTTTTGTCTATTTGTGATAACTGCACGCTATGTCTTGGATGTGATTCTACTGTATCTCATATGACGTAAAGCTCAAATCACTAGCTGCTCTTCAAATTTTTTCCTCCCACCTCTTAGCAAAGAGGAATATGGTGAAAGTAATAAATAAATTTAGACTTGACCCCAAGGGATCACCTCAATTGCACAGTATCCTCCATTCTAATCATCTGATGCTAGACTGACAAGGAGTTTTATTACCATGACTTTCTAAAAAACTCACACACTAAGTCTTTCCCCTAAAGCTACAGAAATCAAAATAAACAGTGCTACTAAGACACTGAAATATAAGAATTTATGTTACAATGAACAGGTTTAGGCTTAGTAAAACAAGAAAACCAGAATCCTCAAAAATACCTGGAGAAAAAAATGAAACACCCCAGAAATCAAAAAATATATTCAAATAAATATAAGTCAGAAAATTAAGGATTGCTGGAACTTTGCTTTATTTGTACAAATGTGGATTTGTACAAACATAGACTTGACAATTTTTGGGTTTTACAAAATCTTGTTTTATATCCAGAATTTGGAAATAGAAGTATACAAATCGGTATTGAAAAATTAAACAAAATCTCCAGTTTAAAAATTACTTAATAGCAATTTAAATTTGAATTGACCTAAGAAGATCAAATTCCTTTCTGATTATAGAGCACTTAAAATCCTTAACTT
Organism: Chionomys nivalis; assembly: GCF_950005125.1. Taxonomy (NCBI): domain Eukaryota; kingdom Metazoa; phylum Chordata; class Mammalia; order Rodentia; family Cricetidae; genus Chionomys; species Chionomys nivalis. The sequence continues at coordinate 17,895,005 of NC_080105.1, read as the reverse complement.
ATAATAATTTTTCCTAAAATTTCTTAACCAAAATATTCAATTTCATGGCATCTTAAAACACACAACACTATTTTCTTACTATTTTCCAGTTCCAAAGCTTTGCTTTTAATCTCAAAAGCCATTTTTCATATTGTTTGTGTTGTTCTCTTATATATATTGCTTCTTGCAAGATGTAATACATGCATTTGAAATTATGATACTTCGGAGAAAATATATACAATGATTTTTTGCTCTCACATTAAGACCAACAAAAATTGCTACATCAGATTAAGAGATAAATTACCAATGAGAATAAAAGCTGGTTTAGAGATGCCAATAAACGAATGGAGAGTTCTCTCATCACTATGAAATAGAAATAGAATTCAAGGAACTCAGGAAGAAACTTATGAAAAATATCTCAACACAATTTCTACGTATAATGGAATGTTTTATTGCTAGTATAAAGTTTAATATATGTAGTACAAGCATTTCTTTGGAATTAAATATTATTTGACATTTGTGTTCTTATACAAACCTTATATTAAAATTATTGAATTCTTTTCAGAAAATTCATAATGTAATGAAATATATTAGTACAATAATATTTTTACATTAAGCAAAAATTCATACCTGCTCTAGTATCTGTTTTTTTTCAAATAGAGGTTAAATTGATCAAATCTTTTATGAGTTATTGTGTGATGTTTTTGAAAAGAAAATCTGGAAAATTTGATGATGTCTTGCAACTTTCTGTTTCATGAATTAACTATATTTGTCTATTTGTGTTCATCATAGATGGAATGTCCATGACTTAATTCTAATATGAATGACTTGTTCCTTTTTTGATAAATAAAATATAAATTAAATGATTTGGTTAAATTTTCTGATATCAAATCACTCATTTACCTTCTACATAACACAAAAAAAGGGGAAAGTAGAATGAGTCTCCTATCTAAAAGAAGAATGGAAGGAAGGAACAAAAAGGAATCACATAAAATATTTGAAATAGAGTTTCTCACATTTCTGAACCTCATCCCCGAAAGTTAGGAAACAAGGAGGCCATAACATTGAGGCTCTTCAGGCAGTGATTTATGAAGTATGAAACTCAGTGTGCTCTATGACTTGAGATGTTTCAGGCACAACCAAGTTAAGAGAGTAGGAGCCTCAAAACAAGAGAGTGGAGAGAACAATGCAGCAGAATACCACAGAGCACTGGCTTGACACCATCATGTGCTCAGCAGGACACCAGTCAGCAAATACATACAGGAAATCTATCTAAGGACACGGAAGAGTCACTGGTAAAACATTAAGAACAAGACCTGATATTCACAGAGAACCAGGAGTAATGATTAATGCTACCAATTAAATTGGGAAACCTCAGTTCATGAATCTTGGTAAAGTATTCAGAATTATAATTTTTTAAATAAAAAAATGTATTCACTTAGAAACATTTAGAATATCAACAAAACAGCTGCATTTTTTTTGCAGTTGCAGAGTGTTTAGTTAACAGAACAATGATTATCTTCATATAAGCTGCATCAGAGACAACTAAAGATTAAAAAAAAGACCAAAACAAAACCATGAAAAAAATACCTACCCTCCCCATATGTAACTAATTTGTGCTGTGCACTAACAAGAACTTGCTTTAAATTTTTCTGCAAATTTACAGCCCCCAGACTGTACCAGGCAAGGTCCGTGGCTATTGAAAAAAAACACAAGGACAGGTCTTTCTAAAGACACATTCAATAAAGTACTGAATGTACAAGAAAAGACCCTGTACAGTTTAAAAACAAATCTTACACAGCCTTACATTTCATTTTTTTTAAAGGAGTTGTGTGCAGGGGGTTAAATGCTTCATAGACAAGAAAAAACTGCCCTAGAACCAACTTATTCATCATCATCATTTTTTTCCTCCTCCTCCTTATCTTCTTCTTCTTCCTCTGCCTCATCCTCTTTATCCCCTCTCATCTTCTATTTCCTTCTTTTTCTTCTTTTTTCAGTCTTGAACATCCCTCCCCCCCCCCTTTTTTGCCACATTGGGTTTTTCTTTAGCTCTGCAAGCAACAGCATCCTTTTTGTATTCCTCTTTCAGCTTGGCAGCCTTCTTTTTGTAGACTGCTTATCATCTGCAGCTGTGTTGTTCCGCATCTCTCTCAGTTTCTTTGCAACATCACCAATGAATAAGGCAGGGAATTCCTCTTTGATTTTTGGGTGATACTCAGAATAGAAAAAGGCCGAAGGAGACCTTTTAGGTGCGTTGGGGTCCTTGAACTTCTTTTTGGTCTTCTCTTTGGGGGGATGTAGGTTTTCATTTCTCTTTTATTACTAGTCTTGGCCATGTCTTCAATCTTCCCCTTTTCTTTAGCAGACATGGTCTTCCACCTTTCTTAGCACTACTTTGTGAACTGAGAAGCTGACAGAAGCCTCCGGGTGCTGTTTGTGTTCCTCCAGACAAGTTCACACAAAGAATGTTTATGAGGACATTTTCCCTCTTGGATTCTTAGGCTCTCTTTTCCTCATGTTTAGTTGATTTTCTACTGCAGAGTCACCTAGTGCACAACCAGCTCTTGTTTGCTTTGGACACTCTCTATGGAGCTCCATGTACTCCAGAATTATCTTTAAAAAACAGCCATATACTAAAAGCACAAGTTTTGACTAACAAATATCAATAATAATACAAAAGGATCAATGTATTTCCAAGTAGGTAGCCTGGTTCTCAGAACAAAGCAGATTTTAGAGTAGAACAAAAATGACTAGCAACACACTGAGTAAAGTACTTTGCATGTGAGGTATAGTCATGCAGATGAGGCTGAAAGTTTAAACTCTAATAATTACTACTATGGATCCAAACCACCACATCACTGGCACTGTGCAAACCACCACATCACTGGCACTGTGATAGAATGGGCAGACAGTGGCATTAAAGGTATTATCAATCACTGCATGTATTCAAAAAGGTAAGGTAGAACATAGATATTTATCACAAAGTCCAAATTGAACTGTTGTGATTTAAATGTGTTATGTAAAAAGCATTGAAGCCATGAAGATATCAGGTACCCTACTGTATCTTTCAAAGACAATGTTTCTCATAGATTCTGCGCCAAGTCTGGTACCCATAAAATCCCAGGGATTCTCTTCTTTCAGCCTTACACAGTGCTGGACTATACGTGTATATGTAATCATGTCTAACTTATTATGTTACTAAGAGGGATTTGAACTCATACTTTGCAACTTGTTACCCACTAAATCAGCTTCCCATCACTTTCATTATATTTCTGATAGCTCAAAATAATAAACCATGGTTTCTATAATATAAAAACAAAAGTAACAATAGCTATAACAGAAATGTGTTAGTAATAAAACCAATGTATATTGTGAAGTACTTACTGCCATGAAGTGTCATATTACCACATTATGACAGATTGCAAGACTAAACATACACACTATAAACACTAGAGCAAAAACATAAAATGTCATTGAGCAAATAATGTTAATAGACCCATATGGTGATTGGATTATTTTTTAAAAAGATATATGGAATTATAAAAATTTTTTAATCATAAACAAAGACTGAGAAAAAAGAAATAAGAATGCTAGAAGACAAAACATTCATAATCCAAATATTCCTATTAGAAGGCAGGGAATTTCAAGATAGGCATGAAGACTCGAGTTACATCTTAAATAAAAATATGGAAGATGATAAAATTACTGGTCATCATGAGCACATAAAGTCAGTCCAAAGGAAGTTTAAAACACAAATTTAAAAGTCACATGCATATAAGAGAATGAGAATATTCAACAGCACTAGTGTTTGTGTTTAGACAAAGTCTTATAACAGTCAGCGATAAAGGCTGACTGTGAACCTAGCATCTTCCTGCTGAAGGCTCTCAGGTGCTGGTATCAAGTGGTAAAGTCCATAATACCAGATGAGGGGATTTGGAGGATCATCCTTGCCTCATTATCAAACCACAGAGATACAGCAACTTATAAAATCACAAAGATATGCAGGAAATTGATTACTGGTCAAAGCATGAGATCTGTGAACCATATCTCTATCTGTATGCAAATCTGGCATGCTAAACTGCCGTAGAGTTCACAATGTTGTGATTTAGTGTAGGCTTTCCTGTAAAAAACAAAGGCTTACTGTTGTCCCTTTCTTTAGGAGATAACTCAGATGGATCTTCTAATTACCAGGATAGGAAACCCCCTCAGGAAAACTGTATAATTTTGGAGTGTTTTAGAGACAGTCTAGACGCCACAATATATGCTGATACAATGGTTCCTCCTTCCATTGCTGACTCTCCCCTATTGAGAATTTACATCACACAATTGTGCCTTTAACTATTGTCTATTCTCAAGTCTCCCTGTGAAACTTACATAGTGACGTCTCATGCCACAGTCCACTTTCCTTCCTGCCAGGATTTTCTGCTGTAGTATTCTCTTTTACAATTGTTCATGCTCACTCCTAAGAGTGTCCATAAGTTACCTTATAGTGAATTCCAGCTATGTGTCAACTTAATTAGGATTAAGATTAATTGATGGCATTAACAAGGAGCATGGAGCAAAGGGGACTGAGCAAGAGCCCAGCAACATTGAGATTACAGGTGTTTGTCATTGTGTACATGTATTAGACATTTTTAAATGGTAAAAATCTTTTGCAAAACTGATATATATATATGCATATATATGTATATATGCACGCATATTTATAAAACAACTAGACCAGTAGTTTTCCAGTCCATTCTAATCCTTGGAATTTGCCTTAGAAATCAAGCTATGGCCTTAAGCATACACATCCATGAGTAAACACACTGCCCTTATTTGTAAGAGCCCTCTGAATGACTGAATGGAAAATACCAGAGGCAACAAATAGTGAGAATTCAGATAATGTGAAGTGCTCAGTTCATCTCAGAAGAAAAGAAACTGGTCCAAGGAGAGTATGGTATATTACATACAGCAAAAATAGCTTTTATAAGGCCATGAAGTGGGATGGCGAATGAGATATTTGAGAAATAGAGACAAATGTGAAAAAGACCAAGAGATAAAGACAATTTACCAGAGATAGTGCTATAATGATGAGATAAATCTGGAATCATTGATACCAAAGCACACAATTTTGAAATTTTAAACTTTCTGGGAAACATGATAGATTTATTCAGTCAAATTATGTTTGTAGATTTTGTAGTAGCATTTGTGTTGTCTACTACGATAAATCTGTTCTCTGTTACATTTGTGACATGTTTAACTTTACAGGTTACCAAATGTCTAGACTACAGATTCTTAACTATTTCTACTTTGATAATTACTTTATTAAAGAATCACAACATGTCAAAAGAGTAGAGAAATAAAAGACTCAAGACCATTTGTATGTGTAGTTTGTCTTGTTTAAGACAGGTGTTATTTGGCTAGGAAAGGCTGAATCTGAACTCACAACCTCCACCTACAGCTTTTCAAAACCTGTTTTAAGAGTATTTGGGGGGGCTGGAGAGATGGCTCAGCAGTTAAGAGTATTGCCTACTCTTCCAAAGGCCCTGAGTTCAATTCCCAGCAACCACATGGTGGCTCACAACCATCTGTAATGAGGTCTGGTGCCCTCTTCTGGCCTACAGGCATACACACAGACAGAATATTGTATAAGTAATAAATAAAAAAAATATAAAAAAAGATAAAAAAAAAGTATTTGGGGAAGTAAAAAGAAATGATAGGTTCACTGGGTCCTGGAAAATGATAATTTTGAAATAGGAATTTATTGAGAAATGATTTATTATTATATTTATTAAGAAATTTATCAAGAAATGAATAAAATGAACTGGCAGAGCTTTGAAGAAGCTTGTAAGTGAGGACAGTTTCCTGAGAATTCGAGGGTCTGAGCAGACAGGAAAAGAGATTCTGTACACTAGGGGAGATGGTACTGAGATCTGGATATTCAGTCTGAGATGACATTTGTACTGTAACTGAAGATGTATAATTGATTCTTAAACACAGAGGGCTGAACTCAGTATCTTACCCTGGACTCCTGAGAAGGATGTAAGATATGTCTACAATAGAGAAAAATGAAAGAATTGGGTATGAATCACACCGGAAAGGAATTGAGATACAAGAAGACAAAGCTGGAGAAATGTGTGAAAGAACTTCCAGATTTATTGCTGAGTAGAGGCAGAAGAATGTGCAATAGTTGCTTAACCATATACTGCACACAGATACCAGAGTAGTTTTCTTTTTGAGCTATTATCATCACATGCACATAACTTCTTAATGAATTCATTTGCAGTTGTCTCTACCAGCTAGACTTCCAGAAATGAGATTGGTGAGTAACTATGTAAATGCTCCTTAATTTTGGTAAGATAATTTAAGATTGCTTTCTATCTGTAACTTTTTCAACATTTTTTGGTAGTGTTTGTTACTCCCTGTTTTACCATAGACCTACCAAGTGACTATTTTCCCAAGATGCAAGGCAACTCACAACATTTTATTGTAGTTGTATGTTTTATCTTTTCAATTTATTAATATGAGCAAAGAGCTGTTTGTAAAATACAGCTTTCACATTTTTAACAGAAAACTATTGTTTTTGACTTTTGCCTATTATTTTCTATTGAGTTTTGGATATTTTTCTTCCTATTTCTAGCAAGTCTTTCCTCTCATTCTATCTACAACTTTCATTGCATACATTTACACCCTTGGCCTTTTGCTAATCTACCTTGTATTGCAGGATGGCCAACCATGAACCTTGATGCACTTTGACTGTCCTATGCTGCCAAAGTTCAAAACACTTTGTTTTTGTTCTGATCATGGGTGGCCAATGAAATATGAGGTAGAAAAATTTTTTGAGAGACTTCTGGGAATTTTGTTGCTGTTGTTGATCCAGGGAATGGAATTAGGATTTTGCACATCCTGGACAGAGACTAGTAACTTAACTCTCACTTTTATTTATCCTCTGTTGTTTTGCAAGGGGCTTTCTTTCTCTTGGTTTAGGCTGTACATGCAGTGACCATTTGAAATACTGCTGGTGCCATAGAATTAACAAGGTGGGAAGACACTTTTACTGACTATTCAAACTGGTGCTTGAAAAGACCACGCATTATCATTTCCATTTCTCTGGGAAATGCATGTTGCATGCTCACCATGGATTAAGTGCATGCCTGCAAGGGATAAACTTGCATTGTTTCGTCTAATTTGTAATAAAGATGCTGCAAGACTCAAATTTAAGTTCCTACTGAAGTAATCTTTTCTAATGTTTTTCTCACTCTCAGGCTATATCCATACTAGAACACAACCCTAAATCTAGGGACACTTTGAGCTTTTTATTTTAATGAACACTGAAGTGTGATAGCTGTCAGTCTAGTGTCATTAGCTTGTCAAGGACCCGGTTGGCTTCTCAGCCTCTTTAATGATGCCTTTGGGTAAAAGTGACCCTCTAAACCTGATCACCTTCTGTTTCTCTAGTTCCATTTATCTTTGTCCTCAAATGCTTTAGTTATTCATTTTTTTTTCAAGCAATGTTTTTAAATGTTATCCAACTCATTTCTTGCAGACAGTGATGATCATGTTTTGAGCTATTTGACACATTTCTGAAATTTGATAATAGAAATCTCTATAAAGAACTATGAAGCACACTGTGTTTGATTTTATGATCCTTGTTTTAATATTTTCTAATGCAGTTGTATGTGTTGAATCAAGAGCTATTTAGTGAGTTTTAAAGTAAAAACTGCAGACATGTTTATCAAAACATCCTTTGTAGAGATTTGAATTATTTGAATATTTCAGCTGTCATTCTGGCATTGACAAAACTACCTAAACTTCCTATTTCTCAACTTGTTAGAAATGTTCATAAATTCAACTAATTTAGTATTAATAAATTCTTAAGGATATGAGTATGTTTTCAACTAGTGGGAGAGGGATCCTTTGTGGACACGAGCACATAGAGAATACAAGATGGATGAGTCTTTAAAAATAGAGTGAAAGAAGCAGTGCTTCCACCTTATCTATTGAAAAATAAACAAGTTCAGAATTGGTGCTTCCTTTAGAAATGCACTGAATTATTTAATACCAGCAAATGAGAGGCCCTATCCAAGTGCAAAGTATAGCACTACGATCAAATGAAGAATTTAATTTCCATAAATCTAAGCCCATACATAAACTAGTAACTTGATCTTCTGGCCCAGAATAAATTCAAGGCATTTGTTATGGAGCTAAATTAAAAGTCTTTCATTTTACTTCTTTCTTGTAATTGCCTGGGCCTCAATATGGCTTTACGGTAAAGGCCAAGAATTAACTTTGAATGCCCAGTCAGTGATTACATAAAGGATTAGCTGTTACTGTTTGGTGTGTATTGATGCTCTGATTTCCAGGGTCAACTTACTAATATAACCCCAACTCTGTTAGTGCCTGCTCTCTCTTGGTGCATTGCTCTACTTTTATGAAAGAATTAATAAGCCTATAAAATATGAGGAACACAAGGCTGTCACCAGATATTGATCCACAGCCAGCTTTCTACTGGTGACATTAAATTAAATTTCATCTCTCCTCATTGTAAGTCTGGACAAGGGAGTAATAAATAATGCTCACCCTTCTTCTAAGCATAGTTTTAGGTTTACATCAAAATAAATTCAATGATAAGTTATGTAGTTTTTATTTCACACCATGAGCATTTTTATAGAAATTCATATATAGCTCTTAGCCACTATCCTTCTTTTGCTATCTCACCAAGCATAGCATCAAATCATGAAGGATTTAATATTTCATGTCTTCCTCTTCTTCAGCTAAATATAAATAATGTTATAGCTAAACCCTAAGACAACACAGGACTGCATATGTTAACCCTTCCATTTCAGCTGCACATACAGAAGATTAACACAAATTAAGGTCCAAATCTGGATATTAATACTCATGTATTCATGAATTGGATAGGGAGAGAACAGTGGAAGAACAGGCATTCCTGTCTTCCATCCTGTTTAGCTTGTTTACATCTTCTTGCATCACCACCAAACATAAACACCCAGGACTGTCTATATATGCTTAAAAGATTACCAGAAAAAGAATACAAAAATTATCATTTGTCCAAATATGTCTGTTCTAATATAGTAAAATATCTGAGACTAGACTATAACCAAACCAATCTAGCTTATAACTGAATAAGCCAAACAAAACAAAGTCAATAATTTTTTACACAGGTCTGGGGGCTAGAAAGCCAAAGATCAAAACAATGGCAGGTCCAGTATTAATTTTCCTCACAGTAACTGCTGCCCATGCCACTGAGATGGAAGAGCCTGTGGGTCCAGGTTTATCCTTTTAAATCTTGGGGAAGAGCCCTAATAGCATATGTGCATTTCTTCCCTCCTTTCTAAAATGCTGGGTTTAAAGGTTTAGTATAGATTTTGGAGGGGCATATATGTTTCAAAATGTAGCATGCGCTTTCCGTAAGTAATTCATTACATTCCTGTACATGGATTAAGATTAACCTACTAATGTGTAACAATTGGGAGGAAAACTAGGAAGTAGTTTTTCCTATGTTTCTTTGTAGTACTGTATCAATATCATATTTCTCAAGTTTGTCTTTCCGTGTTGGGTTTTCAAACTTTTCTTTGGCTTTTACCTTCCTCTTGTGTTATTCATCTAAACAAGAATTTCTTCATTTAGATGAATAATATAGAATGATTTGGAATGATATAGAGTGCCCCTTCTAACAAGCAGCTCTCAGATTCATTTATGTACCCTAGATCTCTCCTCTAAGCACTCTCTTAAACTTGCTTACTTTTATTGTTTCTAATATATCTCAGAGGTAACTCAAATTAGAAGTGTCTGAACCATAAAACTATACAGGCCATTGCTGCTGTTCTTGGTTGCCCAACAGAACTTGATGGTAAGAGCCTGTGCCTGATGACATCACACAGTTTGGTCAGAGGACATGGAGAAATCAAGTTCATACAGACCAGGAAGCTTCCTTCCTTCTTGGGCTAGAGTTCACAGGACTGAAAGGCATTCTGTAGAATGCTGGGGGGAAAAAAAGAAAGCAAAACAAAACAAAAAAAACATGAAAAAAAAGCAAGAAAACAAAAACAAAACAAAACAAAGAACCCTATGAGCTACAATAATGTCTGCATGGCAAGATATGTTCTTGGGTACCATAGTAGCAAAAAATATTAGAGAGGTAACCAATCACTTTCTTATTGGATTTAAGATCAGTTCCACAGAAAAAAATTAAAAAAAAACTGGTCAAGAACCTTTGATTGGGGACCTTATTCCTATGAACAGACCTCCTACTACTTCTACTACTACTATGCCAAATGGACACAATATAAAACTGCCCTTTAAATTCATATTTGTATTCCCATATATTAGAGCAGCTCTCATTTGTTGAGAGTTGAGATTTTGTTGTTGTTTTTTATAGTAGTTGGTGGTTAACACAGAAATATATAACGTATTAAAGTGCAGAGATTATCAGTAGAATGTTCAGTCAGAAATGCAACTTCACATCTCCCCTCCCTCAAGGCCAAGAGACCAGCTGCAAGGAGAAGGTCCGATGATTATAAGAACCAGAAGACATGTAGGGCTAGAATAAAACAGTGTCTGCAGGGCATAGCACACCCAGGCACTGATGAGATCATTGAAAAAAACCTATATGTGATGAAGCCAGTCCACATTTTATCACAGAGGAAAATGAGATCTTGAACCTCAGTCTGCAACTGAGGACAGCTACTGCTCTCAGTCATATTGACAGTTGGTTGTGTCTGACTGGGGAGAATCAGTTTCTTTGAAAGTGTGGTCCCTGGTAGGCAGATCACTCTAGGGATAGCTTCATACCCATACGTATATGGGCAGTGCATCGTTGGAAAAAAAATGAAGACTGGAAGTGTTGAGGGAGTTGGGAGATGGTGGTGGATCTGATAAGAAATAGGTAAATGAGTCAGGGGTGAATATGAGCAAATTACACTGTCTGAAATTTTGAAATAATAAAATTGTTATAGTAAAAAATATCTGATCCTAAATTTTTTATTAATTTATACAAATGTTATATACATTCATATTGTCTAGCCAGGTCATAGTTGAAGTGGCAACTTAAAGGAGCTAGTATCTCTCTCTTATTTCCAGCTCACAAACAATGAACCATTAAGCTTCTTGACCATCACGAAGAGGAATCTGTTCCTCTCTCCTCATTTTCCCTGTTATTAGTATATCTTTCCAAATTGTATTTGCTGTAACCTAACTAGTCTTTCTGGTTCAGTTCCTTCCTCCTTCTCGTCTTTTGGCACAGCTGAGCTAATTATATCTTCTAAAAACAAGTGACATCACTTGGTGGGGGATATTTCAAGACACAGTTTCTCTGTGTAGCTCTGGCTGTCCTGGAATTCACTTAGTAGACCAGGCTGGCCTGGACCTCAAAGATCTGCCTTTGCCTACCCCACAAATGCTGGAATTGATGGCTTATAGCATCCACTGGGCTACTTTCCTAAAATAGTACTTACAAAATAAAATCTTTCCCATCTCTCTCAAAGTACACTTTAAGTACATTTTGCTTTCTTTTCTTCTGTATCTATTTGTTTCAGTTATCAACTATTTTCTCTTCTCAGAAGTCTGACTTGAGACTGTGCTTTCTTGTGCTGATGACCTTGGGACTTTCACATGACTTTGTTAGGCCTATGAAATGTGGTCTTTGTCACTTTGAGACAATGTTAATCAAAATACAGCATAAAATTTGTTGTTCTCTTGTCACTCATGGACAGTGTCGGGAACTTGAAGATATTAATGAAGGGAAATAAAGTAGTGTCCTGGCATAAAGAATAAACTCCACTCAAATATGGAGGAAGCAGGAGGTCCAGAACATGTTGTAACATGGCAGAGGAGAATTGAGGATTTTGAAGCTTCTGTGAGACAGGAGAAAATCAAGATACAGATTTAGATATGGCCTCTGGATACTGGTTGCTCTGTTGTATTCTCAGTGATAGGGGGCAGTTCCTAAAGTACACTAGCTTATTATCATTTATTTATTATCATTATTATTGTTGTTGCGGTTTTATTGTTATTGTTTTTGTTACTTCTTTATTTGCTGAGGCTCTACAATTGAAAAGGTAACAAAAATGTTAAGTGCCTATAAGAAGTCCAGGCATTTCCATCATAGTTAGGGGAAGTGCTGCAGACATAAGAATAGATCGATCTTTCACATAAGGCCCCACTCCTAAAATGTTCCCTAGGGATTAGTTTTCTCCTTTCATTATTTGCTTTGATTATCCCTGTCCTTGTATCCATACATAAACATATCAGACCATTTCTTTTAAGTCCTGTGAAACAGGTCCAGGAAAAAATGGTGTTATTTCTCTTTGCTTTCATCTTTTGGACAAGTTTCCAATTGTCACCTTGTATTCAGTTGACAAGGTGTTAGAGTAAAACAAAGGCTTCTTTTTAATTTCACTCTCAAAATCTACCTTCTCTCAAATTTTGAGGTTGTACTGTAGCACGCAATCTAAGAGAGATTAGGTGAAGGGAGGGAGGACAAAGCCTCTGGAGTAGAGGGAAGCATCCTTCTTACCCACTCTGATTCCTTAAGATCTGATTGATTAGAGATCCTTCTCTTCATGCCCAGCTGTTTCTGTGTGAGCTTAAGTGTAATTCTGGGAGAAGCAGAGACTATGACTTGAATTCCCAACTGTTCTGTACATGTCCTGTGCTTGGTCATGGTTTTAATTGACCACTTGTATACATTTTGTCTTTCTTCCTGGACTAAGTCCTTGCAGCAAGCAACTCTGAGGTTATTTATTCAATGTAAAGGTAATGAGGTTATCACAAACACTCTTAAAATGATTAAATAAATAAAAATTAAACGAACTATTAGACTGCTAAGTTCAAAAGGTGATATCTTGTAAATGGAGATTACTTGTTCATTTCCTGGCCACCTAGACCCAAATAATCATACAGAAACGAAATTAATCACAACACTGTTTGGCCTATTAACTCAGGCTTCTTATTAACTAACTCTTACATCTTAAATTAACCCATTTTTGTTAATCATAGTATCATTACGAGCTGTGGCCTATCAGTAAAGTTCCAGCATCTGTCATCTGTTTCCTTCAGCAGCTACATGGCATCTCTTTGACTCTGCCTATTCTCTCTACATATCTCTGTTTGGATTTCTCACCTGACATTACTCTGCTAAGCCATTGGAGTAAACAGCTTTATTCATTAGCCAATAATAGCAACACATATACAGAAGGACTTCTTACATCAATTTCTTGCATGGATAGCTATGGATGGGCTTTCGGTTTTAATTCATCACTCAGGTTAAAAGTACAAATGGAATATGTTTATTTTTCTTTGGACCTAGTACTCAAAGGAATACCCTTTGTGGAGAATTATCCATATAGTGTCTAGTCTAGGACCATTATAGTAAATGAATGATGGAAGCTGAGAGAAGAATTAAAGCAAACAGATGACAAGATAGAAGAGTGTGGTGCAAAGTTAATTAGGAATCACTAGACCTAGTATTAAAGCACTGCAGATAGTGAAGTCAGCATTTGCAGCAGCTTGAGTAATGGAACTGCCTCTTAGTCTGACATTTTTGTCATATAGCTGGACTTCTAAGAAGGTGGGAGGAAGGTGGTTGCATAGATGAATTCCAGAGACAGGAGAAAGTCTGGGGTGTGGTGGAACTCTTGAGTACCCTCAACAGTTATATGGTATCTGTCACCTCAGCTTGTCCCTACGTTTCTGTTCACGCACAATCCAACCAGTATGCTAGTGCCTGGGGACTTCTTGATGGCACCTCTGGTTCAAGTGCATTCCTGTTTAATGCAGGGTACCTGGGTGTGATCCATGCCTCTCCCACACTAGGTATTGGGTCAGTACAGATATCTGTGGACGTCACAGTAAACATGGACACTCTTGAGAAGGTGCCTCTCAGCAACTTGCCAACTGCCAACAATGCACAAGGGAGGCCTTGACCTGACACACATTAGGTTCCAGGCTGCAGTGTGCAGCATGAAAGCCATGTAGAAAGGAAAACTGGAGCATGATTAATAAAAACTCAGAGACAGAAATTGGTGTTCAACCTGAAGGTCAGTAAAGGAGGAGAGCCAGCCACTAGCTCTTACTTCTACCTCAGTCTGAAAAGGTGATTCTGCCTCCAGGAATCCTCAGAAGGAGACTGTCTGAGTGGTGTCTCCTTCCATCTTACATTCCTCTCTAGTGCTGGAATTAAAGGCGCGCACCACTACTGCTTGGTTTCTATGGCAAACTACGGTGACTATTGGGATTAAAAGTGTATGTCAGCACTGTATGATCTGTTAAGCTGACCAGGGTAGCTGTTTTACTTTCTGATCTTCAGGCAAGCTTTATTTATTAAAATACAAATAAAATATTACTACAGAAAACTACAGACAGGGTGATATGTACTGCGAGAATGAAAATTAGGAATCAAGAAATAAGGAAAGGTAAGATTATGCCTCCTGACTGGCTCACCCATTGTTAAAGGTAGGGATCTGAGTCCTAGGGCACATGGTGTATACAGTACAAGAATTAAAGCACTGAAACATGATTATAAACAGAAAAAAATTTATTAAGAAAAGGAAAGCACTCTGGAGACCTGGAGTTCAGTAGCGAGCTGAGGGAAAGGCTTATCCTCGAAATCCCTGGGCCCCCAGCTTCGTCTCCCTTTATGAAGCACATATATAATACTGGCTTATCCTTTTTTTATTTTCTGTGGGCTTTTCTTAGGTATGTTCAGTTCGCTTCATGCAACCTATCTGTGAATGGTGTCCAACTATTTCTGACAAATGATCTTTTTCTTGTGAATCATGATGCTGCTGTCAAAGCTTCTATTCTCCTGCCACACTGGCAATACAGGTATGCGATACCAGTCCAGTGTGGACAAATCAGTTTCTTCACACACTTCCCTTCTTGCACACTCTAATGTATTGTGCTTAAATACTAAATTCTTTCTAAGTGTGCATAAGGCCACAGTTGAGCAGAAGGAGGCTTTCTGATTCTCAACCACCTTCTAGGTTCACCTCGACATTATTCTTCCACACTGCTTAGAGTTTGCTTGCTGTCTGTTTATTGTATATAGTTTTGTTTTATGTTTAGAGCCCTCTTATTTAGACAAAAGGGGGAGGTATTCATTTAGCCAATAGCTTTTAAGATATCAGTCCATTAGGGCATGGTCTGAGGAATTACAAGCATATACAGGAAGTATGCTTGGCCCTTTTTTATTTCCTTTTGCTTGGTTGGTGGTAGGAGTTTGATTCACAGCTCCCAGTGCCCACAGAGAAGAGGAACACTGTGGTTTTCTTATAGTGAGTGTTTCTTAATAAACATTTGTTATCTTTATTTTGGACTCTTATAGACCTTCTTTAATTATGCTACAGATAATGAAGTATGAATACAGTAAAAGTACATGATATTCACTAATTGAACTTCACTGTTAAACTCATTGCATTGTGTAATGAATAACTACAATGAATGATAATGACAACAATAATAGTAGTAGTAGTAATAATATTTTATAAGAGAATTCCATGACAGGTTCGAGAATAAAGGATACCAATGCAAGCCCTGGCACCAGAAGAGCAACTAGTCTTTCAGAAATTCAGATAACATGGCCTCACAAATAGATCTGCATATATGTATTTTCAGTTACCATTTTTCTTGTAAATTCTTACATTGTACAGTCAACTTGAAGGGAAGTTTGAAAAAAAAATCTCTGTAAGTCTGACCAAAACAAACTAAATCCATTTCCTTCCATCAGTTCCTGTTTCCTGGTACTTTTGTCATACTTTTAGCAATAAATATTGGATTCCAATAATACATAGACTAAAGTAATACACAAAGATGATGGGAAGACAGAATGAGGTGGAGGGGAAAAAGTGGTTCGCACTTAATTTCTCAGCTCCTCTCTCAAATCTTTAGTCTAGGGTCATTGTTTATTGTTTTTTAGAAAGACTAACTGGTGTAACATGAAGGGCCAGGCTGCTTGTTTGTTGGTATTTCCTGTCCTGCGCGATACCACCAGCTGTTTATCCCCAAAGAAAATCACACATAGGTCTCCATAAATTATAAGGCTGATTGGCCCATTTAGCTCTAGCCTCTCACTGGCTAACTCTCACATCTTGATTAACCCATTTTTCTGATCTATGTTAGCCATGTGGCTCAGTACCATATATATAATATTATTAAAAATTTCTGCCTCCTCCCCACCTCCCTTTTCCCTCTCCCTCCCCCCACTCCCTACACCCCATTCTCCTCCCCCTCCCTCTCCAGACCAAAGAGCAGTCAGTGTTCCCTGCCCTGTGGGAAGTCCAAGGTCCTCCCCAGTCCATCCAGGTCTAGGAAGGTGAACATCCAAACAGGCTAGGCTCCCACAAAGCCAGTACATGCAGTAGGATCAAAACCCAGTGCCATTGTCCTTGACTTCTCAGCAGCCGTCGTTGTCCACCATATTCAGAGAGTCCGGTTTTATCCCATGCTTTTTCAGTCCCAGTCCATCTCAGTGGGTGGGTGCCCCCCTCGCAGTCTTGACTTCCTTGCTCATGTTCTCCCTCCTTCTGTTCCTCATTTAGACCTTGAGAGCTCAGTCCATTGCTCCAATGTGGGTCTCTGTCTCTATCTCCATCAATCGCCAGATGAAGATTCTATGGTGAAATGCAAGATATTCATTAGTATGGCTATAGGATAGGGCCATTTCAGGTTCCCTCTCCTCAGCTGCCCAAGGAACTAACTGGGGACATCTCTCTGGACGCCTGGGAACCCCTCTAGAGTCAATGCTCTTGCCAACCCTAAAATGGCTCCCTTAATTAAGATATATACTTCCCTTCTCCCATATCCATCCTTCCATTATCCCAACCATCCCATTCCTCCAAGTTCTCCCCATCCTCCCCTTCTCAATTGTCTCTCCCCATCTCCCCTTTCCCCCATTCCACCCCACCCCCAGTTCCCAATTTTTGCTCAGCAAACTTGTCTACTTCCAATATCCAGGAGGATAACTATATGCTTTTCTTTGGGTTCACCTTCTTATTTAGCTTCTCTAGGATCACAAATTATAGGCTCAATGTCCTATATTTATGGCTAAAAACCAATTATGAATGAAACACTATCCTGAGTGAGGCTCAGTACCTTTATGCAGTGGGGCGGATGACATCCTGCTGCTTCGGTGGTCTGGGCAGGAGTGGAAAGAATCAACTTCCTCCTTCCCAGAATTCTCCTGTTATTACATCATTTCTACTTCCTCTCTGGTTTTCCCACCTATATTTCCTGCCTGGCTAATCAGTGTTTATTTAAAACAAGACTGACAGAATACAGACAATTCTCCAGCACCAAACTGGGGTTACAGGGATAACAATATTGACCTAAACATTGCTCATCTATCTATGTAAAATATAGTATAGGACTACTTTTCTATAACATTGGCTGTAGGACCAGATTATGGAGCAATATAGTAAATTCTGATGCGGAAGACATAAGACAACACCTCATAGACCTTTTTCCCACCTTTTCTGAGTAAGTAATTTGCCTTCCCAACTTGTCCAAGGCTGTATTTGTATTCAAGTGTGTGGTCTCAATACATCCTTACCTTCAGATTGTGAGCTCTAAGGCACAACTCTATTAGTCTAGTAATTTTTCTACATAAATTAATGTCTCCAAGCCCTTGAGCACCACTTACTCCTAAAACAGCTATTATGTATGCATCGTTGCAATCTCAAATTCTTTTATAGTCACAGTGTTGCATAGGGTTTCATTTCTCAGGCTGGAACTTGAATATGACAAATCTTATGGTTTATAACCTTCCTGTGAGTAGAGTTTCCCTGTATATCCTATCTGCTGCAGATCTGCTAGATACCTAAGGTTGTATAGTATGGAATATGGAGAAACTCTCCTAAAAGAAAAATTAGAGAGCTAGGAGCCAGCCCAGCTGCTACTAACACTGGTGTAGTAAGCATGTTTGATACATAAAAGGCAGAGGTGATTTACATTTATAAATTTTCATCAAAACTATTAATTAATTGAAAAGTGAAGCTTTGGACCAGGGCTTCACAAGTTAAAATAGTGCCTTCCATTGAGAAATCTTAGTACTCAGCCATGATAGGAATATCTACACTGACAGGACAGTATTCCTTGGACTTTAAGTCAATGCATTAAAATACGAATTGATATTTTGAAGTGTTCCACAGATCTGATGATTATTTCACCAAACGTAGTTCTATGAGAGTGAAACCCAAATCAGTAGCAGAGTTCTGAGCCCATCAGCAGATGCTGACATTTAAACAATCCAGAGTTTCACTCAATTTAGCAGCATTTAATTTATTCATTTATCATACAAAATACCTTTTAATTATTTCTGTCATTTGCTGAAAATTATCATTTGCAGCCATGCAGAAAAAGACACCCAAGAGTGTTGCATAAGCATCAGCACCAGTACCTACATCTTAATAAAAGGTGCCAACTCTGTGTACATTCCTGGACTTTGTTATGTGAGTTTGTGACACAGACCAATTTCACAATGAAAACTAAAAGGCCATGTCTAATGTCTGCATTTGAAGAACCTAAAAACTAAAAGGCAGTGGACTTCATTTTACAGACTTTAAAAATAATTGATTGGGAAAATTGCTAATTGTCTACCCTGGATTAATCAGCTTACAAAGAATGACAGAGAAATATAAACCATCTGTAAAGAATTTGCCTTTAAAGAAATTATAGATTTTTTTTTTTTTTTTTGGTTTTTCAAGACTGGGTTTGGAGCCTCTCCTGGAACTAGCTCTTGTAGATCAGGTTGGCCTCAAACTCACAGAGATGAACCTGCCTCTACCTTCTGAGTGCTGGGATTAAAGGTGTGTTCCACCACTGCCTGGCTAAAAGTTGTACATTTTCTAAGGAGTGAGACTTCTAAGAACAATATTCAAGAAGAGACCCAGAGAAATGAGTCTGATGTGGGGATTTAGTTTTTTTTCCTTAGGATCAGTGTCAATGACAGAGGAAGTGACTGAAAAGATTTACTTGGGTTCATGGTTTAAGGGAATAGAGTCCATCCTTGTAGGAGAGGTATATAGACAGAAGAAAGGGCCTGCTGTGGTGGACAGAGATGGGTTACATCTGGACAAAGCATATAGATTGGAAACAGGACTGATTTGTAAGAATAACCCACTTAGTTCTTCTAAACCCTACATTTCTTTTATACATGTTTTTACTAATTATTTGGAAATTTCAATTTTACTTCAGGTACCCCAGTCCCACTCATTTTCCACTCCCTCTATATCCACCCTTCATCTTTACAGATCCCTCCCCCCAAAAAATATAAATAAAAATATTAGTTAATGAAAACAAAACAAAAAAGCCAGTTTATTTTTTTTTCTTGCCTCTCTGTCACCTCTTCGTTCATCCTGGTGGCATTAGGAGCTGTGGTTGTCATGCAGTATATCCTTTTCTTCCAGCAACTTTACTTGCAATTGTTCATTGTAATCAGTGGTTGGTCTGATTCAAGGCCTCTGGCTTCTAGTGTACCCTCAACACTGAATCCTGACTGAAACTCCTTTTGGGCATACTGCTGTTGCCTAAAGTCATAAAGATTCTGTGGCTATGGCTCCACAAGTTCAGCCACTTCTTATCCTCCTGGAGATCATAGATGGGATAGATGTTGGGTGGGCCAACTCAAAGCATAGCATATGGGCTTGCACAGTAGCTGAGTTGGTTTGTCTGGTCTTCACTGGAACCTCCTTCTTCAGGTAAAGAGCAGAGCCAGCACTCCTGGTCACACTCTATTGGGTCAGCTCTCTTTCACTGTGAGAGGTAGAGGCAGGTCTCCTAAGGCAGGGGCCCAAGTCTCTCATAAGGGGCAGGGCCATTTCTCCCTCTGCAGGACAAGCAAAGATCAGGGTCAGATTTCAAAATGTATGGTTCATATGGCCCCTGGTGGTAAGAATTGTTAATCGTTCTCATAGACAGAAAACTAATTTTGCCAAGGATCTACTTGTGACAGGTTAGTGTCCACACTGCATCAGGCTTTTTGCAAATCTCCCTATTGTATGAAGCTGACATCAGGTGCTACTCTGGAGATTTTATAAAACCAACATGAAGCTGCCATTGCAATAATATCTAGCAATAATTGCACTAATTGCTCCGCTTCTTAAAGTCATTCATTCATTCATCCTAAATAAGTTTTTTTTTTTTTTTTTTTTTTTTTTTTTTTGAGACAGGGTTTCTCTGTAGCTCCAAAAATACAGTTCGTGCAATAGGAATAAATCTTGGTCCAATTGCCTGTGGATCTACAGACTGCCCAAGCTACAGAAGTGTCACCTGTATTCAAAATTTACTCCTATGTAGGTTTCTCTAGCTATTAGTTCAGAGTCAGTGACCTCCCTATAACAGTGGTCATCTGTTTCTGTGGGTTTCTCCATCATGATCTTGGCCCTTTTGCTCATATAATCTCTCCTCCCTTTCTTCAACTAGACTTTGAGAGCTCAGTCAACAATTAGGGTGTTCATCAATCTGATAACATGGGAAGGACACTTCAGGAACCCCCTCCACTATTGTATGAATCTTAGTTGGAATCATCCTTTCTGATTTCTGGGAGTGTCTCTAACACCAGATTTATCCCTAACCCCATAGTGGCTCCCTTTATTAAGTTATCTCTTTCGTGCTCTCCCTCTCTGTCCCTCCCCAACTCAACCATCCTGTTCCTTCATGTTCTCCTCTACCCTCCCATTAACCCTCATACTCACTCCCAGTTTACTGAGAAGATTTTTATTGATTTCCCCTTCACAGGGACATCCATGCATGTCCCTCTTGGGTTCTACTTGTTACCTAGCTTCTCGGGGCTTGTGGAATGTATACTGGTTATCATTTTCTTTATATCTAATATCCAGTTATGCGTGAGTACATACCATGTTTGTCTTTCTTGGTCTGGCTTACCTCACTCAGGATGTTTGATTTTTTTTCTAATTCTATCCATTTGCCTGCAAATATCAAGATGTTATTGATTTTTACCATTGAGTAATACTCCATTGTATAAATGTATCATTTTTTTTATCCATTCTTCAGTTGAGGGGAATCTAGATTGTGTCCAGTTTCTGGCTATATGAATAACACTACTATGAACATTGAGCAAATGTCCTTGTGGTATGAATGTGCATTCATTGACTATGTGATCAAGAGTAGTATTGCTGGGTCTTGAGGTAGATTGATCCCAATTTTCTGAAAAATTGCCATATTTATTTTCAAAACAGCTGTACAAGTTTGAACTCTCACCAGCGGAGGAGGAATGTTTCCCTTACTCCACATCCTCTCCTACATAAGGTGTCATCAATATCTTTTATCTGAGCCTTTCTGACAGGTGTAATATGGTATCTCAGAGTCATTTTGATTGCATTTTCCTGATGGCTAAGGATGTTGAATATCTCCTTAAGTGGTTCTTTGCCATTTGAGTTTCTTCTGTTGAGAATTCTCTATTTAGATATGTATTCCATTT
Organism: Chionomys nivalis; assembly: GCF_950005125.1. NCBI lineage: Eukaryota > Metazoa > Chordata > Mammalia > Rodentia > Cricetidae > Chionomys > Chionomys nivalis. The sequence continues at coordinate 17,873,587 of NC_080105.1, read as the reverse complement.
ATAATTGGATCATTTGATATTTTGATGCCTTGTTTCTTTTTATATTTCTGAGATCAGTCCTCTGTTAGATGTGGGATTAGTGAAGATCTTTTCCAAATCAGTAGGCTGCTGTTTTGCCTTATAGAAGTTTCTCAGTTTCAGGTGGTTCTATTTATTTAGTTTTGCTCTCAGTGTCTGTACTACGGTGTTATATTTAGGAAGTGCTCTCCTATGGCAATACATTGAAGTCTACTTAGTACTTTCTCTTCTATTAGGTTCAGTTTAGCTGGATTTATGTTGAGGTTTTTGATTCACTTCAACTTGAATTTTGTGCTTGGCAATAGATTTGGATCTCTTTGGATTTGTCTACATGTCAACATCCAATAAAAGCAACACATACATAAAGCCATTCCAATCATCTCCTGTTTTCTATTGAAAAAAGGGATATTCTCACCTTTCACCATAAAATTACATATAACAAAAGTGTTATGAAGTAAGGATTACAGTTAAAATATTTCTCTATGAGTCTAAATTTTAATATCTAATTTATCTTTTATTATAACTAAGGAAAACTATAATTATAACTATCTAGTCTTCAATTTCATCAAAGAACCCAGAAGGGTATAACATTACTTAAGTAAACAGGAAGTGCCTTGTAAGCAACTTCCAAAACTCTAGAATTGGCAAAGACATCTTGCTGCCTGGACAGTCACCCAAAGTTCTTTGGTCATGTTGGGGCATCCATCTTCAGTGTACAGGGTTATAGTATTTGGGAGACATTTCCATGAAGCAGGAAATTTGAAAGACTATATTGCCTATATTGGCAATTTGTCAGTAGCTTTCTTTTGTGTCTTGCAGAATTTCTGGCAATCTCTTTCATGAAGCAGGAACACTGAAGGACTATTTCATCATCTTTAGGCAAGATTAGTAGTCATTTTTGTGGCTTCTGCATGTCAAGTTTATATAACATTCCACCAAGCAGTCCAGGCAAGAGAAGTTTCTTGCCTAAATGCTGAGCCTTGTCACATTGAAGGGAAATTTTATAATGAGTTTCCTCAATGCCTATTAAAATCTGTGAAGTAGTTGGTGCTGGCAAGAGCAAACATGTCTCATTGTTGATAAAAGTCTAAGTTCTTAAAGTCTTTTTAAAATGCCATATTTTATAGGTCTTTGAAAGTTTTGAAGCATACCTATCCATCAGATATATATCTCTGTTTATGTAAAACAACCTAACTAACATGACTGAAAGTTTATTATTATAGATGACTGTCTATTAACTTGTATATCCTAATTATACATTACATTTTAAAATGAGATGCATAAACATAATACCTTAAAAAGAGTAGAAATATACATATAACAAAACTGACCTTAAATTTGTATCAATAAACCAAAGTCAATACCAATGGAAAGTATTCATTTCTTTTTTTTTTTTTTTTTTTTTTTTTTTTTTTTTTTTTTTGGTTTTTCGAGACAGGGTTTCTCTGTGGTTTTGGAGCCTGTCCTGGAACTAGCTCTTGTAGACCAGGCTGGTCTCGAACTCACAGAGATCCGCCTGCCTCTGCCTCCCAAGTGCTGGGATTAAAGGCGTGCGCCACCACCGCCCGGCTGAAAGTATTCATTTCTATATCAATCATATCCCCCATTTATAAAAAATAAATTTTGGAATTTGAGCAAAGTTTTTTGCAAACTGTTTCCTGCTGTTCATTCGATGAAGTATTTTTAGGGTTCAGGGAGACCTTTTGGAGGGTCTTGTTCCATCAAACTATATTAGTCTGGAAGGAATCCAGAGGTTCTCATCTTCTGTGGAAAAAAAATAGAACCTCTTTTCCAAAGTAACATATTCTTAGATTCAAGTTTTGAAGTTAAAATACTTTAAAAATATATATGTTTGTTTACCTTAGCAGCTCCCAGAATCAAATATCTCTCTGCAATCAAAAAATTCAAAGAAAACGCAATAATATACATAATCCAGACTCTGTGTATTTTTCATCTTTCCGTTGCTTATATTTTAACTCTATTACTTTTTAGTATTTATTTTATTATATTTTCTCCTTTATTCTATGACTATCTGTACTGTTGTTTATACTCTTTTTCCTGTTTCCCTCAAGCTTATGTATATTTTTAAACACATTGTGACCCATTCAGAGGTTTGTTCTTGTCTGAATCTGTCTTCATTACATATCTGTAATCATTTTCTGAGCAGGAGCACCATTTTTCTAAGTGTCACGTGGGCATGGCTAGGACCAACACAGTGGCTCTGCCTGTTGGATCTGGCCCAACAAACATGGTGGCAGTATGCTCATTGCCTCTACTATCCATGCTCACTGCCACAGCTCTAGAGACTCAGCAGGTCTAAGTCACCTTTAAGCAACTAGTAACATGCTGCCCACATACCCTATTTAAGTGCAGGACCTCCCAAAAAATTGAGAGTTGTTTCTACTGCCATCAAGAACCATAAAGTCATCTCTTTGTTTGGATTTTATACACAGGGTTTCTCTGTAGCTTTGAGCTTGTCCTGGAAATAGATCTTATAGACAAGGCTGAACTCATACTCACGGAGTACCACCTACCTCTGTCTCCAGTGTGCTAGGATTAAAAGCATGCACCACCTCTGCTCAACTGGAAGACATCTCTTAAAGAAGCCATGTAGCTTTTGCTACAAATACTGAATCAGGAAAAATTCTCTTAAAGGAGCTATAACTCTGCTTGCCCCCAAGAAACAGTCTATCTGAAAAAAAATGTGGCTACCAAAAAATTGCACTTGTCTCACATTTTTGTGGGTCTAGAAGTCCTCTTTCTTTCTTCTTTTTTTTAAGGTCTTATGTAGATACATGCCTGACACTGGGTGCCATTTGTAAACGGAGACTACTCTTTCATTTCCTGGCTGCCCAGACCTGAATAATCACACAGAAACTATATAAATTGCAGCACTGTTTGGTCAACAGATTAGGCATATTACTAGTTAGCTCTTACATCTCAAAATTAACCTCTTTCTACTCATTCATCTGTGTATCACCACAAAGTTGTGGCCGTTGGGGAAGATTCTGGTGTCTGTCCTCTTCAGCAGCTACATGATATCTTCTTGACTCTGCCACTCTCTCTCCATATATATTTATGTTTGTATTTCCTGCCTGGCTTTACTCTGCTAAGCCATTGGTCAAAAATCAACCAATAAAAGCCACACATATACAAAAGAACATCCACATCAATGATATTATTTGAAAGGAGAGAAAGTTTGACTTTTTCCTTTCCAGCTTATATCCCCTTGATCTCCTTTTGTTCCTTGTTTCTCTAGCTAGAACCTTAAGGCCTCTATTGAATAAATATTGGGAGAGTGGGCAACCTTGTATTTTTTTCTGATTTTAGTGGAATAACTTTAAGTTTCTTTCCATTTAATTTGATGTGTAAGGACATGGAAAAATTTAAAAACTTTGCAAGATCATGAGCTGGTTAGGATACTAGGTTTGAGTAAAAACCACAAGATGTTCCAAGATGTTCCTGGCAGCTAGCCACCTGTCGACACCCATAGCAACAACCAATACTAAACACTGTATATACATCCACAATTATAAACCCGACCTATAGTGTTGTAGTTTCAGAATAGTGACCCCAACATTGGCTCATATATGTGAATACGTGGTTCTTAGTAGGTGAACTATTTGTGAAGGATTAGTAGGTGATTCTGTACTGGAGGAGGTATTTCAATGGAGGATATGTTTTTAGCTTTCAGAAGGCCATGTCATTGCCAGTGAGCATTTGCTGTCACATATTTGTTGATCAAGATGTGAGCTCTCAGATACTGTTGTAGTGCCATGCCAGCCTGCCTTCTGCCACACTTCCTGACATGTAAGTCCCTAATAAACTCTTCATTCTATAAATTGTTTAAATCAATGTGTTTTATCATATCAGTAGAAAAATAACTGAGACATGGGTTATTTTCCAAATTCTACTGTTTAACAAAAAATAAAACTTTCATCAAATGTTTATTTGTATTAAATGCATTATTCTAATAATTTTGACAATACCTGAGCCTGATGCCATTATTGTATTCTACATGAGAAGTAATTAAAGGAAGGTGAGGTTAAGCAATTGGACAAGCTCACATTCTAGTGAAATATGTGTGTAAACAACTCTATTTTATTAGTTTACTATTAATTAGTAATTAAAACAAAAATATACTATAATTATAGTTTTAATCTACTTACTGTCCCAAGAAACAGTCCAAATATTGGAAAATCTTTGGGAAGTGAAGATTTTAGGTACATCAACCAGTCATCAACATTGGCATCAGAAAGAGAAGAATTAAAGGCAGAGAGATAGAAGGGAAGAAAGAAAAGAACATAACAGAGTTGACTCTGATTTTCTGGAGAGAGCCCACAGGCTAAGCACTCACAAGTATCTATCATCTCCTTTTATAAAATTTATCCACCCTACAACTGAATAGATGCACATCTTTGTAATTTATATTTCTAGTAATTAATGTTATGGTGAATAATATTATTTTACAAGCTACTCTTTGGAGGGTTAATGAGAAAAACTTTAGCTTATAATTCAATCTCAGGATAATTCTAGAGTAAATGGGCACATTATATATTAACAGATTTATTTATCACTGTTTTCCAAAGCTAGATAAAATAATCTCCCAATCTGATGATTTGTCATATTCCAGATAGTACACACAGAATTGAGGGTACTAAGAATTTTATGAAATTATGCTGAAGATTCTTTTCTGCTAATTTCTACATATGACAGGAACATAATTGGGGTAATTATCTCTCTTAAAAATAAAGCAATTGAGTTCCTTTTGCTTGAAAGATCTGATGGAATTTTGAATCTTAAAATTATCCCAATAATCACCTGTTTCTTACTTGTAAAAAATAACTAAAATGAATTGTATCTGAATAATGGAAAGTGTGTCTCTGGAACTTAGAGCACCTCTTTAGTCTAGGTGGTAATTGTTGAGTTATTTGAGGTTTTATGAATAGAAAATAAAAGTTTGAAAATTAATAGTCGCATATATCTCACGAAAAAGAGTAACCTCTAAATTAAAAGAGAACTTAGTATTCACTGTTGTTGTCAATGGCTTGTTGCTGCCTCCTGTTGTGTGATCCCTGTTTCCCGGGGAGGGGACAGGACATGAGAACATGTGGAGGCAAAGACACAGATTCTAGGAGATTTCAATAGAGAAGCCCTTTATTGCAAAAAAAAAAAAAAAAAAAAAACAAAACAAAACAAAAAGTTCTGGGGGTTTATAAATTTAGGGAAATTAAGCTGCCTCAGGAATGTTTTGGTTGGTTCTTTTGAAACTGGCAGTTGCTGCGGTTGTGTTGTGATTGGCTAAGAGTGTGCATCTTTAGTTACCATGCTTTTGGTCCACTGACAGGTTGTTTTGGCCTATTTTTCTTATTCATTGTGAGTTTGCATGTGCTTACTTGTGCTTTCACTACTGTGCTGCTCCATTCCACCCTTTTTATTTTATTTTTATCGGACGACCTAGTGAGAGTTATGGATTTTAACAAGCTTACCTTGGTCACACCCCCAGCATTTTGGGCTGTGCCTGTCTTAGGTTGGCCTGCTGGAGAGCCTCTAACCCACCTTTGACTACTATTCCTTGACAGGTTGGGTCCATGGAAGGTCCCAAGAAGTCGGAAGCATGTGGAGACTTTTAGAGAAATATGGACTCTAAATGACCTCCTACTTTTGTGTTAGTCAAGCATTGACCATCTCCCTTGGAGGCTTTTGTCCAGTGCACTCCATAACCATTAACACCTGGAGTGTTGCCTTGTTCACCTGCTGATGTCAGGATCTTAGCTGTAGAAGATTTAAGCAGAAATATTAGAGTCACCACCACCTCCCCTCCCATAAGGCACCATGCAACAAGTTTAAAGGGGTCTAGCAGGGACTTTATGTGATCGTACACCATACATGGCTAAAAAATGTAGTAGACAAAATCCAATGATTTGTCTCATGTTGAGATAAGTAGCATAAGTTCTGATTAAATATTTATAGCTGCACAAGGGTAAACCAGGTAAAAGCTTATGCAAATTTCGAGGGGACAAATGAAATTGCTGGTGGAAGAGTCTAGCCTGAGACAAGGGCAATCATAGTCATAATTAGATGGTCTACTCTGTGGTTGCCTGTTACTAGTTTTCCTGACAGCTCCATATGTGATCTAATAAGGTATATGTGTACTAGCGGTGTTCTCTGGACCATAGTAAGCCTTGAATATTTAATGTGGTTTTGGAGATAGAATCCTTAAGGGATCTAGTTTTGCAAAAGATAGTATTTTGCAAGCTTGTGTGGCATAACTGCTATTGGGAAAAACATTTATGGGTTCTGATTGGGTCGTTTCCAATACCTTAAGGACCGCCAATAACTTCCCTAATTGAACTGATCCAGCATTTGGTTGGGTAACCAGCATAAAACTGAGCTAGGACCTCTCAATGTGGGTGACAGTCACGGGGCATGGGTAGTCTATGGGACCACTGGTTGAGAAACCAGTATTTATTCCTAGAACATTAACTGGCTTTTTGGAGCCCATTCCCTATGGAGGGATACCTTACACAGCGTAGACACAAGGAGGAGGATTTTGGTCCTGCCTCCATTGATGTGATAGACTCTGTTGACTCTCCATGGGAGATCTCATCTTCTCTGAAGAAAGGATAGGGAGTGAACTGGGGGGAAGGAGGGGAGAACAGGAAGAGGAAAGGAAGAGATAATTGGAATTGGTATGCAAAATAAAAAAGATTTTATAGAAAACAAAGTAAAAATAAAAAAATATTTTTCAGGTTTTTCTTTATACAAGGAATTTTGTCATCTTGGCATAAGTCAGCAGTTTTTGAGGATTTCAAAGAGATCTTATGGATTTTTTTTTCTTTTGAGAATGTTTAGGGTATATTTTAAATTTTAAAATATAAAAGATTATTCTGTATAGTTATTATTGCATTCCTTTAACTTAAGTAATTATTTTTCTGAATAGAACCTGAACAACACATTGATAAATAAAAAATAGAAATCAAGAAAAAATTAAATACTTCCTAGAAATGAATGAAAATGGATACACAGCACACCTAAATTTATGCGCACATTGAAGGCAGTACTAAAAGACACATCCATAGCATTTAGTGACTATTTAAAATATTGGTGAGATATAATACCACCAATTCAAAAGCACACCTGGAAGCTTCACAACAAAGAGAAGACCTGTCTTGGTTAGAGTTTCTTATTACTGTGAGGAGATACCACAACCATGACAGCTCTTATAAGGATAACACTTAATTGAGGGGACATGCTTACATTTTCAGATGGTCAGTACATTATTATCATGGTGTGGAGCATGGCAGCATGCAAGTAGATGTGGTGCTTGAGAAATAGTCAAGAGTCCTACATCTTGAAGACAACAGGAAGCCAACTGAGATACTGGGTGATATCCTGAGCATAGAAAAACCTCAAAGATGGTTCCCACAGTGAGACACTTCCTTCAAGAAGGTTATACCTACTCCAACACAGCCACATCTCCTAATAGTGTCTCTCCCTATTAGATTGTGACACCAATTACATTTACCACATTTTAGTTTCTGCCCCCTAATGATTGAAACAATATCATAAAGCAAAGTTCATTTAGTTTAACTTCAAAAGTTCCCATAGTCTATATCAGTCTCAAAAATGTTTAACAGTCCAAAGTTCAAAGTCTTTTCTGAGATGCATGTACTCTCTCAACTACAATCCCCCATAAAATCAAAATCAAGAAACAGATCACATATTTCCAACATAAAAGAGCACAAAATAGACATGACTATTCCAAAAACACAGGAAAAGGAAATTAGTGACTAAATACTGGATCAAAGAAATATCCAAACTCTGGATCTCCATGTCTGATATTGAAATGCTCTTCAAATCTCCAACTTTATTTAGCTTTGTTGACTGCAACACACTTCTTTCCCTTGGGCTGATTTTACTCCCCATTCACAGTTCTCCTCAGCAAGGATTCCACAACTCTGGCATCACTAACATCTCGAGCTCTCTAAGACAATCCAGATTTCAAGTTCACAGCTTCATGAAATGGTCTTTCTTCTATGCCTCCAGTCTGGGATGCCCGTGACATTTGCCTGACCTCTATAGATTTATTACAGTACTCCTTTCTCTTAACTCTAAAGCCAGAACCATGTGGTCAAAGCTACAAGACCTGCTGCTTGCTGGGGCTTGATCATGACTCCCTTCTTCAATTACATCTTTACAAACTTTCAGTCTTCCACTGCCTAAGCTTAGCCATCCTGAAATTAGATCTCTAAATATGCCAGATTGAACTCAAACTCAGAGATCTGCCAGCCTCTGCCTTCCCAATGCTAGTATTAAAGCTGTACCTTACCACACTCAGTTCTAAGCTTTTATTTTGTTCCCTTTTACAAGTTGGAAACTTAGCTGGGTGAGATCTTGCCATAATGTCAGCATTCCCTTTATTCTATTTCTTAGCCATTTATCTCCTTGGATATAGTACTCCATTCTACTTTCAAGTGCTCTTTTTCTCCTCATAATTTACATTTTGGTAATTTATCATGCTCAGTTTGGTCCTTTTCATTGTAAATCTTCATTAGAGCTACCAATAATAACTAGAGGACAGAGTCTATAGTCAGTTGTTTTGAAATTTCTTCAGTCAACAGAATTAATTCAAAAATTTAGCCTTATGTAGACTATTTGGAAAAGGACAAAAAGCAGCCACTTTGTTCTCCAAAATGTCACAAGCCAGTCTCTAGGTTGGCTCACATTCTTCTCCTCTAAAATCCTTTTGATCCCCACAGTTGATCAATTCAGCACCAGTTTTTCATGTTCTTATTAGTAGGACCTATTAAGCAGCATTTAAAGCATTCAACTTCTTTTCTAACCCCAACACACAAAGTCCATATTATTTTAAATAAAAACATGGTCAGGCCTACAACAGCTATACCCCAGTCCCTGGTACCAAGTTCTCTATATGTTAGGATTTCTATTGATGTGAAAAGGCACCATGACCACGGCAACTCTTACAAAGAAAACATTTCATAGAGCAACTTGCTTATAGCTTCAGAGGGTCAGTTCATTTTCATCATGGTAAGAAACATGGTGGCATGCAGGCAGATGTGGTACTTAAGAAACAGATGAGAGTCCTATATCTTACAGGCAACAGGAAGTCAACTGAGATACTGAGCAGTATCCTTAGCATAGGAAACCTCAAAGTCTGTTCCCACAGTGACATACTTTCTCCAATAAGGCCACACCTACTCCAACAAAGGCACATATCCTGGTAGTGCCATTCCCCATCAGATTACAGGGAGCAATTACATTCAGCCTGCCACAAAACATCATACCCCAAAGTAGTAGATGGCAAGAAATAATCAAATCCAGGATTAAAACCAATGAAATAAAAACAGGCAATCAGAAAAAAAAATCAATGAAATAGTTGGTTCTTTGAAAAAAATTAACAAAATTGACAAACTCTTATTCAAATTAACTAAAAGACAGAAAGACACTATCCACATTAACAAAACTGAGATGAAAGGGGAGACATCACAACAGACACAAAGGAAATTCAGAGACTCATGTGGACATTCTTTCAAAACCTGTACTTTAAGAAATTTAAAAATCTAAAATAAGTGTTGATATATCCCAATTACCAAAGTTAAATCAAGATCAGAAAAGTAATTTAAATAGGTGTACAATTCTAATAAAAATAAAAGGAACATTTCACAATTTGTTTATGAAACCACAGTTACCCTGATATCTAAACTACATTAAGACCGAACAGAGAAAGATAATTATAGATCAATTTCCCTTATGAATAGACATTTGAAAATTCTAAATAAAATACTAGCAAAACTAATCTAAGAACACACCAAAAAGATAATCTACAATGATCAAGTAGGTTTCAAACTACACATGCAATGATGGCTCAACATAGGTAAATGGATAAATGCAATTCACTATATAAATGAATTGAAAAAATACTACCTGAACATCTCATTAGATACAGAAAATTATTTTGACAAAATCCAACACTCCATCATAATAAAAGTCCTGGAGATTAAGGCTACAAGGGACATACCTAAATAAAGGAAGTTTGCAGCAAGCCCATAGCCAATATCAGTTTAAATGAAGTGAAACTAAAAAGCAGTTCCACTAAAACCAGGAACAAGACAAGGTTGTCCACTTTCTCCATAGTTAGTCTGTATAGTACTTGAAGGCTTATCTAGAACAATTACACAACTGAAAGAGATCAAGGGGATACTTATTGGAAAGAAAAACCTCAAATTGTCTTTAGTTGAAGATTATATGCTAGTATATAAAAGTGACTTAACAATTCTACCAAGAAACTCCAAAGCTGGTAAACACTATCAAGAAAATAGCTAGATAAAAAATTAACTATTAAAAATAAGTAGCCTTCCTAGTACAAATGACAAATGGACTGAGAAAAATTATCATGGAAACAATATCTTTTAAAATAGCCTCAAATAATATAAAACATCTTAGAGTAAGTTTAACCAAGAGAATAAAAGATTATGATGAAAACTTTAAGATATATAAGAAAGAAGTTGAAGAGGGTATAAGGATAATGAAGGATATTCTATATTCATGGAGCAGGAGAATTAATATAGTAAAAATGGTTATCCTACTAAAAGTAATCTATATATTCAATAAAATAACCATCAAAATTGCAAAACACTTCTTCACAGATCTTGAAGGGACAGTCTTTATCTTCATGTGGAAACATAACTACTCAGGATAGTTTTAAAAATCTTGAATAATAAAAGAATTGCTGGAGGTATTACCATCCACAACCTCGAATTGTACCACAGAGATAAACTATTTAAAACACCATGATGCTAGCACAAAAAAACATTAGCATCAATAAATTTTAAGACTTGGATGCAAATCCACACAACTATGAACAAGTGATTTTTGAAGAAAGACTGCATCTTCAAATAATGTTGCTGTGAAACTACAGGGCTACATATAGAAGAATACAAATAGTTCTATACTTCTCTGTACAAAATTTAACTCCAAATGGATCAAAGACCTCAACATAAGAACTGATACATTAAGCCTGATTGATAAAAAAATAGCTAAAAGTCTTGAACTCATTGGCAAAAGGAAAAGCATTTTGAACAATTCTTTGGTATAGGCATTAAGACCAACAGTTAATAATTGGTACAAAATGAAACAGAAAGACTTCTGCAGGGCAAGGGTCACTGTCATGTGGATAAAGCAAAGTGGTCAAGTAGAGAATTGGAAAATATTTTCAATAGAGGACTAGAATAAAAATATATAAAGAGCAGCAACAAAACTACCGACATATAAAGAAAATAAATAACCCAATAAAATGGGGTACACACCTAAACAGAAAATTATCAAAAGAGGGGTCTCAGATATTTGAGCAACAAAGAAATGTTCAATATCTTTAGCTCTCAGTGAAATGTAAATGTTTTACTCATTTAGAAGGACTAAGATCAATGAACCAAGAGCTGCTCATGTTGGCAAGGATGTGGCACAACTGCAACAGTCTCCATTGTTGGTGGGAGTATAAACTGTATCTATATACTACTATAGAGATTAGTGTGGCAGTTCTTTAGGAAGATGGGAACAGATCTACCTAAAATTCCAGCTATGCTAATCTTGGGTGTATAGACAAAGGTCACTTCATCCTACTATAAAGACACTTGCTCGACCATGCTCCCTGCAGCTCTGAAGCATGATTCTAATTAGTCTTAAAAATAAAAACCCAGAGTCAGATATATTGGGTGACAACTGAAAGATCAGAGAGGCAAAGCAGACATCCACCAGAAACTTTTTACCTCTATGTAATCTCTGACTGAATGGGGGAGATCAGATTTCTACATAACTTCAGACTGAATGGGCCAAGATCCTGTATTCATGCACTTTATATCCCTGTCTCTACCTTACTAGTGCTGGAATTAAAAGTTTGAGCCTTCCATGAGCTGGGATTAAAGGTATGAGTCTCCCATGTGCTGCAATCAAAAGGCTAAGCCTCCCATGTTTTGGGATCAAAGGTATGAGCCTCTACCAACAGGTTCTGTTTCTCTTTTAGACTGATTCAATCTTGTGTAATCTAGTACTGGTTGTTGCTATTGTGCTATTTTTATAGTCTAAACAGCATGTGTTCTCTGATGTATGGAGACACAGAGATGGGCAAGGTATATCACAAATTACCATAGGCTATACCTTGAATTCCTCATCTTCCTGCTCTGATGGAGGAGGGTCATCTGTCTATGTGTTACTTTCATTGGTTAATAAAGACACTGCCTTGGCCCTTTGATAGGACAGAAAATTAGGTAGGTGGAGTAAACAGAACAGGATGCTGGGTAGAAGGCAGTGAGGCAGCTGCCATGGGATCAGACGTCATGGAACCAGCTGCCAGGTCAGACATGCTGAATCTTTCCCAGTAAGCCACCACCTCATGGTGTTACACACATTAGTAGAAATGGATTAATCAAAATGTGAGAATTAGCCAATAAGAGGCTGAAACTAATAGGCCAGGCAGTATTTAAAAGAATACAGTTTCCGTGTAATTATTTTGGGTAAAGCTAACCAGTGCCTAGGAGCTGGGCAGCAGGAAACAGCCCACATCTCCTTCTACAATTCTTCAACACTGCTTCTTCCTCCCAAGTGATGAGATTAAAGGTGTATACCAACACTGCCTGGCCTCTATAGTTAGCTAGAAGCTGGCTCCACCCTCTGATCTCCAGGCAAGCTTTATTTGTCAGAACACAAACAAAATATCATACAATATTGAGGAATGTGCAAAGAACACAGAGATGCAGTTCTAGTATGTTCAAAAAATGTATTTTCTCATTTGACAATAAAAATTTTTATGACTTAGTGAGGATAGAAGTGCAAACAGCTCTGCCACTTAAAAACATTCTTTTTCCTTCCTAAGTAGTCCCAAAACACTGTGTCTCATGCCATTTCTTCACATATGTATAGTATTTTATGGAGGCTTAGTGTAGTCATAAAATTTGGAGATACTCTTCTTTAAAAACTGGTTTAGGACCAGGACTTATCAAACTGAGCTAATGTTTTGATTACAAACTAAGTATTACCAAAGCATGTAGCATGTTTCTGGCTATATTAGATGTAGAGATATCTAGTTTATGCCTTGGTTATACCATTATGTCATGTCTTCTATAGAAAAGACTTTCTTAACCTGTTCATTGAAGTCAGTGATTTGTTGTTCTTTTTCTGTTCTCTCAGATTACACAAAAAACAATCTCTCTTGGGTATTTGCACTATTGCTCCTTTGATGTTCAAATATTCCCTTTTGTCATGTGTCCTGGTTAGATGTTATGTTTCAAGAACACCTTTGTCATTGTTTTATGTCACTTTGTTTAAAATATTCCTAACAGCGTATCAGCAACGATTATATTTCTTAACTTGGTATTTGGCTATTGTCAGACTGTTATGATAAACAGGAAGTAAATTCAAGCAACAGGAGGAGGAATCTGGCTTTGTGTTTACCATGATATTCTTGTAATAAGACTAGGGAGCGATATGTTTGTACAGTTGTATATGTAAGTGATTATAAAGCTTATAAAAATAACATTCAGTTTAGAAGATAAATACAGTCTCATTTCATTTAAAGTATGCTAATAACTATAAATATGCAAAAAGATGCAAAATAGCTCCAGATTTGGTATTCCAGTTATCTTTCAAAGTCTAAGAAACGCTCCCTCCAAGGGTCTTGTTTTCATGGTGTCAGAAGGCTCCATGCAAGTTTCCAAGGGAGGGAAGTAACTGATAATATACAACCTATAATGGCTGTGAATCATGTGAATAAAAAAACCAGTATAACAGCATAACTCTACAGGTATAGTAGTCACGGCACACATAAATTCTGTGATAAGAAACAACACTCTAATTGAAATAATTGAACAAGAAAAAAATTGAACAAGAGATATACCACATCTGGTACTGTAAACAAACTACTCAGTGCTAAAGAAATCATTCTTCCAACAAATATAATCTTAAGAAAAATCCATATGCAATTTGTCTTCATATCCATAGATAAGTGTAATATCAACCCCTCATCAATGAAACTTCTCTTTGTAACAGATGAAGACCACTACAGAAAACCACAACCAATCAAAATACAGAGTTGTGGAGCCGAGTCACAATGGATGCATCAACAAAATGCTTTCCCACCTGACTAAGTAGGTTCAGGGAACATTGTAGAAGAAGGGTGAAGAAAGACAGCAATAGCCAAAGTGTGAGGAAAGTTTCTGTTTTTGTGTGTCCTAGTAATATCAGAGCCTGAACCTTTAAAGACTTACCAAACTGACCACCCAGATTTGATTTGAAGAAGGAGGAAGAAAATGAATACACCAGGCTGTACAGGAAGAAGCCCACAGAGGCCTCAATTATATACAAAGAACTATGGACAAGTGAGAAAAATAGGAAATGGGAGAGTTGGTCTTTCCCAGGGATGAGCATACCAATTGGCTAACTGTGCCACAGAATAAGCCCTGAAAACTTTCAAGAAACATTATATGGACTCAAAAGGTTATATTCAGGAGTATATATGTATATACAAATACACATATGCATACAGTAACAACAATTGATGATCATAGAGTCCATGCAATTGTAGAAGAGAAGGGAAATATATAATGAGAAGTAGTAAAAAGGGAAGGGAGAAATATTGCAATTAAAATGAAAGGAATAAAAACAATGGTCTCATAACCATACATATCTTATAAAGAGAAAGCCCAGGAAGCTTCCAGTTATTCCTTCAAAGACTGGGACCGTATTTAGAGAACTCAAGTGTCTTCAACCCATAAATACTTATTACATTTATAATGTATGAGTTACATTCACAAAATGCATTCAAATCACAAGAAAAATTGTGAGGGGTATTTATATGTCACCTCACAAGAACATCATATGATGCATAATTATACAGGATACACAGCAGCTCTAAATCTCTATGAAAGTGAACAACATTGACTGGACGCACTATGTTTTAATAGATTCTGTACTACCAAACAAGCTCTTCTCTCAAGGAAGTATGAGCCTGAGATCATCAGAACAGAGATAAAAGAGTTTTAAGGTAAAACAAACACAAACAAAACAAACAAAAAACAAAACAAAACAAAATAAAAATGATGAGAATCCCTATGTCAAGAAAATATTTCCTGTACTTTCTTTGTGTCTCCATGAAGCTTAATATACATATTTAAAAAGAAGGTGGAATTTGAATGCCCACAACACACTAATTACAGAAAGAAGTTTCTAGACTATCATGCATTAGATTGTTTCGTACTTTTAGCCTATGACTAAAAGAAAGGAGAACACTCCATTGATTGGCAGTTCACACTGCTCCATTATGGGTTTGGCTGACTTTAATGGTGAGCTCTTCCCTTTTGGTCTTGAGAAATAAACTCATATCATAAGGAGTCTTTCATCCTGGTACTTTAGTATGTATTTTTCCATCTCTTCTAGATGGTTTGTTGAGTCTCTCTTTTAGTTCTTAGTCATGCACAATGTGTATATGTGCATATACTCTAGTTTCTCTCTGCTGACACTCATTTGTCTTTATAAAGTCTGCTTTGACAGAACCCAGGACAGCTTAGCTACAACATTCTCATATAGATATTCATATATAACCTAAGGAAAAAGATTTATGTAAATAGATACCAAGGGAAGTACTGATTTTATCAGTCATAGTCTCCAAATCTGTCAGTTTGTCAAACCTAAAAAGAAAAGCAGCTTGAAAAACACTTGAGGGTTCTAGAGACTCTCATCTTAAATGTAATTCCTATAGATTCCATCTTTTTGAAGGGTGGATGTTGCTGATATGTTCAGATCTCTTAGAACTCAGATACTAGTACAAGAATTTTGGGATTTAAAATCCAATCCAATTCCATTTCAAGCATTGTATGTTCTTTTTTTCATTCACTAGGGGAAATAGAGGTCTTTCAGGTTTTCATGTATAATTTTTTTGTAAGCATTTGTAATAATTATGGGGAGATAGAGTGGTTGGCTGTTGCTAAAGGGCTTATACCCTATCAGTTTTACTGCAATTGCTATTTACACTCAGGTTGTGGAATTTTCCTCTGTATGCCGTGAATACCATTGGTTAATAAAGAAACTGTCTAGGGCCTGTGCAGGGAATAGAGGTAGGTGGGGAAAACTAAACTGAATGCTGGGAGAAGGAAGGCAGAGTAAGAGAAGCCATGTAGCCCTGCTTGTGACAGATGCTGGGAACTTTACCTGGTAAAGCACAGCCACATGACAAAACACAGACTACTAGAAATGGGTTAAATAAAGATATAAATGTTAGCCAATTAAAAGCTAGAGCTAATGGGCCAAGCGGTGATTTAAATAATAAGGTGTTTGTGTGGTTATTTTGGGTCTGAGATTCCATGAGGCTGGAAAACAAACAAACAGGTCTCCTTACAATACCCCCTCCCCAAATTCTTAACAATTATGAAAAAAGCAGATTTTTTTTTATGTAGTAGGCTTATTGCATGTAGGAATAACCATAGAGGCATACTTTTGTACTCATTTTGTCTGTAATATGTATGACACTTAATTTTCTTTTTGTGTACATCAATGCAGAAGAAAATTGACAAAAGGCTTATTTCTATAGGAAAGTTATTTCCATTGAGTAAACGGTTTTGCAGTTGGTGCTTACTAATAGGTATATGCTCCAGCTTAAGAAATGCCTGTAGTTGATCATAGTGTTTGCTGTATGTATGTATGTATATATGTATGTATGTATGTATGTAACTATCTGTCTGTCTGTCTGTCTATCTATCTATCTACATCCTAATATGTTACAGAAACTTTATTTATTTATTTTCTTAGGTTTTTTGAAACTAAAAAACTAAATCTTACATAATTTACATATTTTTTTACCACTTACTGTCTTCTAATTCACATAAGTCTCTGTGTCTTTTGTTATACAAAGTGATTGGTTTTCAAAGAAGAAATAGTTAAAGATGGTAGAATGAGAAGATAATTACCCCGATATGAGAACACAGGTTAGTAGTGGTATGTCCCACTGTTATGCAAGTGGATAGAGATTGAGTGTCTAGCAATCTCTATTATAAGGAACCGTTCATTGAATAAGAATTTTGCAAACAGAAGACAAAATTGCATTCAATGTTCATATACAGAAATTCAAATTAAAAGGAGTTGATTTGACAATAGTGTGCCTGGTCTATTAGAACTCCAAGCTAATTAAAAGACAGAAATAGAAGAAATTGGAAGTCAAAATGTTTTGCTATTGGTAGTCCCTTAAATATGGCTCATTTACATATCACAGTGAATTTGTAGAGATTGACTCTTTAAAGTTGGATTGTTTTCTTCATATGTCCTAAAACGGAGTGGACTATAATAATAGTATGATATGTAGCACTTTTTGCATCTATATTTTCCTGTTAAATGCTTGCCAAGTCTCAAGTGGCTCTGAGAAATTTGTAATAACATATAGGGGCACTCATAAATGAAAGTAAACAGAGCATCATAAATTAAAGATAAAAGTGAAGTACTTTCCACAATGTGTTCTTAAGTTTGATGAATGGGAAATATCCTTTAAAAAGCCAAGAAGCTCAATGAAGCCAAACGATGGTGTTTTCTCCACATCCGTCATTTAGATGGAAAGAGAGACCCATTCCTATTTCTTTCTTTTTGTTTTGACTGCAGTAATGAGGGCCTGGGGAATTCTTAGTCTTTCCTGAAAGGTTTCCTCTTATTTCAGACAGAGCATGTGATTCATAATGAATACAGTTTGGCTATTTTTGTCATGAATCTTTTCTAGAGAGTACCTGCTGTTTCATTATTCAATTGAAGAGGCAGCAATCATGTGTGGTCAGTAGGTGTACCACTTGCTGGGGCAGATTTTATATTTGAGATCATCACTTAGCTTATTTACTCAATTCACTGCAAAGCGCCTAAAAGATATCTATTTTTCCCTTTCCCCTGTTCTTATCTCAATGCTCTTTCTCACTTTAACATCTTAATGCTAACCTTGCAGAAGCAGGTAGCAAAGATCTTTAATATTTTCTTCTCTTTTCATGACCTGCATTTCCATTTGAAAATCACCTCTCCTCATTCTGCATAGAATTCTGTTATATTTTCACTGCCATAAATATCTTATGTTTTGTGTAATGGGTATGTGTCTGAAAATTACATACCTTTATTTAAATGTTCCTTTGAAATGGGTATGAAATCCATTGGCATATACTGAGACAATTTATGGAGTGTAGAGGTGAAAGCCATGTGGCAAAGAGAAAGATACTTGTTCATTATAGAGACCTGGTATAGTTTATCTTTTTCATGTCAGCTTCACATAGCGGCAGCTGCTCTTGGAAAAAAAAAAAAAGGCTAGCCCAATCACAGCTTGAAAACAATCTTTCTAGTCTCTCACCAACCTTTGGGATAGTCTGGCAAACTAAAACGTCAAAGAGTGGCAGATATGAGAAGCAGTTGCAATGACCTCCTGCGAGTCTGCCTGCCTCAGGTGACAAGAGATCTGTGTCTACCCGCATGCACAGATGAAAGTTTACAGCTGAAAAACATTAATCAATACCTTATCAAAAGGATTTTGCCTGTCAGAAGTCTGTGGATACTGCAGTAGGTTTTAAAACAGAGCCTCGCATTTAAAGTCTGTCTCTTGCGACTCTATTTCCATTTCCTTCCCAGTGAATTTCCACAAAAATGCATCAGATAATTAGAGTTGCAATTGAGCTGTACTGAGAAAGTGCTGAAAATAGATTGAAAATACTTCAAATAAGCTACCTAGCCACAGTTGCAATGTAGACTCCAATTCAGTTAAGCCTGTTCAAGTAATATTAAATTTTAGATGATGTGCAATTCCTGTTTTCACTGATATCAGACCAACTGATGATAAAGGTAATCATACTAAATGATATAAATACAAAAATATACAAAATTATTTGTGGTTGGTTGAGAAGAATTCATATATACTTATTATTTACAGTGTAGATTTGGCATTCTATTGTGAAAAACAGAAATAAAAATATCCCCCCTGAATCTAAACTTTTCTAATCAAAAATTTTGGAGCATTCTGCTTCTAGATTTTTGGATTTGGGTAGCTTCACTAGAAAGTATTTATGAATATTTTCCAAATCTCTAAAATTGGAAGCACATTTGTTTTCATGCATTTTGAGTGATCAACATTTAATCTATGATGTTCTATGAACTATAATAATAAAAACAGTAAAACTAAGGTATAAATAATTACATTACCACAGTCAATAGGCCAGTTAATAAGAAAATGCAAGAGGGAGATTAACAATGGTGTGGACACGCTGACTGCAAGTGAAAACTATGGTCATTACCATTTTCCCCCCAGCCACTTTAAAGTTGAAGTTACTTCCTGTATCCTTCCTGCCAAAGTGACTCAGAAAGAGAGATTTGGCGTTTAGTTGCTTTTGCTAAAGCTAGATTCTACTTGAATTTGATGAGGCATAGAGAGAATCATACTGGAGAGTCCTCAGAATATTTTAACCAGATATATAAAGAGCTAAATACAAGGCTAGAAAAAAAATGAATTTATTTGAAGGAAAAGTTGCCTCCTACGAAGTACATTAAAAGGTATGTGCTCTTCAATAGTAAATGGTCAAATGACAGGACCAAGGAGGACCAAGATAAACTGAGGACACAAGCTAGAACTAGTGAGTGACACACCTGCCACTGGAACTGTTCTCCTCCATGGATTCTGTCCCCCACAAACCTTCTACAGGTCCATGCCATCCCACTTCATCCCTGGTCCTGTTGATGCTGGGTCCTAAGAGCAGTCAGGGTTCCCTGTGGGAAGTCCAAGGTTCTCTCCATTCCATTGAAGACTAGGAAGGTGAGCATCCAGACTAGGCTCCCACAAAGCCGGTACATGCAGTAGGATCAAAACCCAGTGCTATTGTCCTTGGCTTCTCAGTCAACCCTCATTGTCAGCCATATTCAGAGAGTCCGGTTTGATCATATGCTCTATCAGTCCCAGTCCAGCTGGCCTTGGTAGCTCCCATTAGATCAGTCCCACCGTCTCCATGGGTGGACGCACCCCTCACGGTCCTGACTTCCTTGCTCGTGTTCTCCCTCCTTCTGCTCCTCATTTGGACCTTGGGAGCTCAGTCCAGTGTTCCAGTGTGGGTCTCTGTCTCTATCTCCATCCACCGCCAGATGAAGGTTCTATGGTGATATGCAAGATATTCATCAGTGTGGCTATGGGATAAGGCCAGTTCAGGCACCTTCTCCTTTGTTGCCCAAGGAATAAGCTGGGGACATCTTCTTGGACACCTGGGAACCCCTCTAGAATCAAGTCTCTTGCCAACCCTAAAATGGTTCCCTTAATTAAGATAAATCTACTTCCCTGCTCCCATATCCACACTTCCTCCATCCCAATCATCCTATTCATCCAAGTTCTCCCCAATCCTCCCCTTTTCCCTTCTCTCTCCCCATCTGCCCTTACCGCCACCCCACCCTCACCCCTTTGCTCCCCACTTTTGCCTGGCAGTCTTGTCTACTTCCAATATCCAGGAGGATAAATGTATGTTTTTCTATGGGTTCACCTTCTTATTTAGCTTCTCTAGGATCATGAATTATAGGCTCAATGTCCTTTATTTATGGCTAGAATCCACTAATGAGTGAGTACATACCATATTCATCTTTTTGGGTCTGGGTTATGTCACTCAGTAAAGTGTTTTCTATTTCCATCCATTTGCATGCAAAATTCAAGATGTCATTTTTTTTTTCTGCTGAGTAAAACTCTAAAGTGTATATGTGCCATACTTTCTTTATCCATTCTTCTATTGAGGGGCACCTAGGTTGTTTCCAGGTTCTGGCTATTACAAATAGTGTTGCTATGAACATAGTGGAACAAATGCTTTTGTAGTAGGATTAGGCATCTCTTGGGTATATTCCCAAGAGTGGAATTTCTGGGTCCCGAGGTAGGTTGACTCCCACTTTCCTGAGAAACCACCACACTGATTTCCAAACTGGTTGCACACGTTTGTATTCCCACCAACAATGGATGAGTGTTCCCTTACTCCATATCCTCTTTAGCATAGGTTATCATTGGTGTTTTTGATTTTAGCTATTCTGACAGGTATAAGATGGTATCTCAAAGTTGTTTTGATTTGTATTTCCCTGATCACTAAGGAGGTTAAGCATGACCTTAAGTGTCTTTTGGCCATTTGAACTTCTGTTGAGAAATCTCTGTACAGTTCAGTACTCTATTTTTTAATTGGGTTAATTAGAGTTTTAATGTCTAGTTTCTTGAGTCCTTTATACAATTTGGAGATCAGACCTTTTCCTGTTGCGGGGTTGAAGATCTTCTCCCAATCAGTAGGTTGCCTTTTTGTCTTAATGACAGTGTTCTTTGCTTTACAGAAGCTACTCAGTTTCAGGAGGTCCCATTTCTTTACTGTTGCTCTTACTGTCTGTGATACTGGGATTCTACGTAGGAAGTGGTCTCCTGTGTCCATGTGTTGTAGAATACTTCCCACTTTCTCTTCTATCAGGTTCAGTGTGGTCTGATTAATATTGAGGTCTTTAATCCATTTGGACTTGAGTTTTGTGCATGGTGATAGATATGGATCTATTTTCATTCTTCTACAGTTTGACATCCAGTTATGCCAGCACCATTTGTTGAAGATGCTTTCTTTCTTCCATTGTATACTTTTAGCTCCTTTATCGAAAATCATGTGTTCATAGGTCTGTGGGTTAAAATCCAGGTCTTCTACTTGATTCCATTGGTCGACTTCTCTATTTTTATGCCAATACCAAGCTGTTTTCAGTACTGTAGCTCTGTAATAGAGTTTGAAGTCAGGGATGGTAATGCCTCCAGAAGTTCCTTTATTGTATAAGATTGTTTTGGCTATCCTGGGTTTTTTGTTTTTCCATATAAAGTTGATTATTGTCCTCTCAAGATCTGTGAAGAATCTTGTTGGGATTTTGATGGGGATTGCATTGAATCTATAGATTGCCTTTGGTAGAATTGCCATTTTTACTATGTTGATCCTCCCAATCCAAGAGCATTTGAGATGCTTCCATTTTCTGGTATCCTCTTCAATTTCTTTCTTCACAGCTTTAAAGTTCTTTTCAAATAGATCTTTCACTTCATTGGTGAGTGTTTCCCCAAGATGCTTTATGGTATTTGTGGCTATTGTGAAAGGTGATGTTCTTTCTGATTTCCCTCTCTGCTTCTTTATCCTTTGTTTATAGGAAGGCTACTGAATTTTTTGAGTTGATCTTGTATCCTGTCACATCACTGAAGATATTTTTCAGCTGTAGGAGTTCTTTGACAGAGTTTTTGGGGTCACTTATGTACACTATCATATCATCTGCAAATAAAGAAAGTTTGACATCTTCCTTTCCAATTTGAATCCTCTTGGACCTCCTTATGTTATCTTATTGCTAGTGCTAGAACTTCAATATACATATATATATATATATATATATATATGTATTTCAATACAACATATTTTTGACTTCTATTCTGAAGTGAGGATATTCTTAAATATAGATTTCTTTTATCAATATTAATTAATATTATTACCATTATTTTTTATTGAGCTGTACATTTTTCTCTGTTCCCTTCACTTTTTTCCCCTCCTCTTTTACCCTCTCCCATTACCTCCATACACAGTTTCCTCAGGATATCTTGTCTTTTTCTCTTTCTTATATAGATCCATATATTTTTTTAGGGTCCCCTTTGTTGTTTAGGTTGCCTGGGGTTGTATACTGTTTGTTAGTTTTTCCTTGCTTTATTTCAAAAAGCCACTTACGAGTGAGCACATGTTATATTTGTCTTTCTGGACCTGAGTTGCCTCAATCAATATGTTTTTTGCTAGCTCCATCCATTTGTATGCAAATTTAAGGTGCCATTATTTTTTATTGTTGTATAGTACTTCATTGTGTAAATGTACAACAATTTCTTTATCTGCCTTTCAGTTGAGGGACATCTCAGTTGTTTTCAGGTTTCTGATATTACAAATAATGCTGCTATAAGCATATCTGAGCACATATATGTGCTCAATGGTATAATTGAACATCCTTGGAGTATATATCCAAGAGCGTTATTACTGAGTCATGAGGTAGATTGTTTTCTAATTTTCTGAGAAATAATGATACTGATTTCCAAAATAGCTTTTTCTATGTTTTGAAATTTTCCATGCATTCTAACCAGCAATAGAGGAGTGTTTCCTTTACTCCCACATCCTCTCCAGCATAAGCTGTCATCAGTGTTTTTGATTTTGGCCATCGTGACAGATGTAATATGGAATCCCAGATCATTTTGATTTGCATTTTTCTAATGGATAATGATGCTGAGCTTTTCCTTAAGTGTCTTTAAATCATTTGAGATTTGTATGTTGAGAGTTCTCTGTTTTCTATACACCATTTTTTATTGAATTATTTGTTCTTTTGATGGATGTCAAGTTGAATGAGTTCTTTGTGTATTGAAACAGGTAAGCTATGTTAACACATGTAAAATAAGGAACAGTGAAAATCAAGAAGTGTTCTAAAAGTCTGTGTGCAACTGTGAGGCTAAACATTCTAAAATGCATATAATTGGAGTCTCTCAAAATGAAAAAGAATGTAAAGAATCATGGAAAAAATGATGTTTCTAAAAGCAATGAGAAAGAAGCAGCATGGAAAACTTCAAAACATAGAAAAAGCTGAAAGACATCCCCATGTAATCAGTAACAGTGTCCTTGGAAGTACTCCCATTAAACCACTAAGATTTAATGGCAACCAATCTCTAAAATGTCAGAGAACAGGAGTAACACGGAAGAACAATTAAGGATCACAGGAAGACTTTATTTCTAGAAAATCTGTACACTGGTAAACAGTGATATATTTTTATTCTATAAAATTGAAAAGGAATCAGTGAATATAATTTTAAAAACCATATAACCACAAATAAAAAGAAATGATTGCGAAACTGCAGTACTATTTGTGATCAATAGCTTTGGTAAATGGACAGTGACAAGATTATATTGATTTTGGCAAAGTTGTTTGTGATAATGTGTTAATGTGAAAATAGTACTGAGACAGGTTTTCTTCCTCAGACAGGATCAATGTAGAGTTGCCTCACATCACCGTCAGTGTTTATGACTCAATGTGTAATGTGTGTCTTTGTCAATATAGCAAAGTAAGGCACAAAAAAAGGAGGCCTCAGTTTTGAAAAGAATAAATAAAGAGCTGGTCTTATCAGTGGACAATATAATACTTACAGGATACTCTTTATATATTAAAGCAACTCAACTTCACAAATTATTCAGTGTTGTGTAACATAAAATCAATCAAAAAGTAAGATAAAACTTTAATTAAAAATGTAGAATGTACTTGGGAGGCAGAGGCAGGCGGATCTCTGTTATTTCGAGGTCAGCCTGGTCTACAAGAGCTAGTTCCAGGACAGGAACCAAAAGCTACGGAGAAACCCTGTCTCGAAAAATCCAAACAAAAAAAAAATGTAGAATGTTATAGATTGATCAATCAGCATAATATACTTATATACATACTAACCATGAAATTTAAAAAAAAAAAGACTAAATGAGTTTCTGCACATTAAAAATAAAAAGAAAACAGAAATAAAATTATCTAATAATAATGAAACAATGAACAGGTAAAACTCTCTTTCTTTAGTGACATGATTGTCAAATAGGAGGAAATGTTAATAAAGTGTTTGTTAATTTATTCTACATAATTTATTATATATAACTTATTATATATAATTTATTATATAAAAATAATACATGTAAAATAATTCATAATGTTAAGAGTCAGATTCTAGTCTATGGCCATACCACCTTGAACACACCCAATCCAGTCTGATCTCGGAGGCTAAGCAGGGTCAGACCCGGTTAGTACTTGGATGGGAGACTCATGGGAATACTGGATCTTGTAGGCTTAAAAAAACCAAAAGTTAAAAAAAGAATAGGATCCTACTCTGTTGATGGGTATATGTTTAAAGAAATACACTTCATATATCTTTTGTAACTCAGAATTGTGCAGATAGTTACATTTTGCATATAAATTAACTTCCGTAAGTTTGCTTTAATGTATGAGCACACTATCATCTTTAAAAATATATATTATCTTTGTCATCGTGTGTATGTATTTGTGTGTGATTCATGTGCATGTGGAGGATGGGCATATTCACAGTGTACATGTAGAGGTTGGGGGCCAATGTATATGAGCAGGTTCTATATTTTGTATTATCAAAGAATTATTTTTTAGGTAGGGTTTCTCTTCTTCTTTCTGTTTTGCTTAATATTTCAGGTCAGCCTGTCTGTGACTAATTCTTCTACCAACACCCCTCATCTCACAGATGGAATACAAGGATTAAAGATGTGTGCCTCAGTGTTCAGCCTTTTATGTGGATTCAGGAGCTTAAGCTCAGGTACTCAAGGATGTGTGACAAACATTATAACCTCCCACCCCAGGAATTAACTTGCTGGTGGTCATCTACCCAAAAGTTGTCTTAATTTAAATTCTTTATTTTAGCTTCTAAAATATGTTCATTCTTCAAATAAATATTCCTTAACATTCATGTATATATTTGTAAATAAAAATTGAACTAGAATACCTTTGCTTATGAAAAGTCTTACTTTTTTTAACTGTTTTGAATTTGTCAGGGAAGTTTTTAGTTTTTCAAGTTATTTTAAGTTTAGATAAAATTTCCTATTAGGTTCCTTATTTTCCCTTTACAAAAGGATAGGTGATAAATTTTTATCATATTTATCTTTAAATTGTCAGCATATTTAAAGTTATCAAACAGATAATATGGGCTTTGAAAATTTTCCTATAAACTAATTTGTATCCTTACTATTCCATGCTAACCATGAACTTAATTGAGAGGCCCAAAGTATATGAAATGTCCATGGTATAAATGTCATGGGGCTAGAAAATACAATCTATGAGGACATATGACAATGCTTACACAAATGAATTACAGACTAAATATCATTCCTTTGGATAACAGATTGACATATTTGGTTTGCCCTTTGCAGTTGATCTGTTTTAAGATAACATATCAACAGCGAATCAACTGAAGTAGCTTTATAAAGACAAAGATTGATGAAATTCAGATGAGTAACCTTGATCAAAGTATTGTTCTATCTAGTTGGAAACCCAAATTTCGAGATTTAATTCTTCCAGATTATCTTCTGATAAAATGAAAAAGTAACTGTTCAGATATTGTGAATGAGATTGGGATACATAAGACTTCTCAAAAGCTGATAAAAGAAATGAGAAATTAGTAAAAAAGACTGAATTGTTGAGAGTTACTGGGGAATGGTGTTCACAATGACAAACCAATTACTCTCCTGTTTCCTAAGGCAACTGTATCTCAGGACAACTTGCCCTTGTCCATATCAGCCTTACACTGGTGCTTTCTGGAGTCTGTAAATTTATGCAGAAGGACTCATCTACTATAACGATGGTGACTCTTAGGGCAGGTAAGCAGGAGTCTCCTTAGATTTGATGCTGTGAAGGCAGTTGTCCAACCATGGTGGATTAGAACTTAGTATCTCAATGCCTCCCTTTTCCTCCAAGGCAGCAATTCTAAGGAATATGGACTCTTTTGTCTCTGGTATCTCACAGTGCAGATTGGATCCTCTTTTTAGGTCAAATCTATTTATTTATTGATTGATTTTTAATTGATTTTTATTGAGCTATGTATTTTTCTCTGTTCCCCTTCATTCTTCTCCCCTCCCCTTCTATCCTCTCTCATAGTCCCCATGCTCCCAATTTACTTATGAGATCTTGTCTTTTCCTACTTTCAATGTAGATTAGATCGATGTATGTCTCTTGTAGGGTCTTCATTATTGTCTAGGTTATCTGGGATTGTGAACTGTTGGCTGGTTTTTCTTTCTTTTTGTCTAAATGCCGCTAATAAGTGAGTACATATGATACTTGTCTTTCTGGGTCTGGCTTACCTCAATATGATGTTTTCTAGATCCATCCATTTTCCTGCAAATTTCAATAAGTCATTATTTTTTTCTGCTGTGTAATACTCTATTCTGTTAATGTACCACATTTTCTTTATCCATTCTTCGGTTTAGAGGCATTTAGGTTGTTTCCAGGTTCTGGCTCTGAGAAACAATGCTGGTATGAACATAGTTGAGCACATGTCCATGTGTTATGATTGAGCATCCTTTTGGTATATACCCAAAAGTGGTATTGCTGGGTCTTGAGGTAAGTTGTTTCCTAATTTTCTGAGAAATTGCCATAATGATATCCAAAGGAGCTATAACAGCTTGCACTCCCACCTGCAATTCAGGAGTGTTTCCTTAACCACACATTCTCTCTAGCATAAACTGTCATCAGTGATTTTGATTTTGGCCATTCTTACAAGTGTAAAATGGAATATCAGAGTTGTTTTGGTTTGTATTTTTCTTATGGCTAAGGATGTTGAGGTCCCATACCAGTGTCTGTGCTACTGGGGTTATATTCAGGAAGTAGTCTCCTGTGCCAATGCTTTCAATTATACTTTCCACATTCTCTTCTGTTGAGGGAGAGAGGGCCTGCTTTTGGTTCCAGCAGCCCAGCTGGATTGCACCTGAAATAATCACACAGAAACAGTATTCATTTAAACACTGCCTGGCCCATTAGTTCTAGCCTCTTCCTGGTTAACTCTCACATCTTGATTCAACCCATTTCTAATAATCTGTATGTCACCACGAAGTTGTGGCTTACCAGGAAACATTCAGCATGTCTGACCTGGTAGCTCCATGGCAGCTCTCTCTCTCTCTCTCTCTCTCTCTCTCTCTCTCTCTCTCTGCTTTCTTTCTCCCAAAATGCAACTCTGTCTTTTCCTCCTACCTAAGTTCTGCCCTATCAGGCCAAACAGTTTCTTTATTGATTAACCAATGAAAGCAACACATAAACAGAAGGATCTCCTACACCACTCTTCTATGAGGTTCAGCAGGGTTGGCTTTATGTTGAGGTCTTTGATTCATTTGGACTTGTGTTTTGTGCATGGTGATAAATATGGACCTATTTTCATTCTACATGTTGATATCCAGTTATACCAGCAACATTTGTTGAATATGCTTTCTTTTTCCCATTTTATATATTTTGCTTCTTTGTTAAAAATCAGGTTTTTGTAGGTATGAGAATTGTTATCTGGGTCTTCAATTCAGTTCCAGTGGTCCTCCTGTATGTTTTTATGTCAATACCACGTTGTTTTCTGTACTGTAGCTCTGTAGGAGAGTTTGAAAGCAGGGATTGTGATGACTCCAGAAGTTTCTTTATTGTACAGAATTGTTTTGCCTATCCTGGGTTTTTGTTTTTTCATATAAAGTTGAGTATTGTTCTTTCAAGGTCTATGAATAATTTTGCTGGGCATTGCATTGAATCTGTAGATTGTTTTGGTAAGACTGCTAATTTCACTATGCTATTTCTACCTACCCAACAGCACGGGAGACCTTTCCATTTTCTGGTGTCTTCTTCACATTTTTGGGTGATGAGCTGCTTATTAGAGCTCTTTTGTCTCACTTTCACATGTCTCTATTGAAATTTATTACTGATTAACCAGTTAAAGACAAATCTTGTTTGCTGTGCTTGCTATAGAGGGGAACACAATCTAAAAGAAATCAAGGAATAATTAAATATGGATAACTAATGCTGAATGTATGCATTTTCAGACATTTTTATATTTCAAATATTTTATACTGAGTAATTGCATGTTATTGACTGCTAAGACAAATGATAAAAAATGGCAAAAACATGTAAAAGTACAAAGGAGAAGAATTGTTGAATAAAACTGTAAAGACATTATCTGCATTCTATTTTGCTTTCAAAATTACAAAAGCAATTACATACCATAAATGTATGTGTTCAGGGCCAGGAACAAAATAAGTTTTTGCAAGATTCTATCTAAAGAACCAGTAGATATTTTAATCAACAATTAACAGGCTATGACTCTTTCATTGAAATTCTTTTTTGAAAAATTGAATAAAAAGAGTGATTTATATGGTCCAGTTCTAATTCAGAAAGGGAAAGCCTTTGAATATTTCACAGACTAGGCAGAAACACTAAACCACCCTGGCTTGGGAATAAACATGATGGTGACTATCTCTAGCCATGAGAGTTCTTACTATGCAATAGTAATTGAGTAAGTACAAGCTAACCACTGTTCCTGGTGATATATGTATGATATTGAGTGAAGCACAGGGCTCAGAAAATTATTTTTTATTGAGAAAAATTATCAGAGAAGAATAATACAAAATCTAACATACATAACAATATATAATATGCTAAATATTAATAGATATTTACATTATATATAAATCAATAAATATATTAACAAATTTATAATATGCTAAATAATTTATAATATATTAAATATAATTTGGAGGCCATGGAATCTTTTAATGAGAAGATACAATGCAAAGGAAGTATGAAATAAGAAAGTTTCCTGGGAAGTCATTAGGGACGCATGCGTGGAATGGGCCATAATTAGCAAACAGCTGAGGATAAAAATAGAAGATGAGGTGAGAGAAAAGCAAGGTACTCATAAAAACGTAAGAATATTGCATAGCTTTTTTCCTGTTATCAGACACTAATTTAGATATATTTATTTATTGCTCTCTGTTTTATAACCATGCACAGGGAGGCATGAAGAAGCTGTGTAAAAAATATAGTTGGGAAGCACAGGGGTGATTAAACTCAGTTAATATTTTGAGTCAAAATATGGCATCTCAAGAGAAGGAA
Organism: Chionomys nivalis; assembly: GCF_950005125.1. Lineage (NCBI taxonomy): Eukaryota > Metazoa > Chordata > Mammalia > Rodentia > Cricetidae > Chionomys > Chionomys nivalis. The sequence continues at coordinate 17,843,875 of NC_080105.1, read as the reverse complement.
GAAACTTAGTGCATAATAAAATAAAACAACTTTTACAAAAAAAAATCCTTTTATGTTTTTGCTACATTCCCTGCATTTAGAATCATATATTTTGAAGACTGCCCATTGTTCTGCCTTTATGTCACTTGACATATTAACAGCTTCTGACAGGCCTGACAGCTTCTCAACCCAAAGCCCTGATTCTTGCCATCTCTGTGGCCTCATGTCCCTAAGTTATTGACCATTACTTTTGGTTATGTCACATGCTCACTACCCTAACACTGTTACAGTTAATATTAATCCTAATTCATCTTCAAAATTAATCATTTCATTAAATTTTACATCTGTGTGGATTATAGCTTGAACAGGGCAAAGCTATAATCTATAAATTTAATTTCTCATTTAAGTCCAACTAGGATTTGAGCCATTGGAAAGCACATTTTTAGGAAAATTCTTTGACTGTCTTTATTTTTCTATTTACATTAGTTCTTAAAGAAAATCACTCAGGTAAAAAATTGAACCTTTTGGTTGTGAGCCTAGCCTTTAACGGCTGAGCCATCTCTCCAGTGGCACACGCCTTTAATCCCAGCACTCGGGAGGCAGAGACAGGCGGATCTCTGTGAGTTCGAGACCAGCCTGGTCTACAAGAGCTAGTTCCAGGACAGGCTCCAAAACCACAGAGAAACCCTGTCTCAAAAAACAAAACAAAACAAAACAAAACAAAACAAAAATTGAACCTTAAGGCTTTTGTTGGGTTTGGTGATGCATGCTTATAATCCTATTATTCAAGAGGTTGAGACAAGTGGATCAAGAATCTGAGACTGACTTGGGATACATGAGGTCTTGTCTGAAAATAAAAGAAAATGACAGCAAAATATTAATATTACTGGTACCAGAACTGGGGCTGTAGGGGATAGGAACAGGAGGTATTAGGTTGGAGATGAAGGGAGAAAGTACTAGAAGAGAGAACCATAACTGGGGTACATTTCAAGGATGCCATGGAAATTTAAAACCATCGAAACTCCCTGGAATGTATGAGGGTGACCCTAATGTAGACAATTAGGAATGGGGGACATAGAGCTTGAACTGATCATCATCTGTAACCAAGCAACGTTTCCAGTAATGGAACCAGGGGATCAACCCAGCCACAAAACCTTTGACCTACAAAGTTTCTTGCCTGCAAAGTGTGCTGGGGTAATGGTGGTATAGAATTTGTGAGTGGCCAAGCATGACTCCTCCAACCTGAGACCCCATGCTGTAAGATGAAGTCCACATCTGATACTGACTGCAGAGCCAACAATCAGAGGCTGGAGAGCCCAGAGACCTACAATAGAAATAACCATGGTCCAAAAAAGCAAATGAAATGATTCCCAATGATATTATGCTATACTTGTATGCCAGAGACTAGCATAATTAGTGTTAGAAAGGATTCATCCAGCAACTGATAGAAGTAGGTGCAGATACACACAGACAAATATTAGATGGAACTCGAGAGACCCTATGGAAGATGGGAAGAAGGATTGTAGGACCAGAGGGGTCAAGGATACCTCGAGGACATGGCCCACAGAATCAAATAAGCAGGTATCGTAGGGGTTCATAGAGACTGAAGCAACAATCAGGAAGTCTACATTGCTATGAGTTAGGTTCTTAAATATATGTTATGGTTGTGAAGCTTGGTGTGTTAGTTCAGGCATCTGTACTGGCCTGCCCTTGATGTCCTGACAGGGTACATCTTCAGCTGCAGCCACTAGGAATACCCTGTGCATGTTAGCTTCATTCCCTTTTAAAGGTGGTCCTTGCCCACCTTCCGTCTCATCCTTTCTCATTTTGTTTCTGCTTCTCTGCCTGCCTCTCTCTTCTCTTCTGTTACTCCCATTCCTAGAGGCTGGTTTCCCTTACCCCATTTCCCATTCACTTTCCCTCAATACTAAACCTTTCCACCTGAGCTCTGTTGCATGGCATCATTCTCTCACACATTGCTTTTTTACAAAAATTACAAAATGGTCTTGTTAATTTGTATATTCTATCTCTACCTTTTGGTTAGTTTGGATGAGGGTTTGTCTATTTTGCTAATTTTCTCAAAGAATCACCTCTTTGTCTCATTGATTCTTTGTTTCTATTTTATTGATTTTAGCCCTCGATTTGATTATTTTCTGGCTTCTCCTCCTCCTGGGTGAGGATGGTTCTCTTTGTTCTAGAGCTTTCGGATGTGCTATTAAGTCACTTGTGTGAAATACCTCCAGGTTCTTTATGTAAGCACTTAGAGCTATGAACTTTCCTCTTAGCACTTCTTTCAAAGCGTCCCATAAGTTTGGGTATGTTGTGCATTCATTTTCATTGAATTTTCAGAAGTTCTTAACTTCTTTGTTTATTTCTTTCTTGACCCATCGTTGATTCAGTTGAGCGCTGTTCGATTTTCATTAAATTTAGGCTTTCTGCAGTTCATGTTGCTATTGAATTCTGTCTTTAAGTCATGGGATCTGATAATATACATACAGTCCACAATCCTAGAGAAGACAGGTATCAAGGAGAACCCTAAGAGAGACATACTTGGATTCCGTACCCCTGGGGAAGGGGAAACAAACAAGAAATCCTGAGAAAATTAGTAGTGGGGAGGTAGGAAGGATGGAAGAGGATGGTATGGGGAGAAGGGGAGGGACGAGGAGAACATGAGGGAATGGATTGCTCAAGAAAGGGAAAAGACAATGAGAGAGAGAAAGGAAACATATTTTGATTAAAGGGCTATCCAGAAACATAGCACTATGGAAATTCCTTAAGGATGACCCCAGCTAAGACTCTAATGAACAGTGGAAAGGATGCCTAAACTGGCCTCTCCCTATAATTAGACTGGTGACTACCTTAATTATCATCATAGAACCTTCAACCAGCAACTGATAGAAGCAGATACAGAAATCCACAGTGAAGTCCTGAGCCAAACTACCTGGGACCAACCCAAGAGATTGAGGAGCAATAATATGAGCAAAGGGATAGACCATGATGGTGATTCCCACAGAAACAGCCGATCTGAGCTAGTAAGAGCTCACTGACTCTGGACAGATAGCGGGTGTACCTGCATAGGACCAAACTAGGCCTATAAAATGTGGGGGACAGTTGTGAGGCTTGGAGAGTCCGTGCGGCCACTGGCAGTGGGACCAGGATGCATGCCTAGTGCTTGTACTTGTGTCTAGGAACATATTCCTTTTGGAGGGACACTTTGCTCAGCCTAGGTATGGCAGAGGGTCTTGGTGTTGCCTCTAGTGAAATGTCAGACTTGTTGACTCCCCATGAGAAGCCCTACCCATCCTGTGGACTGGATGTGGAGGTGTGGTGGGGAGATGACAGAGGAAGCAGGAGGAGGGGAGGGAGCAGGAAAGGGGATAGCTATGTAAAATATGAAAAGACTGTATTAAAAAATCTTAATGAATAAGCTAAAAATAAAAAACAAAATGTAACCATTTTATTTTGGAGTAATTTTTGTTTTAGAGAAATTTCTCAAAGATAACATAGAGTGTTCCCATGTGCTCCTTCAGTTGGTTTTTCTGACACAATGTCATTTGGTACTTTAATACATTTGTAAAGAAATAAAATAACATCTGTCACTGTCATTTAAAAACATGAAAAATAAAATTACAACATGGTGCTCTTGTGGGACTCCTAACAGTTGGAATCACTGGGGGACTGCTATCTCTAACTCTTTGGATGCTTTTGAGACCCTTTTCACCCTATAGGGTTGTCTTGTCCAGTCTACATATATGTGCCTAGTCTTATTATAACTTGTTATGCTTTGTATGGTTGATATCCCTAGAAAGCTGTTTATTTCTGAAGGGAAATGGAGGAGGGGTGCTTCTGGGGGAGAGGGCAGCTGGGGTTTGGGAGATGGTGGAGTGGAGGGAGGGGAACTGGTCTATGTTAGTATGTAGTAAATGAGAGAAGAGTTTTAACAAAGGAAGAAGATGACCTTAAATTGGGAGGGAGCATGGGAATTTGGGTTGTATCTGTAAGCAGTTTGGGGAGAAATGAGGGGTGAATATGATCAAGATATGTTTCATGGATTAAAAATTTGGCTTATGATTGTATTTAGCACCTTGAAAAAAAGTTAGTGGTAACAGTTGTTATATCCCTTCTAAGTTTGGGGTGTATATCTTTTTTTTGTTTTGTTTTGTTTTTTGTTTTTGATTTTCAAGACAGGGTTTCTTCGTAGCTTTTTGGTTCCTGTCCTGGAACTAGCTCTTGTAGACCAGGCTGGCCTCGAACTCACAGAGATCTGCCTGCCTCTGCCTCCCAGGTGCTGGGATTAAAGGCGTGCGCCACCATCGCCCGGCTGGGGTGTATATCTTAACAAAGAAAGCTTTCAGATAAAAAAATATTTTTTCTGAAATTTGTTCAATCCGTTCGCGCATTGACAAAGAAAATGCTAATGGATATATATTTGAATATATATATATATATATATATATATATATATATATATATATATATATATATATGGATACCCTTAAAAGCAATAAGAGAGACTCCACCATGATAACCGGGTAGGTAGTCAGAGAAGGGAGAACATCTTCCTCTGTCTGGATATCCTTTGTTAGGGCCTACAGGAAGAATTACCTTCTGTTCTCGCTTGAATTATTCCTTTCAACAAACACAACTAAGCAAAACTTGCATGGCTCCACTGAAGATGCCTATATAGTAAGAAACTACCACAGTTATATGGCAATTCCAAATTTCTTAGGTTTATTACAAAGTCCTTCTGGGAAATTACTTAATGCACTATTTTTGCTGGCCTGGTTATTTTGCTTTTAAACATATTTTTAGAAATATTTTAATGGGAAGAAGTCATGAAAAAGTTTTTAGAAATCATTATCCAAGCTATGTCTGGAATGTCTTTTGCATTGATTCTCAATCTTTAATGAACATAATACAATGGTTCTGATTATCTTTAATAAACCCTACCTCAGGAAAGAGTGTATTTATAACTAGAAACAATGTCTTCATATGAGCAATATAGAAACTTGCTATGTATGTGTGATTTGGGGAACAGTGCTCCTGAGGAAATAAACACTTCTCTCCTAACTTATGTTCCTCAGACACTGTGGTCATCCCTGCATTCATAACTGGCCCTTACAAAGAAATGCGTGGTAAACTCTCAGGAATTCTAGAAAAACTGATGACTATATTAATTCTCAGAATGTCATTCTCCCACCTACTTTACTCCTTTTTATTAAAATAAACAGAATAATGAATCACACATATTGCTCTTGCTGCTCTGGACTATATTCTGTTTACATTGGTTGTCAGAAATATGAATTTCTTATATCTATGAGTATTTTTATTAATTTTTCTTTTTACCAGTGGTAAAAGACATTAGATAATAGAATGGCAGAATTCAAATATTGCGGCAGAAATCGATGCTCAAGCAAGAGTTCACCAATATAATTTGTAGTACTCTATGTTCTTCATGGTGATATTCTATACAAACCCTACTTTGTGTTCAGAATATTAGTGTTTAGCTTTCAGTCTTTTATATTTTCCATAAAGGTCATCATCCTTCATCCACATCCCAGGCTGTACATTGTAGTACAGCCACAATGATTTTTTAATAGACTGTTATACAAACAAATGTAGTCTTTGTGGAATGTACATATATCTTTGTTGTTGTAACAATGACTCAATTTAAAAGCAAAGAGCTATTATGCAGTAGAGTATTGAGCTGATTCAAATGGTGGTGACAAATTACCAAGGTCAAGGTTAATAGAAGCTACAGTTTTCCTAAACTACAAGTTTTTGAAACCTAGAGACAATGTACTTTCAGACTTGGTTTCTTGTAGAGCAAGTGCCTAGTACATCCTAAACAAATATTTTCCAAAGAGGACAAATGTAAATGAAGGGAAGAAGACAACTTATCCATTTGCAGTCCTCTCCATCGGCTCCATTCCTAGGTCTCAACAACATACATCTACTTTGCTTCTCTGGAGACCTCACTAAATGAACATTTCATAAAAAGGAGATTTTCCAGCACATGACTTTTGTGTTTCTTTTTCACTTACCATAATACTTTTTATTTTAACTTTATTTATTTTTTGCCTGAAAGATTATTTTTATGGCAAATAATATTCCATCAAGAGTCATGTATCATGATATTTATCAGTTGATTAATATTTGTGTTGCTAGCACTTGCAGTTAAAAATATTAAATCATAAGAATGTGTAAGAAACGTTCATTTTTACTTCTTTGTTACATTTGTGTAAAGCTGTTAGTTGTACTGTGAGCTTTACATATAACAACATGTAACAACAAGAGGTATTTGCCAAACTTTGCCATCACTTACATCCCAGGATCAATGTCTGAGGTTCTCATTTAGCCACACTTTTCATTACGTGATTTAAAAGAACATACAGTTACTCCTTCTCAACAAATCTTCCTTTTTAATCTCCCTATTTTCATCTTGTATTTTTTTGTGGTCCACACATTTAATTAGTAGTAACTGTACATCAATTTTGGGGGATTATTACTGGAGCAATAGTAATTTACTGGTGGTTGCTTTAGGGGAGTATGACTTCCCTACCCCATTAGTTACTGCCCAGGGTGAGATGAAGTCTTACAAGCCCCTGCCCACTCCATGAGGGAATGTTGAAGGGTCTAATCTTGTGCAGGTAGCAATTGCTGACTTGAGTTGATAGTTTCATCAGCCATGGCACACCCAGTGCTCCTCAATTTTTTCCACCTCCCACCTGTGATATTTCCTGAGATTCAGAGAAGATAATATATATGTCTTATTTAGGGTGAGAACTCAGCAGTTCCTTATTCTTGGCACTTGACCAGGTAGGAGTCTCTTTAAATACTGTCATACCTATGAAATGACATCTCCCTTCTCTGGTCACTGGAGACATTGCATTTTTCTCCTGTGAGTAATTGTTAAATTGTATATCTTCATAGGGCATGTTTTTCAGTGCTCTTGATATTTTTAAATGGAGTTTTTGTTAGTTTTGGTTGGTACATTGTAGGAGATTTAAAAACATATTCTAGAAGCTATTATCAAAGCCTATTTTAACAATTGATCCTCTTAGGTACTTTTTATGTAAACATTTCTAACATTCTGTTCCATGGTTGCATTTTCTTCTTCTTTTTTCTGTTTTTTTATTTATTTTTATTTATTTTTTTTGTTGAAAAAATTTCCGCCTCCTCCCCGCCGCCCATTTCCCTCCCCCTCCTCCCACTCTTCTCCCCCTCCCCCCACTCTTCTTCCCCTCTCCCCCCTCTTCTCTCCCTCCCCCCTCTCCATTCCCCCTCCCTCTAGATACTGAAGAGCAGTCCGGATTCCCTGTCCTGTGGGAAGTCCAAGGTCCTCCCCCCTCCATCCAGGTCCAGGAAGGTGAGCATCCAAACAGGCTAGGCTCCCATAAAGTCAGTTCATGCAGTAGGATTGAAACCTAGTGCCATTGTCCTTGGCTTCTCGTCAGCTCTCATTGTCCGCCATATTCAGAGAGTCCGGTTTTATCCCATGCTTATTCAGTCCCAGTTCAGCTGGCCTTGGTGAGCTCCCAATAGATCATCCCCACTGTTACAGTGGGTGGGTGCTCCCCTCGAGCGGCGGTCCTGACTTCCTTGCTCATGTTCTCCCTCCTTCTGCTCCTCGTTTGGACCTTGGGAGCTCAGTCCGGCGCTCCAATGTGGATTTCTGTCTCTATTTCCATCCATCGCCAGATGAAGGTTCTAAGGTGATAATCATGGGATGTACTCACTCATAATTGGTTTCTAGCCATAAATAGAGGACATTGAGCCTATAATTTGTGATACTAGAGAAGCTAAATAAGAAGGTGAACCCAAAGAAAAACTTAGTCATCCGCCTGGATATGGGAAGTAGACAAGATTGCTGGGCAAAAAACCGGGAATTTAGCTGGGCGGTGGTGGCGCACACCTTTAATCCCAGCACTCAGGAGGCAGAGGCAGGTGGATCTCTGTGAGTTCGAGGCCAGCCTGGTCTACAAGAGCTAGTGCCAGGACAGGAACCAAAAGCTACGGAGAAACCTTGTCTCGAAAAATCAAAAAAACCAAACCAAACCAAAACAAACAAACAAACAAACAAAAAAAAAAACGGGAACTTGGGGTTTGGGTGGGATGGAGGTAAAAGGAAATGGGGGGAGAAAAGTGAGAAGGGGAGGATGGGGGGAGCTTGGGGGAATGGGATGGTTGAGATAAAGGAAGGGTGGGCATGGGAGCAGAGAAATATATATCCTAATTAAGGGTGCCATCTTAGGGTTGGCAAGAGACTTGACTCTAGAGGGGCTCGAAGGTGTCCAGGGAGATGTCCCCAGCTAGTACCTTGGGCAATTGAGGAGAGGGAACCTGAAATGACCCTATCCTATAGCCACACTGATGCATTTTCTTCTTGATGACATTAAAAAAAAAAAAAAGACAAGTATTTAATCTCATGATGTCTGGCTAACTTACAGTTTTCTTTGATTATTTTGCATTTTTTAATTTTTAAGAAATAACTGCCAAATCAAAATTTCTGAAAGTGTAAATATCTGTGTTACTGAAAAACAATTTATAGTTTTAGTTTTTTTCATTTTTGTTGTTGATAAATTGAGTTATCTTCCAACATAAAAATTTATATCCAAGCTTTTTCCTTTCCTTTTCTTTTCTTTTCTTTTCTTTTCTTTTCTTTTCTTTTCTTCCTTCTCCCTCCCTCCCTCCCTCCCTCCCTCCCTCCCTCCCTCCCTCCCTCCCTCCCTCCCTCCCTCCTTCCTTTCTGTATTTTAGATAGTTTGTACTTATGTAATCCCAATGAGCGTGGACCAGCCTAAGCATTCCAACTGCTACGTTACAGTTGTGTTGCACTGCGTCCAGTCTCAGTACCAATCACTTGCCTGTGAAGGTCAGGATATCGTGTAGCCCCTATTAAAGTCGACATTTTTTTTTATTTATTTATATATTTTTTTATTGAAAAAAAAAATTTTCTGCCCCCTCCCCGCCTCCCATTTCCCTCCCCTTCCTCCCGCCCCTCTCCCCCTCCCCCCACTCCTCTTCTCCTCCCTCTCCAGCCCCAAGAGCAGTCAGGGTTCCCTGCCCTGTGGAAAGTCCAAGGTCCTCCCCACTCCATCCAGGTCTAGGAAGGTGAACATCCAAACTGTCTAGGCTCCCACAAAGCCAGAACATGAAATAGGATCAAAACCCCGTGCCACTGTCCTTGGCCTCTCGTCAGCTCTCATTGTCCGCCATGTTCAGAGAGTCCGGTTTTATCCCATGCTTTTTCAGTCACAGTCCAGCTGGCCTTGGTGAGCTCCCAATAGATCGGCCCCACTGTCTCAGTGGGTGGGTGCACCCCTCGTGGTCCTGCCTTCCTTGTTCATGTTCTCCCTCCTTCTGCTCCTCGTTAGGACCTTGGGAGCTCAGTCCAGTGCTCCAGTGTGGGCCTCTGTCTATCTCCATCCATCGCTAGATGAAGGTTCTATGGTGATATGCAAGATATTCATCAGTATGGCTATAGGATAGGGTCATTTCAGGTTCCCTATCCTCAGCGGCCCAAGGAACTAACTGGGGACATTGCCCTGGGCACCTGGTAGCCACTCCATGTTCAAGTCTCTTGCCAACCCTTAGGTGGCTCCCTTAACTAAGATATGTGCTTCCCTGCTCCCCTATCCAAACTTCCTTTATCCCCAATCATCCCATTTCCCCAAGTTCCCCCCATCCTCTCCTTGACACTTTTCTCTCCCCATCTCCCCTTACCCCTATCCCACCCCACCCCCAAGATTCAAATGATTACCGATAGATCTGGGCTGTTTCTGCACTTCTATTATGCCAGGACTTGCAAGGCTGGTCTAGGAAGATACCAAGGTCAAGGGCATCTTGAATGCCATAGTGAGGATCTCTCAAAAACAATAGTAAAAAGAAATGAAATGACAAAAATTGGAAGAGTTCATTTTGATCTTAAAGTCAGAGATTCACTCCATTCATACACAGTGTAATTTCTTGTAAATTAAGGTTAATTCTATCATTCTGATTTCATCTTTGTATTTTGTTATGTTTCAGTTTTCTAGTTCCAATTCTTTCATTCTTTTGACTAATAGCTATTTTCTAGGGAGTCTTTGATTTCTTTTGTTTTTTGACTACATATCTTGAATTTTTATTCTGATTATAGAATTCAGAATTAACATTTTGTTGTTTGGCAATCTGCTTGATATCAACACTATTTTAATTGCAAAGCTATCCAGAATGTTTCCTCTTTTAAATCGCTATGCCTTCAACACTTTTCAATATTAGTGTTACTCAATTTGAAGTTATAAAATAATACATCTATTTTATAATTATTTCCTTATAGAATATCAAATCTTATAAGAAATTTACACAGGCTAAAGATTTATACATGTTTATAGTTTACTTTCTAGATATTTTATTGGCCATCTATTTTTTTCCTCTGTACTCAAATCGGTCTTGCTTCAAAGTGATTTACTAGACTTTGTTGACTCCCCATGGGAAGCCTCACCCTCTCTGAGGAATGGATGGGCTGTGAGGAGGGTGAAAGTTTTAGGGGATCAAAAGGAGGAAAGGGAGGGGAAACTGGAATTGGTATGTAAAATGAGAATACATTGTTTTGAAAAATAAAGTTAAAAAGGAGGTGAAAGAAGTATGTCTCCTATTGTTTTTCATCTGTGTCTGACTCTTTTACTAATTTTGGGGGCACTATTTCTCATATTGGGTCTTAATACATGGGGAGATGCTTACTCTTACTGCAACTTGATATGCCATGTTTTGTTTATACTCTTAGGAGATCTGCCCTTTCCTGAACAGAAAGAGAGGATGAGAGTACTGGGCTGGAAATAGAGGCAGACTGGGGGAGGGCACTGGGAGGAGAGGAAGTAGAGGAAATTATGGCCAGTCTGTAAAGTACATACATACATATATACATACATACATATATACATACATACTTACATACATACATACATTAAAAAGAGAGACTCAGATCAAGAAAAAGCCTTCTGCTTTCAGGTTTGTCATCCCACTGGTGATACAGATCAACTTCTCAGTGGTTCTTCTTTAGAGCAGAAAATATATCAAAACATCTCTTCGTTGCAAGATTCTTCATTCGTCATCAATTATAGCATAAAACTTCTGGATAAACAAAACAAGTAAAATAAAATAAAATAAAACACAAGAGCTGCAGTGCCAAGATTTCAGATAGGCACTCAATGAAGCAGAACAAATCAACGAAGGAGGGGAGGACCAAACAAAATGAAGAGACAAACAGCAGTTTCTAAACAACTAGCTTTGAGAAAAGCTTTGAAGTAGTAAACAAATATTAAAAACTATGATGATTTTTCTAATGAAGATATGCAAAAGACATTATTTGAAAGTATGGCATAAAACTATTTGCTTATATTCAATTATTCCACACCATTTTGCTTTTTATATACCCATAGATACTATCAGTGTGCTGGACTACCAGAACACTGCACTCTTTATAGAGAAGATCTACACAAAAGACCAACTTCGATCGCATTGGCAGATGTAGGTGCTATTTCTCCTCCTAGAAATAAAAATAAATGTTCTTATAAGTTTCCTTCCAAATTAGCATTTAATTTAATCATGCAAATAGTTTCTTAACTAACTTGCAAAAGATAAGCAGCAATTACATCATTTGCATACAATTACTGAATATAATTAAATAATGCATACAGTTATTATTATACCAGAAACTTGTTTGTTAGTATAAAATTTAAATGCTGCAGGACCTTTTGAGATGAAGCAACAGATAAAGTCCCTTTCCACTTAAGCCTGGCTACTTTGTTTGAGCCCCAGAACCCTTGTTAATGTGGAAACCTTTGACCTGTAGGTTGATGTCATGGCATACACGTTGTTCCTTACACATCTTGGGCACGAATAAAGACCATAACAATAATAAAAATTGATAGAAGAGAGGAATAATATAACAATTTATATACCAATTTCCTAATTTTAGTTCAAGATATATAAGAAAACCTTTAAATAAAATGAACTGTATCCACAATACGACCTTTAAATACTTATTGAAATACCATAGTCTACACAGTTTTATATTTTGCAATAAAATTTAATTGTGAAACTTAAGGAATGTTGGCTAACATGTTGTCCTAGATCTGTCTGAACAGTGGTCAGTTAACAAGAAAAATTTTTACCATAACCATGTATATGGGCTGACTGATGTGTTCTTCTTCTTGGCACTTCATAATTTTTTTTTCGAGACAGGGTTTCTCTGTAGCTTTTTGTTTCCTGTCCTGGAACTAGTTCTTGTACACCAGGCTGGCCTCGAACTTACAGAGATCTGCCTGCCTCTGCCTCCCGAGTGCTGGGATTAAAGGCATGTGGCACCACTGCCTGGCCGGCACTTTATAATTTTGACATTACTGTTTGAGTGATATGAGTGCCACAACTAGATTTTATTTTAATTGATATTTATAGCAAATTTATCCAGAGAGTATTTAGTATGTCTTAACTAAATCTTTGTCTAAAAGAAATACATTTCTGTAAATTTAAAATGACAAAAGAAATTATCAATATTTGAATTTAAATTATTGCTATTAAATACAATTTAATTCATAAAATACATAGTCATTTATATTTTTAGATTATTTATAAAAGCAATTATAATTTTCTCAATGAATAGGTTATTATGCCTAATAATTTATTCTCAAATTAGTTCAGTTAAGCTAAACAAATTGGTGGAATAGCTCTCAAATGAGTTTGAAGAAAAGTTGAGAATAAGTGAATACAAATGTTACTAATTGTCTGTCATGCAAAAGTCACTTTCTGGTGGATTCAGAGGGAAAAACAATACTAAGTGTTATTATGCCTCTCAAGAATTTCTTTTTGTATTTTTATTGAGCTCTATATTTTTCTCTGCTCTTCTCCCTGTCTCTCCCCTCTGCTTTAGCCCTCCCTCAAGGTCCCCATGCTCCCAATTTACTTAGGAGATCTTGTCTTTTTCCACTTAAGATTTTGGGATAGTATGAAATCTATTCAAACCATGCTAATACAAACTTATTTTATTAGAAATAAATGGATGGTACTAAGAAGTATGAAAATAGAAAGATGTTAATAAAATGAGACACAAATTTTATTGAACGGTTCAGAAAGACTATGATGAAGAAAGTAATTGTGACGTGTATTAAGAATAGGCAGATTTGCCTTCGTAGAGTTAAAATTTTATAGAGTACGCATAGTAAATTTGGAGTTCAAAAATGGTGAAGAATGTAAATATAGAACAAAAAATTAAAAATAAAACTAATTTTAAAATTAAAAAATCATAGTTAAAGCCGGGCGGTGGTGGCGCACGCCTTTAATCCCAGCACTCGGGAGGCAGAGGTAGGCGGATCTCTGGGAGTTCGAGGCCAGCCTGGTCTACAAGAACTAGTGCCAGGACAGGCTCCAAAGCTACAGAGAAACCCTGTCTCAAAAAACAAACAAACAAACAAACAAAAAAATCATAGTTAAATAAATATAAGCAGATGTCATATTAGAGAGAAATTGAAAAAATGTAAATCCATATCAAACTTTATTTTTAGATGTATAATATATGTGTATGTATGTATATATAAATTTACATACACATACATATATACATGCGCATATATATGATCATTTAAGATGATACTATACTATGGAATGCATACATACATGTGTATATATATTACACACATATGATCACATAAAAAACACTATACTATGGTAAATGTTGGGTGTTGTTTTGAAAATTTTATAGATTTGAGTAACATATTAACATGTACACAGTTATTGTAATGTTAGGTGCATAAATTTAAATCTCACAAAGACACTATTAACAATTATAATTTCAGGGAATTTTTAAGTGTTGAGTTAACTTTAACTTGCTTCTCAAATAAAAATAAGTAGACATTTACAATAAAGTCTGCTTTTATTTTATTATATACCTTAGTAACTTCTGCATTTCTGTGGTAAAACCCCTTGAGGATTAGGGTTCAAGGGGGTCCAAATGATGAGAAAGGCACTGCAACACACTGAAAGCTTACATCTCAAATGGCAAACAGGAAGCAGAGAGGGTCCTGGGATTGACACACGAATTTTGAAACTCAAGGCCATCCCTAGTGACACACTTCCTCACGTCGGGTCACATCTACTAGGCTTCCCCAAACAGGGGAACCAACGTTTGACTACCAGAGACCAAGCATGATGATGATGATGATGAAGATGATTATAAACAATGGGAAGGAATCCCAGCGTTCAACAGGGCTCACATGGGAGGTTTTTTGGAAGAAGAGAGAGAAGGGGCAGAAAAGGGTACAGGAAGGGGGCAGAAAAGGGGGCAGAGACTGGTCCTTGAGAACAAGATCGGCAAGAGGTGCGGGAGGAGAGAGAAAAAGAGGTGGAAGGTGTCCCACCCTTTAAAAGGGAATATAGCAAATATCCACAGGAGGTGCTCTTTCCAGTTGCAACTTAGGTTGTATCCTGTTAGGACCCCAAGGACTGGCTGGAACAGATGCTTGAATAGTAACATTCCTCCTTTTTGTGAGGAATGTAAGAAAGGTAAGGAGTTAGAAAGGGGTAGCTTTTGAGGTAGAAATGAGGAGGCCATGTTCTTGAGACTGCTTGCTGATGACCTGGGTGACATAAACCATCTTTGGGGGACCTGAGAAAGCTGGGGTGCTGACCATGTCCTGGGGTATCTGGCTGTTTTACTTCGCTGTCCAGGCTCTGTGGAACCATCAGATGCTGCTTGTACCTGGCAAAATGCTGACTGAGGTGGATCCAAGTTGACTTCCTGGACTCACAAGAACTGAAAGCACCTTTCCCTTTCCCATCACTATAGCATCACCTTGACATCCTCTTTCTTTCCAGTTTGCTAGAAGACACAGGTGTTTGTTTACTGAAGGAAGTCAGTAGTAAAAATTGAAACAGAACAAATTTGTACTAAACTGGTAAGGCTGTCTTCTAAGAAGGCAAGGAAAATTGACAGGGGAAAGATCACCAGGGCCAACTGGAAACAGGAGTTGAGTAAAGAAAAGAAAGGGGGAACCAGTGGGTGCTGAGCAGGAGGACAATGACTTTCACATCTGAGCTACACATTGCAGCAAACAAACAGGACGTTTAGAGAGGAGAGCAGACAGAAAAAGAAAGTGGAGAATTCTTTCTTGGTTTCCCAATTTCCTAGTTCGAGGAATAATGAGGCCAGATTTAATTTGAAAGGAGTGGTCAGTGGGTGTCCAAATGATGTCCCAATGGGGGTGGGGAGATATAGATGATGACACAGATCCCAGGAGTGAGGCAGAGAAGACCCAACGGTCTGCAATTCCTAGAGTCCCAGGAATTAGAGAGGATCAGATTAAGTAGGCACAGACTGTCTTATATGTCATCATGCAAGAACAGGGGCAAAGGGCTTGGAGAGACATCATTTCCTGGTACCAGGACTTCGAGAAAAACCAGAAGGCAAAGAGAGGACCGTGTTTGAGAAATGAAGCCTCACATCCAGGGGAATGGTCAGAGGTGGATAGCCTCACCAGAGACCAGTTGCCAGTATTGAATAGAAGGCAAAGCCTCAAGAGAATGAGAAAGCAGGTTTGTTGCAGACAGAAGAGAGTGGATCTGTTGAGGGTGAAGCAGGTTGGTAGGGTCCCAATGTAAATTGACTACTTTTAGTCAAGGATGAATCTTTGACTATAACATACACACACAAGCTATTAATGTTTTATGGGCATATAAATTCTTTTTTGTTGTTTATCTTTTCCTTTACTGTTTCTGTTCTGTGACTGTGGTGACAAAGAGACTGTTTCGCTAATTTGAACTTTCCATAAATTCTATGGTAGCTCATAGGCCTAATGTAATTTAGTTGCTATTTAAAGAGAAAGAGAAAACAAGAGAGAAAAGGAGAGAGAGAAAAACACAGAAGGTGGACAAGGCTCAACTTTTACAAGAAAACATTTTGTCCATGGCTTTAGTTTAATGACATTTGATTAGAAAGGAAAAAAAAAAGATGAGATAGTGAAGTCTTTATATGATTAAAGCAATGGTATATTTATTATAGAGTTTTATTTGTTTGTATAAAGAAAAAATGACATCTCTGAACCTGAAAGTGTCTGATGTGAGTAGAACAGAAATGAACATTGCTGGAGTTGAAGCAATCACAGAATCTAAAAAGACTGAATATATGATATTCAATATATCAGATCAAAAGACTGAATATATCAACTTATGAAAAATACCCTAACTTTTGGAAAGATTTAAGGTGGAAAAAGGGTCACCATTATTGATAGGTAATAGTTTATAAATGTGGTGATGGCCATTTGGTTTGCTGGTTGGCTAATTTATTTGTCTCAAGACAGCAGATTTCCTTGTAATCTTTCAAATTTAGTCTTGTTTCTCCAAATGTTGAATAATCTGAGGATATTGGTGAGTGAAGAATATGAAAATTCCCTGATTTTCTCTTGTATTCAAAGGCCTGAGCATTAGGACTGTGTTGAATTAAAAGCTGCGATTTGAGGCAATAAATTAATTTCAAGTATAATGTGAAGATATAGTAGAGAATTCTTGTTAAGAATTGTATCACTTCCATTTTTTTCTGTGATAGTGGAATTGAGAGTCTACATTTCTAACGTTGTCAAATGCCATTCAATCAACACAATTTTCTTTATTGATTTAAGAGCATGCCCATATCACCATATTAAGCATTAGAACCCTTATTATGGAACTCTAGTTCTGAAATCCATTTCTAGTATCCAGTAATGGCTATGAAGGATGGCAATAGCCCATATTTTGTTAAAATGACTGTTGGCTGTAAATTCTAGCCTCCAGTAAAACTAAGTACATGATCCTTTAATTCCCTTGACGAAGGACTGCATATTTTATCTTTAAAATATTTATGAATGTTTTGTCTCAAAAAGACTAAGAAATTCTTTACTGAGTATATTTGGGTCTCCCTATTTTCTAACCATACACATGAAAAAAGGAGAGAAGGAGAAAGAGAGTGACAGAGACAGACAGACAGAGAGCCTCCTACCTGCATCTTTAAGAACAGTGCTCATTGGAAATTAAAATAACTTTGTGACCTGAAATAATCAGAACTTCCTATACCTCATTTCAATTACTTCAAATCTAGCAATACTTTGTGGCTATTAATTTCTACACCAACACCTCGATTTTCAAAAAGATGCTGTCTACATTCGTTTTCCTATTTATATACATACTCCACTCTGTGGAGGCAGAGCTGGGACCAGCGCAGCGCGCTGTGCAGCGAAAGCGGCTTTCCAGAACCAAGGCTCTGGCTGGTTCCCAGGCGTGGTCCCTGGTAGCTCCAGTAGTCCTGTTTGCCGCTCTCACATCGCCATAGTAACCCAGCCACGCTTAGTGCAAAGCATCTGGGCTGGGCATGCAAGCCTCCAGGGCGGTCACCTTGTCGAAGGCCTCATTGGTGGTGAAGGTGAAAACAGAGCCAAGCTGGGATAGAAACCTGTTTGGTGGTGGAAAGGTGGAGATGACTTGAGAAAGAGCAATCCATCGTTTGGAAGAGGGCTTTGGGGAGGGAGACCACTCACCTGAGTAGTTTCCTCAATCCTGCCAGATACTGAGACAACTCCAGATCCCCTTCCGGGCTCAAACAGGCCAGGAAGGGGTTCATCATGCGACCCAGCACCCACTGAGGCCCCAGACAGGGAGGCTCTTCTTTCCCCAGGACCACCAGGGCTGTCAGTTCTGGACTGATCTGGGAGGTAGACACAAGAGAGATGGGTGAAAAGTTCCTAACCTGCTCGGCCTACTATTGGATTCTGAAAAAATCGTCCCTCCGTTTTAGCCGGGTTTTCTCCTGGTTCTTCTTATCATCTGAAGGGAGAGGGGACCAGAGAGGAGCCTCCTTTCCTTAGCTTCTCAGTCTGGGACCCCTGTTTTCTTGTTCAGAGCCCTTAGACTCTGGCCTTAACTCAAACGTACCTGGGAAGGTAGCAGTCTCTCTGGGTTGCAGGACTGCAACACCCGCCTGCAGCCTGTCAGGATACCAGAGGTGATCTGAAGAAGGGCAGTAAGGGCTGGAGAAGGAGAAGGGGGCTCGAGTTCCCACAGGCTGGACTGCTGACTTCTCTGAGCCGGTAACACAAGAGGCCACGCATGAAAGAGTCGCACACTGGTGTGAAGAAATAACAGCGTGAGGATAGCGAAAGGAATTGCATGACAGAACCAGCGTCCCGGGGCTGGGGATGTCAGTGAGACCCCCATGACTTTTGCTGGCACATGTCACCTAGCTGGGTGGTGGCTTTTGCCTCCCGTGGTATCCAGAGGTGCAGATGGTTAATAATTAATCTATTAAGGCCCCCTCCCCTGTGTCCTTTGCCCCAGAGATCAGAGCCTGGCGTGAGGAACCTAATGAAGATTTTGGGGGGTTGGCATGTGACATGTTACCTTTACATGTGGGACTAACCTGTAATAAGAGGAAGCCTCTCATGGATCCTACTTTAACCTTGGGCACGAATTCATTAGAACCCGAGGATAATGGGTCTTTGTAAATCTCATGTGGGGACCGAGTAATAACACTGTGAGTGGAAAAGCTGATCCCAATTGCCCAATAACTCTTGCTAGGGGGCGATAGCAAGGCTCTTCTTTTACATGCTTATGATTTAATTTTTTTTTTATTATTGAAAAAATGTCCACCTCCTCCCCCCTTCCCATTTCCTTCACCCTGCCCCCACTCCTCTTCATCTCCCCCCACTCCTTTCCCTCTCCCTCTCCAGTGCGAAGAGTAGTCAGTGTTCCCTGCCCTGTGGGAAGTCCAAGGTCCTTCCCCCTCCATCCCAGGTCTAGAAAGGTGAGCATCCAAACAGGCTAGGCTCCCACAAAGCCAGTACATGCAGTAGGATCAAAACCCAGTGTCATTGTCCTTGGCTTCTCATCAGCCTTCATTGTCCGCCATGTTCAGAGAGTCCGGTTTTATCTCATGCTTTTTCAGTCCCAGTCCAGCTGGCCTTGGTGAGCTCCCAATAGATTAGCCCCACTGTCTCAGTGGGTGGGTGCACCCCTCGTGGTCCTGACTTCCTTGCTCCTTCTGCTCCTCATTGGGACCTTGGGATCTCAGTCCGGTGCTCCAATGTGGGTCTCTGTCTCTATCTCCATCCATCGCCAGATGAAGGTTCTATGGTGATATGCAAGATATTCATCAGTATGGCTATAGGATAGGGCCATTTCAGGTTCCCTCTCCTCAGCTGCCCAAGGAACTAACTGGGGACATCTCCCTGGACTCTGGGAGCCCCTCTAGGTTCAAGTCTCTTGCTAACCCTAAGATGGCTCCCTTAATTAGGATATATACTTCCCTGCTCCCATATCTACCCTTCCTTTATCCCAACCATCCCATTCTCTCTCCATCCTCCCCTTTTCACTTTTCTCTCCCCATTTCCCATTACCCCCATCCCACCCCACCCCCAAGTTTCCAATTTTTGCCCGGCAATCTTGTCTATTTCCAATATCCAGGAGGATAACTATATGTTTTTCTTTGGGTTCACCTTCTTATTTAGCTTCTCTAGGATCACAAATTATAGGCTCAATGTCCTTTATTGAGACAGGGTTTCTTTGTGTAGCTTAGGAGCCTGTCCTGGAGCTCACTTTGTAGACCAGTCTGGTCTCGAACTCACGGAGATCCACCTGCCTCTGCCTCCCGAGTGCTGGGTCTAAAGGTTTGTGCCACCACCTCCTGGCATAATTTCATTTTTAAGGTCCACATTAACTTTTCCTTCACTAAAACAATCTTTACTCTCTACTACCATGATAGGCCCTAAACTAGATTCCCCAGAATATAAAAGTGTTTTCACCGCTGGCCATGGTGGCCCAGGCCTTCTTGTAATCTTAGGTATTTGGGAGGCTGAAGTAGGAGTATCAAAAGCACAAGGCCAGCCTGTGTAACTTATCCACACTCTGTCTTAAAAAATTTTAAAGTGTGAAAAGGGCCATTCCTACTCCAATAGCAATGTTTAGAGATGCTCACAACGGCCCAGCATTTGACATACCATTATAGGTCTCTCTAAAATACAGACTAACGAAAATGGCTATCTGGAACTCCTGGTAACAGAATTGTTGATCTTTATTTCAAGAAGCTTGGGAAGGCATCAAAATCCAATAGTGGTGTGTGTCCTAGCAGACTTTGAGGAGTTTGTGCTCTGAGACCTAAAGTCCTCATGACATTTCTTACAACAACAACACTAGCAGAGCATAGGGTGATTCCGCTTGTGGTAAATGTGTTCATGACAGGATCTAGTGAATGTTCCGTATTGAGGAGCGGAAAAACCCTTGTTGAAAGCACAAATACAGGTCAGAAAGCTAAGTAAATATTATGCTTTTTTGTTTGTTTTTTCAAGACAGGGTTTCTCTCTGTAGTTTTGGCTGTCCTGGAACTCACTCTGTAGACCAGGCTAGCCTCGATCTCACAGAGATCTTACTGAGATCCTACTTCTGCCTCCTGAGTGCTGGTATTTAAGGTGTGTGCCACCATTGACCAACTAATACTAAACGTTTTAATATAATAAAAATCAAACTTTGTTCTGTGAAAAAAACATTCAAAATAGTTTAAAATTAAAAAAAAAAAAAACGTATCAAAAGGGTTAGGAGTTTAGCTCAGTGGTAGAGCGTCTTTCTAGTGTGTGCAAGACTCCAGTTCAACCCCCAGTACTCTGTGTGTGCATGTGAGTGTGTATGTGTATGCATGTGTGCGTGTGCGTGTGTGTGTGTGTGTGTGTAGCACAGCTCGAGCTGCACTGGGAGCATCTTCTGTCTTCCCGACTGGAATGTGAGCTTAGATGAAGACAGGTGCCTTCTCCCTCTGTGTATTCTGAAGACTGAACCCGTGACTGCGTGTGCCAGGGAAGCACTTAGCCTTGAGCTGTAGCATCTTCAAATCCCACTTTTCCCCCCTTTTTCCTTTTTATTTTTGAGACAAGGTCTAAACTGAGCAGGTTGATTCCTTTGATTTATTTGCTTCTTTGAGACAGGGTCTCTTTGAGACAGGGTCTCTATATGTAGGCCTGGTTTATTGATTTATTTTTGACAGTGTTTCTCTATAGCCCTGACTGTCCTGGAACTCACTCAATAGATCAGGCTGTTCTTAAACTCATAGAGATCTGCCTGCCTCTGCTTCCTGAATGCTGGGAGTAAAAGTGTGTATCACTATGGTCCACATCCCAGGTTGGTTCTGAATTTTCTATCCTAAGCTTTCTGAGCCACTGCGATCACACACAGGCTGGAGCCACTAGACCTACTTACTTTTCATGGTCATTTTAGGCATCTGGAATATTGTTTGCGTCAAATGCATTATAAATAAATAAATATTTGTTAAGGAGAGCAATGTGTCTGAATGAGGCCAGTAAATCAGAGATGGTCCCTGCCCCCTGCCAAATCTAGTATGTTTTGTTTTCTTGTTTTATGAATTAGGGGTCCATCTACTGGTCATAGGAGGGAAGGCATTCCGGAAAAGGAGTGAAAAAAATATAAGCAAGCCAGGGCAAAGGGGGTATAATCCCAGAACTCAGGAGCCTGAGGCAGAAGGATCAAGAGTTCCAGGCCAGCCTGGGGTATATAGTGAGCTCCAGGCTAGTCTTGGCTACACAGTAACCCCTGTCTTAAAGAATATCAGAAGCAGAGGAAGAGCAGCTCCATTTGTTCAGTTACTTCAGTTCCTGTTCTTAAAGTCTTAGAATTATTTCCACCTCACTGGTTATGGTGCCCCCTGCTGCTAAGCCTAGCACTTGGGAAGTCTAGACAGAAAGATTCTGGAGAAGGTCAGCTTAAGGCAACTGTGCTCGGCCAACCTTGCTTGGTGCTTTATGTTAACAAATTAAGAGGAAGGAATCTCAATTTTAAAAAGTCTCAGCTGGGTGGTGGTGGCACAGGCCTTTAATCCCAGCACTCAGAAAGCAGAGGACGGTGGATATCTGCGAGTTCGAGGCCAGACTGATCTACAGAGGAAGAGAAAGTTCAAGGACAGGCTCCAAAGCTGCACAGAGAAACCCTGACTTGAAAACCAAAGTGAAGGGCTGGAGAGATGGCTCAGAGGTAAAGAGCATTGCCTGCTCTTCCAAAGGTCCTGAGTTCAATTCCCAGCAACCACATGGTGGCTCACAACTATCTGTAATGGGGTGCCCTCTTCTGGCCTGCAGGCATACACACAGACAGAATATTTTATACGTAATAAAAAGGAGGAAGTGGAAGAGGAAATAAAGAAGAAAGAGGAAGTAGAGGACAAAGTAGAGGAAATAAAGAAGAAAGAAAGAGGAAGTAGAGGAAATAAAGAAGAAAGGAAGAGGAAGTAAAGGAGGAAGAAGAGGAAGTATAAAAGGAAGTAAGGGAGGAAGTAGAAGGGGAAGTAAAGGAGGAGGAAGAGGAAGTAGAAAAAGTAAAGGAGGAAGTAGAAGGGGAAGTAGAGGAGGAAGAAGAGGAAATAAAGAAGAAAGAGGAAGTAGAGGAGGAAGTAAAAAGAGGAAGAAGAGAAAGTAAAAGTAGAAGTAGAAGAGGAAGTAGAGGACCGCCGGTCTGTCTCCGCCCGGCGCGCATCGGCCCGCCGGGATTACTCTTAGGGATGATGAGGGAGGGGGACTTGATGGGGGAGGGGGAGGGAAATGGGAGGTGGTGGCGGGGAGAAGGCAGAAATCTTTAAAAAATAAATAAATAAAAATAAAAATAATAAAAAAAAGAGGAAGAAGAGGAGGAAACAGAGGAAGTAGAGGAGGAAGACAAGGAAGTAAAGAAGAAAGAAACAGGAAGTTCACGTATACCTGAATATTTTCTCTATTCTGGTCTTTGTTTTATAAATGCTCACAGGAAGAAAGCAAATATATTCTCATTTTGAGTAGTGATTCTTTTCTTTGCTTTATAAAAAAATCAGAAATATTATAATAGAGTAATAATGAGCATAGTATATGTCAGAAACAGATAAGCCCATATTTCTGACAATTGTCTTTTTTTTTCATTTTATGAGAATATTAAATTCCAGATTACTTTTCTATAGGAAAACACAACTTCTCAAGTATTAAATGTTATGACTATGAAGGCACTTAGAACCATACATAAAATGTAAAATAATAAAATAACCCAATATAACTTTCTATAAACTTTCTGTCTTTAACAGAAATTATAAGGGGAAATTTTCTTATTTAAACTAAATGAGTGCTTTCATTTGTTTAAATATGGTTTTGTCTTAAATATTTGCTTCTTAACCATTCAAATCAAAATAGTCATTGCATTATTTATTTTCTTATAATTAAAATTAGAAACAATGGCTCCAGAGATTTGAAGAGTATTTGTACGATTAATTCAAGTTTGGTGTTAAAATTAATGAGCTCAGGTTCTACTGGAGAATGACAACAGTGTTAAATAGCAGACTGGAAAAGAAAACTCATATGAAATGTTAGCCATTTCATTGGAGAACATTGTTTAATATTTCAACCATGACAAGGTGTCTAAGATATATACCTGTATACATATAATTTGGAAACAATTTGTAAGCAACAGTTTCAAATAGTAGAAAATATCCTAAATTTTAGAAAAGTATGGATGATTGTCTAAGTTTGGTAACTATGCTTTGAAGTTGACTACTTTCATTTCATGCTTAGTTGGCAGTGAATTTTTTTTTTTTTTTACTTTGGGCTTGGTCTAATACTCAGCTTATTTGCACTATTGTTATGTTAACACTCTCATCTATAGAAAAGCTTTTTTTTATTTTTTTTAAAACAATGCCATCTCTAAGATAAAATAGACCTTCGTACCAGATTAAGCACTCTCGGATGCAACATTATATGTGGAGATAAGCAATAGCTCTCTTGGTTAGATAGATTCCAAGCCTTCATTTCAGTAGAAATTCATAACTGTTTTTCTGTAGATGGTTAAAAACAGTGGCAAGAGAAGTAAACTTTTGGTGTATTGCTAAGTGGTTAAGTTGTCAACTGCCTCCTAAACATTTATCTATTTTTTTCTATCCATAGATATGTCCTGCTTTCAACATTGGTTACAGGAACTTCTTATTAAAATGGGTAGAGGTTAATGAGACTGTCAAACTGCTGAAAATAAGTAGGTGTGAGTACTCTCTCAGATCAAACATCTATGTCCACCCTCTTCCCCAAGCCTCGACAGTCTTATAACAGTAGGTTACTGTTCTTTTTTTAAAAAAATAAACTTCCTTCTTATGTTCTGTATTCATTCCAATAAATTACATTATATCTCAATACCTACCTATTCATTACTTGGTTATATCAATGATTTAACTCAAAAACAATCACCTTCCCCCAACCTCCCTATACCAACTGGTGCCAATTAACATTAGACTACAAGAGGTAAATTACAATTAATTTGATCTTAATGATTGGCCAGGTTAGAGAACAGAAATAGAATTATTACATTCATTCTAGATGTTTATGACAAGTAAAGCCTTGAGAGATAGTTTTGTGCTTTCTATATCTATATAAAACAATTAAACATGCATTACACAATTCACAAATGAAGTGAATTGCTATACCATGATGATTATTGTTTAGAAAAACACACCCACTGCAACTTACAAACCTATTTATTCTTTGTCCAATGTAGATCTTTCGTAGAAAAAAAGAATGAAGTATTTCTCTATAGGTTCACACAACATCTCTTTACATTCTTTACATGAAATGTGTCATTTATAGTTAATTTCATAACTCTTACTATGTGAATAATGCAACTATACAGTTATTACTCATAGTGCTATGACTCTATATGGTAGTAGCACAAAATAGATTTTCTTGCACTTCTATTTCCTAGTACCATGCATTTAATGCTGGGTCTGTAATTACAAACAAGGCTGCATCATCAATCATGCCCAGAGTGAATGTTGGCTATGAATGCCTTCTAAAAGGTTATTTGTTCATTGATGATGCTCCAATGCAAGTTTCATTGTTTCAAGAAAACTTTGGAAAACAATTCTCTTATAAAATTCATTCAAAGAATGAAATAATATAAATACAGAATAACATTTTTTTTCTTCAGAAAATATAGCTTTTGGTGCTTTTAAGCCACAGTCAATGCATTAGGAGCATATGATTTTCACTAAGGTTGACTTCACAATTGTCTTCTTTATGCCACTGTCAAAAGAGGATAAGTGAAAGGTGTCCCTGTGGAGACAAGAAAGCAGTCTCATTCCCCATAGGTGATCAGTCTTTTCATTGTCACAGATCTAGACTAAGCTGAGAAAATTTGACATTACTGTATTGATTGGATGCAAAAGAAGATATTGATGTGAATAACTCATTAGCATTATGGAAAAATGTTCTCAAAATCCCTTGGAGAAGAAGATAGATGTGGCCATCATGAAATATTGCTTTTCATGAAGGTGGAAATCTGTAGCACGGGAACTGAGCAGGCGTCTAAGAAGTTGGAACACATTGAGAATTCCTGATGCCTGCATACCACATTCAGGTACTAATGAGAAAGAGCAATGTGGTTCAAACCCACATGTAATTCAAATTTTTAAAAAGTCAGCAGTAAAGCATTTGTTATGTCTAATCTCGAGTTTATCTCATGTTCTACGTCAAATAACTTACTAGCACTAGTCTTGAGCCCCAGACTCAAATGCTTTTGTAAGAACACTGACTCTTCAAGAGGATCTAAGTGCAGGATATGGAGCTCCATGGAAAAATTGGTCAATCAGAATATCAGAAATGGAAGCAATGGGTAAACCCTGACCCCTGAGCCATTTGAGTCCTAATTTAGCACAAGTGCTAGTGAGTACTCACTGTAGGCAAACACTCTGAAGTGGAAAGATGAAAGACTGTGACAAGCAGGATTTAGACAAAGGTTTAATGTAAGTTTTATTTATTTTTTATTTAGTTAAATGGATGAAAGCTTCTTGAGTAGTCTCATTCTCTAGAAATACATATAAAATGAGAATCATCAATTACAAAATATTAAAAGGTACACAAGTTAAATTGTCAGAAAAAAATTAGAGATGAAGAGAACCTAGAAACTCCAAGTTATGTCTAAAGACTCCCAGAGAGTGGCTCAGGAAAAATGTCTAGATATAAAAATGGCATGGGATTGTAGAAAAGTTTAAGAAAGTAGAGAGTCCCCAAAAGCAGGTCTCATCTATTCTTTTCAGAATAAGAAGAAACTTATTCTAAAAAGGAAAAGAGCAAAACTCAGCATGGGGAGGGGGTGATCAGGAAAATAATAAAACAGTGTGGAAAAATAAATGTTGATTACTCATAGGTTTTGTTTATTTCTTTGGCAGTATAGCACCATCCTAAGAACAGTATCTTGGAATGTGGAAATAATTCAATCAGAAGGACATGAAGTGATGGAGTTCAGTGGGAGAAGATTTGTTTGCCAACACATTCATTTCAATAACCTGATACATTTAATGAGTTAATATGGGATATCAAAATTCCTACCCTTACAAAATTATAACAAAGAAGAAACAAATCACACAGTTCAGTATTCTGAATAGCAGTAAAAATTTAGAAGACGATTAAGCACAGAGATAGGGTGAAAAGGTCATTTCAATGGATGTTTTACAGTGCTGAAATTTTGTTTAAATAACCTTATGGATGTGATGCACAAATACAGGCAGAATATTAATGGGAAATGATCTTAGAAAGTGCAATCTTGTCAGAGCATACACCAAAGCATAGAATGTGACAAATAATATACCTGTATACTAGAAAATCACTCACTGTACCAGCAACAGATATGTGAACCTAGAAAGAATAGAAATATAAGCACAATACAAATAATATTCTTGTGTTTTGATTTGGGTAGAAATTTTTAGTACCTTAAATATAATATCTTAGTTAGGATTGCTATTGCTGTTATGACACATCATGCCTGACCAAAAAGCAAGCTGGAGAAGAAAGGGTTTAGTTCATTTATACTTCCATATCACTGTTCATCGGATGCAGTTAGGGCAAGAACTCAAGCATGACATGAATTTGGAGGAACGAACTGATGGAGAGTTCATCAAGGCACTTTGCTTGCTGATTTGCTCCTTGTGGTTTTCTCGCTCAGCTTTTTCATAGTAACCAGGACCAAAATACCAGGGTTAGCATCGCACATAATTTTCTAGGACCTCCCACATCTATCACTAATTTAAAAAATGCCCCATTGACTGGCCTATAGCTTATACTTATGGAGGTATTTTTTTCCAATGCTGTTCCTTCCTCTGAGGTGACTATAGCTTGTGTCAAGTTGACCTAAAGGTAGCTGGTACCAATGGTATGGTTGGAAAAGAAACTCTCCTTCTTAGTTGTAGGAAACCAAGCTATTCATAAACTGTTAATGGAAATGTGGTATTCCATTTGCTGCTCATTGAGAAGGGATTTCTGTTGATATTTGAAGCTTTACTCCCATGGTAGTATCCATAGGCACTCGCTATGGCAGTGGCAGGAATTTGTAATGCAGATTCTCACTAATCTCAGCTTCTTTGCATTTTTCTACATTAAACATGCTCTCACTCTTTTACCTATTAGAAGAGAGACAGAGACAGAGAGAGAGACAGAGAGACAGAGAGAGAGAGACAGAGAGAGAGAGAGAGAGGAGAAAGGAGAAAAGGTACAGAACAGCGAGTGATATCACATTTCCATCACTAGTTTACGAATACCTTGATTTCCTAGAACTAAAAGAGGCAGTTTCTTTTCTTTTCTGCCCGTACTATTGGTGGTGACCCCCACCTATAAATTATTTTTATTGCTACTTCAAAACTGGAATTTTGTTGTTGTTATGAATCATAATGTAAATATCTGTGTTTTCTAATGGTCCTTGGTGACCACTGTGGAAGAGTTGGTTCATTCAACCCTAAGGATTCATGACCCACAGGTTGAGAACTACTGATATAGATGGAAACAATAGAAGAAACACAGAAAAAGATTTCAAGATAGCATCCCATGTGTTCAGTAAACTGTAAATTAGTTCTGTATTCTGTGCTTGATTATATAGATTTCATAGAGATTGAATATGTTGGTTACTCAAAAGCAATGAATGAAAGATATTAGCAACAAATCCAACTGCAATAAATGTTGCTGAAAAGGAATAAGTTTTGCTCCATACACGACCTTTTTATTTAGATAAAGCTAAGGGACTTTGTCTCTCACATGGTGTTTGAGAACCATGGAACATTTTATGATGAATGCAAGGAAGATAATGCAGAGAAGGGTATAGATTTCTTTAAGACTATTTCCTTTCATTTATTCCTTGGTGCTTGCTAAGATTGGGAAAATTAATCACAGTAACACATTGACATTTCCCAGATCTTCCAAGTAATTGTTTTAAGTTGGGTCACTAGAGCCCATAAGAAAGAAAGAATTCTATTTTCTCAAAGTATTTATTTCTTGAATTCTTTGTGAATTTGTTCTTAAACATTTTCATTTTCCAAATAAAACTGTATGTCTTTATTTTGAAATGTGTATATCCTTACCAATAAGTTTATCAAGAAACTTTGTTGAGCCTGTTTTTATATAATATTTCTAATATATTCTTTGATAATTTTATACTTCAAATATGGATTCCATTTGTTTTCACCCTCCATACCACCCTGGAAACTCTTACCAACTCCATACTCAAAGGTTGACTGGCTTGATCCTGTAGAGGTCTTGTACAGACACAGGTGTCATGAGATCATGAGAGCAAGGGTCCTATTATGTTTTATAGAAGTCTTTCCAGACTTCTGACCCTTCGAATCTTTCTGTCCCCTCTTTTGTCATGAGCTTTGAGATTTTGTGGGAGGATGTAAAACATGGGTGTTCAATCCGAAACTGAGCACTTCACAGATACTTGTTCTCTGAACTTTGGTCGGGTGGGAATCTCTGCAGTAAACACCACACAATTTGCAGTCCTCTGGAGAGCTGCATAAATGGGGGATAATGCTCCTCCCAGAATTCATAGGTTGCCAAATAGAAAATCAAATGCTATGTGTGGGATACTTTTAAGTTGTGAGTAATAAATGTGTCAAAGACTGTAAAGAGAATGCAAGTTGTTGCCATTGCTCTTGGTTGCCCCAAAATTGATAATAAGATTTTATGGAATTAGACTGGCTCAGTGGCTAAGAGTATTTATGTTGCAGAGGACCCAGATTCCAGTACCAACAGTGTCTCCCTGCCTTTAGGGTATCTGACCTTCTTGTTTTGATTTCATGGGTACCTGTAATCACATGCACATATCAAATGCATATGTACATAATTAAATATATAAATTCAAAAATGAGAGCAAACTTTTAGAATAAATCTTAAGTTTTGTACAGACAGGCATTCAGTGAATATTTCCAGTATGGAATACAATGGGTGATAGGGAAATGGTGAAGCCAGATTGTATAGAAATTTTGTTTATTTTGTTTTGAAAATTAATTACTCTTTTTTATCAGTGTATATGTGTTTGTCTCTGTGTGTCTCATGTGTCAAGTTGTTAAGTATAAGATCAGAGGGCAACTTTCAGGAGTCAGTTTTTTCTTTCTAACCATGGGGTATGAAGCTTAAAGTCAGCTTGCCTGGCCTACACAGCAAGCACCTTTGCACACAGAGCCATCTTGCAGGCCCTAATTTTCTCCAGTATTATGTTAGTATATTATTATTTCAAGAACAGTAGCTAACATTGTGTGGAAGAATAAAGAGAGAGAGAAAAGAAGAAAAGGAAAAATGGTATACAATTTACTATCTAAACTTTTTAATGTATTTGCAAGGAAAGGTGTATGAGTTTCATTTTTATTGAGTTTCTCTGATAGACATGTGACTATGTTGCCTGTCCTTATCAGTATGGAGCACATGTAAGAGGGGCCACAGATAGGTTTTACAGGGGGCGATTTGGAGATAATGACTTGTGGCTGCAATAACGAGAGGTAATGCGCAATATACCCTTGTGAAGTCTGGTGACAGGAATTAAATTAACTCGTGTCACTATTGTGAAGCAAGGTTAACTTGAGCTGAACTGTATCACATCCCTGAATCTAGTTAATAACGGCCCTGCCACAGAATGGTTAAGAGATAAATGAACTGAATTGTGACATAAGGAAAGCTGGCAATGATGCCAAAGTCTGAGGAAATCCATAGGAAGTTACTATTCCAGGAAATGTATGTATCTAAGTAGAAAGAACATTTCAGTGCAACACAGTAGATATGTCATAGTAGGAGTGTTTTAGCATGACAGCAATCTTTGGTCCTATTCCTCAATGGAAGTACACTACCAATGTTTTTGACTCTTTATGCAAGCACACTGGCGGTCACCAATGTTGCTTTTTATTTTTAGGATGAAAATTTTCAGGGAATGTGTAACTCATGTTGGATGTATTTTGTTTGCATCTTCTAAAACTTGTTCCACCAAAAAATATTTAATATCATTCCACTAAATCTATTGGTGACACTTGAAAGAGACCAGGTTCCCTTATTTTAGGTATGGTTAGATTAAGAGAAAACATTTTACAGTATATAAATAAAACTCAGAAAAGTATACAAGAGTTATTAATATATTTTCAGATAAATTATGTAGTTGTTTGGTTGAATTTCTTGCCCCTTGGACACAATTGCCCTTTTAAAGTCCAGTACAACAATTGGAGTCTCCTTGTAGGACAAACATTATTAATTTACCTAGTTTCAGAATGAAGGTGTTAGGCAGAAGCTTCTCCATAGAACTGCAAGTGAGGAAAAAGTGTAAGTATTAAAATAAAAAGTGGAAATAATGCCATAGGCCAATAGTAATCATTTGCTAATCATTGATTCATCGCACAAGTATTAATTCAAAGATCTTGTAGTTGCCAAACAGTATGGTAGTTATTAGAAATGAAAATGGGGATGATACACAGCTCCACATTTGATGGACTAACAGTCTTATTGGAAGGGAATCTATCTTTTTCTAAAGAAAGTGTGGTGTTGCGGAGAAGACCAAATAGGAATAACAGGATCTAACAGAGATCACAGAAGTCAGAACAGACTTTCTCAGCCAGGGATTTCTGAGCAAAATTTAATGTCAGGGAAGGAATTTTCATAAATATTTTGATCAAACATCCAGACAATGTCAAAATAAAGACAAAATGCAACAATTTACCTGTACTCTATTTAGTTAGACATCACAAATGCCATCTGTAGTTCATCCTCTTTGCCTTGCTAAACTTGAGGTAGGAGCATAAACCTGGTTGGCAGCAAACTTGTGGTTCTCCAATTTCATCTTCTCAGAGCTGAGGTGGCAGACGATGAGCTACCTGTCTACCTCGTTCTATCTGAAAGATACTTCTTTTCTTCCCTGAGTCTGATACTCTACTGGTTAGACTATTCCTGCTCAAGAAGAGCTTCAATTTACTATTAGCTACAAGGTATAGACAAGGGTCATTAAGGTGACTGAGCAGAAAGGAAGCCTTCACAAACCTGGTGACCTGAGTTCAATTCCCAGAACCAGGGATGGAAGGAGAGATCCACCTCCCAAAAGTTATCCACTGACTTCATTCTCACTGTGGTACTGCCCATGCCCTCCCTCACATCCACTCATCACACACATACAAAAATACACACAAAATACTACTAAGAAATTAAATTTGGACTTCTAGAAAATGAAAAATTATAACAGTGTTATTTAATAATTTTTAGTATTACTCAGATACTGTCATCAAAACACACACAAATATCCAAAGTTGAGTAACATATAGTACAATGATATGACATTGTCAATGGTGAATATTTCAGGAAGCTAAGCCTTTTCTGTATTAAAACTCACAACAGAAATTTATTTGTATGCCTTTTAGGTTATGTACGGAGGTTAGAGAAACAGTTCACCAAGGGAAGTTAGCTGCTGTGACAAGTGCAGGAATATGGAGGAATGTGTATTTTGAGCTCAGTAGAATTCAACATGATCTTCAGAATAGAGTTCTGGCAAATAATGAATACATATAGCAAAGCCATAGCAATCCACGAATCTGTGCATCTTAGAATGATCAATGCCTTTTTGGTACGTCATCTGTTCCAATGAGAATTGTTAAACCTTTGCTAGTTGTTCTCTTATTGTGATAAAATAAGGACTAATGATCCCCTCTGATACGCAATTTTAATGAAGTCTCAGAAATTTTGTTGCTGCCTTCTTTATGTTCTTTCCCACGTGAAAACCTTCTCAGGGGTCCCCCAGCAGCACTTGTAGCTCTTTATCATGCAGTATAGCGAAATCTAGAATGACATCTGAATAAGTTATTTACACTGATGGTTATCTCTAATACACTGTGAGCATTCACTATGTATTTACTGTTACTTTGCCTACAGCACATGGGAGGGATTTTTCCCAAGAAACTATCAATAAGTGGTTCTTGAAGGAATATGTGAAAAAGTGTATCAAACCTTAAAAAAAAACCTAGTAATTATCATATATCAAGAAACAGATAACCTAAAATCTTGCTAATTCACTGAATAACAAAATGTATTATTGGGATGTTTGCTTTAGGTTGAAATGGTAAAGTCTTCTTTTGGACATATATGTATTAAATGAAACACCATCTACTTCATGCTTATGTTATCTGCATTGTTAATACTGAATAGAATGTCTTATAATGATTTGAAGAGGATACTTATGAATAAAGTTTAAAGATCAAACAGAAAAAGACCTCCTTGAATCATCTATTATTAATTGATTTTTCATCTTCAACATCATCTATAGATCTAATTTCCAAGCACAATTTCCTTTAGTGGGGCTGAGCAAGCCAGAGAAGGATATTGATGCCATAGCAAGAGAGTGTATTTCTTTGAATGATGATTGTTTTTTTCTTTTTTTGTTATTGAAAAAAAAAATTCTGCCTCCTCCCAGCCTCTCATTTCCCTCCCCTTCCTCCCTTTCCTCTCCTCCTCCCCCCACTCCTTTCCCCCTCCCTCTCCAGTCCGAAGAGCAGTCAGGGTTCCCTGCACTGTGGAAAGTCCAAGGTCCTCCCCCCTCCATCTAGGTCTAGGAAGGTGAGCATCCAAACTGGCTAGGCTCCCACAAAGCCAGAACATGAAGTAGGATCAAAACCCAGTGCCATTGTCCTTGGCTTCTCATCAGCCCTCATTGTCCGCCATGTTTAGAGAATCCGGTTTTATCCTATGCTTTTTCAGTTCCAGTCCAGCTGGCCTTGGTGAGCTCCCAATATATCAGTCCCTCTGTCTCAGTGGGTGGGTGCACCCCTCGTGGTCCTGACTTCCTTGCTCCTTCTGCTCCTCATTGGGACCTTGGGAGCTCATTCCGGTGCTCCCATGTGGGTCTCTGTCTCTATCTTCATCCATCGCCAGGTGAAGGTTCTATGGTGATATGCAAGATATTCATCAGTATGGCTGTAGGATAGGGCCATTTCAGGTTCCCTCTCCTCAGCTGCCCAAGGAACTAACTGGGGACATCTCCCTGGACTCCTGGGAGCCCCTCTAGGTTCAAGTCTCTTGCCAACCCTAAGATGGCTCCCTTAATTAGGATATATACTTCCCTGCTTCCTTTATTTCAACCATCCCATTCCCCCAAGCTCCCCCTATCCTCCCCTTTTCATTTTTCTCTTCCCATTTCCCATTACCCCCAACCCACCCCACCCCCAAGATCCCAATTTTTGCCTGGCAGTCTTGTCTACTTCCCATATCGAAG
Source organism: Chionomys nivalis (assembly GCF_950005125.1). Lineage (NCBI taxonomy): Eukaryota > Metazoa > Chordata > Mammalia > Rodentia > Cricetidae > Chionomys > Chionomys nivalis. The sequence continues at coordinate 17,810,341 of NC_080105.1, read as the reverse complement.
AGGATAACTATATGTTTTTCTTTGGGTTCAGCTTCTTATTTAGCTTCTTTAGGATCTCAAATTATAGACTCAATGTCCTTTATTTATGGCTAGAAACCAATTATGAGTGAGTACATCCCATGTTCCTCTTTTTGGGTCTGGGTTACCTCACTCAGGATAGTGTTTTCTATTTCCATCCATTTGCATGCAAAATTTGAGAAGTCATTGTTTTTTACCTCTGAGTAGTACTCTAATGTGTATATATTCCACACTTTCTTCATCCATTCTTCCATTGAAGGACATCTAGGTTGTTTCTAAGTTCTGGAAGTTCAAATGGCCAAAAGACACTTAAGCTCATGCTCAACCTCCTTAGTGATCAGGGAAATGCAAATCAAAACAACTTTGAGATATCATCTTACACCTGTCAGAATGGCTACAATCAAAAACACCAATGACAGCCTTTGCTGGAGAGGTTGTGGAGGAAGGGGTACCCTCATCCATTGGTGGTGGGAATGCAAACTTGTCCAACCACTTTGGAAATCAGTGTGGCAGTTTCTCAGGAAATTTGGGATCAACCTACCCCAGGACCCAGCAATTCCACTCTTGGGAATATACCCAAGAGATGCCTTATCTTATTACAAAAGCATTTGTTCAGCTATGATGATTGTTTTAAAAGAATGTTTGAAACAACATCTTACAAATATATGACCAAATCATATAACATTATTTATTGTTGTATTTCCATTGAAAAATAAAACAGGGACATTGAAACATCTATGAAGACCTGTAAGTAGTTTTATAAAATGATTTGAAATTAGACTGAGAAACACTCCTTGACCCAGCAAACTCTGAGTGAATTACATGTCACATCAAATAGTTTTCTACATATTCATGGATGTTGCACCTCAGACTCTGAGGAATTTTAAAAGAAGGTAAGTTTATCTCATTATTAAATTTATTTTTAAATCTTTTTATTTGAAGCAGAACTACATCACTTCTCTTCACCTTCCTCCCTCTAGCTCCTCTCAGCTGTCCTCCTGCATGTCCCTTCCATGTTCACTATCAAAGTGAAAGCCTCTTTTTCTAGATTATATTTGTTACACACACACAAACACACACAATCATGCCCCCCCACACACACACATACAATCTTCTGTATTAGTTGTTTTTCATGTGTATATGGCTTCAAGGCTGACCATATAAAGAGAAGAATTTCATCTAGCCTGAACTTATCCAGGACATCTTTTTATGACCACATGTGATACAACACTGCCTAGGGACAGTTCCAGGCTTTATTATTTTATGTACTTTTCGTGGCCTTGAAATCAAATGGCTCATACATTATGGTTCATTTGAACTTTGGATGGACCAGAGGTGAACAGTGATGCCCTTAGTTCAGTGCTGTGCATAAAATAATGCCAGTTTAAATTCTTAGAGTGTGTGCATCCACAGGTACAATATTGCTACAGTCATCTTCCCATTCAGAGCCACTTTCCAACTTCTGTTGGGTAATGAGAGGTGACAGGTTAAGAAGACCATAGGGCTGACAGCACACAGCCAGTATTCATTCCAGAGACCATTTTATCCTATGATTTAGTGTGAGCCCAGAAAGGAAGACTGACTCTCTAACGTTTATAGAAACAAACAGTTCTGTCTAGAACACCCTCTGTCTCATGACACTCAATTTAATCAAGGAAAGTCTTGCTTCTGTTAAAAAAAAGATGTAAAAAAACAGACAAAAGAAAAAAGAAAGCATTCTAGGGATATAAGGACTGATGCTAATTGATCAACAGAATGGGAATAGGAATGAAAGAGCGAAGGCAACAGAAACACAGGATGATACCATCGGGGACCATTCGGAAGAAACATAATTTTCATGTTTGCACAAAACACTAAAGTGAAGGAAGTTAAAAAGTAAGGTTAATAGTATATGAATTTTTAGACATAAAAATAATAGTATAAAAACAAATTTGTTTATTAAAGGAAAAATTGCTTCTAGACAAAACCCGGATAGCTTTCAAATATCAGTTCTGTTCAGTATTCTTCCACACGCATGTCTGTCACATAAGATCAGGTCAACGGTGGTTATTTTTCTCTATGTAGAGGCTCTAATACACCAAGATTTCAAAGTTAATAATAGTTAAAATAAACCCAAGTGTACAGAAATAAATAAGTGAAGGGTGAAAAAGATGACCCAGCTGTTAATATCACATAGTGTTCTTGTAGAAGGTCTGAATTCTGTTCCCTGAATATAGGATGGCCAGCTCACAATCACTCTAATTTTAGCTCCAAGAGATAAAATAATGTCTTCCTGGTATCTGTTAGCACCTGCATTCATGTATACATACCTAACACACACACACACACACACACACACACAGAGAGAGAGAGAGACAGACAGACAGACAGACAGAGAGACACACACAGAGAGAGTTTTAAAATTCTTTAAAAATAATAAGTAAAAATTTAGTGCTTTAGTTTTAATAATGCAAGCATGAAAACAACAGCTCCATCACGGAATTCCATGACCACAGATGAAAGCAGCACCTGCTTCAGTGCCTGGACCAATCATTCAATGAACAACATGTCAGACACTGACTGCCCCTGAATGAGGACAAAGTCAACTAGAGACCGTCTTGGCTTAGGTTTTGAATGGTGATCTGGAAACCCAGTGATCCAGTGTCAAAGCTTGTGCTCGATGATCATGGGAAAATATCTTCTAGTGAAGTGAAACAGAAAAACTGTTAGAAAGATGAGAAGTCTGGGGAGGAAGGGAGTTTACTCACGTTCAAAGCATTAGGATAATTTAAATTTTCTTTTACAGGAATATTAAAATATACACATGAATACATTTTCTGATATCTGTGAAGAGTTAAAAAGTTGTAAAATTCAGTTAATTTTTCCACTTTTAATATTTCTACCACTTTTTTCTATCTTCCTCTCTCATCCTCCCTTTTTAATGTTCTCTTCTTCCTTTCTTTCTTTTTCTCCCATTTTTTATTTCACCCAGTCTTCCGGTCTTTATGTCTTGCTCTTTATTTCTCTGGCTCAATTTTCTTAAATCGGAAGAAATGGATGTGTAGCAAAATATTACATGGTTTGCATGTCCTCATTCTCTCCTCTCTCTCTCTCTCTCTCTCTCTCTCTCTCTCTCTCTCTCTCTCTCTCACACACACACACACACACACACAACCACACACACACAATTTAAATGGAAGGAAAGAAATTTGTTCATCTTGAGTATTCTGTTATAAATACAAAGAATATAAATCTTTCTGTGTGTCTATGTCAAAAAGGGTATAAATTGTGCTTGCTGTGGTACAATAAGAGCCTTGCTTGAGAAGACTACTGAAGAAATATTCATTTGTTATCATGACTCTCGGAGGTATTACTGTAATTCAGCTTGGCTTTATAGAGGTCATAGTTTGAGACAGCGTGTGGTGACCTGCGTTTTTTTTCCTGACAGTTTATGTTTAAATATGGGACTCAAGTATCCGGGCTATTACTCTCTTACCCTTAGCTTTTGAAACTCTGCTTTTATGATTATGGTACAAAATTAAATATTGTCATCCCCCAGAACTATAAGACACACACTTACTTTAAGATAAACTATAATTTAGTATACTAATATTTATATTGATAAGAACTATTTTAGTTTTGGAGACAATTTCATGTTCCTTTAAAAAAATAAAAAGATGGCTAACATGCTATTTCAGTCTGTGGTTCTCAGTTCCCTAATGCAATGATCCTTCAATACAGTAGTTCATCATGTTATGGTGACTCCCAACCATACATTTATTTTGTTGCTACTTTATAACTGCAATTTTGCTACTGTTATGCATCATAATGCAAATACATGATATCAGATATGTGACCTCTGTGAAAGGGTCCTTCAACTCTCTCAGGGGTCATGGCCTGCAGTTAGAGAACTGTTGATTCAACCATTGTATATGCTTGCTGTGCCGCTTAATGATCGGGGATTGATTCCTGTTACCCACAGTAGCAAGAGATAACTCCCTTTAAAAAGTTGTTCTCTGACTCCATAAATGCCCCATGCATTGCATGCTGCCACTCACACAAAAATGCACACACATACACACACACACACACTCACGCACACACACACACACACTCATGTTATATATCATCTGTATGTACGTAATATGTTTAAACCTTAAGAGATTCTGACTCAATGTTTGATTGCAAAGACTCATGGGAATGAAGCATACACTCCAAGTTACCAAATGTTGTACCACTTGTTAGGATTTTTTTTCTTTTTAGTTTTCCTTATGGTTTTTAAAGATATAGTATGATTGTTGTGTGGTGCTTGCTGATTTTTAGTCTTTTGCTCTTTTGGGGACACCCACCACCCAGCTCCCAAATCAATCACACATGGAGACTTATTACTTTTAAATATGAGGCCTTAGTTTGCCTTGCTTTTAGTCAGCTTTTCTTAACTTAATGATCCAGTATCTTTTGCCTCTATACTTTTGTCTGTCTCTATTCTGTATACCTTTCTCTACTTTTCACTCTGTGGCTTGCTGTGTAGCTGGGTGACTGACTCCCGATGTCCTCCACACCTTGATCTTAATCCTTCTTTTTCTCCTTGTATTTATTCCCTCTGCCTGCCAATCCCTCCTATCCTATCTCCCATCTTTCCATTGGCTGTTCAACTCTTTATTGAACAATCAGTTGTTTTAGACAGGCACAGTAGCACAGCTTCACGAATAGATGCAACATAAAGGGATACAACACATCTTTGGATCATTAAACAAATATTTCACAGCATAAACAAATGAAATACATCTTAAAATAATATGCTACAACATTATGAAGGAAAACCTATGCTTCAACAGTGGGAACATGAATGTTCCATTTCAGAATGACTCAAGATATCATATATTTTTTCATGATTTATATTCTGTCCCCAAATGTATATTCTAATATATGTTCCTTTTAGGAAGGTCACCCAAACAGAAGGTGGAGCGCAGCAGGCAGTGGATGAATATCTCGTGTGATTGTAATACATATACTTTCAACACGTTATCGGCAGTTTCTACCGCATGCCTGCAGGGATTTATGATCCCCCAAGAATAATAAGTTTTGGAATGGAAAAAACTTCAAAGTCCCATTGAAACTTAGATTTGTTTACTTTGGGATGCCAGCGTCGTGGCTGTGGCTGCCTGGCATACATGGCCTGACCGGAGGAAATTGTCTTCTACCGGGTACACATCATCTGTGTCATTTATTACGTGAAGTGAACACTGAGTGCTACAGCTTGTTTCTTTTCTGTTCAGGAATCTAGATAAGATCTGAAAGACTTTGGCCAGAACCATCATTTTCCTCAGTAGCTATCCTCATTTCCCAGTTTACTTTGCAAGGTTTTGAATACTCCCTCTTCATTGTGGAGTTATCATGCCTCAAACTTCAGAAGCTATGAGTATTCCAGGGGCAAGTACTTAAAAATGTTGCTATGTAATTAAGCATTTTGCCGGTGACACACAATAGCTAATATAAAAACCCTAAAGTGTCTGATTTAATTCTTAGGCAACTGACATTTAGTATTGCTGGTCTGCCAGCACTACTCATTGCTAGAGTGCATGTTTACTGTGTATGAGGTTCTAAGTTTGAATTTGAATACTGTAAACACACACACACACACCACACCACACCATTCACAAACTCCAAAGTGTAGAGTATTAGTTAAGGCATATTTTCCTAATGTACTTTAATTCAATTTTATCTAAGTAGAAACAGAACCACTAGAAACAGAACCACAAATGCAAGGTGAGCTTGCAATCCAGTCTGAATGATGTTATAAAAAATAGGAAGAAGGTTTTATCCCATGCTTTTTCAGTCACAGTCCAACTGGCCTTGGTGAGCTCCCAATAGATCAGCCCCACTGTCTCAGTGGGTGGGTGCACCCCTCGTGGTCCTGACTTCGTTGTTCATGTTCTCCCTCCTTCTGCTCCTCATTAGGACCTTGGGAGCTCAGTCCGGTGCTCCAGTGTGGGTCTCTGTCTCATGGGATAAAACCGGACTCTCTGAACATGGCGGACAATGAGAGCTGACAAGAGGCCAAGGACAATGGCAGGGGGTGTTGATCCTACTTCAGGTTCTGGCTTTGTGGGAGCCTAGACAGTTTGGATGTTCACCTTCCTAGACCTGGATGGAGGGGGGAGGACCTTGGACTTTCCACAGGGCAGGGAACTCTGACTGCTCCTGGGACTGGAGAGGGAGGAGAAGAGGAGTGGGGGGAGGGGGAGAGGGGCGGGAGGATGGGGAGGGAAATGGGAGGCGGGGAGGAGGCGGAAAATTTTTTTTTTCAATAAAAAAAAAATAGGAAGAAGGACACAAGAATGGGTATTGTAAAAGAGAAGCTCCAGAAGACAGAGACAGAGATTTAAATGTGGGAGTTGCAACTCAAAGAAAACTCTACTGGAAGACAAAGGGGAAGTGAACTGTTTGATTGAACCTTCTGGGTTTGAAAGAAAGAGTGACCCTGTGACCCATCCTTTAGAATTGTGTCCCCCCAGCAACTGTGCCATGATGAATAGCTATTTGTTTTAAGATATTCCATTTGTGGTATGTTGTTATGGAAGTTCTAGGAAATAATAACAATTTCTAAGACTTTTCTTTAGTGTTTGCTTATTAGTTATTATTGCTTGGGCAGATATTTCAGAGGCATGCCAATACAGCATAGGACCACCAATGTGTGTGTGTGTGTGTGTGTGTGTGTGTGTGTGTAAATATACTTTCTTGGATGTCATTCTACAGAGACTGCCACTTTTGATGTTTTAGACTAGATGTTTCAATGGATGGTAGACCAACAAGCTCAAGGTATCTTCTTGTCTATACCTTTACAAGTGTTTGTGTTAAAAGGGCATGCCATCATGCCCAGCTTTGTAAGTATGTTCTGGGCATAAACTAAGTACTCAGTGTACAAGGGAAGTGTTTTAACAATTGAGTCACCTTCCTTACTTCCAGGTGCACTGTTTTTCTTGTTGTTTGTTTTTTATAAATAAAGTTATAACTGTTATTTGCACATAAATATTACAGAAAAATCTTGGATTATAACCCATGACTCAAAATCAACAGGCTTGGGTAGAACTACACAAAACTAGTAAAAAAATCAATGAAATGATTCCTAATGATATAATGCTATATTCAAAGATCATCATCAGAGTGGTTTTCACTGCAGCAAATGGGAGCACATACAGAGACTCACAGCCAGATATTACTCAGAGAGAATCTAACAGGTGGTCTCTGTTGGATTCCTTGGAGCTCTAAGAATCCCACAGAAGAAGCGGTAGGAAAGATTGTAGGAGTCAGAGGGGATAGTTAACACCAGGAGAACATGCCTCACAGATGTCAACTAAGCAGGATGTACACCACAGAAGCTGAAGCTATAAGCACAGGACCTGCATAAATCTTCACCAGGTGCTCTCTGTACATCCTCTGGCTGTTAGTTTGGTGTTTGTGTGAGATTCCTAACAGTGACAGTTAGTGTGTCTCTGACTCTTTTGCCTGTTCTTGGGACTCTTCCTCCTATTGGGGTGCCTCTTCCAGCCTTGATATGACAGCTTTGGCTTTGTTTCATTGCATCCTGTCTTGTTGTGTTCAATTATTGTCCTTTGGAGGTTTGCTCCTTTCTGAAAGAAATGGAGGTACAGTAGATCTGGGGGATTTGGGAGATGGGAGAAATAGGAGGAGTGGAGAGAGAAGAAATTGTGTTTGGGATATATTATATGAGAGAGGAAACTATTTTCAGTTGAAAAATAACATACTTATGTATAGATAGCTAACCATATCAAAAGAATAGGTAAGCAAATCTTCAAATATGAAATATAATGTTGATTGGATGCAAAAATATGAGAAAAAATGACTTTTATTCTTTGCCATATTGTTTTGGCAGTCTAGAAAGTCACATTATTTGGGAGATCCTATTATATTTGGATGCATACCTTCCTAAGCCTGGATAGAGTGGGGAGGGCCTTAGACTTCCCACAGGACTGGAGTGGGAGGGAGGAAGGGTGAGTGGGGGAGCAACAGGGAAGTGGGAGGAGGGGAGGAAGTGGAAATTTTGATTGGTATTATTTATAAAGTAATAAAAATTCTGCAAATAATAATAATAATAATTCCCCACCTTCTTTTAAAATTGATTTTGTATATGTTTTTTTGAGTGTACGTACATGTGTTTGCTTACAAATGAAATTTTAAATATCATTTCAATTTTCATTGAAAACTTTCTGAATCTATTGGACCACGACATAATTCAGAATCTTAACTTCTTCATGTGTAAACATGTTTTCTTGCTACAATGGATGACATAACAAAACAAGCAAAATAAAATAGTTGAATTGAAAAAAAGAAAGAAAGTTGCATTAAACACATCTCCCTTAAGATTTAGAATGTTTGAGTTATGGTTCTGTTTTCATTAACTGGAAATCTTTAAATACAGGTAATTTTAGATTTGTGAAAACTAGTACACTTCTCTTTCATCAGAGACTCAAAGAGCAAGAGCTGCTGAAAGCACTTTCAGAAGAAGGAGGAGGAGGAGGAGAGGAAGTAAATTAGGTCATCTGTCTGGGTTGAGCACACCATGAAATGGATCATAGAACTTGTAGACTATCCTTTGCTTTCTCTTTTTTCCTTTGGGCACTAAAGATCAAAGCAATTATTGTGAGTGAACCCCACTCTCATGCTGCAAATATGTCATCGATTCGTAGTTTCCTGTAAGTTTTAAGGATATAGCCTCATTGTGATGAAGGTGCCTTGGCTGGCCGGAGTTCCTTCCCTGTGACAATTATATGTGTGAAAGGTTATTGCCAGAGAGCTCAGGGGGCTGTTGCTGAAATACAGCTGTTGGGGTGACAAAGCCATTTTTCATTTAATACACACTTCTGAAAGGCCTGTCCCCACACACCATATTTATAGGCACAGCTCCAATGGTTCAATTTTCCTCTAGTTCTGCTTCCGTAAAACTTCCTTAATCACCTGGGGTTGGGTGTGTGATTCTGATGCCATTAACCTCATAAAGGGTCCAGTTAAAATGAGAACCACTTCAAAGGTACTCATGGTGTATGTTATAGATACTGTAATGAGGAACACTGCATTCCAAACTAGGGATACCAAAACTTTAATAAAATGGGACAGCAGGGCTCAATGTTATTGTTTTGTAAAAATCAAACTCTCATAGTGAGATGTTTTAATTTTTTTTTTTTTACTTACATGAGTCTATGTGTTCTGTATACATACAAGTGCCTGAAAGAGAGCATCATATGTTCCGGAATTTATAGATGGTTGAGAGTCACCATGTGGGAGTTTATACCTGGACTTGTTCTCCAAAAACAGTAAGTGCAATTAGCCCCCGAGGCATCTCTGTCTCATCAAACCATTTTTCTCTTTATACCTTATTCATGTGAGTTCTTATCCCTGCTGTCCATACCAGCAAAAGTCCTCCCAGAACATTGACAGTCATTTTCTGCAAGAAACTAGACACAAGTGACAATGGCTTAAGGGAACCCTGAAATTAACATATTAAGCTTCCAGATATCCTTCCTCATTCTCTGAAGCACAAGTTCCTTTTGTGATGATATTTTGTTTATGTCTTAACAAATAAAGCTTACCTGAAGATTAGAATACAGAGCTAAGTCACTAGAGGCCAGGGAATGGTGGCACACACTTTTAACCCCAAGATTCAGGAAGCAGAGGCAGATAAATCTGTTAGTTCAAGAACACTTTTGGTTACACAACTTTGATCTTGTCTAAAAGAGAATTAGAACTCTCAACAAAGATGTTCCCAGGACTTGGGTTCACATACCTTTAATGCCAGCACTAGGGAAGTGGAGACAGGAGTGATATGGCTCAGTGGAGAGACAAATACATGGCAGGAGGAGACAGGAGCTCAGTGCAGTTTGGGGCAGCAGTGTGAAGCAGTCAGTCTGAGGATGTTGTCTGAGGACAGGATTGCCCTTTTGATCTGAGCATTGGTAGAGGGAAGAAGACTAGTGTCTGGCCACTCTGCTTCTCTGATCCTTCAGCTTTCATCCCATAATAGCTGACTCTGAGATTTTATTATTAATTCCATTTAGACTTATTGCTACATCCTTGCTATTTGTTTCTTCACATATGCCCCGCTATAGTATAGCATACTGATATATTATATATGTCTAGATAAATAAAGCTTGCCTAAAGATCAGAAGGGAAAAGATAAGTCACTAGAGGTCAGGCAGTGGAGGCACACACCTTCAATTCCAGGATTGGGGAGATGGGGCAGATGGATCTTTGTGCACTCAAGGCCTTCCTGGGCTACCTGAGACTGATGCAGAAAAAAATATGGGTGTTGGTGCCTCACACTTTTCATCCCAGCACTAGAAATATAAAATGGGAAGAGAGAGAGGCTCTGTCTGCTTAGTCTGCTTGGTCTGCAGTCACCAAGTACTGATAGAGGTAAGACTTCTCTTAATTTGACTCCTTTGGTTTTCTGGTTTCGAGTTGAACCCCAATATCTTTCTCTGAGTTTTTACTGTTTGTGCTACACTACTGTCAACACAAACCAAATACCAAACACTGTGGAGGATTTTCCCATATTTTCCATTTCAAGACAAAATTAGTTTTGTCAAATATGACCTCAGGATTCACATATTTCATTTTTATCTTTCTAATAAAAATTACTATAGAATTGAAATTACATTGCAGAAATTTCTTGCCCTGTCCCAGTTTTTTGAGGTCAGCTTCTAATATGTTAGGGCAGTAAATGTGGTGGTATGCAAGCTGAGGTGTCAAAGAGTCATTCTTTAACAGAAGCAGGAATGTGTTAGCATCCTTTATCTCCTATGATCTTGATGTTACTATAAAAATGGGAATAATATCTATCTCTTCACATAACGGATGGGACACACACACATATACACACAAAATAGTGTGTAAGTTGGTTTTAAAATGTTAGCTTATGTTCAGGCCACTCCAGCCACTGAAACAGGTAGGCTAATTGTAGATCTTCACCTCTCTGTCTCTCTGCTCCTCCAAATTCAATTCCCTGATCTCATCTACATTTCTGAGACCTCCTCTGGGCTGCCAACTCTCATCTTCATTGAATCACATATATCTTCTCTTTAACTTTTATTCCCCAACTCATTTGCTTGTTCCAGTCCACAACTCTAGCAGGTGCTCCTTAGAAACCCAAAGGACATTATGACAAGGGAAATAAGTAGACTCACTAAAGATCTCCTCTCCAAACATTCCTCTAAATCTAATTCCGCAGTCTCATCCTACCATCAAGAATAGGCGTGACCTCAGGGTTAAAGGGAAGAAAATATATTTCAAAAAAATGTAACTAAAAATAAATCTGTATAGCCATTAAATATCAGAGAAAATAGGCTTAAAATTATAATTAGCCAGAAGAGATAGATTCTTTATTCTCATCAAAGGAAAAGCTCAAGAAAAGGACATTGCAGTTCTTAACATCTAATAATCCAACACAAGGGCACTAAAGATCATAAAAGAAACAATGCTACAGTTTAAATCACATATTTAAATTACACTCTCTCACACACTCATAATGGGAGACTTCATTCCCCAACTCTTGCCTACAGACATATCAGCCAAACAAAAATTAAACCAAAAGACAACGGAGCTAACTGATGAAATAAGCAAAATGAATCAAACAGACATTACAGAACATTTTAATTAAACACAAAAGAATATAGCTTCTTCTCTGAACCATATAAAATTTCTCCAAAACTGACCAAATTCTTAGATGCAATGCAAATCTCAACAGATATAATAAAATTGAAAAAAAAAAAAAAACCAGCTGTGTCCCAACTACCACGTTTGAAGCTGGGTAGCAACAACAACAGAAACAATAGAAAGCTTACAAACTCATAGAAACTGAAAAACCTCACTACTAAATGACTGACAATTGTGTCAAGACAGAAATTTAGAAAGAAATTAAATACTCCCTAGAATTTAATGAAAGCTAATACCAACATAGCTAAATTTATGGTGGACAATGAAGGGGGTTCTAAGGAGCAATTTTATAGCATCAAAGTTTTGGATAGATTTGATGCTAGTAACTTAACTGAAACCTAAAAGCTCCAGGACGAAAAGAATAAATAACATTTAAAAGAAGTAGTCAAGAAGACTAATGAAACTTATAACTGAGATCAATAAAACAAAAAAACACATAGAATAAATGAAAGGAAGAGTTATTTCTTTGAGAAAATCAATAATATTGCAAAACTTTTATCCAAATTAACACAAACACATAGGAAAATATCTAAACTAACAAAATCAAGAAGGAAAATGGGACATAACAACAGACAATGAGGAAATTCATAGAATCACCAGGACATACTTCAAAAAGAAGTACCCTACCAAACTGGAAAACTTAAAAGAAATGGATCATATTCTTGATACGTACAAATAATCAAAGTTAAATGAACATCATATATGCATTTTAAACATAAATGTAAACTCCAATGAAATAGAAGGAATCATTAAAAGTCCCCTCCCAATAAAAACTACAGGGCCATATAATTTTTGTTCTGAATTCTACTAGAATTTCAAAGAAGATTTAATGTAAGTACTTTTAAAATTATTTCACATAATAGAAGGAACAATACTTGCAAACAGAATCAAAGAACACATCAATAGAAAAGTATCCACCTACATCAAGTATACTTCATTCCAGAGATATGTGAATGGCTCAACAAATGTTATTTGATAAATGTAATCTATCATATAAACAAATTTAATGAAAAAACAATACATCATCTCATTAGATGCAGGAAAGACCTTTGGCAAAATCTAAAAACCTTTCATGATAAAACTTATGGAGAGTTTTGGGGAGCAAGGGATATACCTAAACATAATAAAGGCAGTTTATAATACATGCATAGCAAGCATCAACTTAAATACGCAAAACACTATCAGGAAGAAGACAAAGTCATTCAGTCTCTCCATATCTATTTGACATAGTACTTGACATCTTAGCTAGAATAATATGACAAACCAAGGAGATCAAGAGGTTATAAATTGGAAAAGAAGTCAATGATGCAAAATTAATAAAAACTCAGTGAGATAAATTGGGGTTCATCCTGAGGATCTGAAAAGCCAAATGTCCAGCCACTGACTCTTACCTCAGTCTCAGTCTGAAAACGGTAATCCTGTCTCCAGGAATCTCAAAATGAGACTGTGTCTGAGAGCTGTCTCCTCCCTTTTTATAATATTCTCTCGGGTTGGAATTAAAGCTGTGCACCACTGGGATTAAAATCATGCACTGCCTGGTTTCTATGGCAGCTAGTGTGTCTATGTGGGTTAAAGGTGCCTGTCATCATGACTAATGGGATTAAAAGTGTGTGTTACCATTACCTGGTCTGTAAGGCTGACGTGTAGGGCTCACATCTTCAGGTAAGCTTTATTTATTAAAATACAATTGAAATGCCACTACAAGTCAAAGTATTATTTGCAGATGATATCTTAATATACATAAGTGTGTAGTAAGTGTTTGCTCCAAAGGCAATCATGGGCTATCTGGCCAGATGGAGGTGGTACTTCTCATCTGCCAATGTGACCTCTTAAAAGGAAGGAGAGAGGGCATCATGCTCTTAGGTGGTGAAAACTGGGTCAGACTGCGTAACACATCATGTGATTGGTCCATAGATTTCCAAAGGACTCTGTAACTGGATTTACCTATCCTGTATTCGTGAGGGTATTTTCCTCTTTTTCATATCTTAATAAATTCCTATTGCCCCTTAAACAGGTGCATATTGATTTCTCGTTACATAAGTGAGCCTAGTAATTCCAACGGAACTCCTAAATTTGCTAATCACATTCAGTAAAGTGTCTGGATACAAGATTAACTCACAAAAATCAGTAGCCCTCCTATATACAAATAACAAGTAGTCTAACAAAGAAATCAGGGAAACAATATCTTTCACAATAGCTTCAAATACTATAAAATATGTTTGGAAAACTCTAACCAAACAAGTAAAGAACTGTATAATTAAAAATTTCAAGTCTTTGAAAAAAGAAATTGAAGAATACATCATATGGTGGAAAGATCTCATAGGCTCATGGACCTGTAGGATCAACATAGTAAAAGTGGCAATCATACAAAAATAATCTATAGATTCAATACAATCCCTATCAAAATGAAACACAATTATTTTTTGTTTGTTTGTTTGTTTTTCTAGACAGGGTTTTTCTGTGTTGCTTTGGAGCCTGTATTGTAATTCACTCTGTAGACCAGGTTGGCCTCTAAATCACATAGCTCTGTCTTCCTTTGCCTCTCGAGTGTTGGGATTAAAGTCTGCACCACCACAGACATTGAATGAACAATTCTCAGCTTCATATGGAAAAACAAAACAAGTCAAAAATTACAGGATAGCTAAAACTATACTGAAGAATAAAAGAACTGCTGGGTGTATCACCATGCCTGACTACAAGTTGTATGACAGAACAGTAATAAAGTAATAAAAATCACAACATATTGACAAGAAGATAGGTTGATTTAAGAGCCATTAATGAACCCACACACTTGTGTAGAACTGATTTTTATAAAGAAGCCAAAACTATACAGTGAAAAAAGGAGAGCATCTTCAACAAATGGTACTGGTTAAATTGGATGACTGCATGTTGAAGAATTCAAATAAATCCATACTTATTATTCTGGGTGGTTGTTTGAATAAGAATTAGCTCCATAGAGTCATATATTTAAATGCTTAGCAACTGGTACTATTTGTAGGGATTAGGAGACGTGGCCTTGTTCGAAGAAGTGTTTCACTGGAAGTGGGCTTTGAAATTTCAAAATCCCATGCCAGGTCCAGTGACTCTCTCTTTTCCTGCTGCTTGCAGATCCAGTTATAGAACTCTCATCCCCTTATCTAGTTCCATGTCTCCCTAGATTCATGCCATGCTGATAGCAGACTAAAGTGAAACTATAAGCAAACCCCAATTAAATACTTTTGTTTATAAGAGTTGCTGTGGTCATGCTGTTTCTTCACATCAAATATAGGGCTAACAGCCAAATTATCCAAAGTATTCAAAATAACTAGATATCAAGAAGACAAATTGAAACATGGGGTATAAATTTAAACAAATAATTCTCAAAAGAAGAAATTCAAATGGCCCAGAAACACTTTAAAAATGTTCAACATCCTTAGTTACTAGGGTGTTGCAAATACAATCTACTTTTAGATGTTATATTTTACCTGTTAGATGTTCTATGGCCAATAAAACAAATGACAGTTTGTGCTAGCAATGATGTGGAATAAAGGAACAGTCAACAGCTAAAGGCGGGAGTAAGAACTTTTACAGACACTGCAAAAATCAGTGTGAAAGTTACATGGGGAGATGTGAATTAATCTACCCAGGATCCAGGTTATACCACTTTTGCAAGTACACCCAAAAGATGTCTTACCATAGAGACATTTGCTGAATGATGCTCATTGCAGATTTATTCAGAACAACCATAAATTGTAAACAATCTAGATGTCTCTTAAAAGAAAAATAGATACATAAATTATGGAAAGTTTATACAATAGAGTATTAATAGCTGTTGAAAATGAATATCCTTAGTAAGATATTCTTGATACAGAAAGACAAATATGGTATGTGTTTGCTGATTTATAGATATTAGCTGTTAAGTCAATGATAACCAAGTTAAAGTCCATAGAAACACAGAGGCTAGGTATAAATTAAGGAACTATGAATGGATGCATAGATCTCATTAGGAAATGGAAATAGAATAGAAAGATATAGAAGGGTGATGGGGAGTGGAACAGGAAGTTCAAGTGGGAAGGAGACAGCAGTGGTGGGATGAGGAATGGAATATTAGGAGATACAAATAAAATTAATGTCTAGTTGAGGGGTAGTATGGAAACCAAATAACTAGAACCTTCTTAAAATGTGTGTATATGGGACAGTACTCTAAATCACATCCCCAAACAATGGAAGAGACAGAGTCCCAACTTGCCATCTTCTGTCACCAAATGAAGATTCCAGTACTCAGAATGGGTTATATCTAATTGAGTTGTTGGCCAGATGCATACCATAAGAATCCCCAAGCCACTCAGACTGTTGTCAAGATTATTGTTTGCTCTTTGCTATCTGATTGCAAGGCCCCATTGCTAAACACTGCACATACACAACTCATTGAACACAGAGAAGTTAATATGGTGCCTGTAAAGAGCCTCACACCAATGTTCTAACATGTTTGGTATAACAAAGTACTCTGCGAAAAAAAAAAAAAACATAAACATCAACACCACCACAAACCCTTTGATCTACAATGATGTCCTGCCTGCAAGATATTCTACTGCAATGGAGGAGTAATGATTATGAGAGTAACCAATCAATATCTTATTTTACTTAAGGCCCAATACACAAAATGAAACACATACCTGTAACTTGTATCTACATTGGGTGACTAAGAACCAAGATGAGTTAACCCAGAAATCTAGGATAAAACCAAGTACACTGTTTAAAATTAAAAACTAAACACACACAAGCACACATACATAAACACACACATGCTCAAAATGTGGCCACAAAATGACTCTTCTATATTCAGAGATCATAGATTGATGCCTTGCTCAGCTTTCATTAGAGAAACTTTCTCCTGCAGCAGATGGAAACAAATACAGAGACCCATTGCCAGATAATATGCAGACTTAGTGACACAGGAACACTCAGGTTGAAATGCCTTCTCTCTATCAAATCCCTCAGGTTAAGGCTCTCAGAAGAGAAGAAAGAGTGTTAGAGCCAGAGTGGATAGAGGACACCAAAAACAAGGCCCTCTAAATCAACTGAGCTAAGCTCATATGAACTCACAGAAACTTAAGTAAGATACACAGAACTTCACAGGTGTGTCGTAGGTCCTCTGCATATATTATTACTTTCTGTCTATTGGTTTTATGGGATTTCTAAATGTGTGAATTAATGAATCTTTGGTTTTGTGCCTTTTGAGATATTTTACTTCTATTGGTTGCTTTGCCTAACTCCAGTGTGCGTGTGTTAGATTTTTTTCTCTTTTTTAAATCTTATTTGATTATTATTCTTTAAGAAAAGACAAAAGTTTAATAATTCTCTCTTAATTATGCCATTTCCCCACAGTGTTTATGCTCAATTATCCTCTCTCTCTATCTCTCTCTCTCTCCAACTTCAGGTCTTGGTTCTCACCTTTCAACTTGTTTTGGACAGAACCTCTTTTTTGTTGACCACTGTGCACACTGGGGTAGCTGGCTTTCAGACTCCCAGGGATTCACCTATATTAGTGCCCTTTCTGTCCTAGGAACATTGAGTTACAGATATGCATTACAGTATCCCGTTTAATAGGTTCCCTGGGGATTTGATTCAGGTCCTCACACTTGTACAGTAGGCTACCTTCCTAGCCATCAGTTATCCTATTTCTATTCTGCAATTGTTCTAAAATATTTTCTGGGATCGTGAGTAAGCTTTCTCCTGTTATGACAAAATACTGGGGAAAATAGCAGCTGTGCAGCTATCTCCTCCATTCTGAAAACTTCTTCTCTAAAAGAAGAAGTTCATGAGACTCAGGAAGCTAATAAAATATTTACTAGACTCAGGAATCTCATGAAAGTTACAAGAGTTTGGAAAGTCACAAATTTATGTAAGCTTTGAATAATTAATGGTAGATAGGAACCTCATGCAAGTAGAGTGGGAAAATCCAAGTATGGCATTTTCCTGGGAGCTGCCCATATCCAGTTGGATTCTTTGGTAATAAAACTGGCTTTGAGTAACCATGCTGCCATAAGCAACTCCAGTAAACCCATTGTTTCACACACACAAAATGAGTCAACTTCCTATAAGATCGAACCACTTTGGTAGAAGAGAATCTTAATGAGGAATCATCTAAACCAGAGTGGTGTCTCTGTGGGTGATAGTCTTGATTTTTAACTGAACTAGATATTTGTGGGTAGCATCATTACCTAGGCTGGGCCAAAAATTGTATAGTGACAAAAACTATCAGAGAAAAACAAAAGAAAATAAAACAACACCATGCACACACACACACACACACACACACACACACACATGATACACACAAACACATGCACTGCAAGCAAGGAGCCATAAGGTCTTTGCTTAAGGTCCTTAAGCCTTAAGGTCTCTTTGCTCTTGACTGTGATTGCGATGTTTTAAGTTCTTGCCTTGTCTCATCTACCCTCCAATAATAGAAATTGTAAGCCAGATAAATCCCCCTTTCCTTAAGGTCCTTTCACTCATGTATTTGTTACAGAAGCAAAAAAAAAAATTACAAGAATATATTCTTGCTTATATATATGCAGAAATATTTATATCTACATTTATCTATACACACGTGCACACACAGAGATATACACATAGAGATACAGTTGATAATATGAATATTGCATTCTTTTCAGTTAAAACTATGTAGACTGCACTCATTACAAACAAAAGTACTACTGTAAATATTATTAATTCACAGGAATTTCCAATTCCCAGAGTGATAGTCATTGATTTATAGCAGCAGCAACGCTAAATCAAACTTTCAGATTTTAAAGAGTGTTTTCTATTTATCATCAAAAATAAGCCTTTGGAAAAAGAAGAAAATGATGGATTAAAATGTCTTGCGTCTAATTCATGTGGCAAAATGACTATAACTTGAAGCTTATTAAAAATCTACTTTGTTCTGAAACATAGAGTAAACATTTGCTTTTGTTCTTTACCATTGAACCCTAGCAAAAAATTGCACTGATTTTCTCATTCCATGTAGCAAACTATCATATATGCTTAGGTACTTTCAAAATAAGTACAAAATCTTTAAAGGTGTTTTCTTATATTTAAAGCTCAAAATGTGCCTGAAATTTGTAAATGAAAATGGAATAACTCTGTCAGAAATACATAATATTGCCCCAAATTAGAGTTATAGATTTTTAAGATGTAATCATTTATATTTTATATTCATTAATTTTTCATACTGCGGTTAATTCATTGCTAAATTCATATTAACAATATTTAATTCTCATATTTCTTTTATTATTGATATAATTTGAATTTGTTCCTGAAATTGTTTCTTTTCTCCATTTTCTCATCCAGACAAATTGCCTTTAGAAATACTTTCCTAAGCTTCATTTTTATCTACAATCAATGTCAAAATAATAATTATGATATATAAATAGAAAAAAATTTTAGAATAATTTTAATTATGGTATCCTTTATTGTTAAGAATGAACAGAGAAATTTCTGTGGCGGTTGTGAATTTTTCATTAGGTTCAAATAAAATTTTTAAAGATTATTTCAGATAGTTGACTGTCATAATATTCAAACCTGCTATAAAGTTTGCTTTTAAAAAATTTTTTGAATATGAGTTTTGTGGCTAGTCATGTTTATGCCATTAATATTCTAGGCCTAGAAAGTAAAATACACAGAACTTTCAACTCTGTTTTTTCCATTTTATATCATCATCATCATCACTTATGCCCCAACAATTCTTATGCATGCATAGGCAGTCAATTTATGGTGGTTCTCCAGTTGTTCTTATCCTGGGAAGTCCTAGCTGTTTTTGTTATTCCTCTTTGCCTTATGCTGTGCACTCCTCCAAGCAGGGCTATCTTTAGGTGTCTGCCGTCATTCGTTCTCATTACATGGCCAACGTATCTTAGGCGCTACTGCTGTATCCTGTAGTTTACTTCTTTCTGTATATGAGATGTTTGTTAATGTTATTTTTGCACAGCTATCTCTTTGTATGACACCTAGAATCCTCCTAAGACATGCCATCTCAAACACATTCAGCCACTGTTCTGAGGAGCGTTTGTTGTTGAAGTTTTGGAGTAGTAAAGAAGGCAGCTCAAGACAAGTGTCTTATATGCTTGTAATTTTGTTGTTATGTCATTTGCTGACCAAACTTTTCCTAGTGCCTGGAATGCTGCCCTTACTATCCCTAACCACCTCTTGATGTCTGAAATAGATCCCTTCTTGGAACTGAGGTTTCTTCCGGTATAAACAACGTTAGCTGCTTGAGGTTCTGATTTTTTATAACAATGTTAAAATTCTTGTATATTTTTTCCTATATGTTGTATCTCAGTCTTCTCGATGTTCACTTTCATACCAAGGTTTTCACTAACTTCCACCACTCTATTTACCATGGCCTGCAGCTCATTTGGACTTTTAGCTAGTAATGCTGTATTGTCGGGGAAATGCAAGTTATTGATTCATACACCACCTATCTGCATGCCTATCTCATCCTCTAGTGCCGTTGCTAACATCTATTCCAGGAATATATTAAAGAGTATTGGGAAAAGACGCATCCCTGAAACACTTTTATGATTGTCTTGAACTGATGACTTAGTTCTTCACAGACTTTGGCTGATGCGAAGGTATCTTTATAGGCATTACCTAGTATTCTTATTATTTTTCTCTGGGTATCTATAAAACCTCATTGTTTCTCAAAGTCCTTTCCTCCAAATACTATTGAATGCCTTCCTAAAGTCGATGTAACAGACATATAAGTTTTTTCCAAAATCTTTGTATCTTTCTGCCAATTGCCTCAAAGTGAAGATCTGACCTATTGTGCTCTTGAATCAGGACTGGGCAGCTACTAAGATTTCTTTATTTCTGCCCTTGATTCTTTGAAGGATAATGAAGGAAAAGATCTTGCTGCTATGGCACAACAAACTAATGCCCCTGTAATTTGAACAGTCCAATTTGTTCTTCTTCTTGTGTATGGGAATTATGACTGAGTGCTTCCATTCAGTGGGAATCACTTCATGTTCCCATATCTCTTTGAAGAATCTGAGAAGTGTCTTGGGCCCTGAGCCTATTGTAGCCACCTCCAGCTCCTCCACCATGTTGTCATCCACTCTTGGGGCCTTTCTACATTTCGCTTTCTTGATAGCTTCCTGTCTCACTCCTGGCAATACTTAAAATTTCTTCCTCATCTATGTTGTTCAAGTGGTTGCGGGAGTGTTTCTCAATGTAGTCTATATGGATGACATTAGGGTCATTTTATAGGGTGTCAAAAGTATTGTCTCCATCTTTGCTTTACTTCTCCTGGTGGCTGTTAATACATGACCCTGCCTTTCTTTAATCACCTGAATCTGAGGAACATATCTGGCAGTTATCTGTCCGATAATTTCATAGACAAGATGTGTTTATTATGGAGTCTAGAGTCTTTGACCTTTTTGTATATACCTTGTACATACAGCTTTCTATCCTTTGTTCTTCTTTTGACCTCCCTGCACAAGTAGTTGGATGTTTTGCTGCCTGAGGATTGTCTCTTCATTTGCTCTTTTGTTTCCTTCTTCCTTCCTCCAGATTGTTCATCTCTGTAGTAAGTCATTCTACTGGTGTTGCCTGTTCTGCATAACACACATCTTTGGTGCCTCCTGTATAGCTCTTTTGATTTTCTCTCATTTGCTTTCTATATTTGGAAAAAAACATTTTGTTTAATGACTTCCCTCATCTTTTCTTTGGTGGTTCTTTTATACTTTCTCTTTACAGGTGGGTTCATCAGTTATTTAAGTCTGATCTTTCAGTTTGTCTTGCCTGGATTACCTCTTCTAAGTTTCAGTTGAACAAGTTGGTGATCTGACTCTAAGTTAGCACTGGGGAATGATTGGCTGTTTTGGATGTTAGATAACAGTTTCCTGCTGGCCAGAATGTAGTTAATTGTGCCTTTGTCAGGGGATTCCCAACTCCAGTATCTTGATGGTTTGGCCTGCTTGAACTTTGTGTTGGATATGTATAAGTCATTGGAATAGCAGATGTCAAGTAGTCATTCCCCTCTATCATTCTTTTGTCTGAATCCATATGCTCTCATGACACTATAGTCCATTCTTGCTCTGGATTACACTCTTGCATTAAAGTCACCCAATGTGATGAGTATGTCATTCATATGCTCCCTGCTGACCTTATTCTGTAGATCTGTGTAGAAACTGTTGATGACATCCTCTTCTGATTCCACAGTTGATGTGTATACCCCTATGGCAGTTACTGGATATGTCATTGTCTGAAATCTGGCTGATATAATCTAGTCATTTACAGGTCTGTACTGAACATGCATTTTTGGGCAAATTGGATAGCACTAAAGTTATACTTGCTGCATGTTTTCACTCAGTTTATAACCTTGCATCCATTTATTACAAGTTCTTGTGTTCCTGTCCAATACGTTTCTGCCAATCCAATGACATCCCACCTGAAGTGACTGAGCTCATGCATAAGCAAGCTGGTTCCCCTGACTGTGTTTAGTGTGCTCAAGTTCCAGCTCCCTATTGTGGTGTGAAGAAGTGTCTTTCCTGTCCATTTCTACCAGCTCTCCTTCTCCTTTTGGCTTTAAGAGAGAAGCATCATCTATCTGTTCTGTGCTTTGGACATGGATTTACTGGGGCACTGTCAGATTCTGGGATTTTAACCCAAGTGTTTCTGTTGAACTTGTCCATATTGGGTTTCATGGTCAGAGTTGATGAGGACAACAGACTAGGTCTCTTCTTCTTCATGTGGAGCCTTTAGCCAACCAGCTGGAGCTATTTCCACTCATGTATTAAATTTCCCGGCTTTGCAGAGGACTTGACTGGTCATTTCCAGTCTTGCCATTGAGGAAGCAGCTACCAGGCGACCTTTCCTTTTCAGACATAAATATAAATAAAAAGGATTTGATGAATGTGAAAGCACAGGGAGATTTTTGCAATTATGTCACTGAACATGGATGCTTCAAAGAAATCTCACACTAGCTCAGAACTGAGTATAATAGAGGGTTATTTATTTAGGGATAGACTCACAGATCACAATCCTCTGCTGGAATGGGGAACAGCAACCTAATCCCGCAGCCAGAAAAGAGGCTTATGGCTGCTTTACATTGGCATATGTAGTATAAGAGGACACACCCAAATAGGAGGGTAACTTAAAGGCTACTGGCAGTGGTAATTCCTATGGCACATCACTACTTCACAACCTCTACTATTAATTAATTAATTAATTAAAATTAATTTATAGTTATAGATCTGCTGGCCAGTTTCTGTACAATTGATCTGTGCTTCATTTCTCTCCACTAATCCTTTAGTGTTAACTCCCAAAGCTGAGTAACATTCATTGTATCTGACAATTGGGAAAATCCCCAGAACCACAAGTCCCTTCTTGTTTCCTAGAAGGTGGGATCCCTTTGTACATTTCTAGAGGAACGCAAATGCCTTCTTGGTATCCTTTATATGTGTCTTGTTCAGAAGATACTTGGTTTATTCACATTTGTCTCCTTCATGGCATAGAAGTATTTAGTCATCAATTTTCCTCTTCATTGGCTGAAAAACACTTACTGTGTGTGCAAAGAATTGGTTCTCTTGTGGCAGTAAATTGATCAGGAAAGATTTGGCTCTGTGCAGATGCTGTCTTCACAAACCATTCCTTTTCTCTGGACTGTGTATAGGCAGTTCAGGATTCCCTACAGAATGCTTTAGGAATCTCAGTCAGGAAACATGAAAACTAGAAGGGAAAAAATGAACAGCATTATAGAGGACCAGCATGGAACATTGGTTATCAGGGGTTTTCTTCTCTCATTGTGCCACTCATATTATCAAAGAAATTGATGATCTTTTAGCAGTACACAGAGATGCAACAATTGAAGATCTAAAGAAGCTGAGCACAGTCAGATTTTATTTTGTACATTGGCACATTTTACCTCTTGAAGGATGTGTTCATGTTTGTATGTATGTGGATACAAATGTGTAGGAACATGTATAGGTTTGTAAATCTCAAAACAAATAGATTATTATTATTTTTTTTAGGTTTCCTAGTCCCAGTCTACACTTTTCTTATCAGCTTGGTAAGACATTGGTGTGATCTATAAGATGCTTTGATAATGAAGGCTTTCAGAACTGGAATGGGATATTGAAGTACCCAGGAACAACACCAAGAATCATTACTGACCCTAGTGTGCTACGGGAGCACATTCTGCTTCTTCAGCCAATAGCCTTTAAGATACCAGCCCACTGGGGTGTGGTCTCTTATACTTTAAAAATGAGTGGGGTAGGTTGATCCCGAAATTCCTGAGATACCGCCACACTGTTTTCCAAAGTGGTTGCACAAGTTTGCATTCCCACCAGCAATGGATGAGTGTACCCCTTTCTCCACAACCTTTCCAGCAAAGGCTATCATTGGTGTTTTTATTTTAGCCTTATTATACAGGTTGTGTGGGATGTGCTTTATGAACTAGCTCCATCTGTAATCAGGACACTTGACAAATGACTCAGTCAGATTCCCAGAAGTATTTACTAAGCAAGAGTTCCTTACCAAGATTTACATTTACCTTCAGTCAAGAAAAGGATCCAAGATGAAAAATGAATTGTTTTTTCTCTACAATTCAAAAACAAGGTGAAATACCAGGAGTTTTGGAGTAAATGAATTTCCACGAAGCATTATTTTGCATTTTATAGGGTCTTACATCACTCTAAATGTCTTAGCATTGTAATGTCAAGAAAGAAATTTTTATGTGTGAATGTTTAAGAAATTTGGCAATGTTTAAAGGACAGTAAATGTTTTGTGCAATAATCTAGTTAGACATTTTACCTTTAACTCTAGATTTAGATAACATAACTTTCAGAAAGACATAATATTTTTTGTTTGTTTGTTTTGTTTTTTCGAGACAGGGTTTCTCTGTGGCTTTGGAGCCTGTCCTGGAACTAGCTCTGTAGACCAGGATGGTCTCGAACTCACAGAGATCCGCCTGCCTCTGCCTCCCAAGTGCTGGGATTAAAGGCGTGCGCCACTATCACCCGGCTAAGACATAATATCTTTATAACAAATTCTTTTGTGCAGAATATTTGCCCTAAGCAATTCTATGAAAATGAAATGTCTAGTGAAAACTCAAATTTGAGTTATGATCTTAAAATTTTAAAGTTAATCTTTAGTTTTATCTAAGTTATGAAATAAAATATTCATACATAAAAACATTAATATTTTAATGTATTAGCATATTAAAATATATTAAATTACATATTGAATATATTAAACTGTTGAATAAAAGAGCAATAGCTGGGGACCTAAAAATCACACTAAAACATTCTTTTCAGCCAATAGTGAAAATATGATACCTCCATACTAATATTGACTGCTGTTCAATCTTTTCTTATTTTTGTTAGCAAAGTTAAAAAAGGAGGAACCTAAATTGAAAATCTATCTTAAAACACATAAAATTCTCAGTACCAATGTGTCCTAGTTCTTATTTTAAGTATGTCATGATGAATTCTACATCATTCCTTTTTCCCTTGAAACTTAAAATATGGAGTAATATATTTTTTAAACATTGATAAATTATTGTAACACTTTCTGAATGCTAACCCAAAATAAAATGTTATAATCCCAATGCCTTAAATAAACAGCCAAGATAAATTTGATGACTTTGCTGATGTCCTTTTTTCTGGCAAATCTTCATCCAAGTGTGTGTGTGTGTGTGTGTGTGTGTGTGTGTATTTGCTTGTGTGTGTGTGTGTGTGTGCGTGCGTGCGTGTGTATCCCAACTGTTTGATATTGAATTTCTATGTGTTTGCATTGGAGTCTCTCCAATGGCAGGAGTGGTTATTGTTCCTACACTCAAGAATTTGTTTTGCAAGTTTGCAAGTTTATTTTTCATGACTTTCACTTTCATCATTATCACTTTCTCTTTCTTTGCATAATTTCATTTTTTGATTAATTTTCTTTTAAAAATAAGTATCAATCATGAGATGATAGATAATCTAAAATATAGTGTATATACACATGCTGAGTAGTGTTGAGTAAGGAAGAAATCATTTATTTTTTATTTATTTATTTATTTTTGAAATCTTTCATTTATGACAGCATAGATGGAATTGGAGAATATGATGGAAATGTGAAATGCCCCAAAACATGAGAACACATATATCAGGTGTGGCTACATATGCATAGATTATAAGGAACAGAATTTATAGAAGAAAGAATAAAATGGTGCTTTCTAGATGTTGTAGCAAAGTGATAGCCAAAGGCTACAGGGACTTCATTACCAGTAGTGATTTTCCAGATGATGTGAACTACCCATTGTTGAAGATCACTGCATGAGTTGTTGATTGGGCTTGCAGAAGCTAGGCAACTAATTTATTATCTGAATGTGAACTCAATAACTATGTGTCATGACCCTTGACCAGAAACTTTTCAGAGAAATGATGCTAATTGGCCATTGATCAGAAAGTTTGATATTATTTATGATAACTATTGGATTGAATAAAATCAGTAAAGTTTAAATGTCATGCACTTCCAGTTAATGCAGTGTGGAAATTAAGATTTGATTCACTTTGTTAGTAGACACCTTTTATTGACCTGAACCATGGAAATTGAAATTCATTTGTAAGGGGGAAGGTATTCAACAATTCCCGTACACCAAAGGTCCATTTATCACTCTACTGCATAGTGAAACTACTGTTAGATTTTGTTGTTATTTTAAATACAATTTTGTATTGTTTATTTAATTTTAAATACAATTTTGTAATTTTTGTATTTTAAATGCAAAAAATAAAATAATTTTTATTCATAAAGTCATAAGTTTTTGATAATAAAGTTGATTTGGATTTTTTCTTTTCACTTTATTATGTTAATAATGACTTTTAAAAGTCACATGCAATCATCAACTGTTCTACACTATAGACCCTCCTGTGAAAGTTTTTAACATAAGTGTCCTTTATTAAGAAAACATCATAAAAGGATGGGGAAGAGAAGAGAGAACATTAAGAGAGGTGGAAAAACTAAGAAAAAAATAGAGGGAGAATGCTATGTGGTTACAGCTTCCAGGCTGAAACTTTCCACCTTGGAAGGAAGGAGGGAGGAGCTGGAAGGAAAATGTACAGGTACAGTAAGCTAATCTTACAGGAGTCAACAAGCTCAGAACATAGCCAAATATGCCAAGACCTCTAAACAAGATGATAAAAGCAATAAGGAATCCCTGGTGGTAGGCGAATCTCTTTGGTGGAACTGCCTGCAAGTTGAACAAAGCTTTGAGAATAAAATTTTCTAAACTCATCACCTTAGCTTGGTTGGTTTTCTGTGGTGCATTTCTCATTGGGTCCTGTTAGAAACCTTCCACTCATGTTCCCACAATCAACCCCGGGAAACTTGCCCTTTTACTAAGCTAGACTTCAATGGAATTATTTCTGTTGTCTGTTATCAGTGCTCTGTCTGAAGTAAATATATATTTGTTCTTAATTTCTTAGGAAAAGTCACATAACAAAGATAATAAATCCTCAAGAGTCTCATTTTATCAAATGATTCTCCCAGTAAACTTTTCCATTCCCTAAACTCCTTTCTCTAGCAAATTGTCTTCAGTAAACTGAGGTGAATGTGAGCATAAGGAGTAATGAATCTTTTAAGTGGGATCAAACCGGAGCAGTAGCTTTGGGCAGGGTGTAATTCTATGTTCTTGAAGATCTGTGAATATCTTTGATAGAATGCTCTTTTCCTGGACCTTAAACACTGACCAAATGCCTATTGATTAGGATAACTGCAGGAAGGCAGATCTCTGTGCTTACCTAGGTGAGAGGAATGGTGCCCTGGCAGGGAGAAATTGTTCTGAACTAAGAAGTTAATTCCCAAATATGTAACAGAAAGGGAGTCAGATATAGTGAAAGTCTACAGCAAAGGGCAGACACTTTATTCACAAAGCAATAATGCCAAAAAGTCTTTCCTTTTGGTTTAGCCTTTACCAGATCCCTTGGTTATGGTAAGTCACCCACGAAAAGACAACTGAGCCATTACTGTATAACTTTGTGGCTTATAGCAGACAGATGCATAAAACATAAAAATATTTATGGTGTATCATATGAAGCTTGCAGACACACATGTAAACAATATCAAATCAACTTAAATATACCTACCTTTTAAGCGTATAAAAATTCTTCATAGTGATATGCCTGCTCCCAATCTTTTCTCCCAGATCTTTCAAAATATCATTATTTATCACCATTATACTGTATATAACACATTAGAATTTATTACACTTATCTAACTGTGAATAATTATCCATTGAGCATCTTATTATGTCTCCATAAAATAATTAAAGAAGAATAAGTTTTTAAGCTTTCCATATTAAAAATATCAATTTTTAGTATAAAATATATTCAACAAAGAAACAAAAGTACTAAATGTGATTTCTAAAATGAAGCTATACTAATCACCAGTTGGTAGGGTTGTATGAGAAAATGTCTCATGTCACTACTTATTCAGGAAAGGCAAGTCAAACCACAATTAGATGTTAGCTCACACTACTGAGAATGACTATCAACAAAGTACTAAGATCAAGAAGTACTAGTGAGGATGTGGGGAAGTAGCCCACTGGTTCACTGTTTATGGAATTGTTGTCACAAGAAATGGTATGGAATATCCTTTAAAAACACAAACTACTACATGGTCCATATATACCACAACAGGGTATATAATCAGCATGCAGATGGGACATTGGCCTTCCAACATTTATTCTAACACCATTCACAGTAGCCAAGAAATAGAAATAATCAAATTGTTTATGAAGTGATGAACCAAGGAAAACATGGTAGACTTACTCAGTGGAATAGTACTCATTCACAAAAGAAGAATGAATTCTGCTTTTCATGAGAATATATGTGGACTCTCTTAGGAACCGAAAATGATGAGGGTAGGGACATATTGGTTCTGAGTGTTAACTGTGACTCCAATTCCAAATTGTCTAGATCCAAACCTTCTATAATGATGAAATAAAGGCAGATGCACTAGGCTGAGCTCCCAATGTCCAGTTGAAGATTGGAAGGAGTGAGAAAAAGAAAAAAGAGGTCAAGACCATGATGTGGACACCCACTGAAACCATCTACCGGAGCTAATGGGAGCTCACCAACTCTAAGCTGACAGGGAAGGAACCAGCATAGGACCAAACTAGTCCCTCTGAATGTGGGTGACAGTTGTATGGCTAGGGTAGACTGCAGGACCACTGGAAGTGGCACCAGAACTTATCCCTACTGCTTGTACTGGCTTTTAGAGAATGTATTCTCTTTGGATGGATACCTTGCTCAACCTAAATATAGTAGAGAGGGCATTGGATCTTCCCCCAAGCAATGTGCCATAACCTCTCTGAGGAGTAGATGGAGTGGGGTGGGGGAGTAAATGAAGGGACTGTGAGGAGGGAAGGGAGAGGGAACTAGAATTGGTAACTAAAATGAAAAAAAAAGATGGCTTGTTTCCTTTTTTAAAAATAAAAATAAAGTAAATAAAAAAGAAATAAAGGCAAATGCAGGATTTGGCATCAGTTTGGAAACTACACATCAGTTGAATCTTGGGCTGTAGCTTTCCCAAGCTGGATGAGAACCTGCAACAGGGATATCATTAATATATCTTGTTCATGCCGGAGGCATACTTCCTTCAGTGATTCTCTCTAATTTGACCAGATGATTTTTATATAGTCTGAATTGTTGCCAAAATTAATTCTCAAAGATATATCAATTTTTCTTTGGTTTTTCTGAAATGCTACTAGGGAAAACATGTCATATTATGGTCATTCTACTTCAAAGAAGCTTAAATACTGACATTCTATTTCACAGATCAATCTTGACAAACTTTAGACACTTCTTTGGTTGTGCAAACTAACTTTATAATCCAAGTATTCTTTATTGTTTTTAATCCTTTATTGTTTTTATTTTTCTAATCATTTAAAGTAACATTAAATAATATAAGTTAAAAACTGGGATATTTTTTATTAATTCTCTTAATCTGTATTAGTGGAATTTAGCCTTAGATAAGATCAATATAGTTGAATTTAAGGAAGGTACTAGACTAGGCTCAGTGATTTGTCATTTGATGTGAACAACACATGGTTTTCAAGTCTGCTGCTCTTTCATGCTGGAGGGCATCTAATTACTTCTCTGGAATAGATTCTACATATTGATTTACCTTGAGTCTTCTGAAGTGTAAGGTGGTATATAAAATAAACATTGATTTTATATGAACCAAGTAAGTTGGAAATCAGGTCATAGACCCATATTATCTAAAGCAGCACTGATAAAGCCTGGGAAAGGGTTAGTTTAGAAAATAGTAAAAGTCACAGGCTCCATGGAAAGTGGAGACCTAGGTCTTTCCTTGAGAAGGTCAGGCCAGTTGATACATCCACAAAAAGGATGCTTGTGTGCACTTTTTATAAAGACCTATAGCAAAATATCAGAATATCACTTATGTCCTTAAGCAAACATAATAATTGTCTGTTAGTATTATCCAGCAATGATGGAAGGTGGAGGGAATCACATTGTGTCTCTTTCCATTGCCATGTAAACTAAGACAAACTTATCAGACTTTTGAACACATGATCAGTGAAGAGCAAATCTCCTTAAATATTATGGCAAGAAAGGGGATTGGAAGAAAGTCTACATTTCTCACTGACAAATTCTGTAGCAAACTACGTTTTTCTCTAAGACTTTTTATGTAAAAAAATTCCTCACAAAATGTATATGGATTATGATTTCCCATTTCTCTATTTCTCCCAGTTTTTCCCCATCTCTCTTCCTATCTGAATCCCCTTTTATGTCTTTCTCTAGAAAGCTAACAGGCTTCTAAAAGATACAAGCAAAATTAAATAAAGTAAATTAAAATAAAACTAATGTCATCAGAATAGGATAAAACAAACAAATAGAGGGAAAAGAGCCCAAGGGGAAAAAACAAGAAATAATTACAGTGGACAAAGACCCAGTCATTTGCATACTGAGTAATGCCATAAAATCACTAATCTAGAATCCCTAATATATACAAAAGCATCTATAAGGTAAAAAGAGAATATATATTTTTCCATATATATATATATATATGGAAATAAAATTTAAAAAATAAAATAAAAATATGATATAATAAGACAAGGAACCTTCAAAGACATTATTGAGTTCACTTCCTGTTGGTCATCTAGTACTTGCATGCAGCCTACTCTTGAGAGCAGTTTCTTTTTCCCTAGTGGTTCTCCCTTATATAGGTTTGTGGACTCTATGTAGGCACCAGCTTGGCTTCTTCCTGTTCAGTGAATGTGTAAGTGTTATCATAAGCAATGGAATTCTGCCTTCAGTTTGTGGAGAACAACCTACATTCTTGGCCACAACCTGGGTTGTATGCAGGTTCCCATGGGTTCTCTTTCCCTAACAACTCAATTAAAGGTAACACTGTCCCGGGACTGGAAGCTTCAATTAATGGCAAGAGATGTCCAGTGGCGTCTCTGTCTTCCCCATTATCTGTACATTTCATTTAGATTGTCTTTATGTATATATATATTTTAGAGTTTATACTACATTAAGAGTTTATACTACATTAGATTTTCATATGACCCCTGGGCTCCATAGTCTAGCTCACAACTCTGACTACTTTACAGGAGACCAGGCTAGATTAAGGAACCCCAGGCAAGACACTGCCCACCACGCACTAATACTCCTCAAAGTCCAACCAATAGCCAAGGAGTTTACCCACTCCCCTGGGCTCCATATCACAACATAAAACTTTGGCAGAAAACTTCTGTCTTACTGGAGGTCACACTGTACTAGGAATCCCAGAGATCAAGCAAGTACCCAGCATCCCAGGAGCCGCACAGATACTTGAAACTGAAGAAGTGAGAATCCGAACCCCAAACGTTTTATAGACTGCAAAAACCTCAGGGGAGTTTCTCACTAGGTACCAGAATTTCCGACCAGTTAGGCTGTAAGACCAAGAGGAGACAGAAATCAAGGAACAAAACACTCATCCAACAAACACAAACTTGTTTGGATACCAGTATGGAGGTTTCTCAGAAAACTGGATATTGACCTATCTCAAGACACAGCTATTCCATTCTTGGGCATATAAACAAAGAATGCTTTACCACACATCAGAGCAACGCTTGCTCAGTTATGTTTATAGCCGCCTTATTTGCAGCAGTGAGGAACTGGAAACAACCTTGATGGACAAAGAATGAATAGCGTATAAGGACCGTATTATATAAGCCCGTATTTCTACATTGTATGACAGTTAAAATTTTGAGCGACCTGCCACACCAAAGGTGGTCACCTAGCCCTTTGATAGTGAGACAAACTGACACCAAACCAGCCACATAATATTTGAGCTACAGTTTTCCCAGCCTAAAATGTGTGCTGGGGTAAAGGTGGCACAGAAATTATTGAAATAGTCAACCAATAACTGGTATAGTCATATAATGAAACTCATATCATGAAAGGTAGTCCACCTACGGCACAGCCTTGAGGGCTTTGATCCGGAAGCTGGACAGCCCAGAGACTTAGGATAAAACCAAACATGATTAGAAAAAAAAAAGATATATATAGGCAGTGAATGATTCCTAATGATATTCTGCTATAATCATAAATTTGTGTTCATCCCAATTATCACCAGAGAGAATTTCCTTAGCACCTGGTAGAAACAGATGCAGACATCAACAGCTGAACATTAGTTGAAACTTTGAGGAAGAGGGGGAAGAAGGATTAAGGGAGCCAGAGGATTTGAGGGCCTCATAATAAAATCCACAGAATCATCTAACCTGACTTCATAGGTGCTCACAAAGAATAACTGCAAACCAGAGAGCTTGCATAGGACTGACCTAGGCCCTCTCCGTATATATGACAGTTGTGTAGCTTGGTCTTCTTAGGGACCAGTAGTGAGAGCATAACTATCTTTGACTTTGTTACCTGCTCTTTTATTCTTTGTTTTTTTTTTTTTTTTTTTTTTTTTTTTTTTTCTGAGTTCTGAGACAGGCTTTCTTTGTAACTTTAGAGCGTGTACTGGACCTCATTCTGTAGAGCAGGCTGGCCTTGAACTCACAGAGATCTGCCTGCCTCTGCCTCGCCTGGAATTAAAGGCACGCACCATGACTGCCTGGTGAGACCTGCCATTTTTTTGGAGAGAAAGGAGGAAAAATGAAATAGTGTAATAGGGGAGATTCTGAGAGAGACTGTGAGGGGAGGAGCTAGGGTGGGAAAAACATAATATGGATGGATAATTAATTAATTAATTAATTTTAAATTAATGGATATTATTTGAATTCCTCTACATCCAGCCATCCAATTTGACTTGCACCATTTGTTAAAAATGCTATCTTTTTTTCCCACTGTATATATCTGTTTTTGTTATAAAAAAATCAGGAGCCCATAGGTTTTAGGTTTATGTCTGGGAGTTCAATTTGATTTCATTGTTCAGCATATCTGTTTTTGTTGTTGTTGTTGTTAATACTGTATGGCTTTTATTATTTTAGTTCTGTAATACAATTAGAGGTTGGGATAGTAATACTTCCAGCAGTTCCTTTATTATTCAGGATTGTTTTAGGTATACTAGGTTTTTTTGTGTTCCTATATGAAGCTAGAAAGTGTCTAATCAAGGTTTTTGAAGAATTATTTTGGAATATTTGCTTGAACTGCTTTGAATCTTTAGCTTGCTTTCAGTAAGACTGCTATTTTTACTATACAAATTCTATTGGTCCATAGAACCATGGAAGAACCTTCCATCATTTCTTTAACTTAATTCTTAGATACTTAAAATTTTTATAATATGAGTCTTACACTTACTTGGTCAGAATTACCCGAAGATATTTTATATTATTTGAGGCCATTATGAAACGTGTTGTTTCCCTGATTTTTCTCAGTCACTTTGTCATTTTTATATAAGAAGGCTACTGGTGTCTTTTTTTTTTTTTTTTTTTTAGTTTATTGTGTATCCTGCTACCTTGCTGAAAGTGTTTATCAACTGTTCAACTTTCCTAGAGGAATTTCTAGGGTCACCTATATATACTATGATATTATCTGCAAATATAATAGAAAAGTCAAAGACATTTGAACTTCTTTCTTTTCAATTTGTGTCTTCTTGATCTCTTTCAGTATCTTGATGCTCTAGCTAACAGTTCAAGCACTATACCAAATAGGTATTGAGAGAGTCCACAACCTTATTTTGTTCTTCAATTCAGTGGAATTACTTTGAGTTTCTCTCCATTAAATTTTGACTTTGGCCATGAGATCACTGTAAACTGCCTTTATTATGTTGAAGTATATATCTTGTATCAATAACTCCTCCAGAATTTTCATCATGATGGAATATTGGGTTTTGTCAAAGGACCATTCTCCACCTATTGTGATGAATATGTAATTTCATCTTTCATTTTGTTTTTTTATAATGTTTTTTTACATTTATTGATTTATTGATGTTGAACCATTTTTACATCACTGAGATGAAACCTTTTTGATAATGTTGGATGATCTTATTAGTGTGTTCTTGGATTTGTTTTGCAAGTATTTTATTGGACAGATTTTCATATATGATTATAAGGGAAATTGTGCTGTAAATATGGTTCTTTGTTGGGTCTTTATGTGATTTGTGTATTAGAGTAACTGTAGCCTCAGAAAATGAATTGGGTAATTTTCTCCTTATGTTTTTACTTTATGAAATGATTTGTGGAATATTCGCACTTACTGTTCTCTAAAATTCTGGTGCACTTTGCTGATGTCATGTGACCCTGTTTGTTTTTGTTTTATCTTGCATTTTTGTTGTTGTTGTTGTTTGGAGATTTTTAATGATTTCTTCAACTTCAGTAGAGACTATAGGTCTGCTAAAATTGCTTGTCAACTCTGCATTTAAGTGTCATGTATTAGAAAATTAGAAATTCTTTATTTTAGATTTTTCAGGTTGTTAGAGTACTTATTTAAATCTCAGGATTTCTTTGGTGTCTGTTTTTATGTCTCCCTTTTTATCTCTAAATCTCTAATGTTGTTAATTTGGATATTCTCTTTCTTCCTTTTACTTAATTTAGATAAGACTAGCTAGCTCATTCATATTTATTTTCTCAAAGAAACAACTCTTTATTTGATTGAATTTTTTGCAATGTTTTCTTAATTTGTTTGTTTCAATTTATTGATTTCAGTTCTATGTTTGATTGTTTATTCCCATCTACTCCTGTTGTGTATAGTTACATCTTGTTCTAGAGCTCTCAGGTGTGTTGTTAAGTTGCTAGTTGGATTTCTCCTATTATTATTATTATTTTAATGTAGGCACTTAATGCTATGAACTTGCCTCTTAAAATCTCTTGCATTGTGTTCCATAAGGGTATGTTGTATACTCATTTTTATTATAGAAGTTTTTAAAATCTTTCTTAACTTCAGACTTTACCTATTTTTCTTTTAGTAATGAGTTGTGCAGTTTTTATGAGCCTGCATGCTCTATCTTGTTTTAGTTGATGTTTAATCTGAGATGGTTAGAGAGGATGCTGAGTGCTATTTCAGTGTCCTCACAGCTATTAAGATTTTTTGAGACTGAGAAGCTTCTGTAAAGCAAAGGACACTGTCACTAAGACAGAAAGGCAACCCACTGACTGGGAGAAGATCTTCACCAACCCCACAACTGACAAAGGTCTGATATCCAAAATATACAAAGAACTCAAGAAATTAGACCGTAAAAGGTTAATCAATCCAATTATAAAATGGTGCACTGAGCTGAACAGAGACTTTTCAACAGAAGTTCAAATGGCCAAAAGACACTTAAGATCGTGCTCAACTTCCTTAGCAATCAGGGAAATGCAAATCAAGACAACATTAAGATACCATCTTACACCGGTCAGAATGGCTAAAATCAAAAACACCAATGATAGCCTCTGCTGGAGAGGTTGTGGAGAAAGGGGCACTCTCATCCATTGCTGGTGGGAATGCAAACTTGTGCAACCACTTTGGAAAGCAGTGTGGGGGTTTCTCAGGAAAGTCGGGTTCAACCTACCTCTCGACCCAGCAATACCACTATTGGGAATATACCCAAGAGATGCCCAAACATACAACAAAAGTATATGCTCAACTATGTTCATAGCAGCATTGTTTGTAATAGCCAGAACCTGGAAACAACCTAGATGTCCTACAATGGAAGAATGGATGAAGAAAGTATGGAATATATACATATTAGAGTACTACTCCGCAGTAAAAAACAATGACTTTTTGAATTTTGCATGCAAATGGACGGAAATAGAAAACACTATCCTGAGTGAGGTAAGCCAGACCCAAAAAGAGGAACATGGGATGTACTCACTCATATTTGGTTTCTAGCCATAAATAAAGGACATTGAGACTATAATTCGTGATTCTAGAGAAGCTAAATAAGAAGGTGAACCCAAAGAAAATACATATAAGCATTCCCCTGAATATTAACCTTCATCAGGCGATGAAAGAAGACAGAGACAGAGACCAACATTGGAGCACTGGACTGAAGTCTCACGATCCAAAGGAGGAGCAGAAGGAGAGTGAGCACGAGCAAGGAACTCAGGACTGCGAGGGGTGCACCTACACACTGAGGCAATGGGGATGTTCTATCGGGAACTCACCAATGCCAGCTGGCCGGGGTCTGAAAAAGCATGGGACAAAACCGGTCTCGCTGAACATAATGGACAATGAGGACTACTGAGAACTGAAGAACAATGGCAATGGGTTCTTGATCCTATTGCACGTAATGGCTTTGTGGGAGCCTAGGTAGTTTGGATGCTCACCTTAATAGACCTGGATGGAGGTGGGTGGTCCTTGGACCTCCCACAGGGCAGAGAAACCTGCTTGCTCTTTGGGCTGAGGAGGAAGGAAGACTTGATTGGGGGAGGGGGAGGGAATGGGAGGTGGTGGCCGGGAAGAGGCAGAAATCTTTAATAATTAAATAAATTAATTAATAAAAAAAAGAAAATGAAAAAAAATAAAAATAAAAGATTTTTTGTTTCTGAGTATGTGCTCAATTTTGGAGAAAGTTCTGACAGTTTCTGAGAAAAAAACATATTCTTATGTTTTTTGAGGATTATGTGGGGGTATGATATGTTCTTTACATGTCTGTCAGATCCACTTGGCTTATAATGTCAGTTGACCCTTCCATTTCTCTGTATGACTTTGTGAGAATGACCTGTCTATTGGTGATAAAAGGGTATTGAAGTCTTTCACTATCAGTGTTGAGGGGCAATATGTGCTTTAAGATGTAGTGATGTTTCTTTTAGGAACCTGAGTGCCCTAGTTTTTGGTGCAGGCATGTTAAGAATTGTAAGGTCCTCTTTTTGGACTTTTTCTTTGATGAGTATGTAGTATTATTCTGGTTAGTTTTTATTTGAAGTCTATTATTTTAAGATATTAAAATGATTACACCAACTTTCTTCTTAGGTCCACTTGATTGGAATATCTTTGTTCTTACTTTCAGCTGGAGGTTATGTCTATACTTTTAAAATGTGTTTCTTGGATACAACAGAAGGATAATTATGTTTTCACCTTCATTCTGTTAATCAGTATCTCTCTCTCTCTCTTTTTTGGTTTTACTTTTCTGAATGAAGACCACAGGTTTTGAGATATAAATGAGCAGTATTTATTGCAGCTATTTTGTTATTAATGTGTGTTTGTGTGTGTGTGCATGTGTGTGTGTGGTTTCTCCTCTCTTGATTTGGTGTTTAGGAATTATTTATTCCATATGTTTCCTTGGATGTGGAATTTTCCTTCTATTATCTTCTGTCTGGGTATATTTGTAGATAGCAATGTTTTAAATTTCATTTTATCATGGAATATTTTTTTTCTCCATTCAGTTTGATTGAAAAATTTCTGGGTACAGTAGTCTTGACTGGTATCTGCTGTCCTTTAGAATCTGCAATATATCTGTCCAGGCCTTTCTGGCTTTGGGTGTTCTTTTTTGAAGTTAGTAATTATTTTAATTATTTTGTTATTATTATTAATTATTTTAATTATTATTTTATAAGTAACCTGGTATATTTCTCTTAAGCATTTATTATTCTGTTTTTATTGTTTTGATTATTCTATACAAGGGAACGTTCTTTTCTGTTCCAGTATATTTTATCTTCTCTGTTATTATTTTACATTGATAGCCGTTTCCTGCTTTAGGTAAGGGAAAATTTTTTCTATGGCTTTGGTAAAAATATTTTCTGTGCCTTAGACCTGGGTATGCTTTCCTTAGTCTCTTCTTATTAGTATTGAATCTGATCTTCGTATAGTGTTCCAGATTCTCTGGATGATTTTTAGATTATCATTTTCATCAACCAAAGTATCCATTTATTCTTTTTGTCTCCAATGCCTGAGATTTTCTTTTCCATGTCTTGTATTCTGTTGGGAATGCTTGCCTCTGTGATTCCTACTCAAAGTCCAAAAATTTTTCATTCCTAAATTTCCCACAATTTGGGTTTTCCTTATTGACTCACTTTTCATCATTAGACATATTTATTCATTCCCTTTCAGAGTTGGTTTGTGTTTTAATATGTTTACTTAACATATTTATTCATTTCATATTTAAGGAATGCTATTACATCAATAAATGCCATTTTAAAGTCTTTTTCTTGTGCTTCAGCTAGGTTACAATTCTCAAGGTCTACTGTCGAGGGACTGCTAGACTGTAAAAGCAGATTGTCTTGGGTGTTATTGATTGTGCTTTTATTCTGGTCTCAAGTCATCTGGATTGGGGAAGATTGTAATTCTTGGAGCTGGTCTTATATTGCCTTTGTTTGGTTGTTGTTTTATTCCTATTGGTTTTGATTTTACTCTCTAACTCTTAGCAAAGGGTGTTGGCATGAAATTCTGGAATACTGTTAGGTGTGAACCCTGGAGATATATCATTAAATGTGTTTTTAGGTATTGGAGGATGAAAAAAATGGAAAGGACTAGGAAGTATGGGTTGAGGGGCTCCAAAGGAGGGAGGAAAGGACGGTATTCTACTAGGATCTACTTAGTTACTTGGGAATAGGTACAGAGAGTGAGGGAAGATCACAGCAGAAGGTCTATTTTAGTGCTGGGATAAGAAAGTGGGGTTGCCACAATTAAAATTCAAGCACAATTATTTACAGACCTAGAAAGAAAAATACCGAAATTAATATGGAAAAACAAAAACCCCAGGATAGCTAAAATAATCCTGTAAAATAAAAGAACTTCCAGTGGTATTACCATTCCTGATTTCAAGTACTAATACAGAGCTATCCTAATCAAAACAACATGGTATTGACATAAAAACAGACAGGTTCATTAATAAAATAATTTAAAATATCCACATACCCATAAATACCCAATTTTGACAAAGAAGCCAGGAATACATAATGAAAAAAAGAAAGCAACTTCAACACGTGGTGCTAGATATCTGCATGTTGAAGAATGCAAATAGATTCATATTTATCATCTTGCACAAAACTCAAATCCAATTGGATCAAAGATCTCCACAGAAAACCAGATGTACTGAACCTGATAGAACAGAATGTGCAGAATAGCTAGCCTTGAAATCATTTGCACAACTTCCTAAACAGGACATCAACAGTACACAGGCAAAAGACACTGACAATAGGACAAAACGTCAGCCTACAAAATAGGAAAAAAATTTCATCAACTCCATATTTGACAAAGAACTAATATCTAAAATATAAATGAACTCAAGAAACTAGATAATCCAATTAACTACATAATAACAGGCATTCCCTCTTTTAATTTACAGACTTGCGCAATCTCAGTGTCTTAGACACAACATGACAGGGTAGTGCTGACTTTCATCCTGATGTTTTTTCTTCCTAGTTGTTTCGTGAGTGCCTATCTCCAATTTGGTCTTTACATTAAACATTTATGTGATATGGAACACGTCAGATGGGAGCATACGAATCAAATAATCCCACACTAGCTCTGGATAGGGTATACCAAAATTTTTCTTTATTAAAAGGGAAACTCACGAAACACAATGAGGAAATATGAACGAGGCCGACATCCAGGCGTGGTGCGAGGGGAAAAGAGGGACAAGTGAGCAGGACCATGACTTTTTGGTACCCAAAGACACACCCCAACATTTCCAGCCTCTCAAAGGCCATTGGCTGAAGGAGGTTCCCCATCACTTATGAAATTTTGTTGGTAATGTCTACAACATGTTATTTATGACTTTATAATATTACATCTTGAGGAAAATAATTTCATGAAGGAACTTTGTAGAGACCGATACAGCAATGATACTCTGAGGCCTTATATTTTCAGTTTTGATACTGATTTTATATGTTTCATATTCATTAACTGACTTACTTGGTTATTGATCAGTGTATAAATGAACATGTATTATTCAGACTGTTCATCATGCATAGGGTGGTACATATAGTGGTGTAATATGCTTCATTCAGGCACTCATTTGAGAGTTTATTTTCATTTCCCTAAATGGAGTTGCTATAAAATCAAGTAGCAGAGGCCTGTCTTTGAGGAATCATGCCACTAAAGGATGACCCACAAGAAGACAGAGGCATTAAGAACATTCCAAACTCCTGAAACTTACAGAAGGCTTTTAACAGAGCCCCAAGTCACTTATAACCAGCCATTAACAGACAGATCCCCTCTTTGTTCATAGACCCCTGCTCTTACAGCAGAGCAGTGGCATCATCCTGTAACTTGTGTGAAGTTACACAAGGGATAAGTTGAGTTTTGCCAACAATTATGCTCTTCCTTTACAAAATATAATTTATCAATTACAATTGGAAAAAAACTTTATTGGTTATTATTGTGGATTATCTTTTTTAATTGATTTTTATTGAGCTACACATTTTTCTCTGCCCTCCTCTCTTCCTCTCCTTTCCCATTCAAACCTCACCCAAGTTCCCCATGTTCACAATTTACTCAGGAGATTTGTCCTTTTCTACTTCCCATGTAGATTAGATCTATGTAAGTCTCTCTTAGTGTCCTCATTGTTGTCTAGGTTGTCTGAGATTGTGATTTGGGGGCTGGTTTTATTTGCTTTATGTTCAAAAGCCACTTACGAGTGAGTAAATATGATAATTGTCTTTCTGGGTCTGGGTTGCCTCACTCAAAATGTTTTCTGACTCCATCTGTTTGCCGGCAAAATTCAAGATGCCATTATGTTTTTCGGCTGTGTAGTATTTCACATTTTCCTTATCTATTCTTCAGTTGAGGGGCATTTATGTTGCTTCCAGGTTCTGGCTATGACAAACAATGCTGCTACGAACATAGTTGAGCACATGTCCTTGTGGTACAATTGAGTATCATTTGGATATACACCCAAAAGTGATATTACTGTGTTTGAAGAAGTTTGTTTCTTGATTTTCTGAGAAATTGCCACACTGACATCCAAAGGAGCTGTACCAGCTTGCATTCCCACCAACAATGCAGGAGTGTTCCCTTTACCCCACAATCTCTCTACCATAAGTTGTCGTCAGTGTTTTTGATCTTGGCCATTCTTACAAGTGTAAGATGAAATCTCGGAGTTGTGTACTCATCAGATGTTTCTTTAACATGGAATTATCCTCTATTCCATTTAGGTCTTCTTGGGAACAAATGAAGCTCTGAACAGGAGTTGACTGCATGGGCTGATTTCCCTTCATTCTGTGCCATGAGCTGATGTTTTAACATATAATTTGCCTAGACTTTTACTTTATCATACCTGAATACCTCAAATCAATAAGAAATTTCATGGTTGAAGGAGAATAGCCTAAAAATATTTAAGAAAGCACACTTGTTTGGACAGTGTTCTTTATCTCAGCTCTGTTACCTACAATGACAAGATGGCCACATTGATAAAGACTAATAATGTGGCCTGTCACTGCTGAGACTCCTTTCTGTCATCCGTGAAATGCTAATGGACAGAGGACTTCTGCAGAGTGTTTTAGAGTCCTCTTTTAAGAGTCCATGCCTTTGTAACCTAAATACTATTATTAAGCTTAGAAGTGCCCCTGTGACTTTGTAAGTAAAATTAAATCACTTTGTGGCTATTACAGATAAAAAGCTGATGTTTTGAGACATCTTTTTGTGTTTGAAAATATGCATTTGGCTATGTGGGACAGCTTAAAAGAAACTTTATGACTTAACGTAATAAGTAACAGCAGTAGTTCCAAATTGTTTTTAGAGGTCCTCTACTTCTGAAAAAAAAATCCTTTAAGATTGAGTGTGTGACTCTTAGCTAATATATTCAGGCAAATCAAATATATTATTAACATTCTGAAAATCATAGTCTTAGTGAGAGTCTTTCTTATACTATATGCTATTTTATCCTGGCATACTTTTTTTAACTATTCCAAGGAATTCACACTAATATTTCTGCTCTCACATTATATTTGATCTCCACTACACAAAGTGTTCTTAAAAATAGCAACATTGATACAAAATGCAAGTATTTTACATTGTTTTTCTGTACTGTTCATTTCCTAATTTACTCATGACTTTTGGGTGCTGAAACTAAAGTGATGCACAAGACAGAGTTATGTTTGGAGGATAGAGAAAATAAACAATAAAAATAAACAACAAGGCAATACATGCAATTCAGAGACACACAGGCACGTGAAATGGATGAAATGATTTGGTGGACCCGAGATTCACAAGCA
The DNA here is from genome assembly GCF_950005125.1 of Chionomys nivalis. Classification (NCBI taxonomy): domain Eukaryota; kingdom Metazoa; phylum Chordata; class Mammalia; order Rodentia; family Cricetidae; genus Chionomys; species Chionomys nivalis. Next base: position 17,768,061 of record NC_080105.1, on the reverse strand, counting down.
GGCAGGGTTCATTTGCTTTTCTATTCAGAAGGAAACACTGAAGTTGAAGTCTGAATGTACTAACATACCATGGAGACCAAGTTAAAGAGAGACAGCATTCTAGGGACAGGAAATTATCTGCAACAAAGACTCTAAAGGAAGATTTAAAAGATTACGAAGCTGGCATGAAAAGGTGATGGACCTTTAACTGTTGAACAGAAAATATACAAGATGAGATTTTCTGGGTTATGCAAGGAACAAATCATGTCATTTTCATCTTTGAATCTAAAGTTGGATTTGGGTTTAGCACAACAAAAATTATTTAAAACTCTGAAAACCAGACATTAGTGTGTCTTAGTAGACACTGCATGAGAAACAACTAGTAAGGAATTAACTCTTATAAGGCTGTTTTCAACCGTAATATTTTCCAGACTTGAAATACCATTGATGCAAAAGGCTGAGATACCCCCAAACAATAGGGATGTATTATCAGTAGGACCTTCTAATGACTGGCATTGTGGGAAGAAGCAGAATTAATCAAGAATGTAGAAAGTATTCTGGAGTAATGCTGTGTGCAATACAATTGAGTAATATGTCCACTGAACCACATCATAGCATCTTCATGCTTTTAGACATGGTATTTTATTCAACATCCCAAACATGGATTCTGCAGCAAAAGTTAATCCTCACATAGCCATAATGAGCTATATTCAGCCAGATTGGTTATAGAAACTGCCAAAATATTTTGACAAATAACTAATAAAATGTTTCTATAATAAAATCAGTAACTTTCTAAACCTTTCTTAAGAAGACACAAAAGTACATGATTTTTGAGGCAGCATCTTACATGCCATAGACTGTTGTGAATGCCAAAGGAACTGACGCTGATCTTTAGACTGCATCTTCCTGCATCCACCATACAAGGACTGGTGTTATAGGCATATATCCCCATGGCTGGCATTTTAGTTCCTGTAATTTTTCGATGTATCATACATACCTTTACAATACTGAAAAAGTAATACCAAACTGTTTCTTGTCTGGGTAAAATAGATGAGTGCTATAATATACCACAACATAATAAATCAGTATATCCTATTTATGGGAAATTGCAAAGAAAATTTATCTTGCTAAAAATTATATCCAAGGTTATTATCTTGGATTGCTTCTTCCAATAGCATATGTACTGAATTTGGACAAGATGAAAATGTCCTAAACCACAATGTTGACAGATAAAACAGTATTTACTTATAATGACTTGAAAGCTGTACTTTGAAAGGAAAAATGTTCTACCATTATGTGGCATAGAAGGGTAAATTGAAGCAACAATATTCTGCGTATGTTGCTGGAGGTTTTTTTGAATTTCTCCACTAGAAGCAGATGATAAAACTTTAATAATGTAGATCTATTACTCACCATAATTTGACTTTAATAAAATTGATGTGCTAAATATCATAATTAATTCACTACATATTATATAGATGACTCAGACTATCACATAGCAACTCTTCAATATTTACAAATATGCAGAAATCAAAACAAAAATTTAGCTGATGGTGGTGACATATACTTTTAATACCAGCATTTCACCTGATGAAATTTATGAGAAAACACAAATGTCAGATACAATACTCCATAGTAAACACTGTGAGGGCTAGATGAGACTCTGAGCTAACACTGATATGCAGCATTTCTGGGATACCGTGGAAACGGAGGCTGTTAGGGTGTACACGATCTTGATATAAGAATGTGCAAATACTCTTGATTTAAAAAGAACACAAATGCAAAGCAAAGTGATCTATGATTACAGAAAGCTCAATAAAGAAGATCATGGGTGCCTTTTCATATCAGGAAAAGAACAAAGATTATTTACAGCTGGGATGTTACAATTATATGAAATGTGCCTGAAGGTACTATTCTGTTTTTCGAGTTCTTTAAGCTCTGAGAATTGATCATTACTTGAGCAGCACAGGATGCAATATGTTTTCAATTTGATTTTAAAACAGAGCTACAGATGTATAGGGTAGGTCAATCGTGAAAGATGTGATGGACTTCCAGTTATTAAATTTCACAAAAACCTGAACACAGATCGTATCCAACAAATCTTACTGAGACTCTCAGGTATGTTAGTCAAGATCCATTTTGATATTGAGAGTCATGTCAGGGTTTTGATGACTTCCATTCACACATACTAAAAGAATATTCTAATCAACCACGTTGAGAACAATAACAGCTGATGTTATCCAACTAGAAAGTGGTTCTTGTAGGTGATTTCATTAATAAGACAAAGATGAGATTTCTAGAAAGATGGAAAATTGCGTGGACTACTCTCCTGAAAGACCAATTGACTTAATATAATTAGTGTTAGAGTTGGGTTAAAAATCTCACTGCTCGCTGGGCAACAGTGGCACAAGCCTTTAATCTGATCACTCTGGAGATAGAGGCAGGCAGATCTCTGTGAGTTCAAGGCCAACCTGGTCTACAACAACCAATTCCAAAACAGCTAGGGCTGTGACACAGAGAAAACCTGTTTCAAAACAAACAAACAGAAGTAAACAAAAGAAAGGAAAATAACATGACTCTATATACAACACAGATGTTTACCATGAAACTTCAACTTTTGAAAATTGCAAATCGGACCTTAAAATATTTTCAGATCCCTCATTTTCGAAGGTTTATGAACATAGTCATCTCAAATATGTCACAAAAATATTTAAGTGTAATAATTGGTACATTCTAGGCTAACACATCAAAACCTTTTTGGAATATTTCCTTGTAATATAACATAATGAATGAATTGTTAGCAGAACTGTGTGACATTAAATTACATTTTCCAAGACAAAAGCACTGTCTGCAGCAAAAGAGACGTCTACTATATAAATATGAATAAGTAATACATTAGTGCTATATAAAATGAAGGCAGTAGTATGAATGCTCTTTGAAAGTGCATCATCAAATTAAACAGTCCTGTTTTTATGCAGCATTATCTTAATGGAAACAAGAAGATAGTATCGATCTTGTAATGAAGAATGTGTCATCTTAGAAAAATAAAGGCCTAACTCTCAAGAGTTCTTTTCCATTACAAACGAAGAAGTATGTAAAGTGGTTTTGATGGAGTTACTGTGGTCACTGACAGTGCTTAGAAGCTGTGATCCACTGGTCCCACATCAAAGTCTGCAATTACACTGTAGAATATGATTTTAACCATGTAGTCACACTTTCTCACAGATATGTTACTTGGTGGTTTTTTTTTCACTTGCCTACAGTCCTGAGTAACATTCTCATGTTATGTTGTAATGAATGATGACTTACTTGCTCCTGTATTTGCATCTAATCATATAAAAGTCTTTAGCACATCCAGTTATTTAAGATGGGTTTGTTTAGAGGGTTAAAGTTTTTCCTTTAAATAATACATTTATAATTATCAATTGTTTCAAGGATTGTGACGCTAGAGAACAAATGTCTCTTGTGAAAGAAAATTAAAGTACTAATAGCATTTAGAGAGTAATTGTTAAAAATAAGACATTTAAAAATGTATTTATTTTCCCCAGTGGAAAGGAGTTCTTGTTATTAATGCCATATTTCTGGAAACTTGCAAACATTTGACTAATATGTCATGAACAATCATTTTTTTTGCTTTTACGTAAAATTCAATTGATGTGGACACATAAAACTATAAATAGACAATTTACATAAAAATCAGTCTATGTATATACTAATATAACACAACAGTACAGTGCTGGGTCAAACTCAAACTACAACTTTATCAAAGAATTCTGTCCTTCAGGATTGACCCTCCTTTACAGCTGTCATTTGCGTAGTGGCTATTCCTCTCCAAGAAGGAGAGAGGTTCTGTCAATTCTGCTCATCTAACACATTTAAAAAAGGAGAGCATGTATTCTTTCTTTATTAGAGGATATCAGAAAACACAATTTAAAAAGTACCTTTGCACATCATTGACCTGAGGTGAATCATGTAGTCACATTTCTGTCAGTTATTTAAAGGCACGGTGTGATGGTAGGTGAGTGGGAACAAGCTATACTGATCGACCGGATCATATTGAGAAACATTCAGGTTCTTTAAGAGTCCATGCTACTCAAAACATAATGGAAAGAAAGGTCATCCAAAAAAACTGAGCTGATATTAACAGGGAAAGTCAAGTGTTGATTCAGAGAACAATAATATACACCAGAAAACCTAGCTAGACTTTGTAAATTATGATTTGATGTTAAAATTCCTGAATCTATCTAAAAGGTTTTTCAAGCATTATAAAAGCAGCCTTCCACAGGAGTTCCGAGGCTGAGTATTTTCTGGTATATGAAGAAAGGGCTCTTATTGTGCTAACAGTGAGCAACATAAGAGGCCCCAACAGGAAACATATGGAAGCAGATTCTTTTAATGACTAGATAGAAACTTAGTAAAGAAATCCAAGTATTCTATGGTTATGTTAGGAAGGTTGGTGGCCAGCTTTCTTAGTCTATCCACAAGATGAGCAAGGGCACTTGCTCATAGGTAGGAATTCAAAAGATGTATCCATCTCTTAGCTAAACTTCTGTGAGCCTGAATTTTAGATCATAGGTTGTGCTCTCAACGGACTCTAAAGCCAATTTGACTGCTGCTGAAGAACAAGATTTTTTCCCTACTGATGTGGCTCAGGGGGCTTCTTTTTTAAAGGATAAATAGGGTTACTTTTAAATAAATGTTTAATAAGAATTGATTTTTTGAAAGCTAATATGTAACTATGGAAAATATCAGCCATGGGTACAATGAAATAAGGCAGCTGCTTTTCTAAATAGAATTAAGTTTCCAACTCCTCACTTAAAATTATAAGCCAGCAAAATGCAAGCAATTATATTTTATAGATACAGCAAATATTTTTTTAAGTAGCAACTTAAAATCCTATGTTTAAATAGTTACCTCTTAAACAAACCCTATTCTGCATAGAAAGACTAGAGGTATAGGATTCTTTTTTTAGAACAAGAATAATTCATTCAGTAAAATTAAGACCAATGGTTTTTCCAGTGTTATAAAATCAAGTATTTTTCAGTTCTCTGCAATTTAAATCATATTAGCATACATTAGTCATATTAGAAACTGAAATTCAATTCAGAGAGTCAGGGAGCTTGCGTCAGGCAATTATTGGATACAACATTACTGTTATTGCTCACAGTTATGTGTGTGTCCCATTGAGAAAGTAGCACTTACATTAGAAGGAAAATGTAAAGCAAGAATATTGCAAATGGCAATCAAAAACCCATTACAACAAAGACATTATTTCCCCTTTTCAGCTTTGTAATAGTTCTCCATTTCCCTTCTTTGTATTCTGACTATGTGTAAATAGCACCCTACAGGCAGAACTTTAATTTTCACTTTGTGATAGGAAAGACCCACAATGGGAGTGAGTAAACGATGCTTAAAAAAAAAAAAACATTGGAAATTAGAGTATGGAAATAAAGTCCTTGAGTTTCTAGCATAAAACCCATGTTAGAAATATGTGTCAGAATATAGAAATTTAGAAATGAGATTTTATGTTCTCATACTTGCTAAGAAATACGTTGGTGAATGGAAAACCAACCTCATGTTTCTATTTTAGATAACAACAAAACAATGTCCACGTTGGAATTTTTAGTCACTTAATTAACAAAAGGGTGCCTGTGAAGGGTCATAGAAAGTCTTATGTAAAATGGTGATAAACTACTATCATACAGAATAAGATCAAGAAGGGCCCAACTTGGTGCAAATACAGTGAGTTTGTATCCATGATTAGCGCAGAGACATCACCTGCTCTCACTGTTGGGAGTCCCATAAACTCTACACCACCCTTATCCCAGCATGTCCCATAGACAGGACATATTATAGATCAAAGGTATATGACTGGACTGATTTCCCACTCCCTCCACTTGAAGTCTTGACTGGTCACAGGAGATTGTCAGTTCAGGCTATGTATATGCTGGGTGAAGCCTCTCTGATGACAACTGGGATAGACAGCAATCTATGAGTATAGCAGAATACCATTAGGCATCATTATTTTGATCTTTTTTTAATTGCCAGTGATGTTAAGCTCTATACTAGGTCTGGCCCTCAACACAGGTGTGAGCACGCTCACGTGGTATGGGTCTCAAGCTGGACCAGCCATGTGGTCAGCCACTTTGTATATGATTTCTGTGTCACCTTTATTCCAGCACATCTTGTAGGCACAACAAGTTGTAGATAAAGGGTTTTGTGGCTGGGTTGGTGTCCTAATCCTATCACTGGGAGTTTTGCCTGGTTACAGGAAATGGCATATGAAGAACGACGCTTAAAAGAAATCCCATATTAGCTCAAAATTGAGAACAACAGAGGGTTATTTATTTAGGGGTAAACTCACAGATCACAGTCCTCTGCTAGAACGGAGAACAGAAACCAAATTCCGCAACCGGAAAAGAGACCAGACGCACTTTATATGGATATAAATAATATAAGAGGCTAACCCAAGTGGGCTGGTAACTTAAAGTCTACTGGCAGTAGAAATTCCTACAGCACCTCCCCTTTTGTTTATATAAGAGAGTTCTAAGCGTAAAACAAAATTATATAAAATAAGAACAAATATATCAAGCAAGAAAGATGTGATGAATGTTTCAATAATTATTCTATCCTAATGAGTTTAAGCCTTGTATAATAAATAACTTGGCCAAGTCATGAGAGGAAAGTAACTACAACTATCTAGTCTTCAACCTCATTGGAGATCTGAGAAGAGAAATAATATTACTTGAGTAAGCAGGAAGTATAATTAAACAACTTCAAAATGTGCAACAAATGACAGAGACAACTGACTACCTGGGCAATCACCCAAAGTCTCATTTTCAATGTTGGAGCAACCAACTTTGACTAAGGCCTAGAGTAACTGACAGATCATTTTCAGAGGCAGGAAATTTTTCAAAACCTTCTACCTCTGTCTTGGCAAGATTTGACAGTCTTTTTTTTTTTTTCTTGTATCCTGCTTGATCTGTTCCATAATCGTGCATTTTTTCAGTGTCAGGTTCCATATTCCAATTTTAGGAGCCTTAACTAAAATCACCCCCATAGATTCCTGGGTATTCCATTGTTCTAGGTTTCTAGCTCACCCCAGAGATGCCCCCTTACTCCAATTTCTCCCTCCATTCTCCTTTCATCTGATTCTTCCTGTTTCTATCCCCACTCCCACACATATATATTCCCTCGTGCAACTATGCTGTCTATTATTTTCCCCATTCACAGTGAGATTCATGTATCCCCTCTCTTGAGCCCTCTTTATTATTTTTTTTACTTTGCATGTAATATCCATGTACAAGTGGGTACCTAATATGTTTGTCTTTCTGAGTTTACCTCACTCAGGATGAACTTTCCTAGTTCCATCTATTTTCCAGAAAAAAAATCATGTTGTCATTGTTTTTAATAGGTGAGTAATACTCCATTGTGCAAGTTTTCCACAGTTTCTTTATCCGTTCTTTATTTGAGGGGTATCTAGGTTGTTTCCAATTTTTGGCTATTACAAATAAAGCCTTCATGAATATAGATGAGCCAATATCTTTTTGGTATGGTGGAGTATCCTTTGGATATATGTCCTGGAGTGGTATAGCTGGGTCTTGAAGTAGATCTATTCCCAAAATTCTAAGAAAATTCCATATTGATTTCCAAAGTGACTGTACAAGTTTGCACTCCCACCAGCAATGGAGGAGTGTTCTTTTTCCTTTTCCTCTCCAGTATAAGCTGTCACTTGTGTTTTTTATCTTAACCCTTCTGAAAGCCATTCTGTAACATGGAATCTCAAAGTCCTTTTGATTTGCTTTTCCCTGATGGCTAAGGATGATGAATATTTCCTTATGTGATTCTTGTCCATTTGAGATTCCTCTGTTGAGAATTCTATGTTTAGATCTATTCCCCATTTTAAATGGATTATTTGGTTTATTCATGTCTAGTGTCTTGAGTCTTCATATATTTTGGAAATCAGCGTCTGTCAGATGTGGAGTTGGTGAATATTTTTTCCCATTATGTAGCCTGCCAATTTGTTCTATTGATGGTGTCCTTTGCTATTCGGCTTCAAAAGTTCCATTTGTTAATAGCCATTCTTAGTGTCTGTGCTATGGATGTTGTGTTCAGGAAGTTGTCTTCTGTGCCAATGCATTCAAGGCAATTCACCACTTTGTCTTCTATCAGATACAGTGTATCTGGTTTTATATTGAGGTCTTTGATCCACTTGGACCTTAGTTTTGTACAGGGTGATTGATATGGATCTATTTGAATTCTTCTACATGAAGACATCTGATTAGATCAGCACCTTTTGTTAAAAATTATTTCTCTTTTTAAATTGTATAATTTTGGCTTCTTTTCCAAAAATCAAGTGGTTTATATGTGTATTCATTTACTTTTTTATCTTCTGTTTGAACCCATTGATTAATCTGTCTATTTTAATGCTAATACCATGCAATTTTTCTTATTATTGCTCTGAAGTACAGTTTGAAATCAGGATTTTTAATACCTATGGAAATTCTTTCATTGTACAGAATTGTTTTAGCAACCCTTGGATTATGTTTAACATAAGAAGAATATTGTTGCCGGGCAGTGGTGGCGCACGCCTTTAATCCCAGCACTAGGGAGGCAGAGGCAGGAAGATCTCTGTGAGTTCGAGGCCAGCCTGGTCTACAAGAGCTAGTTCCAGGACAGGAACCAAAAAGCTATGGAGAAACCCTGTCTCGAAAATTCACAAAAAAAAAAAAAAAAAAAAGAATATTGTTCTTTCAGAGTCTGTAAAGAATGGTGTTAGAATTTTGATGGGAATTGAATGACTATATATAAAATAGTCTGTGAAATAAGTACTAAAATTGTAGTTGTAAAATCTGCATCATTAGTAATATCATTCGAAACGGGGATAATCAGGTATTGTCAGAGCATTTTCAACTGCTCTCATGGGTTATAGAAGAGAAAACTGAAAACCACAAGATCTATCTTGCAAGATCAAATTGGCTTTGGTTTGGCAAATTCTTACTTCAGTTGGTGAATGGGATATGCCTAACTGGATTTCTTGTTATTTTAGCTCCGGTGTCCTCAGAAACTTTGGAATGGTGACATCATCATTCTTTCATATCACATAATCTGGGAATAAGATGGATAAATGTGCTCTAATGCTATAAACTTCATTAAGAAGTCACATGAATCTTCCTGGGCTGGATGTCTTCAAAGGCATCCAATCTTTAGAATATGAAAACCAAGAACAGAGCGTTTTTCTCAAGATCCCTATTCTCCATATTGTCAAGCACATGTCCTTGTGGCACCAGCAATGCAGAAGTGTTCCCTTTACCCCACAACCTCTCCAGTGTAAGTTGTCATCAGTGTTTTTGATCTTGGCAATTATTACTTGAGCCATTAATGGAACCTTCATAAGACAAAGGATTCTCCAGTGCCTTGTATTTTCTAGCCTATTGCATACTGAGAAATAAAGTCATATAGTTTATAAAGTCATATTTTTATAATGCCCAGGCCATAGTATTTTGCTAGAGCTCCCAAGTATAGAGGGACAGTATTCAATATAACATTTAGAAGGATACACAAACCAGAAATTATAAATGTAAAGCCTTATTCTGTCCACATAATTGATTATTAACCTTGACCCTTTTGATTCCTTTGAACTCAGTTTAGTTAATTATTTTCAAAGGTTTAAGGTAATAGTTTGCAGATAATGTTGACTTCATTTGCATACACTTGTGAATCTCCACATTAAACTTTAAATTCTGAAGTATACTTTAGAATATCTTTTCTATCATTGCTGATAGGTTTGGGATGGTGAGATGTCATGGTTCTAAAGGCTCTTGCAGCCAACCCTGAGGACTTGAGTTTAGTTACTAGGATCCACATGCTGGAAGAAGAGAATGACTCCTGCAAGTTATACTTTGACATTTGCAAGCTGTTGGACACAAACCAAATATGCATAAACACATGCAAACACACTCACACACATACACACTCACCCCACACCAATAAATAACTAAATTTAATTTAAAATTTTAGTAATAAAAATCCCAATAGCCTGATTTTTCTTCTCTATATGTTTTCACATTCTCATTTAGGGGATATGATAGACAATTGCTTTACTGTTGTCTATATGAAGTAATGACATATATGAAACCCCAACCACTCCATTCTGCTTGACAGGCAATTTTTTTTTTTTTTTGATTTTTCGAGACAGGGTTTCTCTGTAGCTTTTTGGTTCCTGTCCTGGAACTAGCTCTTGTAGACCAGGCTGGCCTGCCTCTGCCTCCCGAGTGCTGGGATTAAAGGCGTGCGCCACCACTGCCTGGCCAGCAGGCAGTTTTTCACTTAACTTTCATCTATTTTTTTATGATTTGTATTAGAGATGAGGAGCATAAGTGAGAAGAGGATCCTTTATCTGTACCATGAAATCTGAAAAGCACAAGCTCTCAGAAAGTGTACTGACCCTCCTTACCCGTTACTACCTATCTGTTTCATATCTACAATCAGGAAAGGTCCAAAGAATTCCAAATATTAAAGCTATAATTCATAATTCATTCTTCATGGAATAGTTTTTTATTGCTTTTAAATGTGGTCATGTAAGTTTCCCTGAAATTTAAAAAACTTGCTTGTGTCTGCTTCTTATCCTGATAATACTGCTTTCTTAGTTATCACTTCAGTTAATGCTTTGTTTACAGTCAGGGAGGATGATACAATGAAACTATTACTCGCTTTAGTCAAGGAAGATGTTAGTATATAAACACATAAGGGACCTACTACCAGGAGAGCAAAGCTTGAAACTGATGGACAAAACTATTTATTTTTCATCTTTAGAAATGTTTACATGCCAGAAGACCCTTTCTTATGTTACATTGGATCAAATATTTGCAAATGCAGGTTCTAGTTGTTGAAGACTTGCATGATATTAATGTCAAGTGAAAAAACAAGGAAATATTTGTGTGAAATATTAGGTACAGTAAGGAAAATTTTGGTTACATATATATGGCTATAGGACAGAACCACAAGAAAAAGTGTAATTCAGTTCTAATGCTGACAACATATTTAAATCCAACATTTTTGTCTTCATTTGACATCTAAAGCACATTGCATGAGGCCCAGATTGCTGTCACCTTGTATTAATTTTTTTTGTCTCAACTTAACAATTTCCTGGTGATTTTCCCTTTTCTTTTAAAAAATACTCAGAACAATGTGTTATCCTGGTTGGGGTTTTCATAGAGTAAATGACTTATCTGGGCTGAAAGAATAGCAGGTAAGAGGTGGAGTTTGGAGGAAAAAAGAATAAATGAAAAATGAAAATGAAATGTGTGTTCCCAGTTCTGTGAGCACTGTTGATCATAGTAACATAATCCCTCTGTGGAACCCTTACAACCAGTGAAGAAAACAGGACAAAGTAGTTCCAGAAGAAGAATGAAACACCTAACAAGTTTCTCTATAAGAACCTTGTCTGTTAGCCCTGCCCCTATGGGAAAAAAAAAAAACTACCTATTGACCTGTACATGGTTGGAGTGCCTGTCTATAGCCTTTACAATATGGAAAGGAAGGGACTACCAGAAGAGAGAGGAGGTCGAAAGAATAAGAATGCACTTGGATGTTCACTAGAGGCATTCCTGATAGAAGAGCATAGTCAATAAGGCTTCTGAAACCTGAAAACAGGGGGAGGTGAATGACCTGAAGGAACAAGGAGAGAGGGGGGACAGATAGAGAGTGGAGGGGACACAGCAGAAAATAATGGGACGAATATATAAGAATAAGGTATGATAATATATGGGCATGAAAATGCAATAATCAATCACATTATATTGTAAGTTAATGGAAAGTTCATGAGAAATCTATAAAATAAACAAAATTGGAGCAGAAAAATACTTTACAAAAAATTTAAAAAAACACACAAACAACAAAAATAAAGCATTTTTTTTTTGTTTCAGGTCATTCACAATGTCTGAGAAGGAAATAATTCCATAGCAGATGTGATAACAAATCTTGCTTCTTGCATCAAAAAAAACTGATTTAACACAATTGCAGGCATCCATTACCACCTCAGAGGGAACCCAGTTAGAGCAATGTCGGCACAAAAGCCTCAACAAAACCATCCATCCTTTGAAGCCAATATCCTCAGCTTTTGTCAGATTGGTACATAAACTTCTGCTGTGGTTAAAGAGTTACTGGTGGTGAGTGCTTTTCTATGTATCAATTAGCCTTGCCTTGTTTCCTTTACAAGCTGGTGTCAGTTAAATTGCAGACTTCTGATTATATAGATGCCTCCTGACATATACTAAATATATATATTCCAAAGGGGAAAATCACCGAATACAACTGCATCGTAAAAGTACATTTCAAGTAACAATGTATGCATAACTTCTGGGAAAATTGAAACTACATCATAGAATATTAGTTACAATTTCTCTTTCAACAAAGTAGAAATAAGCCCTGTAAGTATTGTGAGGCTATAGAGGGTCATTTTTCACTATCTGATAGATACAGGAGTTTGGGAAACTTTCATGAAGGGAGTTGTTATTGAGTTCAAGGTCTGAGCTATTTCCCCATGCATATATTGCAACCAGAAGGAGACAACGTATGCTTCAGAACTTCTTTAAGAATTTTTTCTCCTTTACAAAGACGTTCTGAATTTAAAAACATAGCAAAGCTTTCATATTTTGTGTGTCCCCACAGGATTCTTCTGCAAGTAAGCAGAGCAGACAGATAACCTCACTTCAGGTCAACAGGGATGCGTATGTTGAAGAAACAACCAATGACCAATTTCTGTGCAATAACTTGAAGGTATGGGGGATAGTTTGCAAATTCTGTCTTCAGAAACATACAGCAAGGCGATAAAAAAAACAATAATTGTATTTGGATAGCCATTACCTAAATACGAGAAGAATGGTAATAATATAATTTCATGTATTTTGCTTCTAAACTGTTTCTTCAAATCTTTAACTTTTTAATAATATGCCTCTTAAAACATAAGTAATTCAGAATCTGACGAGGGAAAGCAAGACTCCATAAAGTACTGATCATGAATTTTTCTCAAGTGCTATTGTTTATGTCACATCTGAATAGGTTAAGAGACCCAATAATTTTTCAGAATTCTGGTTGGGAAACCTTATTGAGCCCAGTAAAGTTTAGAGAAGTGTCAGATTTCTTAAAAGCATAGCAGATTTATAATACAGGGTGAGAAAAATATCCAAACCAACAGAACTGGTAAAAAAAGAGAGAAACTAGGTCCCAAAGGCAGCATAGATATATTCATTCCATGAGGAACAATTTAGGTGTAGACTTAAAGAAGTTAATATCCATACAATATGAAGATGATGAAGACATCATTTCTATATGGTTCTAACCATGAAGTTCAGTTCATAGTCTTTATTGAATGTATACTGACTAAGGCTAAATTCTAAATTTCTATTGAATCAGGCATAGGGTAGTTTGGGACTGCAACCAAGACAGTCAAATGCACATGCGTTTGGTAACCTCTATGTGTAAAATACCAAATGTTTGAGAGATAATTCCACCAAAAAACAAAAACAAAACAAAGCAAAAACCCACAGAATCATTGTTAGCTTTGGGACGGGAGAGAGGAAAGATGTTAGAGAAGAGAGGAAATTGGGAGCCTGTGTTCAGAGACTGTTGTATCATAATGGCTGCAAGAGAGACAGGGTAAATGAACCAAAGTGAGACAGGAAGAAGGATGTTATAAACAATTTTCATAAGAGGACAAGAGAAAAGTGCTTCTGGAACCAACCATTGGGCAGTGAGCTGAGTGCAGCTGAGCCATCGGTAGTGTCAGTTGCCCAGGAAAGGAAAAAAAGATGAATGTTAACTATCTGGGAATTTGGCATTGGAGGACAATAGGGATAGAGTTGTGGAGGCTAACTCAAGACTACAGCAATTTCAAGAGCTATTATTGTAAGGCAAAAGATTAATGGCACTAAGAATGGACTGCTTTTTAATTTCAGTCTCTTATCCATATTAAAAACATTTTTCTGCATTGTGTAAGATAAGAGTCCACAGTTTTGTTTTTGTATGTGGAGTTTTCCAAGAAACATTTGTTAAAGACTTCAATTTTCTTTTGAATTACCTTGGCAGCATTGTTGAAATTCAATTGGCTAAGTAAGTGTGGCTCCATTTTTTTAAACCTCTTTATTTTGTTCTATTGATCTGTTTGTCTACACTTCTATCGATAACACATTGTCTTAATTGTTGTAGAGGTTCAATGAATCTTGAAATCAGGTAATGAAAGTACTCCAACACAACCTTTCATTGCCACAATTGAATAGCTATTTAAGGATCTTCATATTTCTTGTCTTTTTGATCAAAAGTTTATTTCTTTATATACAACATATGCTGGGATTTTGCATAGTATGTCATCTAATCTGTGTCTGGCTATAATTAACAACTTGGCAAATTTAGGTTTCCAATTCACAGCCTAGGCTCCAAATGATCTTTGTGTTTCCTCAGTTATTTTTTTTCTCAAGAGTACACTCATTTTTCTTACAGTGGTGTCAATTTTCTTTTGCACTTTATGATTTGGTTTCTATAAAAAGTACTATTTGTACTAATCTAATTGTATAATTTTATATGATGTTCTTAGAAGCACAATTTACTTTTTTGATTTGACTTGAAATCCCAAAACCTTGTTAAAATCAAATATCAATTCAAATGGCTATCTTTCAGTTTGGGAGTGAATATATATGCAAATTTATTGATCTTTGGATGAAAAGTTTGTAGTGTTTCTTCACAAGGCTAAAGACCTTTTATGTTCAAAGTAATAATAGAGGTTTTTGTATGCCAAAACTTGATATACTATGTATAAATTTTATATACATTTTCTCCTTTCAGTAACACGTATAGTCTATTGCTTAACTCTTTCTGAGGTAAAGAAAATAAACTTTTGTTTCAACCACCATGATTGTTATGCAGCCACGGCCCTCCTGTATGTGCATATTTCTCTGATTTTGCTAGAACTTGGAATTCAGATTCTTCCTAGGTAAACTCAGCAACACTTAAGTAAATACCTCATAACAAAACATTATTGTTATTTCATAATACTGTAACTTCCTCTAGGCTCTACTTATCCTTGCTATATATTTTGCCTATTTGCCTATAAGTTGTTTTGAATTTAGCAAAAATTGATATTGCATTGATATTGATAAGAGAAAATAAAATGAATCTACTGACTTTATGTCTTTTTTCTGTTAATGCCTTCTACCCAAAGTTTGTATCATAATGTATAGGTAGAGTCTTGATTTGAAAACAAAGAAAAATGTCTGTTGATGATATACAGTGAAGACTTCTGTCCTTACTTATACTAGGTGAATTTAAACAAACAAACAAAAAACCACGCAAGCAATAACAACTATATGATACCAGTAAACAAACAGGTTCATGAATCTACTGGTTGTATTTACATGGAGCAATGGGAACACTCCTGAACTCCTCCATTGCTAGCTGGATTGCAAGCATATATAGCCAATATGTAAATCAATTGTCAGTTCCTATGGACACTGGGAATTTATCTTCTTCAAGACCTAGCTATATCACTCTTGGATATATATCCAAGGGATGCCTCAACCCATCACAAAGACACTTGCTGAAGTATATTCACAGCAGATTTTTTCATAATAGACAAAACCTGGGAAGAGCCTAGAAGTTTCTCAATGAAGAATGGATAAAGAAAATATGACAAATTTACATGGAATATTATTTGGTTGTTATAAAATATGACATCATGAGATTCCTAGTCAAATGGTTGAAACTAGCAGTAAGTCATTGTGAGAGAGGCAGCCCAGATCCAAAAAGAACTACAGGAGAACACTGCCCAGAGAATCAACGAACAGGGCTCACAGGCGTTCACAAAGTCTAAAGTGGTAATCATGGAGCCTATGTGGGTTTTCATTATGCTCTTTGCATATTTGTTGTCATCATTTAGCTTGAGGTTTTTGTAGGACTTCTAATCACGGGAGTGGGGGTGTCTCCAACTATTTGCCTGGTCGTGGAACCCTTTTCTTCCTACTTGATTGCCCACTCCAGTGGTAATATGAAAGTTTGTGCCTAGTATCATTGTATCTTTTTATGCCATGTCCTGTTGCCATGTTCCTGCACTTTTCTGAAGGGAAATGGAAGAACAGTAGATATGGGGGATGGGGAAGGGAGTTGGAAAAAGTGGAGGGAAGGGAGAGTGCCATCGAATGTATTGTATAAGAGAAAAATAGATAAAAAGAAGCAGTTGATTGCAACTAATTGAGAAAAATAAATGTTTGTTAATGAAATTGTTGATATGACTTGTATGTGGTATGTGTGTATACTCTTGGTATGTGGTTTTAAAAAATAAATGAGTGGAATGACATTATTAAGGTCCAAGAAATACCTAATGACTTTTAAGGATCATGGTTTAATAGAGCTACTTAAACGCAACTCTTCACTTGGGTCGTATTTCATACATTCTAAACACGGTCCCGTACAACTATTTGGTGGGTCTATCTGCTGAAGGAGGATGGATTCAAGTAGATACTTATGTTGTGTTAGCATCTTTCTTTGGAGGGACTTACATAAGTGACATAGATTCCTCTACAGAATTTCCACCATTTCTTCTTTCTGTTTCTCCTTTTAGCAAAGCTGTTGTGTAAGTATTGCTTTTCAAGGTAAAACAAAATACATTTGGGGCCTTTATTAGGATCCCTTTTTGTTTTATTAATAAAATTGATATGTTTAATTGTGTTAACACTTCTCCATAGAAACAAATACCTCCTGCTCAGATGCTGCAATGATTTCTAATGCATTTCTTCACTTGGAAAATTCTGATATTAGAGAACAATTATATAAGATTTTTATTTCATTTATAGAACCAATATACAAGCAAATTTTTAAGAAAATAAATTATTTGGTTATATTCAATTTTTGAATAGCTTATTGTTCTTTGCTTATAAACTGAGAATTTTTCTTATGTGTAACTTTTTCTAACAATTATACAGCAACAGAACAAATATCCAGAAAGAGTAAAATTAGCTAAGGACCTAGTTTTATCCAATTAATGATAAAAATAACACAAGATTAAAACAGCTGAGCCAACTTTGTGAAGGAACGATAGAGCATTTACTAACTGTATGGAAATAAAATATGCTTGCAATTATGCAAGCCTTATGAATGCATAAGAAACAACTTTTTATTGTTTTGTTGTTTTTAATTTCTTGTTTCTATGGCAACCTCTGCATCATGCTACATATGGTCCTTTGGAGATTTCAAAAATATCCTCATAGAATATGCAAGCTCTCTTACTGTTTTAAAATCCCCAGGGCTAAAAATGTGCTATAGCAAACTATCACAGTTTAAAATTGCATTCAGCTTAATGTTTATAAATATTTAGCATCTATTGAAAATAAGTTTTTCTCTAGGAAAATATGAAGACATTTATGTTTGGCAGTTCTTTTTAATCTTAGCATTACTCATGATACTACTCTAAGCATAAAATATGATCAATTATTCAATAGTAATAGCCTAATAAGCAGCTATATTTTCCAGATCTCCTTTATGCTGAAAAATGGATTAGTAGACACCTCCCTTGGGAATCTTGATATTGCTGTATAGTTCCTAAATTTTATCCTGTTTTGTTTTGAAACAAGGGGATGGTTATAACCTCCATTTTTAATCTATTTTACCACTCACCTTCACCTACATCCTCAATATAAGAAATCATTAAATTCCTTCAAGCTGGTTCCACTTTGAATAAATGAGTAGACCATGTGCAATGGTACACTTTGTTAAGCCAGTTTGTGTTCTTTTACAAAGTCTTAGATGACAATGATGACTGTATACATTTTAAAGGACTAAAACAACAATTCTAGTATTTTTATAGCTAGATAAATAATCTGTATATATACATAATAATGAAAACTTTTATAGCCATAATTCAGTTATTTCTCACTATCCCACTATAACTTATTAGCTGTGACTCTCAACTATTATGTTCAACTATAACAGAAGTATGCACATATCAACACTTGTTATTTGTCTGTATTCCATTACTGTTACCGCAATAAACTATCCTGACAAAAAGCTATACAATACAAGAGCAGGTTGTTTATCTTACAAATCCAAAATATATCCTATACTTTCAAGGTATTCGGGAAAGGAAATTAAACAGCTACTCATATCATTTCTCCAACAAGAGCAAAGTGAGCAAAAATGAATTTTCTGGTTGGCTTGTTTTATCTAGCTTT
The DNA here is from genome assembly GCF_950005125.1 of Chionomys nivalis. Lineage (NCBI taxonomy): Eukaryota > Metazoa > Chordata > Mammalia > Rodentia > Cricetidae > Chionomys > Chionomys nivalis. The sequence goes on along the minus strand of NC_080105.1, from coordinate 17,749,864 downwards.
GCTTTTTAAAAATTTTCAGAACTCCTTGCATGGGACTGGATAGTCTTATATCAATTTACTGTCAAAAAGTGACAGAAATGATCACAGGTCACCTGATCTAGATAGACCACCACTAAGAATTTCTTCCCAGCTAGATTGTGTCAAATTGTTCATTAATACTAATCAGTACACTATTATACCAAAATATGAGTTTATGGTAATGGCCATTTTGTTAACTGAGTAAATAGGACAATGATGTGATTTTTAGAGTTTCATTCATAAGAATATAGCCTAGTTCCTATCACTTAGTTAAAGGTTAAATTATTATTGTTCAACTACAAGAAAAAAATTACCAGGTCACCAAAATGAACAGTTAAAAATCAATGTTATACCTCTTTAACTATATTTTCTCAGTTTTCAGTTCTTCAAAAACAGACTTTGCACTCCTAGCTACAGAGAGTAATTGCCACACAAACATACACTCACTTCTCTGTAAAAGCTCAATACATGGGTTGAACAGAAAAAGTTTAAGATAATTCACCTTGAATCTTACATTGGGTGATTTGACAGGCTTACCACACTATTTGTGCCATCATGTTCAAAGTTTTTGTATTCAAATAGTCCCTAATATAGTTAAGCCATGCAGAATTGCATCCCACAACTTACTTGCTTATAAAGTACAATTTGTTAAGTTGATAAGTTTTATGATGACCTAAATTTAACAAGGTTTTAAATTATATAAGACAAATGTTTGCTTCAGTTTCTTCATGAATGTCTAATATTTTATAAAAACAAAAAAAATGTTTTTATCCTAAACTTAACGTTCATTATATTGTGTTGTGAAGCAATTTTTTTGTAGACTGTGAAGGTGTGTTCTCATTGGTTTAATAAAGAGCTAAATAGCTTATAGCTAAGCAGTAAGAGATTAGGCGGGACTTAAGGACAGGGAGAGAGCTCACTGGGATGTAGATGGCAGTGTGACAGGAAATGCTGGGAGAAGCAAGGTGAATTTGCTATGCTGAAAAAAGGTACTGAGCCAAGGGGGAGTTCATAGACAAAAAAAATATGGGTTAAGTTGTAAGAGCTAGTTAGTAATAAGTCTAAGCTATTAGAGAAGCGTTTGTAATTAATAATAAGTCTCTATGTGGTTACTTGGGAGCTAACTGGCAGGACAGAAAATTCTCCCTAGAATATTGAAATTAAATTGCAATGTAATAAGTTTTCTTTCTTTTAAATAACTAAACATTTTTATTCAATTGTAATAAACAGTGATAATAATCAAATAATAATCATTGTAATCTACAGTTACTAAATTATGAAAAGTTTATTACAATCACATTTCTATTGAAAAAATAGTGTTTTATAATAAAAGAAATATAATGGGATTTTTAAAAAGTAAAGCTTGAGTACTGCTGGAAGGTTAAGGTTACAGCTAATACCTACCCGCCTACTGGGACGTGGCCTCATGGACTATTTATACTTGGATGAAGAAGAATGTCTGGCCCCTTCCTTCCTCTCTCTGCTTGCCCCTATTCCCTGTTTTGGCTGTTCGGTTTGCTTTGGATCTGATCTTCGTCCATCGTTCAAACAGAACATCCGGACTTTGTAAGTCTACCCTTAATAAATACAGATCTGTTTTCTTAGTTCTGAGCTAGTGTGAGATTCCTTTTTTGTTAAGCGTCTGATCATTCTGCCTTTCTTTGAGAATTTTCTACTTTTTGGAATGGAAAAGTCAGCCCTGAGCAAGTTCATATTCTTACTGTGATTATTTCTTTTAATTTTGCTTTTGACTTTTAGTATATTTTCACTACTGATTATTTTTTATTTGATTTTTAACATATTTTGTTGTTGGATTTTTTGTTGTTATAGTAAATAGAAGAAAACAAAAATGTACTCTATACAGTATCTATTCTCCATTATTTATGTGAAGCATATAATCAGATACTTTTAATTTTATTTGATAAAAATAATAATTTAAACTTTGCATTATATTGTCTGTTATTGCAATAAATATTATAGTATTTATGTAAAAGCAAACTCTGTAATCTACATTTCATCTTATTTTTAATTTTTGTCTTTTGAAATTTAAATAAAATTACATTATTTTTCTCTTGCTTTTCTTCTCTCCAGTACCTCCCAATTATCCCTGCTTGACTGCTCTCTCTCAACTTCATGGCCTCTGGACTCTTTTTGCTTTAATTGTTGTTTTATATTTATATACCTCTAAATATGAATGCAATGCTATTAATTTTGTGTACTAACTCATACAACTTTTGAATTAAGAAATTCTCTTTCTACACAAATATTGCTATTGCATTATTATTCTTGTGTCACATATTTTTTCTTTCAAGAACAATGTTGAATTTGTAAACACATTTGTAACATATTTCATTGACATTTTAGCTTATCATTAGTTAAATAATTTAATGTTTGACTTCCCATTCATTCTTTTCTGAGTTACATGAAATTGCATTCTTTACCATTGATCAATAAGATGTGTTATCTTATGTTTGAATTTTGTTTAATAATTATTGTCTACCCAAATAGCTGATATATTTTTTTTTTTTACCATGAACACAAAGATGAGCAAGGAAGTGTAGCAGTTACCTATTGGAGCCTTAATGCTTCAACAATTACTAGCATTTTTATATACTCAGTTTCTTGATCTGTACTCATGTTGTTGTTTTTCCAAATGAGATGTAACTTTACACAGTGTAAACTTTTGAGTTGTGACCATGGATCCTTTGGTTTACATATTCTTTTGGAATCAGTGCAATAATAAATGCTTGGCCTTATGGAGATTCAGAATCCTCCATTAAATACCAACTCATCAACATGAAGAAACAAAAGGTGTAGTTACTCCAGCACAAAATCTAAACAGACAAGTTTAGTTGCAGAGCAGTGGCTAACAACATGGAATTTGGTTCCAGGTTCTCTCAGTTGGTAATAAGTTTTCTGACCCCATTTAATTTATTTAAACTAAGATAAAAATAAGGCTAACCTTAAGGAACTGAACAATAATTCAATGGCTCTATATATGTAAAGTTGTAAAGTAATTAATAGAATATTTAGAATATAGTAAGCTTTATAGAATTATTTCATCCAGATATGCACTCCATAAGGCTAATATCTTGTCTGTTTTACTTACAACACTGGTCTCACTGCCTGATGTAAGACTCAATAAAAAGAAAGGTAACTGAAACACCCTTTTGCATTACTGAAAATGTAGTTCATTGTTCATATTTTGTGTCTATTAACAGTATTATTAGTTATTTTTATTATTACAAAGAAACTGCCAATTCAATTATCCTTCTTGCCAAGAGAAGTATTTTTATATTGAAATTTTTATAGAATTTGTAATTATTTTTACATGAAATTTAAAAAAAAAGAAACTCCTTAAAGAGTAGTGGTTGATTTTATTTCAAAATTATTACCAAGAGGGTATTGGGGCTATCAAATGTAAAGCATAAATTTTTCTTTAACATCAGAAAGCCTATTCTATTCCACATTCCATTATTTATTTGGTTCCATCTGTTCTTTACCAATAGTGGAATATTCTTTAAAATAAACATGATGGTGTAATTACTAAGGTTGTCTTAGGTCTATCAAAAACTTGCAAAGACAATATAACTCACAGCTTTCCTGTGCTTAGCACCTCATATTCTAGATATATTTAGCACAACCAGAGGAATGGGAACCATATCTTACGGTTCACTGAGTTCCACAATTGGTTTGGGTTTTAATAGAGCCATTTTTAGCTCCAAAATTACATTTAGGATATATCACCCTTTATTGTATAAGCTTCTGAAGAAACACCAACAATATCTACTTATGCCAGATAAGGAACCAAAGTCAGAATCAAAAAAATTATTTGGCCCACATACAGTTTGTTCAATTGATTTCAACTAGGGTTGCTTAAAGACATAAGGGTTAGGGGTTATATATAAGGGGGAAAATTAAATGATTAGTCCACCAGAGGAAATGAAATCTCTCATGTAGCAACTGTTGAATATCTATGAAAACCTTTTAGAGAGCGGGGCCTTATGAAGCCCGTGTCACTCCATGATGGAAATAAAGTGGATCCAAACTTGTGCAATCCTATGTTCAAAATTCCATAATCCTAGTTGATCCAACATTTCCAGTTATTATAGCTCTTCAGCTTCTATATTTTATCAGATTTTTATGATTTGGATGACTTTAACAGTCCTTAAATAGTCTTCATTAATTGGTAGAATGCCTCTCCATTTAAACTTGTCCAATTTTTTTTTTTTTGTCAAATTTAGCATGATCATGGAAGTTGGAGAAGAAGAACATGGAAAAGAGAAGTCAACTCTCCTTAACTCTAAGTGACATCATCTTTTGTTTCCTGGCCATGAAACTGTCAGGTATGTATACCTTAGGACTTGTTTCTCTTTGTATGCTCTACTCTTTTGAACAAATACACTTCACACAGCCCTTTGTCAAGGAGTAGGTAGTTCACCCCTTCCAGTAGAAGCACGTACAGAAATTACATAGTATATTTCAGTATTACACAAGCCTGTTCACTCCACTATTTAATAATTCAGCCATGTATTACCAATATGTATTGTACTGGCTGGTTTTGCATAACAACTTGACACAAGTTAGAATCATCAGAGAGGAAGTAACCTCAGTTGAGGAAATTCCTCTTTGAAATCAACCTATATGTTATTTTCTCATTTAGTGATAAATAGAGGAGGGCCCAGCCCATGTTGGGTGGGGCCATCAGAAGGCTGTTGATCCTGGGTTCTATAAGAAGGTGCATTGAGCAAGTCATGGGGAGCAAGCCAGAAACCAGTCCTCCCCCTCTCCCCCATGGTCTCTGTATCATCTCTTGCCTGCAAGATCCTGCCCTGTTTGAATTCCTGTTCTGACATCCTTCCATGATGAAGAGCAATGCTGAAGTGTAAGCCTAAGAAGCCCTTTCTTCCCCAACTTTCCAACAAGTTTTCTAGATTCTAAGGGGATCCTGAGTATCAGAGACAAGTATATTCTCTGGCAAATATCAACATGGAGACACGGAAAAACACATTACATATATTTCTACATATGATATAAATACGTATTCAGTAAATTTACATAAATGAAAAGACAAGACTGAAAAGAAGTAAAGTATTACTTTTGTTTGAATTTTAAATTGTGACCAGGTTTATCTTAAATTTGCATTATTTTTAACAGTCTTTTTAGTCAAGTAATATAGGAAAAGCTGCATCAAGTATGTTCCATATAAATATATTTTTTCTAGTTTTCTTTTCACTATAATTTCTTTGTAACAATTTCTTTTAGCACTATAAATTGGAGTACTGTTTTTTCCATGCAAACTATTATAGCACTTATGCTATTATGTCATTAATATAACAATTAGGACAATTCATCATTGACTGCCTCATGACATAGCTACTTCTTCTTTCTGACCCATATGCATTTTAATTGTTCTTGAAATTTAAATATTTGCCATGTTACCCAATTAATTTTGAATTCCCTGTAGATAAGAGACTCTCCAATAAATCATTGGTTTGCTCAAATTACTCTTTCTTCTCTTTGCAGAAAAAACCCTCAAAAGTTGTGGGATTAATTCAAGAATAAAGCTGTTTGATTTAAGAAAGGCAATTGATTTAAGTTGCAAACCTATTCCTTCACTTTGAAAACGTCCATTTAATGCATTCTGCTACTAGTACTGAGTTTATTGCTTAGAGAAATTGCTACATGTCCCTGATATTGAAAATGAAAGCAGTGGAGTGGCAGGTACTTACATAAGCAGTGAAGAAAAATGAAGGAAGAATAAAAAGGGAAAGAGGGAGAGTTTTAGTGGATTAATAATGTCAGCTGCAAAATGTCATTAAGGAAGAAAGTTGAGAGTGCTGAAGAAAGATAACTTGTAGATAACTGGGAGAATGCCCCAGGCAGAAGGAATGAAGGTGACCATATTCTAAGAATGTGAGGAAGTCACTGTAGATAGAGTGTATAAGAGTGAGAGGAAGAGTGGTTGAGAATGAATTAAGGAGAGGGCAAAAAACAGGTCATGTGAGACTTTCTATGATTTATAATTTATACTGTAAACAGCATATTTTAGGTAAGATAGGGGTACAATCACATGACTATTTATAAATAATTTTTTCAGCTATTGTGGAAAAGTGTTAAGGAGTGAGAATAGACATTGGGAGAAGCATGAAACAGTACCTGGTGAGGGCTCTCTTGACATATCAACCCTTGACAGATAAGTAAAGAGACCCTAATTGTAATCATAGAACCTTCATCCAGTAACTGATGGAAGCAGATGCAGAGATTCACAGTCAAACGCAGAGCTGAATTCCTGGAGTACAGTTGAATAGAGAAAGGAGGGATTATATGAGCAAAGGGGTCAAGATCATGATGTGGAAACCCACAGACAGCTGATCAGAGCTAGTGGAAGGCCACCGACTGAACTAATACCTGGGGAACCTCCATAAGACCAAAATAGGCTCTCTGGGCTCTCTGACTGTGGGTAACAGTTCTGTGGCTTGGGCAGTTTGGGGGCCAAATGGTAGTGGGAACAGGATTTATTTCCAATGCATGAAGTGCCTTTTAAGAGCCCATTCTCTATGGAGGGATACCTTGCTCAGCCTAGATACAGAGAGTGAGGTTTGGCCCTGCTTCAACTTGGTATGCGAAACATTATTCACTGCCCAAGGATGGCCTTACCCTTCCTGGAGAGTAGATTGGGTTTGGCTGAGGGGAAGGGGGGGAAGAAGGGAGAGGGACCTGTAGTTGGTATGTAAAATGAAAAAAAAAAAAAAAACAAAAAAAACCTTTTAAATCAAAAAAAAATTTAAAAAGAAAAAGCAAAAGCCAGTCAACAGATTTCTCTCTCTCTCTCTCTCTCTCTCTCTCTCTCTCTCTCTCTCTCTCTCTCTCTTTGTGTATTTGTGTGTGCACATGTGTGTGTAAATACAACGAGACACAAAAAGAGAGAGTTCACTCAAGAATCCATCCTGTATAAGGAAGTTTCTCCTGAACTACCAAACACACTTCTATGATAATGGTGTCCGTCTCTTTCTAAGAGAAGACCTCTTATGACACAATCATTTGTCCCACCTATAACACTGTAGTGTTGAGGATCAAACTTCCAGAACATAAATTTCAAGCCCTAGTAATAAGAAAGAAGTGTGGTAATCAGGAAAGCAGTGTTCAGAGGAACAACTGAGACAGAGTAAGGAATCACCCAAAGGGAAATGTTTTTGGAAAGGTTTGCTCACACAGTTGCAACATATGGCTAACAGAAAGAGTAAAAACATAATTTAAGAGGAAAATAAAACTACGATTTAACAAGACAAGAAATATTTAGAGAGAAATCTAACATCCAGAAATGAGTAATTCTGTTTAGGACATTTATATTTTAGATTAATCTTAAAGAATGGTGTTAGGGAAGCTTAATATATTAATACATGCTATAATACTAACGGTTTTGGTCAATTTTATTCCTATTATATACTAATTTAGGTTTACAATGGGAGAATAAAGAAGAAAAATTAGGCAACAGAAAATTTCCTTTTTAGAAAATTCAGACTTATACACACTGTTCAGAACAATATCATCAGCTTATTTCTTATTTCATTGCTTTTCCTTTCATCTCCCTCTCAGAACAGGATAAAACCCAGAGCCTTATTCCTGCTAGGTAAACATCATGATGGAGCTACAACAGCATCACAGATGAGGTTTAAATGAAGTGAAGTAAGTGAGGGTCCTCAGTGATGAGATCCCTTGAATAGGTGTGGCATCAATTTAGTTAGAAAAGTTATTTCTGCGGCAGTGTAAAATTTTATGAGCCATCACAGCCTTGACACAAAGTGGATGTGAAGGTAAAAAGCTGGCAGTTGGTGATGGTTTCTGAACACAGGCATGGTAAAACAAGGTACGCATGGGTGGGGTGAGGTAGCCAACTTGGTCAGGGTATGTGCGAGTCCAAAGTGGGGTAAGATTTGACCATAATGTATGGTTAAGTTCTGTGTAAGAGAACTGCTAACTTAAATATTCTTTCTTATTATCTCAATTGGAAACAATACCTAGATTGTCTCAGCATTCAAGGTGAGCATATACACAGCATGAACATAAGTCATAGAGTACCTGTGCTTGTTTTCAGTTTTTATTTGTAAGATGTATTCCATTGTGTTCAATTACCACATCAGTTTCTTTCTCACTTGCCATTCAAATTCCTAGCAAATAGTTACATTTTTGTGAAAACAGCAGACTGATTCTGGTCTTGGTTTCTGTGTTAATATAAATTGGACAACTGCTACAACAATTCCTTGAAAATCTCATTTGCCAAACAGCAGAAGGTATGTTTGTTTCTCCCTTGTATCATGATATGACACTAACTTGCCACATTTTCAATTAGAGGAAAAACTCAATCTGGTTAATAAGTAGCTTAGTCACCAGCATATGGTTATCTCCCAGAGTATTTTGGACACCCTCTAATAGACAAAGTAAGAGGACACATAGATATACAGTGAGACCTACATGTTTGTTAACAAACACATTCACATTGTCCGAGACTAACAAGATGTAAGAGCATACTCTCAGGCCCCCCACAGACCAAACAGCTCAGAGAACCACTAAAATTAATATGGATTTTCTAAAAGCCCACAGATCTTCATTCTACTGTCTGCTGCACACAGAGCAGTTGACCATTCCATACTCAGTAAAGGGAAGATATGGTGGATAGTTTACATCTGTGCCCGGGTGCAAAAGGAAGAGGATAGTGAGCCACTCATATTTTCTCCGTAACACTATACAAATGGAGATGCTGGGGACACAGTTAGATAGGAATTGCTTTTCAAGAGATGCATTAAAACTGTAGATAAATTATAACAGCATCAATATCATCTCTTTTCAGAGCCATTCTCTTAGTCAGATTAAGCTCCGTTATACCGATGATGCTGTTGGTGAAGTATATTTCTGTAGTCTAGTTATGACCCAAGTTTTTCCAAGTGTGGTCTCAAAATGGACTGAATTATAATTGCCTGTCACAGTTAATAAAAGTGATATTCAAGAGTTCAAGACTTACGAAGCTTTAGACCTAGCATTATTTTTTTTCATTGAGAATTTCATATATGTGTATTCACTTCAAACCATGCCCTCTTCTTGCCCCTTCAAATTTATTAGAAATTTACCACCATTTCTCCTTCCCAATTTTATGCTTTTTGTGTCAGAGCTGTGCTTATTTACTTTGGGTGGTTTTTACAAAAAGTGGTGCAAAAATGTCCTCAATGATTTCTGAAAATCTTTTTTAATTCTTTGATAATTTATAAAATGATTTTGGTCATATTTACTCCCTTCCTCATTTCTTTCCAGATGCACTCATCTTTCCTACCTTCCCAACATTGTGTCTTTGTGATCTTAAATTCATCAAGTATAGTTTGATTTGCTCATATACTCTTGGGTATGTGGCCGTCCTACAGAGTAGAGTCTACTTACAGGCATCACATTCTTAAAAAAAGTATCTCTCTCTCTCTTTCCAGGAACTATCCACTTCAAATAATTCTTCAGGTGAGGAGGGAATTTTATGTCTACTTCCCTAATGCCCCGGAACTTGTCTCTTTTGAGTTTGTAGGGATCTTATGCAGGCTTCTGTCAAATCCACTGAGAATTCATATGTAAAATACCCTGCTGTGATGGGGAAACTCTATCAACCAGTCACATCTAGTTAAGATGTGACTACCTGGGGCCAAGATGTGGCTACCTGGGGCCAAGGTAGAAAAACTGGGAGGACCCAGGTAAGCACCCTCTCTGCGTGCCTGCAGGACAGATAGGACATCAGACCTCCCACTCTTGTTGTGTGAGTCTCCCCTTTATATTAATTATAATTTAATATATTAAAATATAACTGTTAAAAAAATAATATACTGGCTGGAATCATGTACTTCTCAGAAATGCCCTGTCCATCGTAGCTGAATTGAGCAAAGCTTTTTCCCCATCACTGCTGTGTCAGTAAAACACTGCTTTAATATAGTCATCTACCACCCAAGGCTCTTAGAGTCTTCAGATCTTTTAGCCCCACTTCTACAGTGATCTATGAGCTTTGGGAGGAGGAGATGTGACACCCTATTTAGGGGTAAGAATTCTATTGTCTCTTATTTTCTGCACTTTGACTGGTTGTGGATTTCTGTGTTAAACTCTGTGCACTTAAAGTAGAAGTGTCTCTAAAGAGGATTGGGATACATAATAATCTACAGGTATAATGATAATTAAAAGTCCATTAAATACTGTGTCCATTTAGCAAATTAATAGAATTATATTCTCCCCTAGGGTTTATGACCTCTTTAGCCACAGGTTCCTGAGTCCAATAACAGTACCAAGAATGGGTGACATATTTCAGAGTATGTTGTAAGTCTTTTCATAAAGTAATTGGCTACTTATATGACAGTCATGCCCCTATTACACCACTTCCCAGGGCAGTCATTGCTTTCGCTCACATGGCACACTGCTGGGTAAAGATGATGATCATTTTCTAACTTGGTCGCATGCATAGCAGCTTTCTATCCAGGTCAATACATGTTTGGTTTCCTTACTCAGATTTGTGGGATCTTCAGGAAAAGGGTTTTATCATCAAGTTGTATAGGGTAACCAGGAACAACAACAATAGCTGTAATATCAGAGGCTGTATGGGACTTTATTGAACAAAAATTCCAAAAGATTTTAACTCATTCCTAGAACAAATCTTTTAATCTGTTAGTCTCTTATGGCTAGTATGGGTATTTCACTCTTTTATACTGTAATTCCTCTTAACCTGTTCTTGTACATGTATATTTGTGAGTATATATTTTGGAATGTTCTACAATAGTCGGTTTCAATATGACTTTTTAAAATGGTCTTTAGTGTTAGTTAGGCCTCTGTATATTTCCTCTCTACCTTGCCTTCCTCTGCCTCCCATTCAACCAATGGTACAGTTGGTTAGCCATTGGTATTTTACAATGGAATTTTTCAATTTTCTTAACTAGGTGAACCCAGTTAGTACTGCCAGTATGAAGATATGTATATGGCCATCTACTGGATCATAGGCAGAATCTCAGGATAAACTAAGGTAAATGGAAGCTCCCTCCTCCTGCAGCCACAAGTGCCAATAGCTGGTGGTAGGACCTCATGAGTCTTTCTTTCATCCATGTTGGAATTCTGATTAGCTTGATCTGTGCTTGTGATTCTCATGCATCAATACTTAAGAAAAAGAACATGTTAACAGATCTGGATTATGCACAACACTAGCGATTGTTCTTCCCAAACCTGTATGGATCAGGATTTTTTTCCAGTTGTATATTAAACTGACACTTTGAAAAACTTGTAAAACTAAACTATTATAAAAATCATTTAAAGTTTAAAAGATAATATCAGATATAAAAGGCCTTAAACTCTGCTTATATATTGTTTGATGTAAGGCTCTATTTTATCTTTCTGTCATTTCATAAATTTTAAATGTAGAGAGAGGGAGAAAATATTTGCTGCGCCTTCTGGCAGCAGTTTGGTTTGCAAACCTGATATCTAAACCTGATAATAACTATTGTGTATCATTTTTGAGACTTATGTCTTATTCTAGGAAATAAAGAAGGAATCTAAAGAAAGACTTTTAACTATAAGATCCTGTTTTCTAGGGACATTCTCGCCCTCCCCCCCGAAAAAAAAGACCCTACCTTTCAAATCATATGCTCAAATCTGAAATTCAGCAGTACACAAATATGGAAATACTTTATCAGTCTTGTGGTCCCTAAACACATAGGAAGGCTCATGTTAGCCTTCCCTCCCCACATATCTACATTTATTTTACCTGTAAAATCTAGCTTCTTAGTTCACTCAATTCCAAACATAGGTTACATATTTTAGAGTAGGTCATACGGTGGTTGTTTACTTCCATGAAGTTTCATACGAATTGAGAAGCAGATGACAAACTGTACAGACACTCTCAACATTCAGGGACCATTAGATGTAGGAGAGTGGCAAACTAACCAACAGAAGTTAGAGTCCCCAAATCTAAGGAATATAAAAAAAAGTGAAATTCACAAATGCATTAACATTAACTTTGTTTCCCCTGCTGAAGAGCAAATTATTGTTAAAAGCATATATGCTTATTTAAGAATGTTATTCTTTTAAACATCTATCTCTTGTGGTAGTGAGAAATAGAATACTGGTCTGTAGATAGTTTTAGAGATAGTTTTAGAGAATGAAGGGCTATAAATCTGCTTATTCCCAACGCTATTAATTATTTTATAAAAACTAACCCTCAAAATTTGGTCAAAGGTATGTTTTATCTCACACATTCTATTGACTCCCTAATTTGGTAGCCAAAGAATGAAAGTGGAGTACACAACAATGTTGTAAAGTCACAGAGAGTGTGTTTTGCTTTGTAGGAAGGGTTGGAGAGAACTGAAATATCACACACCTATCATGGAGTCTGCTTCATCAAACATGGTAGGAAGGAAAAGAACAAAATAACAACACTCAGCAGATAGACCAAACCATTTAAAATGGTAATATACTCAATTTTCATCTCATTCTGCTTCTGACAACCTCTCTCATTTGCTCCTGTCAGTTTCCTGGTATAGTTTGTCAGCTGAATATCAAAACAATCCTGACAAGTAAATAAATATGAAAGTCTTAAAAGATAATTCACTGACAGGAGCCACAACGGCTTGAGTGACAGGCACTGACTGATACTGGTAATGGAATTCTTTTTTATGTTGAGAAGGCAGGAAACCCTCTCCTCTGTTCACCATGGTTAGAGATGCTCTGATTTTCTCCATTGAAGTACACACACACACACACACACACACACACACACGTCTCATATTATATTCATTAACTCATGACGTCCACTTTCAAGGAGAAAATGCTTGCTTTAATATTTAGAATGAAGTAGGCAGGAGCTACAACATCAGCCAGCAATATGTCTCAGGTGCCCTGACATCACCTTATCAACCTTTGTTGTTTACTTATTGTCTTTATCCATTTAATTGTTATTGGAGTAAAAGAGATTAGATTCTGTTGAACTACTTCCCTTGATAACAAAGGCACCAAGGGTTCATTTTCCATGACCTGGTGCCTGTTCAAACATCAATAAATTCATAATGATAGATATTAACCTTTAAATTGTTATGCATTATTTTTGGAAAAGCATTAAACAATTTAAAGTGATTATATACCAATGTACAACATATAAGAATCTCTCCCAATATCTTTTTACACAGAATAATGAAAGGCTAATCTATCTAATATACCAGGTCTTAAAGTGTTGATTGCCCCACTTACGTACTGCCGGCAGTGTGCAAATTTCATAAGTTTATACAGCTATTTCCTTATCATTGAACATGAACATATAAATCCCTTCCAGAAGAAGTAATCTTTCCTTTTTCTCTCACTTAAGAATTAAAACTGCCTTTCTTAGCGTTCCTTATAGGAACATACTTCCTGTGTTTCATCTGAACTCCACAGGGCTTGCTGTAAAGATACCAAGAAACAGATTTCCTCTTTGCTCTCTTTGATTCTCAACTTGGTAGATTTATGTTTGCTCAATTTAAGCACAAAAGTGCTCAAAATACTACACAGAAGTCAAATACTGTACACTTCAAAGAATCTCTAAGGTCTCCTAAACATTTGAAAAAGCAAAGTTGAGCTCCTGACGCCTACTGTTAAGATTGCTGCATGCTACAAAAAATACCCAGTTATATTCTATTACACAGTCCTTCCTATGTGTTCTTCAGGCTGGAAAAAGAAATCATACTTTTGCACAAAAAATATGTAATTATAACATAATTGTATCATTCTCCTTTTACCTTTCTGTCCTTTCAAATCCTCACATATGACATTTCTTGTTCGCTTTTGGCTTCCTGCACCATTTTAATTATTATAGATATATATTTCTAAATACATAAATACAACTTGCTTCTACCGGTAAAATATTATACTAAATTCAACCAAATTGTCAAATGATTAGGCAAGCAATATATACCTAATGTCATGCTAGAATGCAACTTAGTTAAATGTTCCCATAATTTTCAACTTTATAAATCCCCGTGACTTCTCTGAAAATACATCATAGGCAGGGTTTAGCATTTATTAATTTGTATTCACTTTTAATAAAGCTTTACTGTGAATGTGAAGAAATTATTGTTTAGGAGAAACAAGATTTACTGTCAATATGGACAAACCCTAAGCAAATGTTACAGGTTGAAAAAAATTTCAATATAATTCTTAGTATAATTATGTGACTCTGTAATAGAGTTTGAAGTCAGGGATGGTAATGCCTCCAGAAGTTCCTTTATTGTATAAGATTGTTTTGGCTATCCTGGGTTTTTTGTTTCTCCATATAAAGTTGATTATTGTCCTTTCAAGATCTGTGAAGAATTTTGATGGGATTTTAATGGGGATTGCATTGAATCTATAAATTATGTGAGCATTAGAATTTTAATATATTTTCCAGAATTATTCTTATTTTGATGTGCTTATAATAGATTAAGATACCTTAGTTATCAATATTTTCTTTTTGTTGCATGAAAACAAACAACAAAATGGAAAAAAAAACCTTTAGTTGAACCAAATATTTTTATTTATATTTAAAATGTAGTATTATGTTAGAATTTATTTTATGTTTTCTAAGTATATAATTTTGCTAGGTTAAATTATAGGTGAAGCTATTATGAAAATATTTAATAGAAATCTAATACTCTACTTGATAGAAATCATACAAAACCAATATCTCATGCTATTTCTAAAATCTTTAACAAATTATTATTTGTGGTAAAGATTCAACCCTCTGGCAGAGAAGTGTCCTACTCATTGTGTATGAAGAATCTTTTAGACATAAACATTTTAAAAATCTGATAATGAAAGGAAGGATTACTGAAACCTCTATTATGCAACATATAAACACTGGGGTTATCTTTGAAAGAAAAAAATTTGCTGCTGTTTTATTTTAGTAAATCTGAATATTGGAAAAGATAAATGAAATAGACATTGTTAGGTTAATTTACATTATGTTTTAAATAAAAGAAGGAAGGTGTAAGTCATATATCTTTGAAGGGGGGTTTTGGTAAAGGGAAGAATTCTAAGGCAGAAGACAAATGCTTATCTTTAACATCTTATTTACTCTTTGTGGGTAGTGGGGAAGTAGGTATGCCAGTGCCATGGTAGGTATGCATGTGCAATCAGAGGGTAACTTGTAGGAGTAGGTTTCCTGAGGTTGAGCGTACGTCATCAGGTTTGGTGGATGTGGCATACTCACTGAGATCTCTCAATGACTTGAGAACTACATTTTTAATAGAGGTAGCTGTTGTTAAAGCTTCCAGAATGAAAGACAGTTAAAAATTTTCAAGTCCCAGAGCATTGGTCAGCATGTGTGGAAACATAAAATAGAAGCTTCTGAGAATAGGGTAGGGCATTTAGGCAGAGGTAGGAATATGCAGGGCATTATTTAGTAAGTGAAAGGTTCCTGTTTTGTTTTCAAAGCAATGAAAAATAAACATTAAAATGTTTGGGATATCTCTTGTCATGTCTAACTTAAACTTTTTAAAATAAATTTTTATGTATTTTCCATCCTGACCTCAATTTCTTTTCCCTCCTTTCCTTCCCATCTTCTCCCACCTCTCTTCTCCCCTCCACCATTACTACATCCTTCTGTTTCTCTTTGAAAAAGGGCAGGCCTCCCATGGATATCAAACAACCATGGTATATCAAATTGCAGTGAGAATAGGTACTTCCTATCCTATTAAGGCTGAATGAGGCAACCTGATAATAAGAAAGCATCCCAAAAGTAGGAAACTGAGTCAGAGAATGCTCATGTTCCAAATGTTAGGAATCACACAAGAAGCCCGAGCTAAACAATTGTAACATATGTACAGAGAGCCTAAGTCAGTTTCCTGTAGGCTTTCTGGTTTTTGTTTCAGAAGATGTTAATTGATTCAGTGGGTTTTTTTCAGGCATCCTTGATCCCTTTTGTTCTTTTTTTTTATTTTATTTATTTTTTTTTATTGAAAAAAAAATTTTCCGCCTCCTCCCCGCCTCCCACTTCCCTCCCCCTCCTCCCTCCCCTTCCCCTCCCCCCCACTCCTCTTCTCCTCCCTCTCCAGTCCCATGAGCAGTCAGGGTTCCCTGCCCTGTGGAAAGTCCAAGGTCCTCCCCCCTCCATCCAGATCTAGGAAGTTGAACATCCAAACTGTCTAGGCTCCCACAAAGCCAGAACCTGAAGTAGAATCAACACCCCGTGCCATTGTCCTTGGCCTCTTGTCAGCTCTCATTGTCCGCGATGTTCAGAGAGTCCGGTTTTATCCCATGCTTTTTCAGTCACAGTCCAGCTGGCCTTGGTGAGCTCCCAATAGATCGGTCCGACTGTCTCAGTGGGTGGGTGCACCCCTCGTGGTCCTGACTTCGTTGTATATGTTCTCCCTCCTTCTGCTCCTCATTAGGACCTTGGGAGCTTAGTCCGGTGCTCCAGTGTGGGTCTCTGTCTCTATCTCCATCCATCGCTAGATGAAGGTTCTATGGTGATATGCAAGATATTCATCAGTATGGCTATAGGATAGGTTCATTTCAGGTTCCCTATCCTCAGGTGCCCAAGGAACTAACTGGGGACATTGCCCTGGGCATCTGGTAGCCACCCCAAGTTCAAGTCTCTTGCCAACCCTTAGGTGGTTCCCTTAACTAAGATATGAGTTTCCCTGCTTCCCTATCCAACCTTCCTATATCCCCAATCATCCCGTTTCCCCAAGTTCCCCTCATCCTCTCCTTCACACTTTTCTTTCTCCATCTCCCCTTACCCCCATCCCACCCTACCCCCAAGATTCCAATTTTTTGCCCGGCACTCTTGTCTACTTCCCATAGCCAGGAGGATAACTATATGTTTTTCCTTGGGTTTGCCCTCTTGTTTAGCTTCTTTAGGACCACATATTATAGACTCAGAGGCCCCCTATCCATAGCTAGAAACCAATTATGAGTGAGTACATCCCATGATCTTCTTTTTGGGTCTGGGTTACCTCACTCAGGATAGTATTTTCTATTTCCATCCATTTGCATGCAAAATTCGAGAAGTCATTGTTTTTTACTGCAGAGTAGTACTCTAATGTGTACATATTCCACACTTTCTTCATCCATTCTTCCATTGAAGGACACCTAGGATGTTTCCAGGTTCTGGCTATTACAAATAATGCTGCTATGAACATAGTTGAACAAATGCTTTTGTCATATGATAAGGAATCTCTTGGGTATATTCCCAAGAGTGGTATTGCTGGGTCCAGGGGTAGGTTGATCCCAATTTTTCTGAGAAACCGCCACACTGATTTCCAAAGTGGTTGCACAAGTTTGCAGTCCCACCAGCAATGGATGAGGGTACCCCTTTCTCCACAACCTCTCCAGCAAAGGCTATCATTGGTGTTTTTGATTTTAGCCATTCTGACAGGTGTAAGATGATATCTCAAAGTTGTTTTGATTTGCATTTCTCTGATCGCTAAGGAGGTTGAGCATGACCTTAAGTATCTTTTGGCCATTTGAACTTCATCTGTTGAGAATTCTCTGTTCAGTTCAGTGCCCCATTTTTTAATTGGGTTAATTATCCTTTTAAAGTCTAGTTTCTTGAGTTCTTTATATATTTTGGAGATCAGACCTTTGTCTGTTGCGGGGTTGGTAAAGATCTTCTCCCAGTCAGTAGGGTGCCTTTTTGTCTTACAAGGGCCATACCTAAATATAATTAAAGCTATTTACAGCAAGCCAACAGCTAACATCAAATTAAATGGAGAGAAACTTAAAGCCATCCCACTAAAATCAGGAACACGCCAAGGCTGTCCACTCTCCCCATACCTCTTCAATATAGTTCTTGAAGTCTTAGCAATAGCAATAAGACAACATAAGGGGATCAAGGGGATTCGAATTGGAAAGGAAGAAGTTAAACTTGCGTTATTTGCAGATGATATGATAGTGTACTTAAGCGACCCCAAAAACTCCACCAAAGAACTCCTACAGCTGATAAACGCCTTTAGTAATGTGGCAGGATACAAGATCAACTCCAAAAAATCAGTCGCCCTCTTATACACAAAGGATATGGAAGCAGAGAGGGAAATAAGAGAATGATCACCTTTCACGATAGCCACAAACAGCATAAAATATCTTGGGGTAACTCTAACCAAGGAAGTGAAAGATCTATTTGACAAGAACTTTAAGTCTTTGAAGAAAGAAATTGAAGAGGACACCAGAAAATGGAAGGACCTCCCTTGCTCTTGGATTGGGAGGATCAACATAGTAAAAATGGCAATTCTACCAAAGGCAATCTATAGATTCAATGCAATCCCCATCAAGGTCCCATCAAAATTCTTCACAGATCTTGAGAGGACAATAATCAACTTTATATGGAAAAACAAAAAACCCAGGATAGCGAAAACAATCTTATACAATAAAGGAACTTCTGGAGGCATTACCATCCCTGACTTCAAACTCTATTACAGAGCTACAGTAATGAAAACAGCGTGGTACTGGCATAAAAACAGAGAAGTCGACCAATGGAATCGTATAGAAGACCCGGATTTTAACCCACAAACCTATGAACACCTCATTTTCGATAAAGGAGCTAAAAGTGTACAATGGAAGAAAGAAAGCATCTTCAACAAATGGTGCTGGCACAACTGGATGTCAACCTGTAGAAGAATGAAAATAGACCCATATCTATCACCATGCACAAAACTCAAGTCCAAATGGATCAAAGACCTCAATATCAATCTGAACACACTCAACCTGATAGAAGAGAAAATGGGAAGTACCCTACAAGATATGGGCACAGGAGATTGCTTCCTATGTATAACCCCAGCAGCACAGACATTAAGGGCAACATTGAATAAATGGGACCTCCTGAAACTGAGAAGCTTCTGTAAAGCAAAGGACACTGTCACTGAGATCCCTTTTGTTCTTATAATTCTCCTTCCCCCTCTTCCTCATGATTCCCTGAGTTTTGCCTAATGAATGAGGGTAGGTTTCTCAACTTGTTTCCAACAGTTGTTCTATGAAGCCTTTCTGATGACAATTGGGCTAGACACCAGTCTATGAGTATAGCAAAATATAATTATGCCTATTTTTTTTGCCAGTCATGTTTTGTTCTCTGGGCTTTTCTGCCTCTGGGTCCTGAAGCTCCTGGTACTGTTGGGGTGGGCTCACTCTCTTGGCATAGGTCTCAAGCTTGAATGATCATTGGTTGGCCACTCCCTCATTTTCTCTTCCACCCTTAACACAGCACATCTCATAGGATGACAGAAGGTTAGGTGGTTGGGTTGGTGTCCCAATATCTCCAGTGGAAGTCTTGTCTGATCAGAGGAGGTGGCCAGTTCAGGCTGTTTTTTTTTGTTGTTGTTGTTGTTTGTTTGTTTGTTTTTATTTATTTATTGGTAGGAGGTTATCTGTGTAGATTCCTTGGAGTTTTCCTTGTACGAGGTTTCTACGTGACCCAGAAATTCCCTCACCCCCTCACCTTTCTAGTCATCTCTTTCATTACTCTACCTCTTCAACCCCATGACCTGATTCTTCATTTTCCATTACCACCCACCTCCACCTTACCCAGGAAATCTCTATTTCCCCTCACCAAGGAGATCTGAACATCCCTCCTAGAACTCTCTTTGTTACCAAGCCTCTGTGGGGCTGTGAATTGTAGCATACTTATACTTTAAGATAATATTCACTTACAAGTGTGTACATATCATGTTTTTTTTTCTGGGTCTGGATTTCCTCACTCAGGGTTATTTTTTTTCTAGTTATATCCATTTTACTACAAATTTCATGATGCCATTGTTTTTAATAGCTGAATAAAACTACAGTGTGTAAATGTACTACATTTCTTTATCCATTCTTTTGTTGAGGGACATCTAGGTTGTTTCCAAGTTTGGGATCTTAGGAATAAAGTTGCTATGAACACAGATGATCCAAAGTCTTTGTGGTATGATTGAGCATATATGCCCAAGAGTGGTATACTGTGTCTTGAGGTGAATTGATTCTGATTTTTCTTAGAAACTGCCATATTGATTTCCAAGGTGTTTGTACAAGTTTAAACTCCGATCAGCAATGGACAAGCACTCCCCATGCACCACTTCCTCTCCAACATGACCTGTCACTTGCATTTTTGATCTTAGTCTTTCTGATGGGTCTAAGATGAAATCTCAGAGTTGTTTTGATTTACATTTCCCTGATGGCTAAGAATGTTGTACATTTTGTTAAGTGTTTCTATGTCATTTGAGATTCCTATATTGAGAATTCTCTCTATCTGTACCCCATTTTTAGTTGGTTTATTTGGGTTTTGATCCCTAATTTCTTGAGTCCTTTATATAGTTTAGAAATTAGGCCTCTGTCAGATGTGGGCTTGGTGAAGACCTTATCCAATACTGTAGGTTGCTGTTTTGCCCTATTGACAGTGTCCTTTTACTTACAGAATTTTCCAGCTTAATGAGGTTTCAATTTATTAATTGTTAATCTTAGAGCTTCATGTATTAGTGTTCTATTCAGAAAATTTTCTCTAGTGCCAACATGTTCAAGGCTATTTCCTACTTTCTCTGCTATCAGG
The DNA here is from genome assembly GCF_950005125.1 of Chionomys nivalis. Lineage (NCBI taxonomy): Eukaryota > Metazoa > Chordata > Mammalia > Rodentia > Cricetidae > Chionomys > Chionomys nivalis. The sequence continues at coordinate 17,729,319 of NC_080105.1, read as the reverse complement.
TTCAATGTATCTGAAATTATGTTGAGGATACTATCCACAGAAACCCTGAAACCCTATCCTGAACCTCTCCAAAGTAATCAAAAGAAAAGAAAGAGCTTTGCCAGTAGTGCAGATAGTGATTGATTTGTTTTTCCTTCCTTCCTTTCTTTTGATGTTACTATTAACAATTAATAAATTAATTAATTTACATTCTAGCTGTAGATTCCCTTCCCTCTTCTCCTGCCAGTCCGTCTCTCCCATTCCCACTCAGTTCTTACCCAAAAAACCACCCTGCCTCAGTTTCTGTTTAGGAAAAAGCAGGTCTCCCATAGATAATCAATGAAACAGGACCTATCAAGTCCTGTGTATTAAAAATGGGGAAAGTGGCCTCGTATGAGGAGTAGGGTCCCAGAAGCTAGTATAAAAGTCAGAGACTGTCCCTGCTCCCACTGTTATGAGTCCCACAAGAGGACTAAGTTATATATTTATAGTGACCTTTTTCATATTACCAAAATAAAAACTGTAGGTTTGTTGGTAATAGTAGTTGTAAATACTAGCTTCAGAGATTTTATTTGTTCATTGATTTGCAATGTAGATATATATTGTTAAATAGGGGAGGAAAGAAGATAGTCTGAAGTTTGAGAAAACATAGAATTATGTGTGTTGATTTTTTATAATGTATATTTGTGAATACAGCTGTATCTATTTTCCTTGCAGAGCCCAACTGGTCTCTTTTGTCACATTAAAACTCATTTCAGCTGAAGAGTTTCCTCATTTGTACATGAGGTCTTCATTGTGGGATAACACAGCAATGTAATAGTTATTTCTTCTTTAACACTTGAGACAATTAAAAGTATTTACACAGTTCTAGAAACTTCTTTAAATCCAATTAACCAATTGTTAACAATCCTTACATGGTTACCTGATGACCATCAACCCGAGGTCTTAACAATTACTCAATCTACAATTCCTCATTAGGAAACATCTCTTGGTAATTCAAAAAATCAAAAGCATGAAATATTCATTAGGTTCTATCTATAGGAAAATCTAATTTCTTCACCAACTACCATGTGATAACTACACCCTGGATAGTAATCTCGTGCCACAGGATCTCAAGTCAGCAAAAGACATGGTCTGTTCATTCAAAGCTGCTAAAATTGGCAGTAAGGATCTTGTTCTAAAATACTTAGGATATTAAACTACTTAAATTGTACACAGACAACTTGAGATGAGTCTATTTTGTGCTTAAGTAAGTGAATCAATTCTCCTTTAAGTGAAGGCAGTATTGTTTTTCCTAAGAGTAGCCATTAGGTAAATTTTGCGTCTGGGACTATGGTGTCTTAAGTGCTCAGGGAAACAAATGTGATTTCTATACACCAGGTTTTGTCCAACAAATGTTCAGTGTATGCCCTCAGAAGTGTGTGTACAAATAAGGTTTACAGTGACTCATTAGATTATCTGTTAAAGTGTTTCTTTGGTTCATAAAGTGTGACATGGAATCATGCGATGAATTCAGTTTACAAGCAAAATCTCCTCTACCATAGGCAGAAAGTCAAGTTGAGCCATATCTATTCAGCCCTTGATGTTATTTATAATTACTTCTTTGAGGAGAGTGACAGAAAGGAACTATAAAGTAGCATGTATTTCTAAAAGGAAATCGGATAAAAGTCTATGATACACACTTGTGCATAGACAAAGCTAATAAAACCTAAGCAGCATTTACACTTAGCCAGGCTTCGCAGCAGAATCTCAGCCCATAATATGTGAGATGGTTTTATAGTGTGCTTAACTTGTACTCACACTATTTTGGCTAATATTCAGGAAGTTTTGAGAACAACATATGATGTTTATATATATAAAAGTTTAGCTAAGAATTCAGAATCTTCTTGGATATATTTGTTGTTGGTAAACCAAGATGGATTGATAGCAGATACGCGGTACTTGAAGTCTGTGTCACATGACTCACAATGTTCTCATGAACTTCCCTAACACTAGACATTAGACTGGAATTGGTATTTCCCAACATTTGAACTGATGACTGATGGTTACTTATTTCTTTATTCTGTGGTCCAATTTCAATTAGAATGCTTGTCTCTTTACTGCTTTCTTCACATACATAGGCCAGTTAGTGAGATCCTTTCCATCAGTCTAATATGTAGCTCACAGTAAGCTTAATTATCATTTTGTTCACTATAGGTGTGGATACACACACACACACACTATATATATATATATATATATATATATATATATATATATATAAAATCATCTTTGTCTAGCTATTCTTTGTTAATGGGGAATTCCACACAAACAAGCCCATCTTCTTCAACAGTCCTTCCTATACCAATGGAAGTGGAATTCAAGAGGACCTGAACCCAAATAAAGGTGGTTTCAATTTCCCTGTTCCATATTGAGCAGCTCACCATGGTTCCCTTCCAGTGAGGGTTTGCTGAGCTCAAGATGTTTGACCTTGACAGTTATAATCTCTTGAACTGGATTTTCTCTTCTCCTTGATGAAGTGATGCTAATTCAGACTGTTTCTGATGCAGCAGACACTACTTTTCACTTCCTTTAACTCAATGCCTATCCATCTGAGGACAGGCAAGGCTAGTTTTCTGATTGAGGTATATTCGTATTTTTTTTTTTTAGGTTAGGAATTCCCACCCACAACTCATTTCTAACATGGAAAGGAGAACATTATCTTTTAGTAGAAACATCCTCAGTGAGAGTCTTTGGGCAAAGTACATAACTGATTTCTTCACATATTTGGCCCAAGTCCATTGTTGCAGTCATCACCAGGCATTGGAATTCAAATAAGAAAGGTAATACACAGACTATATAATAGTATAAAGCATGATGAGTGAGATTATCTGAAAGTTTTGTGAGATTTATGAATGGGATGATTTTCTTTTTACCTTTTTATACTTTAGGGGCCCATCACCAAGCCCCCAATTGAATAGATATGGAGTCTTACTCTTTCTTATGAATGCCCGTCCATAGGCTTCTTTCTTACCAGCTTTTCTTAAGTTATCGCATCTACCTTTTGCCTCTGGGCTTTTACCTTTCTCTATTTCTTTATAACCTTTCCTTCCTTTTTAATCCATGTCTGTCCGATTATTCTCTCTACCTGCCATTCCCTTCTATTCTCCTATTCTGTTTCCTGCCTTGCTGTTGGTCATTCAGCTCTTTATTGGACCAATCTGCTGTTTTATACAGGCTAAGTAACACAGTTCCACAGAGTTAAACAATGCAATGCAGCATAAAGGAATGCAACAGAACTTTGTTTCATTAAACAATGTTCCACAGCATAAATAAATGTAACACATTTTAAAATAATATTCCACAACATTTAAGTATCATGTGTACACGTATGCACACACACACGCACACACACACTCACACACAAACATATCTGATATTTCAAATGGGTTTGGAAAATCTTCATAAGGGGTCAAATATTTTAGCTAATAATGATTTTCATGAAAAAGTATAATTATCATGGCCCCACTGCAGCCAGAATCTGTGCTGATGTCCCATGATCCTGCTACCATAAAAGGCCATACAGACACCCATGAGGAAGGGCCAAGTTAGTACCTCAGGACTATACTGCTGTGGTGGCAGTGGTGACATTCAGACCCAAATGCTGCTAAGGACCATGCTGTGGTCCATAATCTCACTACAACTGGGAATCTAACCTGAAGTATGGGTCCTGCACTGCCACTAATGGTCACATACAGGCCCGGAGTTAGGACTGCACCCTGAGTACTTGGCGGTGTCTGGCCAAAATTATCCCCACCTATGGTCATTTCCTCCACCCAGAGCTAGGATGTCATCTGTGCTTAAGATGCTGCCAAGGGCCATGTGTACAGCCATAGCTGTGATCTGTGTTGATGTCTGTGGCCAGTGGCACTCAAGAGGCCTTTAGAATCATGCTAGATAAAATCAAAGCACTACCCTTCAATGCCCTAGCAAAGCCTCTTATGGCTTACTTCAGCAAGAGAACTGGTCCCTGCACTCAGAAGAGAGAATCCAAACCACTCACCATAGTAAAGGTGAACCTACCCTCAGAGCATGCATGGAGTTGACGCTACCACAGCACACAAGGTAGGTGGCTCTAGTGACTTGATTCTACCTGCCTGGCCAACATCCAGGACCACAACTGGGACATGGGTTAATTCACCCTAGCATCTATCATTCTACATCCTGGTAGAGCTCGTGAAGAGACTGGTCCTGTGGAATGATACCCACAAGATCTCCAAGGCATATGAAACCCCAGAAGAGCTCTGGTGAAGATCGATGAGGATGGTGTACCAAAAATCAGAGGCCTTGAACCAGACAAATAACTCGCTGCAATGAACAGTTGCCAATCAAGCTGATGGGACAAAGGGGTGTACTATATAACACATTGAATCCTCCAGTGTCTTGCGGATGGATAAAGAGAAAATGAAGAGGCAGGAATGAAGGAAAAGCGGATTTTGCTGTTTCAGGTATGTCTTTTTTTCTGTAATGACATTGTTTTGTTGTTATTATTGTTTCCTTGCTTGCTTACTTTGTTTCTTTTGTGGAGAGATGCTACATGAATAAAAGGGGGAATCTGGTCTAAACACAAATGGGGTACATGATTGAAACCCCCAAAAGCTTAATTAAAAAAGAAAGCAGTATGAGCAATCCATCCATGATAAATAAACCAGTAATCAGCAATCCTTCATGGCCTCTGCATCAGCTCCTGCCTCTGGCTTCCTGTTCGACCTGTGATCTTACCCTTACTGCTTTATCATTATGTATTGTGAATGAAATATGAAACTGTGACTGAAATAAGCCCTTCCTTCAAAAGTATAATTATGTATATTTATGGTGGATGATTACACAAAGTCTTTAACATACCATCACTTATTTTCTCTAAGGAGATAATGGACAAATTTTTATTAAAAAGAGGATAACATTAAAAATTTGCAAGGTAAGGTGAAAATAACGTATCACCCCACATCTACTATTTAACTTTGTTCTGAATGGCCCACAGCCTGAAGATGACCTTTCTGTATAAATTACACAGTGGCAATGCTCATTCTGTATTTATTTTGGAGAATAGTCAATTTCAAAGATGCTAAGGTATTTTAGGGTACACCATCTAGCAAATGTTAAACTAAGGAAATACTGGCAAAGCACAACCAACAACCCAGAATGTAGGATTGGGTGTCAGGAAGCAAGACGGTCACATTTTTGAGACTGAACTCTTGGGCATGGTGAGACCATGACATAAAAGAAAAGAAAGAGATGAAAAGAAAATAAAAACTAATCTCAAACACAAATAGACTAAATTTTGATATTCACATTGAAATGTGATTTCCCTTTATAAAACTTTTAACTTCCTGTGTAAATATGGAGTTCTATATTTTTGAAACCAGTAAATAGAATATCTAGTGATAATTGGGTCATTGGTGCCCAGTTGGTTAAAATAGATTATTTTTGTTTTGCCATTACAAACATCCAGCCTTGGTTTTGAGGAGAGGAAAAATAAATGACACTGAAGACGTCAAAGTGAATAGAAGGTTCACATGCCAGAGAGCAATGCTGAATTAGATCTAATGGCTCCAGAAGAAATACAGCAAGCGCAGATGAGAGAGAGAGAGAGAGAGAGAGAGAGAGAGAGAGAGAGAGACTGACTGACTGTGTTTGGAAAACTACCTGAACAGAAGGACACAAAACAAGATTATGATTTTCATTGTACCTGGTAACAAACAGAACATTTGTTCAAATGCATCAAAATTGAATGAAATAGCCTCAGGCATATTGGGAAATTAATTGATGGAACCTGTAATAACTGAGAAGCTGGGTCCTAGGAACACAGAAAAACAAACTTATCTATGCCCCCTCCTTTTTTCTCATCTCATTATCTTCTCTAGTTTCTTTCTCCCTGCCTCATTTTCTCTCCACCTTTTGCCTCTTTAATCACACATTTCTTTACGTCTGATCACTTATGCCTTTCCACATCTCCCTCTAGAAAACCTTGCACCTCTTATTTCAACTCTGAGATGAACAAAAAATCAAAGTGATATATCACATGGAAATGGGGGTTTAGTTTTTTCCAGTACAAGAACAGACTTCACTTTAAGCCATGCATGACGCTGACCTTTCTGGAATGCTCATCAGTCACACTGAGTAGAAATCTATGGCACATGGATATACATTGAAATTTTGTTTTGGGATATTGTGATTTTTGAAATGTCTCAGATTTTCAATTTTACCAATTTAAATAAGGTAAGTTTGGTTATTTAGAAAGAAAGGCATTCACAGACATGCATACACAGAGATTATATAGTCAGAGGTTGAATATGTGAAAGATAAAAGCTGAAGTAAAGCAGAATGGAAAATGGTACTATAGGATGACCAAAATAATAAATACAAGGACATTAAGGAATAAACAGACTTTGGCAAGAAGATGAAAGAAATAGCTAAATGTAAGCACAAACAAGTGAATATACATACACACAGAGGCAGAGCTGGGAATGGAGGTGGGAAGGGGAAGAAGAAAAGCAGGGAATGAAGATAGCAAGAAGGGGACAGTGCAGACAGAAAGACCTCAAAGATGAAAAGAAAGAAGGACTTTGAACTAGTATAGTTCAGTATGGCTCAGATTGTTCTGAGTTCCCAAAAATAAATTACTGATTATTGAAATTCTCACATGTTATTGGGAAATTATCAAGGAAACAATGCTTTTCTGTTTGGGGAGACTTTACTATATAAATCTTTAAAGCACTCTTTTCATATTGTTACTTTTAATTTGGGTAATATATAAAATTACCCAACATTAATTTATTATGACTATACAAGGTTCCTTTTCCAAATATTATATTAGATACATTTAGACTAGCAAACAACAATATCCTATGAACACTGGGAGGAACGCAGAGTCAGCACACATATGTAGGCAGAGAATGCATGTTTGTTTCCCAGCTTTTCAAACCCAAATATTCACACAAAACTATATTAATTATAACACTGTTTAGCCAATGGCTCATGCATATTCCTAGCTAGCTCTTACATCTTTTTTTAATATTTATTTATTATGTATACAATATTCTGTCTGTGTATGTGTCTGCAGACCAGAAGAGGGCACCAAACCTCATTACAGATGGTTGTGAGCCACCATGTGGTTGCTGGGAATTGAACTCATGACCTTTGGAAGAGCAGGCAATGCTCTTAACCACTGAGCCATCTCTCCAGCCCTAGCTCTTACATCTTAAATCAACCATTTCTGTTATTAACTTATACCACCAGGCTCATGGTTTACTGGTAAAGTTCCAGGGCACATGTCTCCTTCAGCAGCTACATGGTGTCTCTCTTACTCTGCCTTCTTTTTCCCAGAATTCAGTTTAGTTTTCCTGACAAACTATTTTCTGCCCTTCCACAGACCAAAGAAGCTTTATTAACCAAGCAGTTCAGGAAAGAGCACTTTCTTGCTAACAAATTCCATAAGGGGCTTTTTCAATGCCCATCAGCCTCTTTATTGTTTGTTTGTTTGTTTGTTTTTTGAGACATGATTTCTCTGTAGTTTTGAAGCCTGTCCCAGAACTAGCTCTTGTAGACCCGGCTGACCTTGAACTCACAGAAATCCAGCCATCTCTACCTCCCAAGTGCTAGGATTAAAGGTTATCTAGCTCCTAGCAGCCTCTTGAAGTAGATTGGTACTGCCAGGAGCAGATGTATCTCATTGCCATGAAAAGTTGTAATTTCTTAAAATATTTTACATGTCATATTCTCTTAGACTTTCAAAGGTGTGAAGAATGCCTATCCATCTGAAATATATCTCTGTACATCTAGAAAACCTACCTAACATGACTACAATCTTGACTATTATAAATGACTATTAATCTGTATTTTTTTAGCTATACATAACATTTTTAAATGAACTACACAAATACAATATCTTAAACAAGAGCAAAAGTAAATGTAACAAAATTTACCTTAAATTTGTATCAATATTCTAAGATTCATACCAATGCAAAGCATTCATCTTTATAGAATATCCCCTTTTAAATGTAAAGAAACATTCATAAACAATCATTTAGGGAATTTGAGCATTCTTTTCTAGACTGCTCCTGCTGATTGGGTACACTGTTATTCAGGTCTTTCTTGGGGTTTTATGTGTGGTAGGTCCAACTCAGCCATCAGTCCTGAGGCTGTCATGGATGTTGAACCATTTGGGCCATTGCTTTAAGGGGTCTTGTTTTTTTACCAAAACATATTAGCTGATAAGGAACTCACAGTTTTTTATCCTCTGTGAAAATAAAAGTAGAATCTCTTTTCCAAAGATAATATCCTTAGACCCAAATTTTGAAGTCAAGATACCTTTAAACTATATGTTTGTTTAGCTTAGCAGCCCATACAATAAAACATTTCTCTGTACTTAGCTCATTCACAGTCAAAAAATGCAGAGAAATCACAATAATATACATAATTCAGACTCTCTGTGTATATTCCATCTTTATGTGACTCACTTCTTTTACTCTACTACTTTTTCTGCAAGTTTAATATTTATTTTATTATTATTACTCCTTTAATCTGGGACTGTATTCTTTTATATTATAACTATCTATACTCTTTTTCTCTCTCCCTTTTAAGCCTACATACATTTATTCAACAGTGTGACCCATTTAAAGGTCTTTTTTTTCTGAATTCTTTATTGTATGAACATCTGTAATTCTGATCAGGAATCCCCCCCCCACTTTTAAATGATAATCAGGTGCTGTAAGAAGTCTTACAGCTAGTGGTTTCCTATCCACTGGGGCGTGGCCTCTTGTGCTATATATGCTGAGGTGGAGCTTGCACCCGGCCTCTCTGTTATGATTGTGGATTTCGGTTTCTGGTCTTCATTCCAGCAGAGGATTCTGATTTGTGAGTTTACCCCGAAATAAATAAACATTTATTTCTCAATTCTGAGCTAGTGATGGATATTTTAAGTGTCTCTCTTTAAGCAAGCATGGTTATACCCTACTCTGAGACCCTGTTTTTAGACTCTGCCCAGTCAAACATGGTGGAGGCATGTTTACTGCCTCTGAGAGTCATGCACACCACCCCAGCTCCAGGGTTACATTGGTCTATGTCACAGTTAAGCAATTTGTAACATAGACCCCATTTAAGAGCTCAGCCTCCTGAAAGATCCAGAGCTGTTTATGAAATACCTTGAACCAGAAAATCCTGCTCTAAAGAAGCTACACAACCTTCCCTGCCAATCCTGAATCAGGAAGACCTCTCTTAAAGGAGTCACAGTGCCCCTGATTGCCACCAGCAAACAGAGTCCATTTGAAAAAAAAATGTGGCTACCAAGAAGCTGCACTGAACTCTGTTCTTCGTTTCTAGAATTCCTTTCCAAGCTCTCTCAGGTTATATGTGAATGTAGTTGCCTAATATTGGTCTCAATTTGTAGGCTGGAGATTGCTTGTTCATTTCCCAGCAACCCAGACCTGGATTATAACACAATAACTATATTAATTATAATACTGCTTGGCCAATTGCTTAGGCACATTTTTAGCAAACTCTCACATCTTAAGTTAACCCATTTCTATTTTAATCTATGTATTGACACGGGGCTGTGACCCACTAGTAAGGTTCTGGCTGGTGGCTGGCATCTTTCCGTTTCAGCAGTTACAAGGCATTACCTTGACTCCACCTAATCTTTCCCTTTTTCTCTGTCTTTGTTATGATTTCCTGCCAGGCTTTACTCCTCTAGTCCTTTGAATGAAACAGCTTCTTTATTAGTCAATGATAATAAAATATATTCATAGCATACAGAGGGAAATCCCACATCACACATGTACCACCTATTTCAAACATTCCTAGAGCTGAGAAGACAGACACAAAAAATAAATAAAAAAACAATATTAACAATAATTAAACATACATTTATGTCTATGTAATATAAAAATTAAGCACAGCATGTGTTATGTTCTCGTATATAGTTCATATCATAATCTCATAATTTTTATAAGCATGTTGATGTCAGTCTAATAACTCCAAGCCAGTCACTCTCTGCTGGATCAGTGACATGTTGTCTCCTCTTGATTATATGGTATTGTCTTGTTTGCTGGTTTACAGTCCATCATTCCTGTTGGAGAATGTGAGCACTGGTAAAATGGGGCTCAATAAGTCTTAGTCACTGTTATTAAATCCCTTCAAAGAGTGCCTTGAATAGAATAATTGTTCTATGATGAAGCACAGAGCTGTTTTATTCCCTGGCAGTCACTCTGAAGGCATCCTCCTCTGCTACTTTTACTGTAAATTTCTTCCAGGTTTCTTATCTCCCCATTTCATGTTCCAGTAAATGAAATTATGTAACTTTGAGTAAGATCTTGTGAATTATAGATTTCCTTTCTTGTTTTATCACCAAGGTTCTTATAGATGTGGTTGTGAATTAAAATTAGAACATATCCTGTGATCATTTTCTTGCTATCTGGTAGTGGCTTTCTCATAAATCATGACCAAGCAGTAGTTTTCAATCATTCTTATTCAATAATAATTGATGTTCTAACCATTGACCCCAAGTGTCATTTTAACACAGAAGTTAAATTATCTTCTCTAGTTTTGTACTTTGTTGTTTCCCTAATTATTTTAAAGTCAATCATGTATCCTACTGCTCTGAACTAAACATATGTTCCTCCATGTGTTTCTCAACTATGTATCTAATTAATTAGAATATTAGAGTCACTGGCAAAACAGTAAGAGTCATTTTCTTTTATATGCAAAAGCAATACTACATGATGTATCCCTTAACAATATACACCATTCATATACCTGGAGTCTTACAAAGTCAGATCTTGTAGACAGATTTACATTTTAAGTGGAACATACTGCTATTTCATCACCATTACTGTTAACTAAGGCAGTTTTCTTATAAAATAAAAAGAAGTTCAATACACACACATGATTATTGTTTTTCTTTTCAAATCAATTGCTTGGCTTGATTCCTCAGAAAATAGTTGAATTCTTTGTCCAACTACAAAAAAGATGTCTATAGTTAGGCATATTACTTCAGTATTAGAACTAAAACAAAGCCATAAGAAATCAATTTTCCTCTCTTTAAATGTCAAAAATATCAAATATCAGGCATTTACCACTTGCCTGGTAATCTCAGCTGCGAAAGACAGCTTGATATTGGCAACATGGCAAAAAAAAAATCTAAACATATCACTGATAAATGCTGTTTTCTTTCTTCTTAGATCAATTGAAGTGGTTTTCTTATTAACAGAACATATTACAGTGAATTCTAGACACTCTAGACTCATCTTTGAACTGAAGAAAGGCATGTTTTCCTTTCATTTATATTTTAAGCCTTTTTTTGTGTGAGAAGTTGGTAAAATTGCTGCATGGGACTAAATGCAAACTCGACTAGATTATCCCTTGTCTGATGGTTCAATGGCATGATGAATCTATTAAAAAGGGAAAACTGCTCAATCATACCTGCTCAACACAAAGAATGTTAGTTTATGTTAGTTGATCCATTGACTTTCAAGAGGTACTTTCAACTATATGTGCAGAGTCTATGAAGTCATTTGTAAAGGGCCATTTGAAAGACTGAAGTGGAATTCTTATAAGTATTATTACCATAGTATGCCACTGTTCATTCAGAAAGAGTTCAACAATGAAAGTCATCTACTAATCTTATTTTATGTGTTCATCTGTTTATTATTAACCTCTTCTCATCTTTAAAAGAAGCAAACATTCAAACTGTCCATGGTATTTGAGTACTACTCTCGGCACATTCTGTACAAGATAATATTGATTATTTTAAGAGCCAACAAAAAGAAATAAATACATTTTTATTTTTGTCATGAAATAATATTATATTTGCATGTTAGTCTCTAATGTCACTGAATTGGCTCAAATAAAACTACACTTATTTTTGGGTAACACAAAAACTAAAAACCAACAATATATTTGTTGGGGTGGACTTAAGGTAACTGAAACATCACCTCATCCTTAAGGGGAAATTGCTATTTACTTTAAAAGGCTAACTGAATTACTTAACAAAGAAAAATATATAATACTACTTATGTCAAGGGAGGTTATTTCCAAAATTCTTTAATATATTCCATTCAAATATTTGCATAAACATGTTGAGATCAGCTTATTTTATAATACTCTAAATGGATACTAATCAAAAGTTCATCAATTAAAGAATGTACAAATAGAAGTTTGTTTATTCTTAAAGCTAAGTAGTACTGGGCATATAAAGAATTGACTGACTATATCACATAAATATAATCTCACAAGCATGATTGTCATAGTTTGGTTGTGGCTTATCTCTTAAGGGTCCATGTGTTAGAATTTAGTCCCCATTGTGGTGATGTCAACATATGGGAGTTCCATTAAAGCTTGGGGACTATTGGTAGAGGTCTTTACAACTTGGGAGACTCACCATGGAAGAAAATAATATGCTCCTTTATGGAATGGGGTTTGCTATAGAGTACAGCTGAAATGGTGATCAAAGAAAGGAGCTACAACCAAGCCCATGTATCAGTTTTTGGAGAAAGCAGCAGGCACAGTATAAGCCCGTCCTAGATAGTAATCACACTGGCTATGAGCAGCCAGACTACAGGACTGGGGTTGCTTGTGTAACTGAAGACCCATCAGTTGCTAGTGTGATCAGAATGCCTACTTGGAAGTTATAAGAGTAAACATCTACTGTACTGTATTCTTGCTTTGGTTGTGCTTCCTTCTCATATAGGAAAACACATGCTTTCTTGCTATTTCCTGTGTGTAAGGAGGCCATATAGTACATTTCTCATTTGGAATCAAAACACTTATCCTGTTAACTTTTCTAAGTCATTAACAAAATTTGCATGGTAAAAGTCTCTTCCTCTAGTCATGACTTAGATTCTCAACCCTAACTTCTGGGATCTCCTGGAATGAGCCAAAACAAAGAAAGCACAAGGAATTAAATGCAAGTGGTTCGTAGTGTGAGAAAAACATCAGCCTTGGGCATTAGAAGTAGAATGCAAGGTTTCAGCTACAGTTTGGTCCTCAAAGGTTCATGTGTCAGACAACATTTCTGGGATATGGTAATGATGACAAGAAAAAGAACCTTTGATAAGAGAGACTAGAAGGGCTTTAGTAAATGTAGCATATGTCCTCAGGTGGAATTAGCACAGTCCTCACAGGCCCTCCCTTTTCTCTGCCTCACTGCTTCACAGCCTATTCCTCCTACATTTGTACATCTGCTACAGGTGAAATAGATGGGTCCTCAATGGATCTAGTGTCATGATGCTTCAATGTTTAGCCTCTAAACCTGGGTGTTAAAGAGATATCAGTTGTTTGTAGTGAATAAAATCAGTAATGATAAACAGAATTATGAGATGCCCTACCTCCATCTAGAGATAGAAAATAAGAAAAAAAAACCCTATAGTTCCAAAGATAATGAAAAAAATAACCTGTATACTGAACAAAATAACCTTTGAGAAAACTTACTGTTCAGAGCCCTTCAGGTGGCATCAATTTTTAAGAAAGATGGACTCCTTCAAGGGAAGATAGTACATACAAGTTGATATGTCTTTATATGATCAAACGAGACACAAGTAGTCTCTCATGAGAGCATTAGAAAAAATGACCTAAAGGGAAAAATGAAATCCTTAGGGCCAACTTATCATATGTAAGAATGTCTGGAGTAATGTTGAAAATAAAGTTGCTCTAGATTTCTCAGTAATCCTGTAAAAAGTCTCCCCCCCTCACCCCTGCCCCGCTTCTGAGTCAGGGAATTGTGTAAAGTAGAAAGGTAAAAACACTGGCTTTCATTTTCCCAAGGAAATAAACTTACACGTCCTAAAATAAAAGCAGTATACATGGTTCTGCTTTATTTAAAGTAGACTATACTAATTTATTCTAAAAGAATAAAGCATAATATAAACCTTTCTTTAATTAGAAAATGAAATGTCAAGTTGATCAATGCCTACAGTCTGTACTACTACTGTCCTGGCTTAACACCCAAGGTGCCATGAATCCTGCCATACCCTTTCCATTGCATTTCAAGGTCTATACAATGACATTTTAGAGACACTGTAAGATTCTAAGTTCAAGAGGAACAAGGTCTTAACCAGCTCATGTAAAGATGTGTTTTCATTGGCAATTGTTAGGGTAAATATCAAAAATGCTTTGTGTTCCCACTGAAGACTGGAAAATCAGCTTCTATTTTGTTTTGCTCTGTCATTTTGAGATCTAGAAGGAGATCGCTTAATTGCATATACATGTCAACACTCCTTTGTTTACCACTTGGCTGTAGATTGTATGATCACCCTTTGTCCAAGTGATCTAGTTTCTGAGACTTGAGCAGAAGAAAAACGTCTCATGTTCTTATAGCCTACATCTAGGAGAGACACCACCCTTATGTAAAAATTGTTCTATGTATAGTGTTAATTGAAATGATGAAAATAAGGATCAGGGTTTGAAGAAAAATGAAGTTATCTTCCTGAGACCTGGTCATATCATCAGGGACAGGAATAATTGAAAAAAAAATGGAACTTTCTTATTGTCCATTTTGTAACTAGAGTTAGTAGTTTATATTAAACTCTAATAGCACAAAATATCCAAGTACAAAGTCTTTGTTTTATCCTGCAAATGTTCTTTTGTATCAGTCCCTAGATGCATAACAATACCTCACTTTAACACATCATTTTCTTGCTGTTTATTATATAACTAATACAATAAATATTCAATACATTGTTGTAGGTTAAGCAAATATATAATATGATATTATATGACAAGTTAAGATAGGCATAACAATTTTCCAAATTCATTGACAGTTTTTTAGGGGGAAGACCACATGTTAGTTTAGTCTAATATTCTGAATACACAGTTATTTCCTATCATGCAGAACAAGATAATGAAGTAAAGGACATGGTAGGAGTAACTTTAGAATTATAATTGCTGTTCTTCCTTAAGTCTTTTGTATTTATGTGACCAATGACCTGTAAAACTACTTAATGGTCAAAAATTGACTAGGGGGATTAAAATGGAATTGTGAAATAAACAACTCTTTGAAAATTGACCTGAGTTTTACAATAACACCAAAATTTTGATTTTGTATTTTCAACTTTGCAACATGTAGCCAATCTAGTAAAAAAAAATCATATAAATTGCATGTGTTCTTTAAAATAAAAGTGTATTGGTTGCTTTAATATCTGCTTGATAAGAGTTAATGCATCATCAACAAAAGTTCTTCTACTTTAAGAATTGTGTCTTAATTATGTTGACCTTTATGATTTTAGAAACCTAATTGTGCATGTGTGAGTGCTTAGTTTAGGCTTAACATCAATTTACCTTGAAAATGGAATAAAACATTCAGCCAATTTCTCTAAGGCCATTCATTTATGTTGTGCATATCAGCAAAATGCAGGGGTACTTGTGCTTTGGCCCATATTCTCGAATTCTAGTAAATAATTGCATACCTCTTCATGAATTTGAAGGTTTGAATTACTAAGGAAACATACACACAGAGACACACATAATTGGATCTTGAGTCATCTGTATAAATATGTCTATAAATACACTTGAGATTTTGGTGATTTACAACCTTGTACAATAAAATCTTATGAAATGTGGACTGAATCAGTGCTGAATATTTGGGCCTGACTGTTTGAATCAAGTATTTAAAAAATAGACTATATTATTAGGAACAGTCATTCTTTATGAGGCAGAAAATAAACAAAAGATACCCAATCTCTTGAGGATAGTACTAGTTGAGATCAACACATATTTCAGAGAGATTTATCAAATCTTTAAGAATATACTGTATAGCTGGCAGGATTCTTTGGGATGTTGATAAGTAGGAATGCCTTAAAATCTAGTACTGTGTAAACCGTGACTCTGGGTTGCCAACATGAGTTTATATAATATTGTATCTCTTAATTTCACCAGTTTAAAGTCAGGGAACACTGCATCCTACTCACTAATAGTTAGGAACTGGATTCAGTGCTGGAGTTGGTATGTCCTTTGTGCAAGAGATGATACTGAATTTATTTTTCTACACTCACTATGCATACACACACACACATACTATATATATATATATATATATATATATGCACTAAATAAGCATTTAAATATTTAAATATTGGTTTTAAAATAGCCATTACATTGATTTCCATTTATGACTGGATCTTATTTATCCAAAGATTTAAGTGTCTATTAACAAACCATATGTTTTAACTCTGAGTTATAACACAAGTGACAGCTGATGCTGGCAAGGATGTGGAGCAAAAGGAAAATCCTCCATTGCTGGTGGGAATACTAACTTGTACAACCACTTTGGAAATCAATGTGGGAGTTTCTCAGAAAAAATGGAAATCAATCTACCACAGGACTCATATAGCCATAAGGTTGCTTATCCTACCACAAGGACACTGGCTCAATTACAATCATTGTGACTTTATTCATTATAGTCAGAAACTGGAAACAACCTTGATGGCCCTCAACAAGATTAAAAAAAATGTACATTTTCACAATGGATTATTACTTAGCTCTGATAAAAACTGACATCATGAAATACGAAGGCAAGTGGATGTAACTAGAAAAAAATAATCCTGAGGGAGGTAATCCAGACCTAGAAAAAATATGGTATGTATTTCCTTACACGTGGATGTTAGCTGTTAAGTAAATAATAATCAAGCTATAATCCATAGACACAGAGAGGTTAGGTAAAAAGGGGGGCTCTGGTGATGTGTGATCTCCCCGAGAAGGGGAAATAGAATAGATTCTGTAGGCAAACTATGCTGGGTGGAAACAAGAATAACGTGGTGGTGGGAGGAAAGAGATGAAAGGAGAAAAGGCAGAGATAGCTAGAATTGGGGAGGACTTAGGGGGTGTTGTGAAAACCTCGTGCAGTGGAAACTTCTTGAAATAGATTAAAGTGACCTTCGTGAAGACTCCTAATAATTGAGAATACAGAGTCTGAACTGCCCATCAGTTTTAGCCAGGCAAGGTTTCCAGTAATGAGACTGGCTTACATTTGGTTAAGTTGTTGGCCAGTCCAGGGGGTGTCCTGTGGAGAAGCCTAGACATCCAAGGCTGATGCAATGACAGAGGGTCACTTTCACTCTCTGTAAACTGAAAGAGGGGCCCATTGCTGAGGACAACATCCACACAAGGTTAGTGAACACAGAGAGGTCAAGCTGGTATCTGCATGGAGCCTTTGCCCCTACATTCTGTTTTCATTGGCATGGAAGGTACTCTGCACTCTGTGAAAGAGAAACCTGGAAACCAATGACATCCCAACCACAAAAGCTTCCACCTAAAATATGTCTCGTCTACAGGGTGTGCTGGAATAATGGTGGTGTAGAATTTGTCTGGTTTAATTTGAGACCCTCTTCACAAGACAGAGCCCATACCCTCCACTGCCTAAATGGTGAAGAACTGGAGATTGGATGTTACAGAGACCTAGAGTAGAACCAAACTCAACTGACCAATAGATAGATAGATAGATAGATAGATAGATAGATAGATAGATAGATAGATAGATAGATAATATTAAATAAAATTTATGAAATGAGTCCCAATTCTGCTATACTCACAGACCAGTACCTTGTCCAGTAATTATCAGAGAGACTTTCTCCAGAAGCAGATGGGAACTGGTACAGAGACGCATAGCCAGACATTTTGTAGACAGAATATTTAAACTGGAGGTCTCCATAGGTTTCCTCCCCTCAGACATCTGGGAACTCCAGGGATGGGGGGAGAAAAGATTGTAGGAGTCAGAGAAGATGGAGGACATCAGGAGAATAAAGTCCAAAGACAAAAGAGCAGGGTTTTCACGTGGGCTCACAGTGATTGAAGCCAAAATCATGGGACCAGCATGGGTGTGCACCATGTCCTCTGAGTATGTGTTATGACCGTTAGTTTCATGTTTTTGTGGGACTACTGGCAGTGGGAGCAGATGTATCTCTGACTCTTTTGGCTGCCCTTGGAAGTATGTTTTTCTAATGTGCTGCCTTGTCTAGCCTTGATCTGGATGCTCAAGCCTATGTCTCATTGTCTCTTGTTTTGCTATGTTTGCTTGATGTCTCTTGGAGCCCTTCTCTTTTCTGAAAAGGGAGGGGTGGACTTATGGGGGAGGGGAGTTGGGACAGTGTATGAGAAGAAATGGAGGGAAGGGAAACTTTGGTTCAGATTTATTATATGAGAGGAGAATATATTTTCAGTAAGAAATATGAGTCTATATTGAAGAAAGAGAAGGAACTAAAAGTATCTACCAATATGTGAAAACCTGGAAAACAAATGTGTTAAGCCAAAAAATTGCAAATTTTGTGGTTGATGACTCAAGCATGCTTCATGTAGCTGAAGACATGACTCAGTGATTAAAAGGGCTTCCTTCTCTCCCAGAGAACATCAGTTAAGTTCAGTTTCCTGTACTCACATTGAACAACTCACAAACTACCTTTGTCTCCAGCTCCATGAGATTCAATTCCTCTGGCCTCCATGGGCACTACACTGCTCTCCTTCCCCCCACCTTCTCTCTCACACACATACACATGTACACACACACACACTAATCAAATATAAAATAAATATTTGATATTTACCTACCTATATCAAATTATTTATCTATTAATTTCATTTAATAAAATCCTATATTTTAAACGCAAGAACATGTTTCATGCTTCCCTCATAAGAGAAGACATATTGTCAGATATTCAATGAAAATGTGTTTTTTCAGCACTGGGTTTGGGTGTATGGTTATCAGGATATTAGTAAGAGTGATCTTAGTAATCTGTCTAGAGCTGTGACAACCAAGAAATCAAAAGCATAAACAAATCATGCTGAAAAAATCATAGGGTAGTAGAAGTAAAACTACAGCAAATTATCTAATATAATATTTATGTATGTATGGTTTGATTGGTTGAAAATGGCCTGTGTATTTTGAAAGGGTTGCAATGATAGAACATAAAAAAGACTCACCTAAATGTTGTAATTTCTTTCTTTCTTTTTTCTTTTCTTTTTCCTTTTTTTCTTTTTTCTTTTTTTGATTTTGCTTTCAAGACAGGGTTTCTCTGTAGCTTTGGAGACTGTCCTGGAACTAGCTCTTGTAGAAGAAGCTGGCCTGGAACTCACAGAGATCCACCTGCCTCTGCCTCCCAAGTGCTGGGATTAAAGGCGTGCACCATCACTGCCCAGCTAATGTTGTAATTTCTGTTTGGTTATAAAGGATTTGTTTTCAAACTGCTCACTTGTTTTATTTATTTGTTTACTTGCTTAACTATTTATTTACTGACTTTAAACTCATATACACCATAGCTGCATAAACAGCATCATTAAAAATAAAGTTTAAATAGAATCATTACTGAACGAGGGTACTTGAACACACCTACTCTAAGGAGAGAGGAGGAAAATTATGGGTCCAGAAAAATATATATTTCTTAGTGGTATATAAGTACCTTGTATTTTAATATGATCAACACTTTAGCATATTATTAGGTCACCAAATTCCACCAATGGGTAATATTATTCACATTTTGTCTCATTAAATCTGCAATTCAAAAATCTACTGTTCAGCATATGGCAGTAATTTGTTTATGAAGAACCTAGCAAAAGATGCTACTTCACGGAAGATATAGGACACTTGATTTCTCTATAGCTTATTCCAGTAAGACTGGCAGGTGTTGTGTGATAATCTTTTTGTACACTGTGAAGATGTGCCTGCTTAAGGTGCTGTCTGATTGGTTTAATAAGAAACGAATGGCCAATAGGTAGGCAGGCAAGAATAGATGGTTCTTCCAGGTTCAGAGAGGAACTCTGAGAAGAAGAGAGATGAGAGATGTCAGTGAGATATGGAGGAAGTCAGATTATATATATGAAGAGAGGTAAAAATAGCAACGTGGAAAAATGTAGATTAAGTTAGGAACAAGCCTAAACTAAAGGCCAAACTTTCATAATTAATTATAAGTCTGTGTCGTTATTTGGAAACTGGCAGTCCCCAAGAGAAAATTTGACAAGAAAGTCCTAGTCAGGGGTAATTGAGATAAACTGCAGCTTAAATGTTGTTCAGATCATTTCATTTTGTGTGTGTGTGTGTGTGTGTGTGTGTGTGAACATGGGTTGGGGCCTATAACAGAAATTCTAAATTTTACTGTTTTATTTTTCATATTAAGCCTGAATCATTACGGTTGTATTGAAAACAGTATGTTTTCAGAAAAGGCCAAAAATAAAAGGCTTGTTATTTGGGTTAAGACAAAAAATAAGGATACCAGAACAAGAGAGATGACTCAGTGTTTAAAATCACAAGTGCTTTTCTTTTCTTCTTCATCTTCTTCTTCCTCCTCCTCCTCTTCTTTTCCTTCTTCTTCTTCTCCTCCTGCTCCTCCTCCTTCTTCTTTTGGCAGGATTTCAGAACACAGCAATGACAGGCCTACAATTCGGGACAAAATAAACCGTCCTCAATTTATAAGAAATCTTCCTACCTTTGCATCCCAAGTGCTGAAATTAAAGATAGGAGCTACCATGCCTGACTACTTGGTGACCACTTGACTTGACTTCAGTTCCAAGATATGTGACAACCTCTTCTGGTCTCCATGGGTACTTGTATTTACAAGTGCCCATCTAAATACACACACACACACACACACACACACACACATTTTAAAATAAATCTTAGAAAAAATATCAAAGGAACTTGTCCTGTAACATAGTAATTATATCATAAAACTTTATAAATAAGTCCTGAGGTATTGACAAATAGTTAATATCATGGACTAGTTGACGTAAATCTTTCCAAAATAATATGTATGTTTTTCCAAATATATATATATATATTGTAGGTAAGAGGTCCATTCATTGTTCAAAAGGTAAATTATAAATGCATAGTTACAGAAGAATTACAAGATGCATTCAGTTTCTAAAGCTATCCTTAGGAATATGTTTCAAGTAGATAAGAGATTTAAACTTTAAAAATGAAGTCTTGAGAATGGGATGTGTTTGACTATATTTTTAACTTGGTCAATACTATAACTATGTTTATTTTTCTTAGAATACTAACTAGAACGCCAGGCGGTGGTGGCACACACCTTTAATCCCATCACTCGGGAGGCAGAGGCAGGCGGATCTCTGGGAGTTCAAGGCCAGCCTGGTCTACAAGAGCTAGTTCCAGGACAGGCTCCAAAACCACAGAGAAACCCTGTCTCGAAAAAACCAAAAAAAAAAAAAAAAAAAAAAAAAAAAAAAAAAAAAAAAAAAAAGAATACTAACTAGAATTCTAATTGGTTAAAGAGAAATGAAGTTAAGATTCAGAACAACTGGAAGAGTAGTAAGTGCTTTTCTCTATCACACGTGTTACAGATGATGGTATCAAAGAGAGGCCAGTGAGTTGTGATGTTCATAACCCTTCTATATGCACCCTGATATTGTTGGATAAAGAAGATCCATGTGCATCATCTAATGGTAGGCCATGGACCCTTAAAACAGAGGGTGTGATGGCTGTGGTTGTTTTCTTTATATTTTTCCTTTCCCATGATCACATTTATTTGAAATTGTTTGACTTAAAATTACCATTGAAGACACTGTTCACCTGAGTGACTGATCCACTTGAGTCCTTAACAGCTGTATCTGATTCTCACTCCAGACTTTCATGTCCCTTAACTTGAGTCACTATTATGTAAGGCTAATTTCTTTTAAAAATATGCTTTATCATCAAGGATCATAGTGATGTTCTTTCCTTGACAGATGCAGAGATTGGTATTTAGAAATAAGGTGCTATTAGTGTCACATGGGGCAAAGGGGAAATGGGATGAGAAACATGAGAAGGGGAGGATGGGAGGACCTCGGGGGATTGGGATGGTTGGGATATAGGAAGGAAGGATACGGGAGCAGCGAAGTATATATCCTATCTAAGGGAGCCATCTCAGGGTTGGCAAGAGACTTGACTCTTGAGGGGTTCGCAGGTGTCCAGGAATATGTCCCCAGCTGGTACCTTGGGCAACTAAGGAGAGGGAACCTGAAATGACCCTATCCTATACTGATGAATATCTTGCATATCACCTTAGAACCTTCATCTGGCGATGGATCGAGGTAGAGACAGAGTCTCAATTTGGAGCAACGGTCTGAGCTCCTAAGGTCCAAATGAGGAGCAGAAGGAGGGAGAACATGAGCAAAAAATCAGGACCACGAGGGATGCACCCACCCACTGTGACAGTGGAACTGATTTATTGGGAGCTCTCCAAGGCCAGCTGGTCTGGGACTGAATAAGCATGGGTTGATTCTGGACTCTCTGAGCATGGCGGACAATGAAGGCAGATGAGAAGCCAAGGACAATGGCACTAGGTTTTGATCCTAATACATGAACCGGCTTTGTGGGAGCTTAGCCTGTTTAGACGCTCACCTTCCTGGAAGTAGATAGAAGACCTTCGTCTTCCCGCAGGGCAGAGAATTTGGACTGCTCTTCAGTATCGAGAGGGAGGGGGAATGGTGTGGGGGGAGGAGAAGAGGAGTGGGGGGAGGGGGAGGGAAGTGGGGGGAGGGCAATATTTGGGAGGAGGGGAGGGAAATGGGAAACGGGGAGCAGGTGGAAATTTTAATTAAAAAAGAATAAAAATAAAAATAAAAAAAAAGAGGTGACTGATTTGTGAATGAGAAAACTGTGTGAGGCAGAAAACTGGCTGAAAATTTGTTAGTCAAGAAAAATATACCATGAAAACTTAAAAATGCAACAAATAAACTCATAGCAGTTTGGAAAGATGTTGACCTTCTTTCTGTATTTCAGAATAATTTTATGTCCTCTATGGCCACTGGGAAGAAGATAGAAGTGAGTCAAATAAGCAAAGCATGATAGAGAGTTGATCTCAATGCCATGAATATGTCAATTGATGTTTCTCACTGTGTATGAAGAAGTACAGAAATATTCTTCCAGATGCATTGTTTAGTAAAAGCCTCCTCAAGGTTTGCTAAAAACAAAAAACACATACCTGGATATAGCTGCTAGATGTTTCTAAAGACTCCCACTGGATATAAGTGCATATGTAGCAGACCTTTTGAATAAGACAAAAGGGTACTCAAAGAATTTATGTGCTGCCCCAATGAAGATCAGTATCAACAATATACTTCGAATTTTGTAAGTCAAGTATGAGGTGTATCTTCTCCTGTACATCACAACTTTCTTCTTTTCACTTGATTCCATTTAACAAGAAATATTAGGAAAGTTTCAGAGAAGCATCCTCAGCCTATCTGGCAACCTACTGCCTCTACATGTGACCGCTCTCTCCATATGATGAGTTTGGATTTCTTCAGAGTTTGTCTCAGAGGAGTTGGACCTCTTCTTAACACAGCATTTATATTCCAATGGCTTCATTAAAAAACAAAAGAAGTAGCACTCATTATTTGAAGCCTACACTCAATAGTTAAACATATCTTTTGTGACATACTTTCTTTGAATCATATCAAAGTTCCAAGACAAATTCTACAATGAAAATGGACCTACCTTCTAATGGGATAAGTGAAAAAAAGATTTACTAGTATCTTGTTTTATCATTTAATGATATGGTTCAGACATTTTGAAGGATAGACTTTAGTGTAAAGAACAAGCAAAATAATATTGAAGGTTCGATGATGTTGTACATAAAACTTGAAATAAAGAAAAATTTACAGGAAACCATTGCTGTGGGACAATAGTTTTATCTTGTAAAAACTTGTCTTGTACCTGTTTAATAAAATGCTGGTTGGCCAGTAGTCAGGCAGGAAGTATAGGTTGGATGACCAGGCAGGGAGTAGAGGTGGGGTAAAGAGAACAAGAGAATTCTGGGAAGAGAGAGAGTCAGTTTGCAGTCATGACCCAGACACAGAGGAAGCCAGACACAGAGCAAACAAGATGTGACTGCCTTGCCATAAAAGGGACCAAGTTATGTGACTAACACAGTCAAGAATTATGGGCTAATATAAGAGTTAATAAGAAGCCTGATCCAATAGGGCAATCAGTTTATCATTAATGTAGACCTCTGTGTATTTATTTGGAACTAAACAGATGTGGCACTTGGTGGAACAGAAACATCAGTCAACAAATCATAATATGATGGGTTAGAAAATGATCCAAAAAAAAGAAAAGAAGAAATTGGTGATCATAGGATTCAGAATATTGTTTCAGTTTGAAAATTCTTTCTATGAAAGGCCAAGAGAAAGATGTTTTAGAAATGAAAATAAAAAGCATATACTTACAACTATTCTATTGTGTTGTTCTCTGAGTAACATACAAAATCTCAAAGAATGATGCTATGGTTTGGAGATGGGTATGCCTACCGAGGATTATATGT
The DNA here is from genome assembly GCF_950005125.1 of Chionomys nivalis. Classification (NCBI taxonomy): domain Eukaryota; kingdom Metazoa; phylum Chordata; class Mammalia; order Rodentia; family Cricetidae; genus Chionomys; species Chionomys nivalis. The sequence continues at coordinate 17,705,065 of NC_080105.1, read as the reverse complement.
AGGTCTTGTCACCATGATCATGTTATGCAGATGGGGGGGGGGCTGTGAGAGGTAAGGCCAAAAATGTGAAGAAAAAAAAGGAATCAAGTCTCCCCCTCTATCATTCTCTATCTTTTTGCCTTGAGGATAACTTAGTCTCTCACAAAACCTGGGACTAGGTTGATAGCCAGCAAGTTTATGTTATCCTTTTGTCTCTGTCCCCAACAATATGTTATAGGCACATGTGGCCATTCCATTATTTTATGTAGGTATTGAATTTGAATTCAGGTTCCCATGCCTATAAAAAAAATACTCTTACTAGTGTGTCACCATACAGATTCCAACATGATAGGAAACCTCCTTCAGTCAATGGCCTTTGAGATGCTGAAGAGGTAGGGTGTGGCTTTAGCTACCAAAAGGCCAGCAGGCCAACCCCCCACACTTGCCACACCTGGATGGATCCCATTCCTGTTGTTTCCTCATGGTAATCCATCAGTTCCCTTTTAATAATAATAAGGTCCCTAAGTAATAAGGTGAACCCAAAGTAAAACATATATAGATACTCCTAGAAATTGGAAGCAGACAAGATTGTCAGGCAAAAATTGGGAGCATGGGGGTGGAGGTGGGGTGGGGGAAAGAGGAGAAGGGGAGAGAGAAGGGGAGAGGGGGAGAGGGTTGGGGAGCAGCTTAAGGGAGTGGGATGGTTGAGATGGAGGAAGGACAGACATGGGAGCAGGGAAGAAGATAGCTTAATTAAGGGAGGCACTGTGGGGTTGGCAAGAGGCTTGAATCTAGAGGGGTTCCCAGATGTACACAGGGATGTCCCCAGCTAGGACCCTGGGCAGTGGAAGAGTGGGTACCTGAACTGGCTTTGTCCTGTAGTCAGACTGATGACTATCTTCAATATCACTATAGAACCTTTGTCCAGCGACAGATGGAGATAGACTCAGAGACCCACATGGGAGCACTGGACTGAGTTCCCAAGGTCAAGTTGAAGAGCAGAAGGAGGGAGAATATGAGCAAGGAAGTCGGGACCATGAAGGGTTGGTCCACCCACTGAGTCAGTGTGCCTGACCTAATGGGAGCTAACCAAATCTAGCTGGACTGTGACTGAACCAGCATGGGATAAACTGGACCCTGTGAATGTGGCTCGCAATTGAGGGAGACCGAGAAGCCAACAATAATTGCACTGGGATTTGTCTCTACTGCATGTACTGTTTTTTTGGGATCCCATTCTATTTGGATGCATACCTTCCTAAGCCTGGATAGATGAGGGAGGGCCTTGGAATTCCCACAAGGCAGGGTACCCTGACCTCTCTTAGGACTGGAGGGGGAAGGCGGAAGGTGAGTGGGGGAGCGGGAGGGAAGTGGGAGGAAGGGGGGAAGTGAAAATTTTGATTCCTATTATTTATAAAATAATAGAAAATTATCGGAAAAAGATAAAATAATAATAATAATAATACCTTAGTATACCCTAATTGGACCTAGTGTGGGATTATTTGATTTACATTCCCCCCATTGGAACCCCAAAATTGGGGCTAAGACCACACTTACTAATACTCCTCCATCCCCCTCCTGCACTCCCAGTTCACCAGCCTGGGCATATTTCTCGACCACCAGTGGCCCACCTGCTACTGCTTAGGATCCCAACTTTCCCTGCAGCAGCCAGGAGCCATTCTGTTTATTTCACATCACATGATCCCCGCGACATTACTCTGCTGACTGCGCACATCGCACACAGCTGGCAACTGACTAGAAAGCCACCATCAACTTCGCCTGTGTATGAAATTGTTTATAATGGCTCATATATTGTTAAACAAAGCATATTTATCAATAGCTAAATTAGGCAACAGTGGGAATCAGCAGTGGGAGCCCTGGCTGCTCAGTCCCTCTGCCACATGACTACAACAGTGACACCTGCTGGCCAATAAAGATTACTACTCCAATTCACTGAAATTTCCTAGGGCAGGTTAAGTAAATTGAAAATTTTAAGTAATATGATGACTAACAATACTACCATTTGGGAATTTCGCATATGCTATAGATGGTATTCTTCAAGGCTTATGTGATTTTTCTTATATATCCATTTATTTGATTTGGGGAATTAGCTTTGTTTTTCATATTATATCTTTAAGAAAATCATTTGATAACAGAGCCAAGAATGATGGACTTTTAGAAATAAATAGTCTTTACAGACTAATAATGAAAAGCTAGCTGAAAATGTTAACACTATTGGAAAGGATAAAATTAATTTGACAGACAAAATCCAATCCATGTCAAAGGGTGCTGAGAAATTATCTGAAGAACTCATACTGTTGAATTTAGCAATCAGAATCTGTTGAAAAGTTATGATAGGTTAATGGATAAGGTATCTCTCCAGGAAGGCAATATGCACACCGTTCAAATAACATCCAAGAGTGAGACATTATCTTTAATGGACAAGCTTCATACCTTGGAATTACATGTGAAGAGTAAGGACCAGAAGCTAAATGAATCAATTAAGGCACTAGAACAGCACACATGACTGAGTATTCAGACTTTACAAAAGTCTGTCCCCTTGCTTGCCACACCTGGTTCCTGGATGGCTTTCATTCCTCTTTTTTCCTCGTGGTGATTTGTGAGTTCCCTTTTAATAAAGAGAACCCTTAGGTTACCCTATTTGAAGCTAGTGTGGGTTTATTTGATTTGCATTCCCCCCATCTGACTCATTCCACTTTACCAACACTTTCATTTTTATGTTAACCAACTTTATTTCCACATTTCTTCAGAATATATATTTTTTTCTTTAGATTATATAATTTTTGCTATGCAATGAATCATTTATTACTGAGTGACTTTAAGATTATAGACAATTCCTTCTTGTTACAGACCAGAGTGTAATTTTAATTTTGTGGACTGCAAATGTCCAGATTTGGAAAGTTGTCTCCTGTTCTTTACCATCACCTTGCTTTACAGTTAGGGAACCTGACATCACTCATCATGGTGATATTATTTTTAGATGAAAGAATACATCTGAGTTACCCAGATGGATGCCCTCTGAACATAGAACTGTACTCATGCTATAGGAGACTAAGAAAGATTTCCAAAGCAGTATGGATGTCAGTGAAGTAGAAAGTCAAACACTGATTATGCGGTAAGACTTGGGACCATTTATAAGGATGAAGTATCCTTCAATAATGAGAAAATAAGAGTAACACAACTAGAATGGTAAATAGTTAAACATAGAATTATATTTATGATATATATTTTAAATAAGTTCACTAGCAGGGCCAGGTATGGTAGCACATGCCTTTAATCCCAGAACATAGGAGGCAAAATAGATAAATATTTTTAAGTCTGAGGCCATCCTGGTCTACATTGTGAGTTCCTGGATAAATATTTTTAAGTCTGAGGCCATCCTGGTCTACATTGTGAGTTCCTGGACAGTGAGGACTATGCAGATAGACCTTGCCTCAAAACAAAATAATGTCTTAAGAAAATATCAGAAAAATATAGAAATGCTTATTTTTATTATTAGGTCATTAGAGTGCAAATATGGTAGTTTTAATTGGCTTATTTTAAAGTAAAAATAGTCACTCAATTCAATTTTTAATATTTTTCATAAGGTAGTTACACCATTGTATACAAGTTGCTAAGGGAAGAACTCACATCTCAGTAGTATAGTGAATTACAAACAAAGGTAAACTCAGGTTTCCTGCTCAAATCATATCATTAAGTGTGACATATACTACATATAATGCATTGAACAATTGAGAAAAAGATTTCAGTATATTGGAATGACTATTATTAGATTTCTGTACATGTGTGAATTTAGGAATTCATTGCAAATCTTTTTCAAATCCTTTTTCAAAGAAAGTTATTCTATAAGTCATATGGATATAAATAATGATTTCGGAAGAAATTTTACACACACAATGACTCTAAGTACCACATTGGAGAGAAGTATAGAAGATGATCCTCAACTCTTCAAGTCTTAACAGTTATACAAATGCAGCTAATTTCTATATTTAGAAAAGCCACTCGTAACTAAAAAAAATGACATTTTCTATACCTACTGATGAGTAGTTTTGTCTCTTTTTAATGATTTGCAAATGTTTTTGTGTCTGTGAGCGTCAAGAAAAGCAATGATCCTGATGGCCAAATTCCCTAATAATCAGAGTTCTAAAGAGATGTTTAGGCTTGTAGCTGTTCTTCAGATTTTGTCTTCAAATTTGTCAGATTTTGTCTTTATTTTCTCTGCTGGAGATGGTGTCTAGCTGCTTGTGCAAGCTGAGAACTGATGCAGCTAAATTCTGTAATCCATAATAATACGTAGCACTGTCACTCTTTTTCTCATGATCCATACATAATGAATCAATTTCAGCTCATGTGATAATCTTGCTGTTAATGAGAGATATATCAGCTAGTGTAATTTTCTCTTTCCATATTGGCAACATTATGAGCATTGAGCCTTATTCTGATTGCTCCCAGTGACTAAATTCATAACTAATTTTGAAAGACAATAGACAACTTCTGCAACATTGTCTCTCTGCTCTTGGGGTGAGGAGACTTGTGCTAAGCTAATTATTGAGCACAAAATGTAAGACCTACAGTCTAAACATCTTTTCTTATTTTTTTCAGATTAAGACTATTGCAAGTATTCTGTGTCCCTGTTCTATCTCACTAGCCCAATACAATTATTATCCTGCCCACTGTCTCTCTGAGTTTAAGTTCTTCAGATTCTCAATGTACATTGGACCATGTAACATTTGGCTTCTATGCCAAGCTTATTTCACTTAACATGATGCCTTTCAAGTTCATCTATGTTGTAGAGAAAGCCAAAATTTCCTCGTGTGTAGAGGTTAAATATAATTTCATCATCAGTATCACATATGTGCTATTTATTCATCCCTTGGTGGACATGTGAGAGTGGAGTCTGTATTCTGAATAAGGTGAACAATGCTGTGAAATTAAAAATCTCTTGTGAATGCTGATTTCATTTCCTTACGATTCTCCTGACCTGCTGTGGGACAATGGTCTTGTATTGTTTTAATAAAATGCTGATTGGCAAGTAGCCAAGAAGAAAGTATAGACAGGCAGGAAGTAGAGGTGCGGTGATGAGAACAGGAGAATTCTGGGAAGAGGAAAAGCTCAGTCTGCAGTCCACACAGAGGAAGCCAGACACAGAGGAATCAAGATGAGCGAGTGCATGCTTTAGAGCTGCATTTAGAGTGTAAGAGACCACGCCCAAGTGGGCTGGTATCTTAAAAGCTTTTGACTAGAGGAGCTCCCACAGCACTGAGCATACAAGATTGCCTTTGGTATGGGTAATCCCTTTTCAATAGAAGCAAAGTGATAGTGTGCTATGGTTTTACATGACGTTTCCTGCAAAGCTGCTGATATACGGCAATTTTTAAACATAGGGTTCACCATTTTTATATCTCTAAAAATGTGCCTGAGTTCTTTTCTCATGTTGTTAATTTAGTTATTTGTTTTACTGTTGAAATATTTAATTTCTTATTTATTTTAGATAACAAATCCCTATCTGAGGTATGCTTTGGAGTATTTTCTATTTACTTAAATATTTGTTTCCTATATTATATTGTAACTTTGCACTAAGTTCAAAGTAGGCACTTAAGAGACAGGAACTGATGCAGAAGCTGTGAAGGAGTGTTATTTACTAGCTTTCTCCTTATGCTTAATTTATTATAACATCCAGGATCATGTGTAGTAAGAGGAGTGGCTGTATCCTGCCACCTAGCTAGCTTAACCTCCAAAATAACCACACCAAATTGTATTAATTAAATTACTGCCTGGCCCATTATTTCTAGCCTCTTATCGGCTAACTCTCACATCTTGATTCAATCCATTTCTAATAATCTGTATGTCACCAAGGGGTCGTGGCTAATCGGGAAAGATTCAGCATGTCTGACCTGGCAGCTGGCTCCATGGTGGCTATCTCTGCCTGTCTTCTTCCTCCCATAATTCTGTTCTGTCTACACCACCCACCTAAAAGCTGCCCTAGCAAAAGTCCAAGGCAGTTTCTTTATTCAACCAATGAAATCAACCCAAATGCAGAAGGACCTTCTACACCAATCATGGAGTTGCTACTTGTCAATACGATGGGATAATTTTCTCAATTAAGTTCCTTCTTCCAAAATCACTCTTGTTTGTGTCAAAGTTAACGTAAAATTACATAGCACAATGCAATTCTCTACCATGTCTACATACAGTTTTCAAAGCACCGTTTATTGAGACTTGTCTTCCCCAGGGTACATTCTTATCAATTTTTTTGGTGATTGCAAAGGAAAAAAATGTATTTTCATTGAAAATATATAGTTCCTCATTATTCCCTGAATAATACTTGGACAAAAACTATTTATAAAGAATTTATATTGCATTAGGTAACATAAATTATATAGAAATAATTGAAAGTATTCAGAGTGATGTGCATATATTTTAAAAGTTTAAATATTGTATGCACCATAAAGGATTTGTCTTTTTTGGCCAGAATTATTTCATTAAGCATCATGCCTTTTAAGATCATCTCTATTGTTGAGAAAATCAAGGTTTCCTTGTGTTTCAGGGCCAAATGCAACTCCTTTGTTTATATCACATCTATTTCTCATCTGCACATTGGTTCAAATACTAAACCACTTCATGTCAAGGATTTTTAGTCAGGTACTCACTATCCAAGGAGATTTGAAAGCAGTAATAATGTACATTCTTATAATCTTTAAAATATTTTGCATACATGATTCTTTTTTCTGTATTTTTCCATTTCATTGCTTTAAAATTCCACACATACATATAATGTTTTTGTCAAATCCACCACCCAATGCTGACCAACTCCTCCTTAATACACCTAATCATTTTCTGTTATAATTGTGTGTATTCCTTTTTTATTTTATAACACAACTAGTTTTCTTAGTACTGCCTGTAGGTTCATGGGTAGAGTCATCTACAAGATCATAGATAGCTTTGGGGGGCCCATATTCCTGAAAGCTGACTGCTTCTCCTAGCAGTTATCAATTGTTCATAATTCTGTATATTTGTGTGAGACTTCATGAGCCCCTCTCTCACCCATACTGAGGTTTTTGACAGTTTTAGCCTGTGAAGGTCTTGTGAATTCAGTCACAGGTGTTGTGTGTTCATGTGTGTGATGGCACTGTTATGCAAGGAAATTCAGTTGCACTACAGACATCCACTACTTACGGCTCTGACGACCTTTCCACATTCCTTCCATAATGATTCCTGAATGTTGGGGAGTGGAGAGGTATGGTAGAATAAAGTTAACTTAGAGTTAAGTATACTACAGTCTCTAATTCTTTTCTGTGAATGAGTTTAGAATCCTTAGATTAATCCCTATTCATGACAAAAAATAGCAATACTATTTCCTGGGCTGAACAGATGTCTCAGCAGTTAAGAACACTTACTGCTGTTGCAGAAGTTCTAAGTTTGTTTCCCAGTACCCACTTAGGAGCCTTCCACCACCTGCAATTCCTCTTCCACAGTTTCTAATACCTACTACTGGCCTCAGTAGGCACCAGGCGTGCTGGCGGTGAACATGCAGGCAAATAGTCATACCCATAAAAATGAAGAAATATTACAAAGTAGCTTCTCTGATAATGGCTGAGGGGTAGATTATTCTACAGATATAAATAATTTTTCTTAATTTCAAAGTCATGTACTTAGACTTTCTTTATCCGAGTCAAAAATCAGTATTTAAGATGCACTGCAAAATATTATAATCTGAAAAATAAAGGTAATCTTAAAAGGTATATTTTATGCTTATTATTGAAACATTCTTGAAAATTAGATTTCTCACAAGTTCTTATTTATGCATGGGAATCTATACAGAAGCTTGTGGTAGGGAAAATTTTACTTTCTCCTGTGTGGTGCTAGTCATATTAGTATTGAACAGTTCAGTAACCATATTAATAGTGAAGTCAGTAAACTGACATGTTGTTATAAGGAAAAGCTGTTATTTCTGTTTGCCAGATTGTTTTTCTCATAGTTTTGGCATATTATATGCTGATGAGCTGTTCTTTCATAGTCTGAGAGGTGTTTGTGACATTCTATGATTTAAATGGCTTTCATCGTAACATTTCAGAAACCTATATCAACCTCCAATATCAGCAGTACATGAACGCATTTTGACATTCTAATTTATCTCAAATGCTGTGGGTAAATTATCTCCTTTAAAAGTCAAGATGTTTATATTTAGTTCAAAGGTTACTTGAGTTGCTTCTTTTTTTTTCTTTGAAAGAAAAATATTCTTACTAAGACTAAATACTTCTGTTTTTGTTTTATGCATGCATTGCATATTCTATTTAAATTTACATAAAAGATACAGTGCTAAATCTTAGGAATTGAGGTGCAAAGAAATAAGAATTCTATTCTTTATTGTACTACTAGACTAATTTTGTTATTTAAATGACACAAATGGGATAAATAGAGTTGAGAAAAATTTAATATATTTAATACTTTTATATTGAAATAGATTTTTAAGGGCTCTAGTTTAACATTTTAGTTTTATCCACATTGTCACATAGGCCTGAGCATGGTTCATCATGATTATTAATTGCTTAGTGAATTATGTTTTACAGATGATTTCATCTTGATGATCCTTATCTGAAGAACTTAAAAAACATAAGATATTTTTAAATAACCTTTACAGCATCTCACTGAGAACAAAGGTGGTCTTAGGAAAATTAATTAGACATTTTACACAGAAATCCTAATGAGTGGTGCTGCTTGCTGGAGCAGGGCAAAAAAGAAAAATACAAAAAGATGGAGATGGACTTTAGGGGTGGCCTTTAAACAAATTATGGAAAGACTGGGTGTTCTTTCCAAACAGAAAAATTCTGCAAAAGCAGAATTATAAATAATACTAGATATCCGTGTCTGGGATGATTGATGGGCATGACTAGAGAAAGTATGTACTGCAAGCAAACATTTTTGGTAAAAGAAAAATTTTAACTTAAAAAATAATAATTTCATAGATATACTCATGGTAGTTGAATATACATGGATATGATATACAATGGATCATTAAAGTGATTGGATACATAATCTCAGATGTCAGATAAGTGGTCTTAGCTGGAAGCCACCATCATTCTAAAGAAGTGACTCAAAGAAATGGATCAGTACAACTAGCAGGGGAAAATATAGAGATTGTCTTCCAATACCAAAAGATTACTACCAATGACAATAGAGTTTTAGTAATTTTTGTAATTATGAATATGTCATAATGTTATGAATGCATTGATACTAACATATTTATGATGGAGGAGTTACTTTCATTTAATAAAGAAACTGCCTTGGCCCATTTATAGGCCAGCCCTTAGGTGGGTGGAGTAAACAGAGAGAATGCTGGGAGAAAGAAGCCTAGTCAGTGAGTCGCCATGATTCTCCCACTCCAGACAGATGCAGGTTAAGATCCTCCCTGGTAAGCCAGCTCGTGGTACTACACAGAATATTAGAAATGGGTTAGATCAATATGTAAGAGCTAGCCAATAAGAGGCTGGAACTAATGGGCCAGGCAGTGATTAAAAGAATACAGTTTCCATGTAATTATTTCGGGGCATAAGCTAGCCATGCGGGCGGCCAGGTGCTGGGGACGCAGCCCCGCAGCTCATATTACAACATATTTATAAAATTCTAACATTCATATTTTTAAAATACTGTTAAATATTTTACTAATATTAATTAATATTAAAAAGCAAATATCTGATATAACATGATGGACAGTTAAGATTCTCAATTGGCTTAGTGACAATGTCCTTTGCTTTACAGAACCTTCTCAGTTTCAGGAGGTCCCATTTATTCAATGTTGTCCTTAATGTCTGTGCTGCTGGGGATATAGGTAGGGAGTGATCTCCTGTGCCCATATGTTGTAGAGTACTTCCCACTTTTTCTTCTATCAGGTTCAGTGTGTTCAGACTGATATTGAGGTCTTTAATCCATTTGGACTTGAGTTTTGTGCATGGCGATAGATATGGATCTATTTTCATTCTTCTACAGGTTGACAACCAGTTCTGCCAGCACCATTTGTTGAAGATGCTTTCTTTCTTCCATTGTATACTTTTAGCTCCTTTGTCAAACATCAGGTGTTTAAAAGTTTGTGGCTTAATATCTGGGTCTTCGATTTGATTCCATTGGTCGACGTCTTTTATTTTATGCCAGTATCAAGATGTTTTCATTACTGTAGCTCTGGACAAAAGAATGATAATATCCTTGGCTTTCTGGACACTAAACAGATGGTGGGGAGAAGAAGAATGGAACTTTCAAGACTTTTAGCTTTCTCCTATGAGCAACCCTTGGAGTCCTAGGATTTATAAGTATATATAAGATAAAGAAAAATATTTGCTTGCTCATTATTCAAATACTTTACTGTTACAATGAAAGGGGTAGTATTGGTGGAGAATTTTATCTCTGGTCCTGAATCATAATATTACCACTTCTTTCCTAGAAAATAGTCAACTGATTACAGGCTATGCTACTTTCTTGGGGTCAGTTCTGGAACAATAAAAGACTCGAAAATGCTAATTCTTGATATTTGCATACCAATAAGCAAACAAAAAAAAAATAAAAAGCAAAAACAACAACAACAACAACAACAAAAACCCAAAACCTGGAAATGCCTTAGTACTGAAAACTGAGGTTCTTAGCCAGGCAATTTTTGTCTGTATTAATGTAAGATTTTAAAATTAGTTCTTGGGGATTTTATATAAGGTGTTTTGATTATATTTACCTTCCCCCCAAACTTTTCCCAGTTCCAGTATCCCTTCCTTTCTATGTAGTCTGGTGTCTTTCTCCAAATAAAGACCAATTTATGCTGTCCAAATATGGAAAATGTAAGGAGCTACACTCTTATTATTTTCTCTTTTATCAATTTTATTGTGCTATACATTTTTCTCCACTCTTCTTCCTTCCTCCCCTCTCTGCTTCTATCATCTCTGGTCATCCCATGCTCCCAATTTACTTCTCTTAGAAAAAAAACTGTACATTTTTCTTCCAGCAATTTAAGGATTTCCCTAAGAAAAACATATGTAGTTTGACCTGGGAAGGGAAAATAGACAAGCTTTCCTGAGAAAATTGGGAGCATGGGGGTGGGAGGAGAAGGGAGGGCAAAAGGGAAGGAGGAGGAGAGGGAAGGGGAGACAAAAAGTTGAGGGAACAGGATAGTTGAGATGGAGGCAGGACAGAGATGAGAGCAAGAAAAGAGATATTTTGATTGAGGGAGTCATTATGGGCTAACAAAAACCTGCCTCTAGAGTAATTCTCAGGAAACCATAAGGAACATCTCAGCTGAGACCCTATGCAACAGAGTACAGGGTGCCCAAACTGGCCTTGTCCTGTAGTCAGATTGATAAAAATCTTAAATGTCACCATAGAACCTTCATCTATCAATTGATGGAAACAGAGGAAGAAACGTACAGCAGAGCACTGGATTGAGCTCCCAAAGTCCAGTTGAAGAGTGGAAGAAATGAGAATATGAGCAAAGAGGTCAAGACCATGATGGGTACACCCATTGAAACACTCTACCTTGAGCCGGATTTGGAAGAAACAAGCATAGAATCAAACTAGTCCCTCTGAATGTGGTTGACAGATACATGTCTGGGGCAGACTGAGGGGCATCTGACAGTGGCATCAGGATTTATTCCTACTGCTTGTACTGGCTTTTTGAAATTCGTTCTCTTTGGATGGATACTTTGCTCAGCCTAGATACAGTAGGGAGGGCCTTGGTACTTTCGCAATGCAATGTGCCTTATCCTTTCTGAGGACTAGATGGAAGATTGGGTGGAAATGTGGAGGGAACAGAAGGAGGGGAGGTAGTGGGATTTGTGATTGGTATGTAAGATGAAAAAAGATAGTTTGCTTTACTTTTAAAAATGTAAAAGAAAATAGAAAAAAGAATTTCCAACAGCTCCTCTGTTAAGGATAGGTCTGAGCCCCAACTACCTTGTCTATGCTGAGATTTGTTCTGACTTAGGCTCACCCAGATCTTGTGCATGCCATCACAACCCCTGAACACTTACATAGGAATCTATCCTGATTTATGAGGAAGACACTGCTTCCTTGTTGTCATCCACTACCTCTGGCCAGATGCCTGAGCATCAGGAGGGTGGGTGGGATACAGTGTATGAAAGTGTCTTTTAGAACTGGGCATTCTCATGTTCAGGTTTCACGTTGCTTTAACATTCATGGAGACCCCTTTAGAAACAGAGTAAACCAGATGTTTCTTCTTCACAAATAAAGAAAGGTCTTCATTGTTACTTCTTTTCCCATTTGCCTGTGGGGTAGTCTATGATTAATGTATATTAGTACAATCTTATTATTTTTTTTATTTATTTATTATGTATACAATATTCTGTGTGTCTGCAGCCAGAAGAGGGCATCAGATCTCATTTCAGATGGTTGTGAGCCACCATGTGGTTGCTGGGAATTGAACTCAGGACCTTTGGAAGAGCAGGCAGTGCTCTTAACCTCTGAGCCATCTCTCCAGCCCCCACAACCTTATTATTTTTCTGAAACAGATATTCTGCAGCTTCTTGTTTCCCCTTAGCAGAATACAATTTAGAGCCAAAAGGAGACCCACTGAAGGAAACACAGTGTGCTAAGCAGGTAATATGCATAACAGTTTCAAATTTCTTCTATTTCTAAACATTTTATGTGGAAAATGTTTAATAATAAACCAACAGAGAAATTTGTAGACATTTACTCTGGAAAACTCTCACATACATCTTATTCAACTTGAGAAAACCATTAAATCACAGTGGACTCAGTGTTTGTCATAACCAAATGATTATGCATCAACAGGTAAGAAAACACCCTTTCATGAAGACAGATTTGTATATTTGTATAATCTAAGACTAGAGTGAATGTCACTTACATTGCTTATACTTCATAGAATAGCTGGAGCTATTGTTTCCTTTCTTTGTTAGTTCTTATAGCCCAGTCTTTTTCCAAAAGAGAAGCCATTACCAGCACTGAAGGTTGAAGACACATCTCTCTGTGAAAAAGCATATCATTTGTTTGGCAGGAATAAAGGAGATTTTTTTTTTTTTTTGCTTGTTTGGTCAGTTGGTTTTCTGTTTTGATGTGACTTGTTTTTATGAATATTTTTCTTATTGATCTATGAAAGTGGGTTAAAGAGTTTAAAAAGGCACTGAATTGTTGAAATTTGCCAACAAAAGCTGAAAATTCAAGTTTATTACATAGTTGTGCTAATGAATATCAGTGTGAAAAGGTAAGTAGTAATACAACTTTACATCTTTTATTTTGGAATAAATCCCCACAGTGCAATAATCTAATGGTCAACTTTTAGATGTAGGTAGTTTATATAAGACATAAAAGTGATAATAAACAACGCTTGTGATTTCCCACACTTGATAAAATTTGCCTTGTGTTTTCATTAATATTAAAATAAAATGTGTTAAAAGGGCTGTGAAATGATTACTCTGGAGACAAGCTTTAGAATTAGTTTCCCTCCTTTTAAAATAAATACAATTATTCAAACTAACAGGGCACATATGAGGGTGATTAATTCTATTTAAGTTCCTGTTGAAAATTCACAATAGGATAAACAACACCATGTTATGAGAGTCATAAAGTAATGCAGATTTAAAACAATATTAGAATAATCAACAACTGAGAAGTTTAACTCAGATATTCTGAAAGAAAAAAAGATAAATTCCAACCACAGAAACAAAGGAATGAGGTAAGTAATCATTAAACAGATCTATGACCTGACTTCTGTAGCAGATTAAGTTTGTCACAACTTTAAATTAAGGGTAATTTATTATTGTGAAAAACAAAGCTGCATTATAGAAGCCACTAATAAGTTTTCCTAATGCTCAGAGCATCAATCTTAAGAATGGAAATCCCCAGTGACAAGACCCAACACATTCATTTAAGTGAATTGGGCTCCACGCCTCATGAACTTTCTCACCAAGAGCAATCAATTGAGGAAAGCAGTGGGGACGAATGCACTTTGAGTGTTAAAAAGGTGTTTATCATAGTAGCTAATATTTTCCCTTGATTTTGTATAATAAATGTTTTCAGTTGTAATAACGTTAAAGATAATAATCTAAAAACCAATGTCTTTGTACAGAGATATTTTATTTCAAATGTCACTCGGTTATGGTCACTGAATGTAGTTCCGCTCCAGACAGAAAGAAAATGTACTGCAGCTCACACTGTTTACCCCAGTTTCCTTCTGCGCCCCTTGCTAAGGGCCTGTTCCAATGAACAAACCATCTTTTGTTCTCGGCATTCCTGAAAGCATCCTTATTTTTCCCTCCTCCCGTGATTTATTTAAGCTTTTCTGAAAATTTCTTACTTTCTTAGCTAACTGTGAATATTTCAGATATGAAAAAAAAATTCAGGGAAAACTTAGCAATCTAGCCTATGCCTGTCTGTTACAAAACATTAGAGATGAGTGAGTATTCCACATCCTGAATTAATTGCAACTCTGGAAAGCATGGAGTCTGATAAGAGAAAGATTGAAATAGTTCATGATGTGTGAACTGACCTTACACATGATCAAGGTGAAGTGAAGCGTGTTTACTTTTCAAGCAAAGAAGATAGCACTGTTAGAAGGGATGGCGAGCATTTTTGTTTTCCTCTAGATAGCTACAAGGCTGAAATCATACTAATTCTTCTATATAACCAGTACCAGAGAAGATGAAATGCTTCACGTACAAGAAAAGGCACACAGGAAAACAAACATTCTAACTACTTCCTAAGTCAACTTGATACAAGCTAGGCTCATCTGGGAAGAAAGAATCTAATTGAGAAACTGCTTCCATGCAACGGGCCTGTTAGTAAGTCTGCAGGGCATTTTCTCAATTGATGACTGATGTGAGAAAACTCATCTCATTGTGAACAGTGCCACTCTTTAGCTGGAGGTCTGTGTTACAAGAAGGGAGATTGAAAAAGTAACAAGAGAAAAAGCCAGGAAGTCAGATTCCCCCATGGCCTCTGTTATTTCCTGTCCCCAAACAAGTAGCTTCCTGTTTTGTGTTCATACCCTGCATTTTGTAGATGAGCTGTGGTGTTAAAGTAGAAGCAGAACAAACTCTCTCTTCCCCATGTTGTTTATGGTCGTGTTATTTTAACTCAGCAATAAAAATACTAAAACAATAAGCCTTGTAGAATGAGCAAGAACCAAAGACTAAATGTTGTCCTCTGTAGCTACAAGGTGAAGAGCAAAATCTGATGTCTATCTATAAAATATGGTAAGTGAACCACATCTTTGGACTTTAGAAACAAATGACTACCCTTTACAAAAAATTCTCATACATAGCTGAGCTCTTGGGAATAAATATTCATCAGCATTTTAAAAATGAAATAACTTATTTATAAACAAGAAGTAGCTAAGACTGCATTTCTAAGGAAACATAGTGCGTTTATAAATTTTCACTTGAGATATCTTTTTTACTTATATTATTTATTTTTATGTTTTAATTAAAATATAGTTACATCAATTGCTCCCTTCTTTTCTCTTCCTCCAATACACCCCACACATCGAGTTCTCAAATTGAAAGCCTCCTTATTTTGGATTGCTATTAGGTTCCTTTGATTTACCTTAATAAATTTAATTTGCCCTAATCAGTATGTATTAATTATATAGAGTGTATATGTATCGACAAATTCATAAATAAAACTTGACGATTCCATTTTTGCTGTTTGTGTGGATATGGTTTCAAGGCTACTTTGTGATGGATAGAAAGTCAGGGATTCATCCCTGGAAAAGGCAAATTTTCCCAGTCTTAGTTCTCATCATTTGCCTGTTGTTCTTTATCTAGGATTGGGACCCCACGAGATTCTCGCCTCCCATGTTAGCTTGTCTGTTAACATTGTCATTGCTCAGGTCTTATTTGTGCAGCTTAGACAATCAGTCACACAGAGGACTTTTGCTACTACAGTGCTTTAGAATATTTCCATGACAATTTCTGCTCTGCTTCCTGAGACGCAAATGTGGGAGCTATGCTAAGGATGTTTTCACTGGGACGAGACTCTTCACAGTCCACTGATCTTTGCATTCATGTGTCCAGCTGTGGATTTCTGTAGAGGGAAATTTCTTTGGTGAAGGACCATAGCTATATTTATCTATGTATATGAAGATAAGATTTAGAATGGAGTTAAGGGATAATACTGGCCTAACAAAGTAGTCATAGTATATTCTATTCTAAGATCCATGACCTAATTATCCCTGCGTAGGTGGCTTGGTTTCTAGTATTAGGCATGCTTGTTCAGTGTGCCTTAAGTCTGCTTAAGGCATCAACATTTGATTTCCATTTAAGTCAGTTTAACAGATGTCTCCCCATTCTGATCACCATTTTCATCCATAGACATCACAGTTGGGCAGGACTATTATTGCCTCCCTTCCTTGAAAATTTGCATAGTACTTTTTAATTTTATTTACAGCTGAATAATATTCCATTGTGTGTATGAACCACATTTCATTGTGCATTAATCTGTTATGGACATTTAGATTGTTTTTATTTCCTAGCTATTGTGAATAGGGCAGCAATAGACATGACTGAGCTGATGTCTGTAGAGTAGAATGCAATATGGTATATATAGTTTTAGTTTTTGAGGATTCTTCATGAAGATTTCCATTGTGGCTGGTCCATTTTGCATTTCCAACAACAATGATCTCTGTTTTCCACAACCTCCCCAACATTTATTGTCAATTTTTCTGTTGGTCTTATCCATTCTTAATATGGAGCTATGAAATCAGTTACCCTCACGGACTTAATGATTCAAATTAGAGGAAATGAAAAATGTGTTATTGAATTTGAGCCTAAAGGCTGTTTCTGCTACTGTCTTTCTGATAGCTCATATAAATTATCTGATAAAAGCAAGTAAAGGAAGATAGGATTTATTTATTTTGGAAAATGGATTGAAGATACCATCTATCATGGTAGAAAAACATGCAACAGCAGAGGCACCAAATGACTGGCTACATTGCAGCTATAGTCAGGAAGCAGAGAGATGAATACTGGTGTTTAGCCCACACTCTTCTCTCTCTTTGTCTTTTTAAATGTAGCCCAGAAATCTCAGTCTGTAGGATGGTTCCGAAAACATTCACGGTGTGTTGTAGTAGACTGCTTGTTTGTTCTCCGCTGCTCTGCCCTGAAATAATCACATAGACACTGTATTAATTAAATAACTGCTTGACCCATTAGCTCCAGCTTCTTATTGTCTAACTTTTACAACTTAATTTAACCAATTTCTATTAAACTGTGTATCACCATGTGGCTCTGGCTTACTGGCAAGGTTCTGCATGTTTTTTCCTGGCGGTGGCTACTTGGTGTCTCACTGCCTCTGACTTCTTTCTCCCAGAATTCAGTTTAGTTTTCCCCTGCCTACCTCTGTTCTGCCTTGCTATAGTAACAAAGCAGTTTCTTTATTAATCAATGGTAATCACAGCATACAGTGGGGACTCCTATATCAATGATGGGACTTCTCTGTTGAGGGATCTGATATAAATGAAGAAAGAGAATGCCCTTTGGGAAGATAGGAGGAGGTAAATACAAAAGAAAAAATAAGGTGGATAAAATAGTAGTAAGGATCTATGAAAAGGATGCTAGGAATTTTACTATTAACTATTTTAACTATTTACTAAAAACTATAATACACATATAGCTTCTCTCATATTTTTCATCCTGACTGCAGTTTCCCCTCTTTCCACTGTCCCCAGTCCTCCCACCACCTCCCTTATCCCCTAGATTCACTTCGCCTGTGTTACCCTTCAAAAAAAGAGCAGGCCTCTCAGGGATGTCAACCAAACACAGATTGACAAGATTCAATATGACTAGGCACAAACCCTTATAACAAGACTGAACCAAGAAAACCAGAAGGAGGAAAATGGTCTCAAGATTTGGCAACAGAGTCAGAGACACCACATACTGGAACTTATGGAGCTATTGCTATACCTGACTGTAAGCTTCACTACAGAACTATAATAATAAAAACTGCATGATATTGGTGTAAAAACAGCTAATCGATGAATTGAATTGAAGATCCAGACATAAATCTACATACCTATGGACATTCAGTTTTTGATAAAAAAAAATAAAACCAGAAAAACACAAAGGAAAAAAGAAAGAATCTTCAACAAATGATGTTAGTCTAACTGGTTATCAGCATATAAAAAATGCAAACAGATCCATACATTTCACCCTGAATAAAACTCAATCCCAAGTGGATCAAAGACCTTAACCTAAAACCAGGTACACTGATTCCAGTAGAAGAGGAAATGGGGAATTGCTTTTAACACATTGGCCCAGGAGACAACTTCCTGAACAGAATACTGATAACACAGGCACTAATATCAACAAGCAATAACGTGGACCTCATGACACTGAAAGCTTCTTTAAGGCAAATGACACTGGCAATGGAACAAAACGTCAGCCTAAGGAATGAGAAAATAATATTTTCATCAACCTCACATTCAACAGAGGGTTACTATGTAATTTCTAATGAACCTTTTCTCCTGGGATAACGCTATTCCCTCCAAGAGTCAAAGACCACTTAATATAAACCCAGTAACAGACATGAGAAGCCCTCTTTTGAGTTGTTCTCCAGGGCTATCCAAGAAACTCCCAAAACACACAGTCTATTGTTCTTGCCCTTGGTTATCTCTCACAGGTGGAAGATAAATCCCTATTGCAAAAGACACCATGCACTTCAGATACAGGGCTGAGAGCCACCTGAGTTAGAACTGACCTGAAAGTTCCCTCCTTTGGCACTGGCTTTATTGGTATCAGAATACACCATGCTGACAATGGATGAAGACTAACAAGAGTCCCTACCCAGTGATGATGGCACCATATTAAATGCTAGCATGGTATAATAACCCAAAATATCAGTAGTGACACAAATACCTTGGCAGTAACTAACTGCTCTTCATTTAGACTTGAGAGAGAGACCGTGCCTGGTACTGTAAACCTAGCTAACTACTCAGTAATAGTGAAGCCATGGTTGTTGGAAGAGAGTCTACAACCATTAATCAGTAAAACAGCATGATCCCCTCTCTACACCAGTCTATAAGCATTTGTTCTATTCCTCATTAAGGAAACTTTTCTTTACAACAGGCTGAGACAATTAGACAGAATTATAACTAATAAAATACAGAGTATTTGAGCCTAGACCCAATGGATATATCTACAATACATCCCCATGCCAGAAGCTCAAGGTATATTGCAGACTGAAGGTGAGAGATTGTCAGAGTCAGAGTATGGGAGAGTTTTTCGTGACAGTGTGTCTCCTAAATGCTACACCCATAACGTCTCACAAATATGAATTTCCAAATGGGAGCTGAACAAGGATAACTCTATTGAACATATCAAATTGGATGGAGAAAATCTCACAAGGCCTCAAACCTATAAAAAGAACTACAAACAACTGAGTAAAAGTTGTGATAGCAGAGGTGGCCTTCCCTAGGGAAGAACACACTAATTAGTTGTTGAGTGACAAATGGTCAGCCCTTAAAACATACATAGAGGTAGTATTATATGGACTGAAGAAACTACATTTAGTAAAATATATGTATATACCTATGCATATGTGCATGAAATAATAGATTTTTTAAAAGTGAAGACCCTTAAATACAGTTCCTTATGTTTTGGTTACCCACAACCATGTAATTTTTTCATCGGTACTTCATAACTATAAATTTGCTACTATTATGAGTCATAATGCAAACATCTGATGTACAGGATATTTGATGAGACCGCTAATGGAGTCATGACCCACAGGTTGAGAACTGTTCTAGGTGATCCCAGATCCAATGTGATTAATGATGGAGACAAACCACATTCTTGAGCAAACATTTTATCATTCTCAGTTGATAAGCCTGCTTATAAACTCTTTAAAGCAAGGAGCAGTCTGTCAGTGACTAGCTCATCTCTAATGTTTGTCTATTACTAGATGTTTATGAAAGAACTCCTACCTAACGCATATCCTATCTTCAATCATGTGTGACCTTTTAAATTACATCAAGTGTTCAGACTTGTTTTTACTGGATTTGCTTCCTGGCAACATGAGCAGAGCAGGAAAACAAAGAAAGCAGGTATTTCTTCTCCTAGCTCACTGCTGCTGCTATGCATGCTATGAGGAATATCGTAGATTACTCTTGAAAGTTTTTGCCTTACACTTTGACATAAATGAAGATCTGAAGACACCTAGTATCATGGTGAGTACATGGTTGCTATTTTATTTTTCTGCTAGAGAAAAGTCTGATTCATCTTAGTCCAGGTTGTAGTGGATTAGAGGTCTTCATTGGACTTAATATCTGCTGTCCAGTGGAAATTATTTCAAGTTTCTTGAAATTGACATTTTCTTTGTCCATGGACCCCAACTGCTATCTTCAAAGTCATTCAGCGATTTCTCTCCTGCTTCAATCTGTCTGTCCTATTTTGGGCTCATCCTCTTTGCTGCAGTTGAGAAAGGTTTTTGCCTATGAAAGATTTTTGTAATTCGATTGGCAGACCAAGCTAATCTAGGCTAATCTCATTAGCAATGTCTCTTTCACTATGGAAAAGCATAGTCACTGGGTCTGAAGACCAGGGTGCTGGCATTTTGGGGAGGTCAATATGTACCAACTACATTCTTTCTAAATGTAAATTCAAGAATAAGAGAAGATGTAATATCCACTGTTTACCATGCTAATTGTTAATATCATGATGGAAATGCACTGCAGTCTAAACAAGGAAAACAGGAGTTAAATTTCTTAAATCCATTCCTTAGTCCAAAGTGAGAGCATCTAATATACAGTGGATTCATTTCCATGGGCCCATTTTCCCTTGTATAGTTTTCGATATGTTTCTTTCCTCTCTTTTATATAAACACACACACACACACAGAGACACACAATTCCATTAATCTTGAACTGCAAGAAGAAGTTTTAAGAGCAGATAAAATAGAATAAAATACAATCAGAATTTGTCTGAAATTCTAGGTAAAAGGCCATATTCTCTGGGGACTTACTGAAGTGTATTTTATAAGTTGTAAGCTCAAAAAATAGTAGCTGTAGTAGCTATCTGTGTACTGTAATAAAAATACAGCCAGATGATATATCCCGACAAATGACTTCCAGTGTGAGAGATATTCTGTATTTCTCTAAGGTATGGGTGGAAGAAGAACAGGAAAGATCTGTATACCTGTGTGGAGAGAACAATAAGCCATTATCTCTCATCAGGGCAGAGAGCCATAGGAAAAATAGGCATGTATAGGTACTGCTCTGTGCTCAAGGGAGAAGCAGATTTGTTAACTGTCTCTTTTTTTTTTGTAGATTATTTAATGTAAAGCTTTGTACTGACTCAAATGTTAATGATTTCTAAAGATTTTAGATCGAACAGTGGGGTAAATGAAGTTCATATAAAGTTAAAAGTTCCTGATACAAGGGGGTGCACAATTTCAAAAAAAAAAACATAAGTGAAGATTTAATCCAGAAAAATTGGATCCATATTATAATAACAATTAATTTTGACTCAGTTCTTTTTTTATAAACTCATGTAAATCATTTCATGTATCTAAGAATGAAGCTGTCTAGTTATTGGTTCTTACTGGTGGTGATTCTCACCATAGCTAGGTTTTAAAAATGTTCTGTGCTCTGCAATATGTTTTATTTTTAATTTTTTTACAAATAAAATTATAGAAAATAGTGTTTAATTAATTCTCTTATGAATTGATAATCAAATATAAAATCTGAATTCTGTACATGTGGATGAAATATAGATTTAATGTTTATCATTAATAGTGTTATCTGGGGCCTGGAGAAATGGCTCAGCAGTTAGGAACACTTCTTGCTCTTATAGGGGACCCAAGTTTGATTTCCAGCACCCAAATGGTTGCTCACAACAGTACTTAATTAGATCTAGGAAATCCAACATCCTCTTCTAAATTCTGAAGAAACAATACACACACACACACACACACACACGAACACTAATAAAATATATACATTTAAACATTTTTAATGCGTTATCTATATTCCTGGGTTTCAAATATCACAATCTTACAGAAAATTTTAGCAACTGATACAGTTCTAAAACTGACTAAATTTTATGATAAATTTAATTTTTGCAGAACTGTTTCATTTTACTCCCACCATAACTATCCTGTTTATATCATGTGATGACCATCTCTTTCTTAGGTAACTGAAATCTATTTTTAATTTCAAAGTTCAGAACACTGAGCAGAAATGAGAACATGTTGTTGCTTCTAGTGGTTTCTCAATAGACCACTTCAGCACAGCAGGAACATTTCCACTTTAGGTCCCTTGCACGTACTGCTCTCTGCCTAGCTTGACTTTTAGATAATATCTAAGTGGATGATTATTTTGTTTCCTTCAGAACATGACTCACTTTCATTCTCTTGGTATTATCTCCCAGCCTAAATTTCAGCTCCTTCACTGTCTTTTTGATAGTCACTCTCTTTTCTGTAATTTTCCTGCTAGCAATTATCATAGAAAAATAGCATTTTCCTTAACTATTTTATATGAAAAAAAAAAGCTTTTTCTTTATCAAAACATGAGAAAAAAGTTTTTCCTTTCTCCTCTATTTCCAGGACTCTAGAACTGGGAACAATGTCCTATAGCAGGCAGTGCTGAACAACTGCATGAATCGAATGCTTCTGAATGAAGAAACATAAGAATACATGCTTATTTTTACTTAACAGCACAATTTACACAATAAAATCAGATTTAAGGCAATCATTTCAGTTGGTCTTCTGCAACTTCTTTAAAACACACACACACTCTTGTTGTAATATGAGCGGCGTCAGGGCTGCATCCCGCCACCCGGCTAGCTTTACCAGAAATAATTACACGGAAACTGTATTCTTTTGAACACTGCTTACCCCATTAGTTCCAGCTTCTTATTAGCTAGCTCTTACATATCGATCTAACCCATTTCTAATATTCTGTGTAGCACCATGAGCTAGCTTACCAGGAAAGATCTTAACCTGCGTCTGTCTGGAGTGGGAGAATCATGGTGACTCACTGACTGGGCTTCTTTCTCCCAGCATTCTGTTCTGTTTACTCCACCCACCTAAGGGTTGGCCTATCAAATGGGCCTAGGCATTTTCTTTATTAATTAACCAATGAAAGCAACAGATTAATACAAGACCCACCTCCATCACACTCTCTCTCCCTTTCTCCCTCTTTCCCTACCCGCCCCCCCCCACACACACACACAACTTTCTCTATTGCATTCCTTGTCCTGGCCAGTCCTTATTAAACAAGAATGTTTTGCCATATTTTGCATGATATTTTCATGGAAATGGATGTCAGCCAATCAGTTGAAACTCCAACTCAGATTGTCATATAGCGTTATGGCATTCCAGAGTTTATAGTGTTGGTTATATGATGAAGAGGATGAATTAATCAACAGTTTGTCATGAATGACTTCCCATTATTAATGATGGCTGAACAAAAGAAACCAGAAAGAAATTGGACAGTGTAGACAAAGAACAACTTACTCAAACAATGTTGTGAAAGTAAAAGAAGAGAACCAAAAAGAAAATTTAGCCATAGGGGCTGGGTCCTACTATCAGAAGAGAAGAATGTAGTTCTTTTTTAGTGTTTTTTTTTTTCTTTTGTTGGAAATGCATTCTAATTTTGGTCTCATCCCTGCCTCTCACATTTCTTCCCATCTCCAGTTCCGTCTGATCTACCCCCATTCTGTCTCTCACTAAAAAACAAATGGGCATCTGAGGGATGCTATATGACTATACTGTATTATATGATACTATAGTATAGATAAAACAAAAACAAATAAATTGTAATAGGACCAAATCAACAAACAGAATGAAAGGGTCCAAGAAAAGCATCAAGATATAAATGTAGACACAGAGACACACTCCTTCACATATTTAGGCATTTCATAAAAACACAAAACCTATATGGGAAAAAACTAAATGAAACAAAAGAAAATAGAAATAGTATTTTTTTAAAAAAATCTCCAACATGAGATTATATGATGAGGGACCTCCAAAGATATCAACGAGTTCATGTTCTGTGGGCCATCTATAGCAGGGAATGCAGCCTATCATTAAGAGTAATTGGTTTCCCAGTGAAACTCCCTTGGATAAAACTCATTTTTCATCAACAAGTACCTATCAAGGGGCGCTAGCTTCTGGACTGGAGATGGGAACTCTAGGAGCCCGTCTGACAGACTCTTGAAGGCTCTGTGCATAGTGCCTCAGTCTCTTTGAGTTCATAGATTCTGCTGTTTAGAAGGTCTTGTTTCCTCGGTGTTTGCCATCCCCTCTGACTCTTACCTTTTCCACCTCCCCTTCCACAGGGCTCCCTGATACCTGAGGAGCATAATTTGATGCAGACATCCATTTAGGGCTGCATGTTATGATGTTTTTCACTCTCTGAATAATGTCTGGGTGTGGATCTGCTGCAGAAGGAAGCTTCCCTGATGATGGCTAACCAAAGCACTGATCTACAAGCACGGCAGAGTGCTCCTAGTAGTCATTTAACAGCAGTATTTGTTTTTCCCCAGGGTCCTTGACCTATCTAGTCTCAGGTTCTTGGTACCCAATAAGCATTTGGTTTGTGTTTCATGGGCCTTAAATTAAATCAGATATTGGTGGGTTATTTCCACAAGCTTTGTGCCACCATAGCAATAGGTTTCTTACAGGTATAACACCATTATAAATTTAAGGGTTTTTAGTAGGTTAGTCTCTTCATTTATCTTTTGGTATTGTCCAGAGTGCCTTCCATTACCAGGAATACTAACCAGTGGGTATGAAGGCTCTAGATACACTCCAGACTCAGTTCAACTTGTTCAAGTTAAGAAAATTGCGATGATGTCATTTGCAGTAATGGCCTGGAGAGATGACTCAGTTGTTAAGAGCACTGCCTGCTCTTCCAAAGGTCCTGAGTTCATTTCCCAGCAACCACATGGTAACTCACAACCACTTGTAATGAGATCTGCTGCCCTCTTGAGGAAGAGACCTGGTTGGTTGTCCTCATCAACTTAGAACATGAAACCTAATGTAGACAAGTTTAACAGAACTCTTACATACAGGCTGCCAGGGCATAAATTTCAAATTTAGTTTTCATTTGCAGTAATAGGGTGTTTGTGAAGAGCAGCCTTTTTAGCAGCCTGGATGGTTTCAGGGTTCTCATCATGTGATTCTTTTGGCCCACAACTCAATTAGATGTAACATATTTATGGTACCGAAACTTCATTTGGTGATGAGAGATGTCCAGTTGCTATTCTGTTTACTTCATTATTTAGCAATTTCATTTAGATCACCATCACATACGTACATAATTTAGGAGGCCTCTACTGTATTAGACTTCCACATGGCCTTTCAAATGACCCTTAATTTGAACTGTTCTTTTCATATCCCCTACCTTGTCCCCCTCTTCTTCCATCCCTGTTTGAGCCTCCCATTCTAGTTACTCCTTCATCCATCTATGATTATATATCCTATTTCCCTTTCCTAGGAAGATCTGTCCTTCCACCTTAGTCCTTTACACTCTACTTAACCTCTGTACTTCAACCTATTGTGGCTTGCTTACAATCGATTTTAGCAGTTAACATCCACATATAAATTAATAAATGCCATATTTATCTTTTCTGGGTCTAGGTTACCTCACTCAGTATAATTTTCTTAGTTCTATTCATTTAACTATAAATATTAAGATTTCATATTTTTAATGGCTGAGAAATATTTAAAAATTGAGTAAATGTACCTCATTATTTTCTTTCATCCATTGGCAGCTATCTATGTTGTTTTCAGTTTCTGGGTATAATAAATAAAGAAGTATTGAACATAGTCAAATGAGTGTCTCTGTAGTAAGATGAAGCATCTCTTGGGTACATGCTCAAGAATGGTATTGTTGGAACTTGAAGAAGACCTATTCCTGCTTCGTGAGAAACCAATACCTGATTTCCACAGTAGCTGTATATATATGTTCTCTCACCAGGAATGGTAGTGTGTTTTCCTTACTATACTTTACCAGCATGAGCTGCTCCATAGTTTACTGATCTTGGCCATTCTAACTGGTGTAAGATGAAGTATCAGAGTAAGTCTGATTGCATTTCCCTGGTGACTAAGGATGTTCCAACATTTTAAGTGCTTCTCCGCCAGTTGAGTTTTCTCTTTTGAGATTCTCCTATTTATATCTGTTTAGCAGTTATAGAAATTTCCTAGTGCAATTTTTGTGGTCATTTATGTATGCTGTCATATGCAAATAAAGATTATTTGACTTCTTTATTTCCAATTTGTATCCTCTTATTGTCTTATTACTCTAGCTATGACTGCAAGTACTTTACTGAATAGGCATGGAGATAGTGAACAATCTTCTCATGTTCCTGATTTTAGTGGAATCATCTCCAGGTTCTGTCAATTTAAGTTGATGCTGGCCATAGACTTGCTGTAAATTGCCCTTATTGTGTATTGATATGTCACTTTTATCTCTAATCTGTCTGAACTTTTGTCATGAAGGGATATTGGACTTTTTCAAAGGCTTTTCCAGCATCTAATGAGATGATCTTGTGGGTTTTCTTTTTGTTATTATGTTTATATGGTGGGTTACATTTTTCAATTTTTGTATGTAGAACCATCCCTGCAACTCTCAGATGAAGCTTACTTGGTCATAGTAAATAATGTTTTTAAATGCATTATTAGATTTCATTGGCAAGTATTTTATTGACAAAATTTGCATGCATTTTCATAAAGAAAAATAGCCTGAAATTATTTTTCTTTTTTGGGTCTTTATGTGGTTTGGATATCAGATTAACTGTGACTTCATAAATATCAATTGGACATTGTTTCTTCTGTTTCTATTTTGTGGAATAATTTAAGGAGTATTGGGATTAACTTTGTGAAAGTCTGTTAGATTCCAGATTAAAACCACCGATCCTAGGCTTTTCTTGCTTGGTAAATTTTAATGAATACTTCTATTTTATTAGAAGTTAGAGATCTGTTTAAATCATTTATCTTATCTTGATTTAGTCTTGATATCTGTATTAATTTAGTCTGTGTTGAAAAAATTATCCCTTTTTTATGGTTTGTGCATTTGTTAGAATATAGGCTTTTGAAGTTTTCCCTTATGATTCTCTGAATTTCCTCAGTGTCTACTGTTATGTTATCCCTTTCATCTTTAGTTTTGTTAATATGGATCTTCTTTCTCGACGATTTAGCTAGTTTGTCAGTCTTACTGATTTTCTCAAACAATAAATAAATATAAGTAAAAATAGAAAATAAATAAACTTTTGAGTTTAATTGATTCTTGTATATTTTATTGTTGTTTCTATTTTTATTGACCTCAGTTCTGAGTTGGATTATTTCTTGTTGTCTACTCCTTTGGGTTGTGAGTTTTTCTTTTTGTTCTAGAAATTTCATGTGTGCTTTCAAATTACTAGTATGAGAATTCTCTAGCTTCTTTCTGTAGATCCATGCTATGAACTTGCCTCTTAGAATTACCATCCCCAGGTTTTATAAGTTTAGGTATGTTTGACTTTTTCTTTAATTTCAGAAATTTTTTAATTCATTTCTTAAATTGTCATGTCCCATTGTTCATTCAGAAGTGAGGTATTAATTTTCCATGAATGTATAAGCTTTTTGTTGTTTCCATTGATATACAGCTTTAATCTGTTGTGGTCCGAAAGCATACAGCATGTTATTTTAATTTTCTTTAGCTTTTAAAGATTGATTTGTATCTGAATATATGGTCAATTTTGGAGAAAGTGCCATGAGGAGTTTAAAAGAAGGTACATTCTTCTGTGTTTGAAAGAAATATCTGTAAATGTCTCTGAGTTATATTTGGTTTATACTATCAGTTAGGGCCAGCATTTCTCTTTCTAGTTTTTAGCTGATATAGTCTGGGTATCTTACCTGCCTACTGGTGAAAGTGCGGTAGTGAAGTTTCTTGCTATCAGTGTCTGAGGGTCAATATGTAATTTAAGCTCTAGTAGGGTTTTTTTTTTTTGTATGTCCTTGGGTGTTCTTGTAATTAGTGTATAGATATTAAGAAACACAGTGTCTTTTTGGAAGATTTTTCCTTTGAAGAGTCTGTAGTGTCCTTCCCTAAAACTTTGGGTTAGTTTTGGTTTGAATTCTATTTTATCAGATATTCAAATGACTCTACTCTCTTTCTTATTAAGTCCATTTCCTTCGAATATTTTTTCATCTTTTTTTCCCAAAAGTGATATCTATCTTTGGCGTTAAAGTGTTTTTCTTAGGTGCATCAATAGAATAGATACTATTTTACATCAGTTCTGTTAGTCTCTGTCTTTTTATTGGGGAATTTAGACCACTGATGTATAGAGGTGCTGTGGGATAATGTTCTTGTACCCTGTAAAGATTTGTCACTTGTATTGATTTAATAAAACACTGATTGGCCAGTAGCCAGGCAAGAGGTATAAGCAGGGTGACCAAACTAGAAGAATTCTGGGAAAAGGAAATCCTCAATCTGCAATCACCATCCAGACACAGAGGAAGTAACATGAGAATACAGCACAGAGAAAAAGTACCAAGCCATGTGGCTAAACATAGATAAGAATTATGGGTTAATTTAAGTTGTAAGAGCTGGTTAATAACATTACTGAGCTAATAGGCAAAACAGTTTATAATTAATATAAGTCTTTGTGTGTTTATTTGGGACCAAACAGCTGCAGGACCACGCAGGGCAGAAACATTTTTTTCTGCAGAGGCAACTAATAAACTGTGTTTATTGAGCAATGTTATTTTGTTCTTATGTTTGTTTACCCTCTCTTTTGACTTGCTGGTATGGAATTATTTGTTTTGTTACTGGGGGTCTGGTTATCCTCTTCTGATTGAAATTTTCCCTCTAATACTCCAACTCTCCTCCTCACTCGTGTCTTCGTCTTAGTCCCTAATTCCAGGATGTATTGCCTGGGAACCCACTGGACAAGCTTGCCCAAG
This sequence comes from Chionomys nivalis, assembly GCF_950005125.1. Lineage (NCBI taxonomy): Eukaryota > Metazoa > Chordata > Mammalia > Rodentia > Cricetidae > Chionomys > Chionomys nivalis. Next base: position 17,676,178 of record NC_080105.1, on the reverse strand, counting down.
AAGAAGTAGGCTACAGAAGCAGGTAGGACAACTTCCGTTTTTACTCTCCTTCCCTTTCCTCCAAGTCAAGTCTTACATTCTCATGGCCAGATCTGTGGCAGAAAATTGGTTGTGGCCTCTCACTCTGTGTACCCATTCCCAGGAAACTAAACAGATCCTAGTTAAGCATGCTGCCTTCTTTCCTTCTGTGGTCTCATTGATCCTTTTCCTCTAAATCCAGCCCCATTCCTAAAAATCAGCTTTCAATTCATAGAAATACTTCCACATAGAACAAAGAAATAACAGGATCTCAGAAGAATTCTTTATTACACAACACACATCCACCATACCCTCTTAAGAAGTGGAGGGGGCAACAGAATCCAAGAAACAAAACCCCCAACCACCAAAGACAAGACAAATATCAATAGGAGACAGGGACAAAGGAGGAGAGAGAGCTGTAGCTGGCAGTTGGCTACAGTGCTTAGCTAAGACTGGGGAATTGGATTTTGATGAGAGAACAAGATAGGTAGTTATTCTATCTCTTTCCTGAGATTAATGTATTTTTTTCAGGATCCTGATTGGTTCTTGCTAGGGTGTCTTGTTATTAAAAGGACAAACCTGGTCCTTGAATTTCTTTAGCTCCCTGACTCACCCCTGATCATTGCCTCTCACAAGTGTTCCACCACAGTACATTTGCCTTGCTAAGATACAGGTATAATAAGTGCACCAGAGTCCAACAGATGCTGCTGTCAACGGCCTCAAATCTACAGACCTCTGCATTAATTAAAATACTTTTCTTTATGAAAAAAGAAAAGTGAGTATTTTTGTAGTGGAAGAAATGGTTAAATTTCTTCTCTCAAGGCTTATATGAGAGCAGGAAGAAAACCTGTGATGCTAAATGCCCAATGCTGGCTTCATAATGCTTTCCCCTTTGTGACTTTGTCTTGCCTTTGCATTTTTCTAATTTCATACATTTATGATTTGGCAGCATAATGATAGAAACAAAACACAGGTTTATTTGGCCAGGGTTTATAAGTAGTGGTTCTCACAGGCTTTGACAGGGTCCATGTTACATTATTAACAGACTGCTTCTTCATTAGTTGTCGGTATCAGTTCTCACATATTTTGGATTACCAACGTGCACACATTTTATAAATGGAAAACTGGCAAAACTGAAACAACCATTTTAAACTATGGTTGAGAAAATAATCATAAATTATTTCTATAATTAACACAAGGATGAATGCCATCTATGAACCTTCCTACTTGATAAAACTGGATCAAATAATTAGGTGATACTCCCTCAACTGACACATCAATTCACAGGGACACTGGACCTCAGCCTTCATTATTTATCTCAGAGCAGTGCTTAGATGACAGATTCTCATTGGAATAGACAGGTGGCTATTTAAGAGGCTAGCCTACAATATCACTGCACAAAATTCTCAATCTTTTGATATACTTATCCATCACTGCCAAGCTCTGGTGTAAAGTGATTGCAGTAACAGAAAAGCTATGTCTGTGTTCCTGAAGCAGTGGGTGGCTTTGCCTGGCGCTGATGAATTACTGCCAAGCAATACATTGGTCATGCACAAAGCAACTCTATTTTGCTTCCTCTGATTTAGTTAAACTGCACTATGAATCAGTGGTCCTCAAAATTGGCCAAAAAGCCCATCAAGAACAGTGGAAATACAAATACAGGTTTAACTCAGCCTGAAATTTGCAAAATGAAGAAAAAAAGCTGTTTTTTTTAAAAAAAATAGGATTATATTAATAATTCTTTCTTCCTAAGGAAAAAAATCTATGAAATCAATTTTTTCTTCCATTTTTATATAATTCCATAGAAATAAATTGTCCACCATTCCATAGTTAGTTTATAACCTGAACGCTATTCACTTATCATTGTAAACAACGAGCAGACATTTAACTTGCATTAGGCAATTTTCTATTCACTGGAGACAAGTCTGTGAATATAGCAGATATTATTTCTGTTCCTGGGAGGCTTATATTTTCTTAGGAAAACCAGACAGTAAACATACCATTAGTAAAAAATATAATTCCCATTGTTATCTAATATCATGGGAAATGAAGCAAAACAATTTAATGGCTAAGAATGGTGGAAGTTGACACTGAGTAATTGACATTTATGTGGAGACCTTGCTAAACTAGAGGAAAAGCATAGGGAGCTGAAGGGGAGAACAGCATCATACTTGTGTACAGATTCCTACGATGGAAGGAGCATGTTTGGCTCAGAGGATAATGCTGAAGAGGATGGAGGAGAGATCATTAGGAAATATCTCTTGATAGTGAAGTGTGGCTCTACTGTACCTTGTGATCTATAGGAGAGGTTTAAAAGTGAAGAAATACAATGATAGTATTCATCAAATAATGAAATAATGATGAAAACAATCAAGCAGGCTTTTTTTTTTCAACCTCAAAAGGAGAGGCATGCCAGTGTTGGAGCTGGGGAGAAAATATGAAATTGGATCTCCAGGCAGTTCAAATTGGTTTTGACAGGAATAGGCAAGAAAGGAATTGATCACATTCTAATGTGAAGTGAATGTTGTGAGAGATCTTAAAGGTGGCGCCAGTATGAAGTTGGCAAATGCATCACAAGTGATAGTGACTTCTGAACAGGAGAGATCCATGGACTGTGCTGTACACAGAGTTACAGAGAAAAACACAAAGGAATAATTTACATCATTCAAATAGCTGGCATGTTGTTTTCAATCTGACAAAGTATTCAAGTAAGAAGTTGGGAAATTAAAAAAAATAACAAAGGCAGGGTAATTTTTGCAAGATATTTAACATCTATATTTGAAAGTGTCATATCTAATAATAGTAGGTCCCTTAGAGCCCATGGCCTTTCTAACCACAGGTTCTCAGCTCTGATAATGGTGCCAGATATGGATCCCATCTGTATCTTGTATTGTAGGCCTTAAATTCAGTCAGAAAGTGTTTTGCTACTTCCATAACTTTCCTGCCAATATTACATTTTGGAACATATCTTACCAAGTCAGTTTTGAACTTCTAGGCACAGTAAAGAACTTTCTTAACAGCTTCCAGTATCATAGGAATTAAAACCAATGATTGGCAAATGACACAATAAGGAATTAGAAAGCGTCTACCTGTCAAAGAACACCCTAATTTGAAGAAGCATCCTACAGACTGGACAGAAAATTTTCACCAGCTATACATGGTAGAGCACTAAAACTATTATAAGATTTTATGTTACCACAGTCAGATTAGAAGAAGGAGGAGGAGGAGGAGGAAGAGGGGGAGAAAGAGGTGGAAGAGGAGGATAAGGAGACGGAGAAGAAGAAGGAGGAGGAGGAGGAGGAGGAGGAGGAGGAGGAGGAGGAGGAGGAGGAGGAGGAGGAGGAGGAGAAAAATAAGAAGACAGATTCTGATTGGAATGTGAAAAGGACTTAATGTTTGTATTTTTTAAATGGTCAAAAATAAATCAAGGAACAAAGCAATCAAATTGAGGAAGCATAATAACATATATGGACAGTAGGGCATTGACTCTGTTGTTCATCTGTGCTGTTATCCATTCATCAAAGGATTTCCAGAGACCCCAGATATAGACATTACTATATGTTCAGAGGTTTGTGTGTGTGTGTGTGTGTGTGTGAGAGAGAGAGAGAGAGAGGACCTGTGCATTATTACACTTTATGTTAAACTCTCTAATTTCACTACAAAATTCTTCCTGTCTAGAAGCAAAATTTATCTTATTGAAAATAAAGGTGAAATGATAATTTCTCTGTTCATTACACAGAAAAGTTTTCATTCTAGCATTAATTAATGTATTTATTTATTTTATAAAGGCATCTTCTTAAACAAGTAATGTGATGGTCAATATTAATTGTCAATCTGACAGTGTCTAGATCCTCCCATGAAATGAGCCCCAGGGCACTCCTGTGTGGGTTATCTAGATGACATTAACCTCTGGGAATGCCTGTAATGGATTTTTGTGATTGCATTAGCTGAATCAGAAAGAATCACCCTGAATGTGAGTAATACCTTTTAGTTGTGGCTCATATACAAAGAAGACCAAAGGGACAGCATCTGATTTCTCTTATGCCTGTTTGCCTTACCATCTTATTAGTAAGTTCATTTACTCTGTTCCTACTCTTGCTGCTCTGTTCTTTACTAACATCACGACAGAGGCCCTACCTAGGTTACCCCATGTGACTAAAAGCAGTGGATTTCCAGAAGTCCCTGAGACATCTCTTCCAGATTTGGAGTGACAAGACATCATTTCTTATGGTCTAAACAGTTCTGGGTTCTTAGCATATTCTGTGTGAAGACAGGCATCTTTGGATTACAAAAGGCTGCTTCCTATATATCAATGTAATAAAACCTCATTTAATATGTATTTATTTTACTGGTAACATATCTGACTAGTATAACTAGTTTCCTTATGGATTATCTACCCATTTCTTCATGTTGTATTCTTTGTGGAGACAATGTTCATTTAATAGCATACCCATTTTTCTTGTTTTAAATTTATTTATGGCTTTTTCTATTGTTACCAATGAATTATTTTCTTCATGTTTTATTGTAAGAAATTAGATATGCATTTTAGTGTATGGTAAGAATCAACACTGCCTTTTTCATTAATTTACCCAATTTTTTACAGGTTCAATTAATAATATGCTACTAAAATATTAGACAAAAATATGTAACAAAATCAGGTGTCAGATTCATATTGATTCTTCCAATTTAACTCTGTTTTAAATGATGTATGTGTCGTTATAAGTGCAAGTGAATGCAAATGTTAATGGAAGCAAGCAACTTTTATTAGACTAATTCTTTCATGATTGGTAAACTATGGAGTATAATATTTTCTTACATTCATCTTAATGCTTTATGTGCAGGAACTCATCCATTTTTTTTTCTAAAATGCCATGAATTATTGGTCTTCTAATTCCATATGAACTTTAAAGTAAACTTACACATTTATGAATAGTTGATTTGGTAGCTATTTTTCCTGTGTGTCTACATTTAGATAAATAGTTCATTGTTCTTTTCTAATGGTTTTGATATTATCACAATTTTCTCTAAACTTGCGATCCTTGACAAATTTATTTCTGGTTATATACCTCAAAATTTATTTTAAGGAAAGGATGCCCACTTGTCCTTAGTACTTGAACTGCTAATGACCTTTTTAAAAATCATCTTGCAAAATATTCTATTAAACTCATTAATTCAATAGATTTTTCAATTAATGTTCTGGTTTCAAATATTCTCCTCATTGCTTGCCATATTTGGCTTTTTTCTGTGTCTTTCTCATTAAATAGTTAAATTTGAACTTATTCTATTTAAAATAATTTATATTTTATGTTGTACGAGCTGTGGGCGGGCTAGCCGCCACCTGGCTAGCTTTACCCGAAATAATTACATGGAAACTATATTCTTTTAAACACTGCTTGGCCCATTAGTTTTAACCTCTATTGGCTAACTCTTACATATTGATCTAACCCATTTCTAATATTCTGTGTAGCACCACGAGCTGGCTTACCAGGAAAGGTCTTAACCTGCGTCTGTCTGGAGTGGGAGAATCATGGCGACTGCCTGACTCAGCTTCTTTCTCTCAGCATTCTGTTCTGTCCACTCCACCCACCTAATTTTCTGTCCTATCAAAGGCCAAGCAGTTTCTTTATTAATTAACCAATAAAAGCAACAGATAGAAAAATGACCCTCCTCCATCAATTTTACTTCCATAGTGCTTATTAAATTTTACTTCTTATTGACTTCTTTTGCTAGTAGGCCTTATATAATAGTATTTCTTAAAAAGAATTAAGGTTGGATATACCAGACCAATGCCCTGACCCAGAGAGGTCCCAGCTCAAGGCTACTCCCTCTGAGGTACCAGACTCACACCTGTACATGCAGAGATCTTTGGTTCCTGCCTACTCCCTCGGAGGTCCCAGATTCATGCCCAGATCCGCAAAGGAACTGGCTCAGGCCTAGTTCCTCAGAAGTCCTAGCTAGACTCATGCCTAGACCCATAGGGGTCCTGTCATAGGTCTACTAACTTAAAGGTTCCAGATTTATTTCCGTACCCTCAGTGGTCTCTGGTTCTGCCTCACTCGCTCAGTGATTGTTCCCCTGTACATGTTTCTGTGGAGTTCCCTGTCTCAAATCTGCTGTGGCCCAGGTCGCTGGCTCAGTCCTGGACCACCAATGTCCTTGAGCTGGCTGAAGAAATAGAAACTGTCATCAAAAGTCTCCCCCACCAAAAAAAGCCCAGGACCAGATGGTTTCAGTTCAAAATTCTAAAAGATATTAAAAGAAGAACTAATATCAATGCTCCTCAAATTATTCCACACAATAGAAACAGAAGGAACATTGCCAAACTGTTTTTATGAGGCTGTAATTACCCCGATACCCAAACCACAGAATGGCATTACTAAGAAAGAGTACAGACAAATCTCACTCATGAACATTGATGCAACAATACTCAAAAAATACTGGCAAACTGAATCCAAGAACACATCAGAACCATCATCCACCATGATCAAATAGGCTTTATCCCAGAGATGCACTGATGGTTCATTTTATGAAAATCTGTCAACATAATCCACCATCTAAACAAACTGAAAAGTAAAAACCAAATGATCATCTCATTAGATGCCAAAAAAAAAAAACTTTTGATGAAATATAATATCCTTTCATGATAACGGTCTTGGAGAGAGCAGGGATACAAAGAACATACTTAAACATAATAAAGGTAATATACAGCAAGCCAACAGTTAACATCAAACTAAATGGAGAGAAACTCTCAGTGATCTCACTGAAATCAGGGACAAGACAGGTTGTCCACTCTCCATACCTATTGAATATAGTTCTTGAGGTCCTAGTTAGAGTAATAAAACACCAAAAGGAGATCAAGGTGATACAAATCAGAAGTCAAACTCTCACTATTTGCTAATGATATGATGGTTTACATAAGCAACCCCAAAAATTCAACCAAGGAACTTCTACAACTCACAAGCACTTTCAGTAATGTAACAGGATACAAGATTAACTAAAAAAATCAGCAGCCCTCAAGCCGGGCGGTGGTGGCGCACGCCTTTAATCCAAGCGCTCGAGAGGCAGAGGCAGGCGGATCTCTGTGAGTTCGAGACCAGCCTGGTCGACAAGAGCTGCTAGTTCCAGGACAGGAACCAAAAAAAAAAAAAAAAAAAATACACACACATATACACACACACACACACAAAAAAAAAATCAGCAGCCCTCCTGGTCACAGATGATAAAAGGTCTGGGAAAGAAATCAGAGAAACAACATCTTTCACAATAGCCACAAACAGATTAAAATATCTTTGAGTAACTCTAACCAAACAAATAAAAGACTTGTATGACAAGAACTTTAAATCTTTGAAGAAAGAAATTGAAGAAGACACCAGAAAGTGGAACTATCTTCCATGCTCTTAGGTAAGTAGAATTAACATAGTAAAAATGACAATCTTACCAATATACAGGTTCAATGCAATGCCCATCAAAACCCCAGTAAAATTCTTTACAGACCTTGAAAGAAGAGTACTCAACTTCATATGGAAAAGCAAAAAACCCAGGATAGTCAAAACAATCCTGTACAATAAAAGAACTTCTGGAGGCATCACAATCCCTGACTTCAATTTCTACTACAGAGCTATAGTGCTGAAAACAGTCTGGTTGAATGGAAGTCCTCCACCCAAGCTGGGGGCTGAACTTCTGATGATATGAATGGCCTCTGGTCTAGCAGGGATTTGCTGCCTGAATTGGGGCCTGGAGTTCTAGTTGTATATGTGGCAACTGATCTAGCCAGGGATTCTCTGGTTTTACATTGGCTTCAGGGAGCTATCCTGGCCTCTGATGGAGTAGGATCTTTTTGCTGGAGGTAGGGGAAAGGATATGGTGGTAAAGAGATAAAGTGCAGTTAGAGTTATACTGGGTGAGTATGGACGGGGTGAGAGTGGTCTTACCTGGCCCCTGGTTCCTTAGGAGTCTTCTTCCAGATTTGGTATAAGATTTAAGTTCAATAACAAAGATTTTCCACTTAAACAAAGAAAATTTTTGAGTAACAATTATGTGCTCCAAGTAAAGCAGACAGCACCAACAAATATGCGAGAATACAAAAATTATGACAGAAAGCATTCATATAAAAAGTTGTTATTTATGGTAAGGAAGCAACGATTTAGCAAGTAGGGTGACCCCTTTCCCACTGCAGATGTAATGTGGCCTCTCTTTGTTGTAGTGAAGATGGAAGGTATCCAGAGTCAGATGTTTCACTATTCTGTTCACACACACATGTTCAGAGATTATTAGGAATACTGACTTTGGGCTATAAACAATTTTTGATACATAAAAAAGTCTCAGATATGGATCTACAAGTAATATATATTATATATTTCTGATAACTACAACTACAAATAATATATCAGAAATTTTTATTGTAAGACTTGGAAAATATGTTTTAAATAAAAATTATCTAAATATAGTGATGAAGTAAATTATAAAAGAAGACCAAAGTAACTGAGATGACCTCTGTTGAGATATTAATAGACTATGCTACATGTAAAATTAAGTTATATGTCTAAGTATATTTGATAGTAGTGATAGAGATAGTGCATAGAAGTATGATTAATTCAGAAAACAAACTATGCCATGTTTTAAGTTGTCTTAGTTTGAACAATAATTTACCTTAATGTTTTCCTTCTCCCTGATTTCCTCTTTCATTAATGCTACTTAATCTCCAAGGCAAAATAAAGCAAAGATTATTTCAAAATAATGTGTTGTGTAGAGTGTGAAATGTTTACATTTCTGCATCATCTCTAATTTTTCATGCCTCATTCTTTTTATAAAACATGGTCCATCTTAAAGCAAATAAAGCAAATGATATATCTTGATGCATGAGTAATAACTTCCTTGTTTATTTTAAATTCATTGAATTATTGCCTATTATATGATCATCAATATTTACTTGAGGAGTACACATGGGAGGCAAATGAGGCAGAAAATACCAACAAATATACAAGAATGCAAAAATGCTATTAAATATAAACCATATAATATATATAGATATTAATCTTGTTTTGAAAAATTATTGTCTATGGGAGCTTAGAAAAATCTCATCAAATCTTTTCAAGCAATCCAAGCTAACAGATAAATTCCAGGATAATAAGCTTATCCTGAAGTAGCTTCTTTTACCTTGTTTCTTTTACATTTATATGGACTTATAGTCTCCTAAGAAATAGGATGTTTAAACCATAGGTTGCCTAGGAAATTGAATAACGTATTTTCATTTCAAGATTTTCTTTATTGTTTGATAGTTTTCTAAATATATTTCATGAACATTAGTTCTTTTCAGTATTCCTATCCCCATTTCTCTTTCCCTTTCTCTCACTCCCTTTCCAATTCTGCTGGAAAATGTCTAAGATTTTAGTCTCTCAAGAAGGCAAATAATTATCAATTGTGACTCTATGATATTAAAAATACATCTGTTGACATCATAGTATTTCCTCTAGAATATAATGCTTTATTATTGTTACAGACATATCTACCAACTATAGAATACATCTGTAGCATAAGACTAATGCTACAGAAAACAAAGATCACCAACTCACAAAGTGTAGTATCAATTCTATGATTTGCCTATGTTAACCCACGTGTTAACTTTTATAAAGAATCTTTCTCTCTCCTCTCATGAGCCACCATTTTGTTGGCGTGCCATAAGTTGGGAGCCACCTTTTTTGGGGTGGCTATCCTACCTATGGGAGACTCATACATTCTAGCATAGGGCTACGAGGATTAAAAATATTAGGTAGGAAGAACAGAGATAAGAAAGAATCACAGTGATATAGGATATTATTAGGAGGGCCAATCAGTGCCTCCTGCACACTTAGTTCTGGGTTCTGAGTCTACCATCCATGTTTAATTTTCCATGCACTTTTATACCCCAATACAAAATGAAGGACAAAACAAAAGACTGCTCTAACACGATACAAAGGACAACTAAAGCAGTTATTTGCTCTAGTACTTTGAGACATCAAGTCATTAATTCTTAAGAAAAACATTCTGTTGTTTAGACAGTGAACACACCCTAGACCATGTATCCTGAAGGCAGTCACTCCCTAGGTCAAAGCTCCAAACACAAAAGAAAAAGCAGAAATATGCTAGAATTCTCTGACCTTTGGTCAGGGAGGAGAGAATCTACCTGTATGGGCAATCTTAATGTCCAAAATACCAAACAACCACATTCTAGGTCAGGTTGAATAGTCACAGTTGTTATCAACAAGGTTGAGCTAAATTCTCTGACCTTCAAACAAGGTGGAATAGGCTCACATTTTTAAACCTCCACCATCTTCCCAGGGTTTTACTCAGTAATGAGAGCTAGTGTGGCACTCATGTGTTCTGAGGTTCTTCCTACATTGATTTATTGTGTAGCTATTCTACATGTGTGTGCACCAGGCCCAGGCTATTATATCATTTAGTCCTAATTATACTTCTTTTATACAGCTCTTAAGGTGTTAAGGCTCAAAATAAAATATTGATTGTCAAGTCTCAAGTCAGTGTTAAGGCGATAAAATCTTTGTCAAATCTTCTGTCTGATAAAAATCACTCCTGACATTTATCAAATTTCATAATGCATTATCCATCTAATATTTTAATATAAAATTAAACCACCTGCTATATACACATATGTGTATATATAATAATCTAGATATGATTGTATAATAACTGTATATTGTATCTACTTAATATAGATGAGTGCAGCTAATAATGTCTACAAACTTGTGAAAACAGTTTTGGGTAGGGAATGTGTTGGTTTGAATAGGTGTGGCTTTCATAACCTCGTGTGTTTGAATGCTTGACCCACAGAGAGTGGCACTATTAGGAGGCATGACATTGAAAGAGTACTTGTGGATTTGTTGGAGAAAGTTTGTCACTGTAGAGACAGGCTTTGAGGCTAAAGCTACATCCAGTGGTTATTTGTGGATGAAGATGTAGATTACTCAGCTTCTTTTCCAACACCACGTCTGCTTGCATGCTGTCTTGCTTCTCACCATGATGATAATGGACTAAACTTCTGAAACTGTAAGTCATCCCCAATTAAATGTTTTTCTAACAAGAATTGCTATGGTCGTGGCCTTGCTGACTCTTTACAGCCATTAAATCCTAACTAAGACAGAAGTTGGTACTTGCAGTTAGATATTGCTGTGATACGCATGACCATGCTATTGTCCGGAGGAATGTGGACTTTAAGACGATGGATTAGAAAAGCGGTTGAGCCCTTTAAGTGGAGCTTCTTTAGACATGCTAATGAGAACATGGAAAACAGTGGTATTGAGGGTGATATGAAATGTGGGATCCCAACTCAAATTGTTTCAGAGGAGAAGAAAATTTATATGTAATACAGAGATTATTCTTGTAAAATTTTGGTGATTAATGTGGCAGATTTTGCCCTTGCTAAAAATATATGCCCAAGAATAAAGTCAGGAGTTTTGGATTAATTGAATTAGCAGAGGGCATCTCAAAACAACCTAGTATTTACTCTGTTGTGTGGTCTTTAGTGGTTACTCTTATGCAGATCTATAATGAAAATGAGCAAACTCAGCAAGGAGAAATATAAAATTTAGAATTTGAGAGAAAATACTGTTCCAGGAAGTGGAATGGAGCAAAGTCCAGTGTTCAAGGAGACAAACAGTTGAAAGAAAGCCTGATATTAAATGGAATGAAAAGAGCGGTGACATTAGGGAAGCACCCCACCCACCTAAGCTTCTAACTTGAAAAAAATGAATTAAAGAACAGCTTATATCCAGGCATGATTGTACACCTTTAATACCAGCACTCAAGGGTAGTCTGATCTTCAGGGCAAGTTACAGAACAGCTAAACATAGGCAGTAAAGGAAACCATTGAAAACAGAGATTTCATGCAGATGTAACTGACCAAATGGGGCTAGTTCCAACAAGCAGAAAAATTTGTCAGCTTCTGCCATATAGTTCTGTATTTAGAGTCAAGAATAGAAAAAAGGGCTGATAAAATATCCCTCTGTGACTAAGGAAAGCTACTGAGGCCAGATGTATGCCAGGGATGTCCATTCATGGAGGCCCAGTGATGCTGTTGTGTAAAGCTATAAAGATGAAGCCTGGATTGCCTTGGAGACCCATAGAAATTGTAGAAGCTGCCACTGGATTCATTAAAGGAGAACTGCTAACAAGTATTAGAAACAGACCAAAAGATGGATGTATGCTGTAGTCAACAATGTTGAAATTAGTTGGAGATCTGAAAAGCACTTTGATATTAGACATGAAGATTTAGAGTTTGGAATTTGCCCAGCTTGTTTTCAGTCTTCCTTTTGTCCAATATTTGCTCACTATCTTCTCTTTCTCACATTTTGGAATAGTAATATTTATTTTGTACCATTGTATATTGTAAGTAAGTAATCTAGTTTTTTATTTTGATTTTACAGGGGATTACACTTAAGGAAGTACATGAATCTCAGATGTGACTTTGAACTTTGGACTTTTAAAGACTGTTGATACTATGGCAGACTGTGAGGATTTTGAAGTTGAACAAAATGCATTTTCATCAGTTTCCTTAGCCTTGAAGAGAGATTCAACAACCCATTTCTTGCATTCTTGACTATAAAGATAGAACTATGAGTCAAAAGCTGTCAAGAATATGAAACACTTTGTGACTTTGGGATAGAAAAGCAACTTGACACTTTAAGCAGTTTTAATGGGCAGTCCTAGTAGAAGCATAGAAGACAATGATACCCATAGTAATATATTTTATAGGAGTCAAACTCATATTCTTTTAAAAAAAAAAGCATGGTAAGACCTATCACAGCAATAACCCAGTCTGTGGTACCAACTTCTGTATTATTCAGTGTCCTGTTGCTGTGAAGAGATGCTAAGACCATGGCAACTTCTTATACAAGTCCATTAGTGTCATGAGCAGCATGTATAACATTCAAGTAGACATGGTGCTGGGAGGTGAATGATATTTCTACATCTGGATATGGACCTGGTCTGAGCATTTGAAATTTCAAAGCCCACCCCTAGTGAAACATATCCTCCAACAAGGCCACACCTACTCCTGTAGATAGAGGCTGCTTGTTCATTCCCCGGCTGCCCAAACTCAAAATAATCAAATAGAAACTGTATTAATTACAGTACTGTTTGGCCAGTAACTTAAGTGTATTTTTAGCTATCTCTTAAATCTTAAATTAAACAATTTCTGTGAGTTCGAGGCCAGCCTGGTCTACAAGAGCTAGTTCCAGGACAGGAACAACAACAAAAAAAAAGTCTATGGAGAAACCCTGTCTCGAAAAATCAAAAAAGAAAAAAAAATTAAACCATTTCATTTATATTTTACCACTATGCTTGTGGTTTACCAGTACCAGCGTGCAGATGTCTTTCTCTTTTGGCAGCTACATGGCTTTTCCTTGACTCCACCTACTCTCTTTCTATATATCTGTTCAGACTTCCTGCCTGGATTTATTCTGTTAAGCCATTGGCTGAAAGCAGCATGTTTATTAATTAACCAATGGCATTAAAACATATTCATAGTATACTGAGGGGAATCCAACATTATACTCCACAAGGCCTCACTTTCTAATCACTCTCAAGCAGTGACAGTCACTGATAATTAAGCATTCAAATCTGAGCCTGTGGGAGTCCTTTCTATTCAAACCACCACAAATGTGTTCATTCATAAATACAGTTTCACTCAATTTGTCTAAATTCTTCAAATTCTACATAAAATTTTATGACAGATAATTTTTCAAGACATCTGCCATGGTTTTTATACTTTCTGAGGAAAAAGACATACATCAAATGAATTTAATTCATTATTATATTATTCTCTGTGATGGCTAAAGAAATTTCATTTATTCTGGAAGCTGTAAGAATAAGGTTGCTAGTTATTTTCTGGCCACTTAGTTCCAAAATAATCACAAAGAAACTGTACTAATTAAATCACTGCTTGGCCCATTAGCTCTAACTTCTTATTGGCTAACTCTTACATCTTAATTTAACCCATTTCTAGTAATTTGTGTATTGCCACATGGCTGTGATTTACCAGTAAGATTCCAACTGGCATCTGTCTCTGTTGCGGCTACATGTCTTCTCTCTGACTCTGTCCGACTTTTTTCCAGCATTCAGTTCAGTTTTCTCTGCTTAAGTTTTGCCCTGCTAAAGGTCCAAAGCAGTTTCTTTATTTACTAATGATAATCACAGCATAAAGAGAGAAATTCCACATCACCTTCTCTTTTCTCTTTAAATAAAAAGAAAGACTTTAATTTTAACATAGTAAAATTACATATAACAAAACAGGTATCAAGCAAGAATTACAGTTACAATATTTATATCTACTTTATCTTTTATTATAACTAAGGAAAAATGTAATTATCACTTCTTCATCTCCATCAAAGGCTACAGAAGAATATAGTATTACTTAAGTAAACAGGAAGTGCATTATAAGCAAATACCAAAACACTAGAATTGACAGAGACAACTCACTGCCTGGACAGTCAACCAAAGTCCTGTACCATTGGGGCATCCATCTTCAGCCTTCAGGCATCGGGTAGACTTTTCCATGAAGTAGGAAATTTCAAAGACGATTCCTCCAATACTGGCAGTTTGTCAGTCACTTTCTTTTATGTCCTACAGAATGTCTGGCAGACTCTTTCATGAAGCAGGAACCCCTAAGGATGGTCACACCTTTAGGCAAGTTCAGCAGTCATTTCTCTATGGGGCCTGCATGTCCAGCTCATCAAGTAGTTAAGGAAAGAGCAGTTTCTTACCCAAATGGCTACCCAACTCCATAAGAAGCCTCTTTGATACCCATCTTTCTTTTGAAGTAATTGGTACCGCAAGAGGAGTTGTGTCTCATTGTCATGAAAAGTCCTAAGTTATTAAAACATATTAAATGCCATATTCTGAAGGTCTTTGAAAGATTTGGAGAATAACCTATCTTAGGTTGAAGTAATGAGCAAGGGGGCATGGCCAGTTATCCTGCTTTCACATGCTCAGGGTCAGTTCTCCCATGCCAGCACCTTCTGAGTCAGCTCTACTGTGTTGTCCAGGCAAAGTGTAGGGACCACCCTTGTGAGTTCTGCAGCTGATGAAGGACAAGGTCAGCTCTTCTGCTCTTATGACCTCAGGGTTAATTCTTTTACCTAGCCTTAGACATTGATAAGCAGGCAGGGCTGGAGTGCATCTGTCCTTCACCCAGACTATTGCATGACCAATGAGTAGTGGGGATAGCTCTCACATGCTCACAACTTCAAGACTGGCTCATGCACACCTCCACCATGGTTGTCTCTACTACGTGGTGAGGTATAGGCTCATCTCTCCCAAGAGTCACAGCTGTTGGGGGTTAGGAGCAGATCTCCTGTTCTTATGACCTCAAGACCAGCTCTCCCACCTGCCTCAAGCATTAATGAATGGAGGGAGAGACCGTCTTTCATCCACCAATGATACCATATGACATTTAAATAATAGAGATAGCTCTCTCATTCTCAAAATGTCAGAGTTGGTTTCCCTACACCTTAGTTAATAGGATTAACTCTATTGTGTTTGCCAAGGAAAGGGGCAGTGGCTGCAGTCCTGAGTGTTGCAAGTGGTAGGAGACAAGAACAGATCTTCTGGTTTTGGTGACCTCGGGGACAGCTCTCCCATCTGCCTCAGGTGTTGATGAGCAAGGGGTCGGGGTGAGAGCATCTCTCCCCTGTCCATTTTGTCACAAGACAGATGAGTAAAAAGAACAGCTCTCTCATGCTTAGAACTTTGGGACTGGCTCACCCCCACCTCTGCCAAAAGCTTTGGTTGTATTGTGTTGCTCAGGAGCTGTCTAGGGTCTAATTTCTCAAGTGACTGCTCCCTCACCCACCACAAGTGGCAAGGTCAAGGGGAGAGGGCATCTTTCTCTCATCCTCATTATCACATGACAGATGAGGAGGATGCAGTCAGTTATCCCACTCTCCCTCAGCTATTCCTCTGTCCATAGGGTCGTCTCTATTAGGCTACCCAGGTGAGAAACAGGGCTTGTTTTCCTGAATGCTGCACACGCTAAAGGTGAAGGTCAGCTCCCTCCTCGGTCATAGGTGGTAAAGAGTGAGGGGTAAGGTTTTTCTCTTTGGTTTTTTGAGACTGGATTTCTCTGTGTACCCCTGGTTAGGCTGGAACTTGCTCTGTAAACAAGGCTGGTCTTGAACTTAGAGATCCACCTGCCTCTGCCTCCCATGGGCTAAGATTGAAGGCATGTATTACCACTACATTACAATGGGTTAAATTTATGATTTAAAGTTTTCTTTTGATACTGGAAGAATTTCAATTAAAATTATAATTTTAAGGCCAAAACTCAACATGGTTAAAACTGTAAAATTCTAATTCTATAAAAGGTTCTATTTTTTTAAGTGTTAAAGAAATTTAAATACACAAATTGATATTCACCCACTTTATAAATTCAAATTCTATAATGTCCTCAAAACTATACTTGCAATAATGTTAAATACAAGTGGATTTCAGTTCTAGGGACAATCTTTATTTAGCCTTCAATGTGTTTTTAAAGTTAAGCCTAAAGCAAATAAATATAACCAAATAATTTTTCTTTAAAATTGGGTATAGTTAATAAGATAATGGTGATCCTCACACTCCTTTCTAAATATGATTCTTAAAATGTTTAATATGAAGGCTTCCTAATATATTCAACACTGTCAGCTTCTAGAAGGATCTCTTAAGTTCTCTTCCAAAGAAGACTATAGGGCACAAATGACTTCCCTGGCATTATAGTAGTGCTAACCACTGTGCAAAAAATTGCCCCATGCCTCATCTGCAGCCAGGGCCCTGCTCAAACTATGTACAAGAAGGACATTGGATAATTGATTGTCTCTTTTTGTCTCCAGGTAAGCCATTCCTTTGAACTTCTCATTCAAAAAAAAAAAAAAAAAAAAAAAAAAAAAGAGTCTTTCAGATCTCCTAAAGGCTAATGCTTTCCCCTGTCACAATAAGAGACTTAATATTTGCTTATATGATTGCTAAAGACTGACAACCTGGGCCTCCAAGATCAACACAAAAAAGTCATGAGTAATTGTCTAGGCAAATCTCGTCATTTTAATTGATGCAGAGGCCAATTAGATTATACTTCTTGCTCAAATTTGTCTTTCTAAGATCTCTGGAAGTGTTGATGGCTACTATAGATCTATTAGTTTAACAAAGGCAAGCTCACAATTTCTCCCCACCACAGCTACTGCTGCCTGGTTAGTCCATTTCATCTGTAAAAATAGGACCATGCATTTTCTGAAACTCCTAGGTATCCTCCAGTCCATATAGTTTACCTTGATGACAGACTTCACAATAAAAAAAAAATAGAGTTTCTAATTGTTATCAAAGTCTAAATAATTATTTAGGATACAAGTTATAAAAGTCTAAAAATATAATAAATTATGCATGTCTAAAATAATTTAAAATATATTAAGGTCTAAAATATAAATGTAAACTATAAAAATTTAAAATATACAATCATCTATATTTTATTTTAAGTAAATAAAATAAAATCATAAAGGTATAAAAAATTTAAAAATTATAGAACAATTTAAAAATTTTATATTTCTGTCTTTCTCCCTATGCTTTGGTTATATTAAGACTTCAAAAGTTCAGTTTTAGGCCGGGCGGTGGTGGCACAGACCTTTAATTCCAGCACTCGGGAGGCAGAGGCAGGCGGATCTTTGTGAGTTTGAGACCAGCCTGGTCTACAAGAGCTAGTTCCAGGACAGGCTCCAAAACCACAGAGAAACCCTGTCTCGAAAAAACAAAAAAACAAAAAACAAAAGTTGAGTTTTAGCAGTAATCAGTGGAGGTAAGATTTCACCCCATATTCCCTACCTTTACCCCTTGTCTATATTTGTTTAGCAGATTTAAAAAAGAGACCTAAAGACTGCAAATTGTCCCGGATACATCAGCCTCAAGTTGTCCTTTGAAATTAACAAACCCTAGACTTGCTAAAAGATTTCTGATGAAATCTCCTTCCAGCTGATGCCAGCTTTGAAACAGCATTCCAAACCTCCCCAAAGCTACCTTCACTTTCCTAGAACCAGGTGGTCCAGCAAAACCTGGATCTCAGAGCAGATGGACCCTAGGCCCTCCATGCCTTTGACTCACATTCCAGATTTCTGGAGCCCCTAAAACAGCATCCCTATATCAGCTGAGACTACATTGTCTCTTAGTCCCTTATCAAAAAAAAAAAAAAAAAAAAAAAAAAAAAAAAACCCTGAAATGTTATATCCAAAGAAAACAAGTTACCCTTTACCTAACGAGCCATTTCCCTATCAGTGAGGAAGGGACAAATGAGTTCTATGGTGCCTATTAGTATACCAAAGTTCATGCTGGCCTCCAGGCTCCTTCTGTATAATAAATATCTGTTAAAATCAGAGGGTTACCAAAAGGATTACTCAAGATGGTGACTGGGATCTAAATAAGTGGCTTAATTGTAATATCAACCTAAACTTTAACCTTACATAAATATAAGTCAATATTCTAATTCATATCATCTAGAGCCAATGGAGAATATTATGATTAAAAGTACTCCATTTAATGCCAGGATTATAAAACTAGAGCAGACAGCTCTCAGACACAGGCTCATTCTGAGGTTCCTGGAGACCAGATCACCATTCAGACTGAGGTCTAGGTAAGAACCAGTGGTTGGCTGCTTTCCTTTTTGGATTTTCAGAACCCTAATTTCTCTCTCTGAGTTCTTATTAATCATGCTCCAGTAACTTCAGAGGCCTCACTAATAGTATAGAAGAGATGGAAGTGAGATTTTCAAGCATTTTTGACACAGCATAAGAAATTAATAGCTTTGGCAAAAAAAATGATAAATATTCAAAGAATATTGGTACAGATGACCTAGGAAATCTGTGAAACTATGGAAAGACCAAATCTATGAATTATAATGAGTAGAGGACTGGTAAGAAACTAAGATCAATGGCAAGAACATATTTTCAGCAAAAATCATAGAAGATAATTTCCCTACATAAAGGAGGTGCCCATCAAGCTACAAGAAACATAGAATATCAAATAGACTGGGCAAGAAAAGAACTTCCCCACTGTACATTATAATCAAAATTCTAAATATGTAGAACTAAGAAAGATGCAAGGATAAAAGGCCAAATGACATATGAAGCAGACCTATTTGAATGGGCATTTGTCAAGCCAGAGGGGCCTAGACAAATGTTCTATAAAGTCTACATGTTCACATATGCAAGCTCAGAATATTATACCCAGTAAAACATTCAATCACTTTTGATTGAGAAAATAAGATATTCCATGATGAACACACACACACACACACACACATTTAAGCCATATCTAAAAATCTAGTCCTATAAAAGGCAATAGAAGGAAAACTCTAACATAAAGAGGTTAATAGTATCAATAAAAAAGGAAGAAAAGACAAATCAAGTAAATAAACAAACAAACAAAAAAGCAGTAAATAATCGTAGACAAAGAAAAGTGGGAAAACATGTTTTACTGGATGCTTTTATGTGTCAACTTTACACAAGCTAGACACCTAAGAGGAAGGAACTTCAGTTTAGCAAAACACATCAATTAGATCTAGCTGTAAGGCATTTTCTCATTTAGTGATCAATGAGGTAGGGCCCAGCTCATGGTTAGTGCCAGCTCTGGGCTGCTAGTCGTGAGTTCTAGAAAAAGGTGAGCTGAGTAAGCCGTGGGAAGCAAACTAATAAACAGCATTCACCATGGCCTCTACATCAGCTCCTGCCCTGTGTGAGCTCCTGTTCTGATGTCCTTCAATGAGGAACAGCAATACAAGTGAAAGTCTAATAAACACTTGCCTCCGCAATTTTCTCCTTGGCCATGGCATTTCATCACAGCAATACAAACCCTAAGGGTCACTACCAAGCACACAACTGAAGGAGATCAAGGGAATATAAATTGGAAAAAAATGTAAAAATACATTTATGTGAAAATGATATGGTAGTATATATGTTGCTATGATTTTAAATCTTCCAATTTATATATTTTTCATTTTGAATGTGACTTTTCTGAAACATAATTCTAAGAGTATATAAGTAATCAAGATTTTACCCTTTGAGTTTTGATTTGATGAAATATGCCTGTAACTTCTGGGAGTCCTGCACAGACTTTGCTCACTGTGTTGGCTGGTCTTTACCAAAATGACACATAAACTAGAGTTATCTGAAAGGAGGGAACCTTAATTGAGAAAATGCTTCCATAAGATCCAACAATAAGGCACTTTCTTAATTACTTATTGATGGAAGAGGACACATTCCATTGTGAATGGTTCTATCCCTGAACTTGTGGTCGTGGGTTCTATAAAAAAGAAGGGTGAACAAGTCATTGGAGGAAAGCCAGTTAAGCAAATCCTCTCCATCGTTTCTGAATCAGTTCCTGTCCCCAGGTTCCTGCCCTGTGTGAGTTCCTGCCCCACCTTCTTTCAGTGACAAACAGCAATAGAGAAGTGCAAGCAATATAAATCCTTTCCTTCCCAACTTGCTTTTTGGTCATGGCATTTTCTCACAACAATAGAAGCTCTAGGACAAGTAGGTACATGTTATTATTGTTGTGACATAACTGACCTTGTTTGGGGATAATTTTTGAAGGACTTTGGACTTGAAACACATTAAAGAGCTCAGTTAAATGTTTTGTGGGAGCTTGCAAGGTAGAATATTGATAAAAGTGAAGGTGGATGGAGGCTTGGCTTGTGAAGTTTCAGAGGGAAGTTTAAAGACTCTCATAGGGCAGTTTGCTATTTTTATTTAAGACTCTGTTATTCTGGTTAGCTGGGCATGAAAAATCAACTCTGATTAACATTATAACAGGAATACTAAAATGAAACCTTTGCTTTGCTGCAATACTTGATACTGGGCACCTGGTGCTAAGAATTTAGTGCTGGTTAAGAAGAGACCAACATCATCGATGTGAGTTTTTTGGGAAGTCTTTCCCAAGAGTCATCATAAATAAACTGTGTTCTGTAGTTGACTGTGGTTTTACTTCATGACGGCAATCAAATTTGGTGGTGTAAGAGCCACCCAGGTAGTACTAGTTTTGAAAGCATGATGAGGTCATGGAGAGTAGCTGAGGCTTAGCCTCCTGTAAGAGTCCAGGAAAAGCCACTGGTGAAGGTGCAGCATCAGGCTGAAAAAAGAACCTCTTTTCCAAAGCATCATATCCTTAGACCCAAATTCTGAAGTCATTATACCTTTAGAACATATATGTTGGTTTAGTTGACAGCCCATACAATAAAATATTTCTCTGTATTTAGCTCCTTCACAGCAAAAAAAAAAAAAAAATTAAGGAAAATAAATAATATACAAAATCCAAACTCGCTGTGAATTTTCCATTTTTATATGGCTTCTTTTTCCTTATTTCTTTTAATCTATAACTATCTGTACTCTCTGTCCTTAAAGTCTTTACCCCCCCTTTTTAAAGCATTAACTTTATTCTCTATATTCTTTTTCTTCTCTCTCCCAAGTCTACATATGTCTATCTGACACTATAACCTATTTAGAGGTCCTTTATGTTTGAATCTGTCCTATTGCATTGTCTGTAACTCCTTGCTGTCCAGGAACAGTTTTGCTTTGTGCTTTTAAATCTCTAAGTGCTTAAGAATCTAAGCTGTGACATTCCTAGGTAAAAAACAGGTACTGCAGGCTTGCCCATCCCAGTCCAACATGGCAGAGCCACTCATGCCTCCAAGCCTTGCACATTGTACTGCTAGCATGGTGGAGCTGCTTGTGCCACTGAGACGCAGCATGCAACGACCCCCTTTTAGGCACACAGTGAGTCTAGTTGCCATCAAACAAATCATAGCATTTTACTCCAAAACCCTATTCAAATGCTCTGTCTCCTGCAGGAGCCAGACAGAGATCGTGGTGGCTGCACAGCCCAGAAACTGGTTTTTAAAAACTGCCACTTTCGGCTTTGCTTCAATAGCCTGTCTGCAGCAAGGTAGGCCCTTTCTTAGTGGGGTTCCTGGCCACCAAAGGAACTTGATCCTGTTCCAGGGGACCCATCAGAGTGGTTGATCCATAGGATAGCATTTGAACGAAGAGATGGGAAGGCACCAAAGCAAGAATTCCTCCACCAATATGAAAAATAACATGAAAATGCCAGAACCCAGTGATCAGATAACAGAATGTCTTGAACACCCTAATCCAGAAGAAGGGGGAAAAATTGACATTATGAAAGTGATAGAGTCCCTTAAACAGCATGTAAAAATTGCCCTTATAGAAAAGGATGAGAAGTATAACAAAAGTTTGAAGAAATGAATAAATACGTAAATGATACCTTGGGAAACCAAGAAAAAACAAACAAACAGGTAATGGAAACAGTTCAAGAATTGAAAACTGAAATGGAAGTAAGGAAGAAAACATGAACCCAAGGCCGGCTGGATATGGAAAATCTAGGGCAACGAACAGAGACTACAGAAACAAGCATAACTAATAGAATACAAGAGATAGAAGAAAGAATCTCAGACTCTGAAGACACCATTGAGAAAATAAACGCACTGATCAAAGAAAACAACAAATTCAACAAATTCTCATCACAAAACATTTAGGAAATATGGGACACAATAAAAAGATCAAGCTTAAGAATAATAGGGATAGAAGAAGGAGAAGAATTACAGCTCAAAGGCCCAGAAAATTTATTTAATAAAATTATGGAAGAAAACTTTTCCAACATAAAGAAAGATATTCCTATGAATATTCAAGAAGCATACAGAACACCAAATAGACTGGATCAAAAAAAAAATCCCCTCGCCATATAATAATCAAAACACAAAACATACAGATTAAAGAAAGAATATTAAGAGCTGCAAAGGAAAAAGGTCAAGTTACTTATAAAGGTAAACCAATCAGACTTACACTAGACTTCTCTGTGGAAACCATGAAAGCCAGAAGGTCCTGGATAGAGGTACTGCAGAAACTAAGAGACCATGGATGCAAGCCCAGACTACTATACCCAGCCAAGCTATCGTTCACTATCAATGGATAAAACAAAATATTCCAGGATAAGAACAAATTTAAACAATACGTAGCCACAAACCCAGCCTTACAGAAAGTAATAGAAGGAAAATCACAACCCAAGGAATCCAACATTGCCAACACTGCCTATAATAACTCAGACAACTAGTGACTCTTCACCAGCACAACTCAAAGAAGGGGAACACACAAACTCTACTACCAAAAAAATAATAACAACCGGAGTCAACAACCACTGGTCATTAATATCACTTAATATTAATAGACTCAATTCACCTATAAAAAGGCACAGGCTAAGATTGGATGTGAAAACAGAATCCAACATTCTGCTGTTTACAAGAAACACACCCCAACCACAAAGATAGACATCTACTCAGAGTAAAGGGTTGGGAAAAGGTTTTTCAAGCAAATGGACCTAAGAAACAAGTGGGTGTGGCCATACTAATTTCTAACAAATCTGACTTCAAACTAAAATCAATCAGAAGAGATAGAGAAGGTCGTTTTATACCCATCACAGGAACAATTCATCAAGATGAAGTCTCAATCCTGAATATCTATGCCCCTAATATAAAAGCACCCACTTATGTAAAAGAAACATTACTAGAACTCAAGGCAGACATCAAACCTCACACACTAATATTAGGAGACTTCAACACATCTCTCTCACCAATGGACAGGTCAATCAAACAGAAACCTAATAAAGAAATAAGAGAATTAATGGAGGTAATGAATCAAATGGACTTAACAGACATCTATAGGACATTCCACCCAAATAGGAAAGAATACACCTTCTTCTCTGCAGCTCATGGAACCTTCTTGAAATTGACCACATACTCGGTAACAAAGCAAACCTCAACAGATACAAAAAAATTTTAGTGACCACATGTGTTTTATCAGATCACCATGGATTAAAGTTAGAATTCAACAATGAGGCTACCCCCAGAAAGCCGACAAACTCATGGAAACTGAACAGTCAACTGCTGAACCACACCTGGGTCAAGGAAGAAATACAGAAAGAAATTAAAGTCTTCTTTGTATTTAATGAAAATAAAGAGACAACATACTCAAACCTATGGGACACGATGAAAGCAGTGCTAAGAGGAAAGTTCATAGCACTAAGTGCCCACTTAAAGAAAATGGAGAAAGCACACATTGGAGACTTAACAGCATACCTGAAAGCTCTAGAAAAAAAGAAGCAGATGCACCCAGGAGGAGTAGAAGACTGGAAATAATCAAACTGAGGGCTGAAATCAACAAAATAGAAACACAGCAAACAATCCAAAGAATCAATGAAACAAAAAGTTGGTTCTTGAAGAAAATCAACAAGATCTACAAACCCCTATCCAAACTAATCAAATGGCAGAGAGAGAATACGCAAATTAATAAGATCAGAAACGAAAAGGGGGACATAACCACAGACACAGAGGAAATTCAGAGAATCTTTAGATCTTACTACAAAAGCCTGTATGCCACAAAATTGGAAAATGCAAAAGAAATGGACATCTTTTTAGATAAGTACCATATAGCAAAGTTAAACCAAGACCAGGTGAACAATCTAAATAGACCTGTTAGTCGTGAAGAATTAGAAACTGTTATCAAAAATCTCCCTTCCAAAAAAAGTCCAGGACCAGATGGTTTCAATGCAGAATTCTACCAGAACTTCCAAGAAGAGCAGTCAGGGGGAGGGGAGTGGGACATGGGGGTGGGGGGAGGGGGAGGGAAAAGGGAGGTGGGGAGGAGGCGGAAATTTTTAATTAAAAAAGTTTAATATAAAAAATGAAAGAAAAAAACCTGCCACTTTCTAGGAGACCTGATCCCGCTGCCTACCCAGGCAGGTACAGCTGAGCCATGGGCCTGGTCTCAGCTACTTTCTTCCCAATTCCAAGCAGACACACAAACACCCAGGCCTACAAATGGTCCATAGCTAGAGTTTGCACAGGTGGCAGGGCTCAGGAAGCTGTGTTTTAAAACTGCACGTCTTGTTTTGCTTTGTTTTGTTGTACACCTGCTGAGTCAGGAAATTTTCTCTGCAGCGTACCACCAACAAACAGCAAAAAGCTGTGTTAAACTCTGTTTTGTGTGTGTGTGTGTGTGTGTGTCTAGAATTCCTTTTTAAGCCTTCTCAGGTTTTATGTAGAGTTAGTTTGCCATGTTGGGGCACCACTAGTTGTAAAGAGGAGTAGTGGCCTGCTTCCTGCCGCCCGACTAGCTTTACCCAGAAATAATTACACAGAAACCTGTATTAATTAAATTACTGCCTGGCCCATTAACTCTAGCCTCTTATTGGATAACACTCACATCTTGGTTCAACCCATTTCTAATAATCTGTATGTTACCATGAGGCCATGGCTTACCAAGAAAGATTCAGCATGTCTGACCTGGCAGCTTCATGTCGGGTGGCTCTCTGCCTGCCTTCTTTCTCCCAGCATTCTACTCTGTCTACTCAGCTATCTCAGCTGCTGCCCTTTCAAAAGTCCAAGGCAGTGTCTTTATTTAACCAATGAAAGCAACACATAGAAAAAAGACCCTCCTATGCCAGATCTTATAGAGGCATTTTCTCATTTGAGGTTGCCTCCTTTCAGATGACTTTAGATTGTGTCAGTTGACACAAAAGTATACAGCACACAGGCATAGATAACAGATATAGTATGCTAGATCATTGGTTCTCAAGCTGTGGGCCATAACCCCTTCAGGAGTTACATATCAGATAGCATACACAACAGATATTTACATTACAATTCATAAAAAATAGAGTTATAATGTAACAGTGAAATAATTTTATGGTTGGGATAACCACAACTGAATAACTAAACTATTTTAAAGATTCACAGTATTAAGAATGTTTAGAATCACTGATCTATATGATAAAGGTGGACCCACTTTGATAAACACTATTTTAAAGGAAAATTAGTTCCTTTTAAAAAAAACTAGTGATATCATTGGGATGAAAGTGAAGAAACCAGGGCACATTTTCCACTCCAAGCTTTCTAATGCAAGTTTCCTAATACAAGTTAAGTCTCTCTTGTTGAAACAGGTAACATGTGCTCAGGTTTTGAGATTTAGAAAGTCGTAGTTTGGGGCTCTATTGTTCTGACTACTTCAGCAAATAAATTCTCCCTTTTCATTACAGCCATTTTCCCACTTTGTTCCTGGATTAACTAAAGTAAGATATAGTGAAGAAATTTTACCTTGTGTTTTAGTGTTTACCATAGTTTTCCAGCAGGATCTACACTATACCTACATGAATTTCTTCTATTGTCATTTCAAAATCTTTTTTCTCATCTGTAGAAGAGAGTGCATAGTATGTGCATACATGAAGAGGAGATTGTTTGTATGTGTGCTAACATGAATGTAGGAAGGTCAAAGTTCATATCAGATGACTTCTTAGATTGCTGGCCACTTTATTTACTGAGTCCTGATCTCTCACCGAATAAAGAATTCACCAGTTTAGCTAGCAAGTTTGCTCCAGGGATGCCTCAAGTACTGGCATCACAGGTATGCAGCCATAACTATCAGTCTTTTATATGGGTCCTCACATATATGTGTTTAGTATTCTAGACACTGACCCACCTCTTAAGATATCTGGCTCATTTTTTTCTACGTTTTCATATGTTTCTCACTGAACTTTCACCTACAGTGGACATTTTTTTTCTGACTAGACTCTTTATAAATTGTCACAAAGGTTATTAGTAGAAGTTGAATAATCAAGAGAACTATACTCTAGTGTTTGCAGATGCAATGCAAAAGAGCTGTTGTGTACTCTGCAATCACCACCAAGCTTTGCATATAAGGCACAATGTGTCATTGACTGTGATAAACACCTGCAGTTTACCTAATAATTTGTAGGATTAAGAACTAGCAATAAACTTGGTGTTTTATTTAAAAGTTTACACTTATACCCTGGAATCTTATAGTTTTAAGAGGCTGTTGCTAAGTGCTGCCATTTAAACAAGTCACGATGATAAGTAAGTGCTTATTAGTACCAGGAAGGGAGGACAATGTGACCTCTATGCAATGACAGCAAAGAAATGAGTAAGGAATATAGTGTTGTAGTCTTAACCTTTCGTGGACTTATGACCGACCTTGTGAAAACCAATTGCCTTGTCTGGACTTTGGGGCCTCATTAGTAAAATGAAGGATTTAGACAGATGATCCTTAAAATCCTTCAAACTCCAGGTTCCTACAGTTAGCCTCTCTTTGAAGGAAGATGCCGCCTGCATTTTGACAAGCTAATATTAGATCTGTATTGAAAGATCATTTATGCAATGTCTGACAAGAAGATTTGTTTTACTCTATACAAAAAGAACAATTATCAGTAATGCTTGTTTAAAAATAGATAATGTCATATTTACATTCTTGATGTAAACTGTAGTTCTCATGATGGGATGAAAGTGAAATGTGTTTTAACTTAAATATTACCGACAAAACAATGTCAACTTTAAACTTGGGTTTAAAAACAATGAATATGGATCGATCAATCAAATAACTGCTTAAAGGGGGATTAGAGGCTTGTGGATGAGTGTAACAGATTGAATACTCAAAAACATATGTCAATATGTGTATAGTTTATAGAACTCCTTTTATACTTTCTGACTGCATTCCATGTTTTAAGTATTTTGATTTATTCCTTGACTATTTCATATATATGTATGAATATTTATATACAAACTTATTTGTATATATTTATATATTATTCCCACTATACTCTTCCTACTATTGCCATCATGTATGTATCTCCATCTGTTTTTAATTATGGTTGCCTACATAAGCACAGGTGTGGGGTATTTACTTGAACAACGCAGCACACCAGTGGCTACACAACTGATAAATATCGTCTCCCACCTCTACCAATCTTTAATTGCCTAGATATGGGACTTTATGATGGAATATTGATGGACAGCTCAGTCTTTGCTTGGCTTTTAAGGGGAAAAAGCTCATGTGAGCTCAAGGTTAAACAGCCATGCCGATGTCATGTCCACTTCACCGTACTTCTCAGCACTCATTCCCATCTTCCAATATGTTCATTCTGCCTTTCCACTCTTCCACCGTGTTCCTGAGCTCTGTTACTTTTAATGGTGAGCAGTCAATTGTCACCTATTCTCAAAACTTGGCCCAGCTATGTCTCCACATCCACTGAACAGCATTGCTGTTTCTGACCCCAGACTTTCTAAAAAGACAAAGATAATTAGATTCATTGATTTTTTTTAATTTTATTTATGCATTTATCATATAAGAGACTCATTGGGGGAAAGTCTAAAGCAATTTAAAAATTACATGTTTATTCTTGGTTCATAGAGTTTACCCTCTGAGAAAACTTGAAATACCAAGGATACATATATTACTAAAATTATCTGAAGTATGGGGAAACTTGACTTTCTGGATCACTTTAGTTTGTTTGTTTGGTGTTTTTTTATGGCATCAAAATATCAGTTAAGTCCTTTTCCAACAATAATTTATTGCCACACATTTTTATTTCAGAAAGTTCACAAATGCTAAAGAACCATAGTTTAAATAATAGAAAAACACTTTTGTGGAAAACAGCAACTGTTGTGCAAGCCCAAGGACCCATGTAAAAAAGACAGGAGTTTCCACAATAGCCTATGATGCCAGCATTGGGCCAGTGATCAATAAATTATAGAGGCTTTCTGGGTTCACCTTGTTACTTAGCTTTTCTAGGATCATGAACTATAAGTTCAATATTGTTTGTTTATGGCTAGTATCCACTTATGAGTATGTGTACATACCATTTTCATCTTTTTGGGTCTAAGTTACCTCACTCAGGATGGTGTTTTTCCAGTTCCATCCAATTGCATGCAAAATTAAAAATTTCATTGTTTTGTACTGCTGAGTAGTTCTCTAATGGTACACATGCCACATTTTCTTTATCCATTCTTCAGCTGAGCTGCATCTAGGTTGTTTCCAGGTTCTGGTTATTACAAATGATGCTGCTCCCAAGAAGATAATTTCTGCCTCATCTTCATACTAATAACTAACCATGAAATACACCAAAAATAAGCTTTTTATTCATTTTCATGATGTCCTTCTCAAAATATATGGCAGGAAATTGTCTACTCTCCCTTAAATCCATAATTTCAACATATACTAAATCTATTGTGATTCTTCATGTCCCTCTCTCCCTTTTCTCTGTCTCTTTATTTATATATTCATATTTATGTAGAATCTCATTCATATTTATGTGGAATGACAACATATGTAGAGAATGGAGAATACAATTATACTTCCCATTCAATACCCATTTAAAATAAGCTGTAAAACATTCTCTTATTTTTTTTAACCATAGTATTTCCCTTTCCTCTTTACTTCCTCCAAACCCTCCAACCAGCCCTTCAAACCCTCCAAACAGAAGTTTCTTAGTTTTAGGAAGTCCCCTTTATTAATTGTTGCTTTTAGTGTCTGTTCTACTTGGGTTATATTTAGGAAGTGATCTACTGTGTCAGTACATTAAAGTGTACTTCCCTCTTTTTCTTCTATGAGTTTCAGTGTGTTTGCATTTATGTTGAGGTTTTTGATCCATTTGGACTTGAATTTTCTGCATTGTGATAGATATGAATCTATATCCATTCTTCTACATGTAATTTTCAGTTATGCCAGTATCATTTGTAGAATATGCTTTCTTTTTCTATTTGCTATTTTTTGCTTCTTTGTCAAAAATCAGGTGATATGATAGTTTATTTAAGTAACCCCAAAAATTCTACTAAGGAACTTTTACAACTCATAAACTCCTTCAGAATGGGAAATTATACTTTTAGATCCAAGTTAAAAAATAATGGTATTACTGACAAGAAAAAATAAACTTAAAAATCATAGCATATTTCAACATAATCATTGTGTCAGTAAAAGAGAAAAATAGCCCACTCAAGAAAATGAATGAAAGAAAGTGGAAGTCAAAGACAAAAATGATCTTTGAGTACAAAGTACCTAAGTGAAAATATTCAAAGAATTTAAGAAACTTTGTTCTGGTTGATCTTCCCCAAGGATATAGCAAAGAGTTTAGCAAATAGATGCTAATGGTTTCTTCTGTCAAAGATACAGGCATTCACAAACCTAAGACTTAAAAGGAAAACAAGATGAAAAGAATGAAATATAGACTATGCCATGTAGTGGCTATGTACTTCAACAATACAGGTATAGTTAAACTGCTTTGTAAAAATAAATGTAAGGCTGGAGAAAGGGGTGACTGCAGTTAGGGAACATTCCCTCAAGGGATTGGCATGGGTGTCTTACATTTGAACTCATAGCACCTCTGATGACCTGTATTAAGCTTGCACAAAATTTGGTCCTTCAGCTCCCTACTGTGGATGAAGAGGGGCCTTAGAAGACCATTCTCCTTCTTAAAGATTTATACACTGCTGTTGTGGGGACAGGAGTTCTTTAGAAGTCTAGAATCTGATAGGAAGCTTAACACCTTTAAACAACCCTAAGAAGATGCACTATGTTTTACAGACCCACATATGTACACACATTATATATGTACCAGTTGTGGCTGGATATCCCATGGTCGAATTTCTGTAATACATTTTATCAGCATGAAAAATGCTAGTATTATTAATGGAATTAGTAAAGCTCATTTTAAGATTCCATGGCATGTATTTTAAGCTTGTAAAAATATGTGTATATCTAATAGGGTTGTGGTAAAGAGAAGAGAAAACAAAGAAAGGTGGAAGGAGATATAATGTGATGGGAAAAAAGAATAGAGAAAACTCTGTGAGAAGGTAAGGTCAAAATAAGGACATGGGAAAAACAGCAGATTAGGTGCACCCAGTAGGCAAGGATGCACTGTAAGGACCCAGAGGCAGATACTGAGCAATAGAGTAAAGGATCCTGTGTTCAGCAGATGGAGCCGAGGAGAACAGAGGATGAGGACACAGCAGTATCTGTAGTCAGCTATTTTGGTATCTTCATGGGCATAGGCTTTGCCTTTGATGTGAGTGAGACAGTAAAACTGCAATGTGATACTGAATACAGGAGCAACATGATCCAACTTTAATTTTAATGGAATCATTTTTTTTTTTTTTGCTGGGAAGTGATAGACCATATAGTGGCAGGAATAAAGACTTGAAGATCAGAGAGAGAGGATTGTTTGCAGAGGTGATGCTGACAGGCCACGGGTTGTCAGCTAAAGGATAACAAGCTTGGATACCTATAATACAAAGAGGCACATGTACTGTGAAATGAGTGGAGCTGTAGCTTTAGAGACTTTCTCCTGCACAAGTTCCCCTAAGAATAGATTTGTGTCATAAGATGAGTATGTTTTATGCATCCACCAGGAGACACCGCATATTTGTGGAAAAAGCCAAGAAATGAGATAACAGAGTAGAGGGTAAATGAGAAAGTATAGAGTCAGACAATACTGTGGAGAAAATTTCCCACTTTGCCGTGCATAATATTTTTTTAAAAGTTTGAAATTAAAAAAGAATTGCAACATTTCCCCCTTCCATTTCTTCCCTAAAAACTCTCCCAAATACCACTCACTCCCCACTTGCTTCAAAATTATGGCCTCTTTTTCACTGTTATTGCATGCATATATGTGTATACATATATATTCCTAAATATAATCACATAATGTTACTTGTATTTGTGTTTGCATAATTGTCTGTTTTTAATTTTATAATTCTTTTCTAATAAATGAAAATGAAGTCTTCTTATATCAGAAAAGAATTGAAGACCTTGCATACAAGAAATACAAGCATGGATAAACTGTAGAAACAAAATCTATTGATGAGGAAAGTGTTAAATAGAAGTTAATAAAATTCCTTTACTCATAGGTCATAAAACTATACTATTACTAAAATTATCAAGTGAAAATGAAGTATAAATTACAGAGTTCATACATTTCATTAAAAGAGAGCTACACATATTGCCACAAGGAAATGGAGATGCTAGGAATTTAGATGTCACAAATGAAAATATTTGGATATTATGCCAGATTCCAAGGTATGCAATCCCATCAACTTCATCTTCATAACACATTACCAAAATTAGATTAGGAATCTCCAATTTTAAAACTTTTATTTTAAACATAAAAGTTGTTGTAACTTTTCTATCAATCCTTAAGAAGAATGCATCATAAGTATTTAAGTTACTAAAACCATTATAGAATAAGTTTTTCTTTGACTTTATTTAAGGGATTTATTGATTTCTTTCATTTTTTTGTCTTCTCCTCCACTTCTTTAAGGGAATTTTTCATTTCTTCTTTAGTGACCTCAATCATTTTCATAAAGTTATTTTTAAGATAATTTTCTTCTGTTTAATTTGCATTGGGATGTTCAGGGCTTGCTGTTGTAGTACCACTAGCTTCTCGTGGTGCTGTATTTCTCTTTATGTTGTTCAGTGTATTTTATCCTGTTGTCTATCCATACATTTCTCCAATTGGAAGAAGTGGAACCTATGTTTCAGGGGGTGGGACTTGCCCTCCAATTGGTTTAGTTGAAGGTTGTGACTCCATTGGACTCTTCCTCAGGTTTAAGCAGGGCAGTCTTTGGTTATCATTTCTCCAGGTGCCTGCAGGTCCAAGACTCAGATGGTCACTCCTTCAGGTACAGGCAGCATTGAGGCTGTCTCCTGTGGTCAGATAATTTCTCAGGCCACTGCTTTTGCCTTAGCCCACCATGCTTCTGAGGCTTCTCCTGGTGGATTGTCCCACAGCCTTGGTGTTGAGGTTTCCTCCCAGCAACCTGGCCCACCCACTGTGCAGCTGAGGCATCTTCCCCGTGACCTTAACAGCATATATTGCTGACATGAAAGAATTGTCTGGGTTTGAATATTATTTTCCTTAAAGCATTGTGTCCATGTCTATTATTTTTTTTAACCTTGTAACCAAAAGCAGCTACCAGATGACATTACTGCTGCAAGTACAGGATGTGTCTGACTTGATATTTAGTTATGCTTGCAAAAATGATGAATTCCAAGTCTAGAATAAGGGTATTTAGTAGGTGAAAAAGTGTATTTGGGGAAGCATAAAGGGGAACAATGGGGGCTTTCATAATGATCACAATATATTCCTTAAATTTCACTTTATTTCTTAAAGTCAAAATTAGCACATTTTTGAAAATTTACAAAATTTAAATATTTATAAAATAGTAAATCTGTTCATGTAAGCCTGGTAAGAAAAACTCTGTTTACATATAAATAATGATGACCTGAGCTAGTCAGGGCCACTTGAGTGCATTCCATTTGGTGGTCAGAAGTTTTTCATGTACCAATAATTCTTCCCCATCTGGGGACTTGAACGTGAGCAGAGGCTGCATGCTGGCATATACGCAGTGAAAGAAAAAGAATCAGAGAGCATGGGAAACTGATGTAATTATATTTTAATTTCAAATAATTAAAGTGGGAATGAAAAAAGGAAATAAAGGAAGACTGAGAAAAGATGTCTGATGCATCTGAGGGAAGCATGGAGTTTGTTGGGCTGTATTGAGAATGTAGCACATGGAATGGGTCTGAAAGGATTATTTACAGCTCCAATAACAAGATGCACTTCCCAAAGTGATCTAAAATGACCAGAGAGAACAAGAAAACTTCCTGGTTTAGGGTTTTTATTGTGGCACAGTTGGTGCTAGGGACAATATTGAAGTTCTCATTGGCCCCACAGGTGGTGGTGGCCCATGAGCTTTCCTCTTGCTTTCTCAAATCTGAGCATAAAAATGTACATCATAAGAGCTAATAGTAAATCTTTAAATATCAAATCAATGTTTTTATTATGGACTATGGGAAAAAGATCTAGTAATAATGGATGCAGAAAACATGTGGAAAGGGAAATGGGAAAATTTAAGGGTGGATTAAGCCAATTTTTTAAGATAATAAGAAAAGTAAGAGATGAAATTTAGAGAGATTTTATAAAAGTTTAAGAAATAATATATTTATAGGGATTATTTGAACAAAACAACCTGACCAGAGGTAGAGCTGCATACATGGACATAAAAGAATCGTATCCAAGATCTTTAGCAGAGGCAAATAGATGGGACAAGGTTAATGAGTAGCAGCGGAATGTGTGCTTATTCTCTGATCTATTTACATTACTCAGTGAGTAGGAATTAAGTCATAAATGCCAGTGTTTTTAGAACAGAAGGGAGACAGAAACAGTCATATTCTCAGCTGTAACACCCTTGAAATTCACTTAGGAAGTTTAAACAAATATTTTGAAGTTTGAAAATGCTTTGCCCCAGTATTTCTCAGCTCTACACTGCACCCTAACAGCAGCCATGCCTTATCAGTTACATCCCCAAATAAAATGATGTAAGGCAGAAGTGTCTTTTTAAAGGAGAAAGAGCTATTATGATCTCTGTAAGTTTAAAGAAACTCTGGCTGACCTTATATAAGTTTCTGTAAATTTTATGAATGTTGGCTTCATGTTGAAAAAATTTATAGTATATTTAAACTCCTATGCCTTGGACTCATTTCCAGTAACTTCTGTTTTATGTACTACTGTTATCTACCTAGATTTGTATTTAAATATTTGCCATAATCCCAGAAAAGAGAGAGCAAGGATTTTCTGCCACTTGAGAATGCTGGGAGCATCCAGCATACTGGATGCCATGAAGTCATAAATTTACAATGTGCAATCATGTAGCTTCAGGGATAAATATCCTGGCCCTGGTATTACCTGATAAAGTCATACATATGTATAGCTGCATTTTATGTGATAATTACTGAATCTAACTTTGACATCTGCTTTTACCTGATAAAATGCATTTATAATTTTGAAAAAGGCAGTCTCAATAATCCATAGCCTTGTGAAGAATCACAAAATAGAGGTTTCATGAGAGAGAGAGAGAGAGAGAGAGAGAGAGAGAGAGAGAGAGAGAGAGAGAGAATATAAGCCTCCATTATGAATTTCATATGAAATGACAATTACCAGACTTATAAAATGTTTAGAAATTCACCATATAGTATGGTGAAACTTTATATTCTCCAGGGCACAAAGCAAAAATAAAGCTCAATTGAAAGGTGTCTGAAGGATTTTTGAATGACACATTTGTACTTAAAATTTAAATTGAGTTTCTTCATATTTCCAAACACTTGTACATCTTCCTGTGCTTCCCAACAAATAACTAAATGTGCATTGCTATTTCTTGTCAGGCTGCCTACAATCTAACAGCAGTGATAAGCTGAGTAATGTATTTTAGTAATAAAAGAGATAAGCCAAAGAATGCAGGCAGTTGTTCAAAGATATGGTTGTAATAAATCCAGCTTCATATCTACTGAGTTCTCTGCTTTAAAAGATCAACTTACATTGAATCTTTAAGCTGCTTGCATCGTAAGAACCACATTATTTCTCCTTGATATTGCTTAAGAGCTCAGAATTACCTGAGATATCATTTTCTTCAAGTGTTTTGATGGAAAAGAATGGCTCCTTGCTGGCTGACCTACTGAAATCAATGCTTAGCTTCAGTAGATTTTCTCATTGTTGTTGAGTGCTTTTAAATAAGGTATGAAAGTGAAGTACTTAAAGGAACTTAGATAGAAATATGAAAAATAAGGATAAATATTTAGTCTTGAACTATAAATGATTGTTCTAATCTTACACCTCAATAAACAAGTAAAATTCCATAACAGATTTTTATATAGTAAAAGAAAAACTATCTATAAATTGAGGCCAAACTTAATTAACAAATTAGAAAGAAATTTGAAGCACTAATGATTTTCAGAATATATGGCTGATCTTATATAAAAAGTAAATAAATGAAAGAATTTAAAAGACTCAAAGTAAATCAGGTATCTCAAAGGAATATTTAAAAAAATCAAACTCTAATTCATCAAAGATAGAATATTTTGTTAGAGGGGGCTGCTTGTTCATCCTGCCACTCAGAACTGAAATAATCACACAGAATCTATATTAGTTAAATCACTGCTTGGTCCATTTGTTCTAGCTTCTTATTGGCTAACTCTTACATCTTAATTTAACCAATCTCCAATAATCTGTGCATCAACATGAAGTTGTAGCCTATCTGCAAAGTTTCAGCATCTGTCTCTGGCAACAGCTTGATGGCTTCTGTTTGCCTCTGCCTCCT
This sequence comes from Chionomys nivalis, assembly GCF_950005125.1. Taxonomy (NCBI): domain Eukaryota; kingdom Metazoa; phylum Chordata; class Mammalia; order Rodentia; family Cricetidae; genus Chionomys; species Chionomys nivalis. The sequence goes on along the minus strand of NC_080105.1, from coordinate 17,640,150 downwards.
TTCTCCCAGCATTCCATTTAGTTTTCCCTGCTTAGCTCTGTTCCCCTATATCTCTGCTATAAGCCCAAGCAGTTCTTTTATTAAACCAGGATATTCACAGCATACAAAAGGGAGTTCCACATCACCTCCCCCTTTCTGTTTAAATGAAAAGAAAAGCTTTATCTTCAACATAGTAAAATTACATATAACAAAACAGATATCAAGTAAGAATTACAGTTACAATATTTTATCTACTTTATCTTTTATCATAACTAAAGAAAACTATAACTATCAACTCTTCAACTCCATCAGAGACTCCAGATGGATATAATATTACCTAAGTAAACTGGAAGTGCATTATAAGCAACTTCCAAAACTAGAATTGGCAGAGACATCTCGCTTCCTGTTTAGTCACCCAAAGTTCTTTGTACTGTTGGGGCATCCATCTTCAGCCTACAGGCCCGTAGTTTCCAGCAGACATTTCCATGAAGCAGGAAATTTCAGGGACAGTTCCACCTATATTGGCAGTTTGTCAGTAATTTTTTTCTGTGTCCAGGAGAATGTCTAATTATGCAGCCATTTCATGTCGCCACCAACCAAGCAAGCTGTAGCACATTGCTCACAACTCCATTCAAATGCTTAGTCTCCTGAGAGATCCAGAGGTTGCACTGGCAGCATGACCCAGAAACTGCATTTTAAAATGGTGTGGCTTTTTTCTGCTGCTACTGAGCCAGGAAAACCTCTCTTAAGGAGCTGTGGCACACCACCAGCAAACAGAAAGAAGCTGTGTTAAACGCTGAATTTTTTTTTTTTGTCTAGATTCATTTTCAAGCTCTCTCAGGTTTTCCACCACATTGTTTGCCAGCAGGTCTGAGAATGTTCCATATTTAGTTCAAGGTCTGCATTGTTTCATTGGAAACTTAAAGATGTGCATCTTTGTGAACCATACCGAATGAAGCTGACTCTTTTGTTAGTTTTACTTTTTCTACTCTTCCTCCTCTTCATGTGTACTTGTGGACTCTGTCTCTGTCTTTCTGAAAGCTAAGCATAGAAACATGCATGCACATATTAGATCATAACAGACAAATGCAATACAAATACCATTTATCAATATTTATGAGTAATAGATGTCAGGATATAAGGGAGTAATAGCAACTATTGTGCATATTATTTGGCTGCACATTCATGAGGATCAAGAGCTAATCTCATCTGTGTCTGCTCATTGAACAGCCAATATAGTTAGATTAACAGCTCTAGGACATTTGGGTAGCTTGGCTCAGTCACCACTTTGGTTGGTTGTACCACTTTGTTAGTCAAGGTTGGAATAGCACTGATTATGCTGGGAGCTCCGGTGTCAGACCATAAGTTAAACCTGTAGGATGACATTCTGCCACATGAGCATTCTAACTGTACTAATCCCTGTATTTAGCTTTTGCTGGTGTTTAGAGAGATATTTCAAGATTGTAAATGTTCCAGGAGTCAACATTCCACCACAGAGACAAGTTCTCAAGTAAATAGTATAAATTACGTGTTGCCTTCCAGCCTGTCATCTTTCAATTAATTGTGAACATTGACCAATGTCTTTATCAGGATACCCCTGTAACTTAATGCATCAGATATATAGGAATAACTACTAATACCTCTGGAGCTCTAGAATGTTACGCCACCTTAAGAAATGGGAACAAGCAAAGGGACACTCATGAAAAGTGACTTCCCAGAGTATGCATAGTTCAATTCAGTGAAACAGTCAAATCTGTTAATTTGGAAATAATATTGGAAATGCAGAATTGTAGCAAATAGCTCTTTGGAAGCTGCTTCTCCAAAGCTCCATTGCTCTGGAGTTTCGTGAAGCATATGAAAAGATGGTGAGCTAATCTGACCTCCTGAGATAATATCTAAACATAGTAACAGTAAGATGAGTCATCTAATATTCCAAAATTGTCCCTCTGTGTGTGGTACATGTGTGTGTGTGTGTGAGAGAGAGAGAGAGAGAGAGAGAGAGAGAGAGAGAGAGTGTGTGTGTGTGTGAGTGAAAGAGAGAGAGAGAGAGAGAGAGAGAGAGAGAGAGAGAGAGAGATTGAAGGTTTTTGAATGATTATTTGGTTTTTAACTATGTACCTGTTTACAAAGTTAAATAGTAAGCAATTTTATTTCAACTCCATTTTGGGTTTGTTGCTACATAATTATATTTTATATATCTCTTGGTATCTTAACTTTTTGTTTTGCTTCTTTATTTATTTTTTTGTTTGTTCTTCCTTCACAGAATACTTCCTGGCCACAGCCTTTCCACCTCCACTCCTCTCACTTTTCCTCTACTCTAGATACACTGCTCCTAAGTTTCCTTTAAGAAAAGAGAAGGCTTCCCAAAGCTATCAACTGAACATGGCATAACAAGATGCAATAAGACTAGACACTTAAAATCAGTCATATCAAGGCTGGACTATGCAAATCAATAGGAGAAAAGGGTTTCAAAAGCAGGTAAAACAATCAGAGGCGTTTCCACTCCCATTGATATGAGTCCCACATAAACCCCAAGCTAAATAACCATAACATATATGAAAAGACCTACTTCAGGTGCATGCAGGCTCAGTGATTATGGCTTCAATGTCTATGAGCCCTTCTTAGTTGATTCTGCGGGGTATGTTCTCCTAATATTCTTGACACCTCTGGCTCTGCAATTCATCCCCCCACTCTTCCATGAGATTCCTTGAACTCTCCCTAATGTTTGACTGTGGGTCTCTGCATCTTTTTCAGTCACCTGCTGAAGGAAACCTCTGATAATGCCAGGGATAGGAACTTATCTGATCTGTGAGTATAGCAGAAAATCACTAGGAATCTTTTTTCTTTTTTTTTTTTTTTTTACTTTTTGCCGGCTTTGTTTGGTTTTGCCATCATGTTTGGTTCTACCCTAGTCTTACCCACAAGCCCTAGAATATCTTGCAGTCATGACAGGATGTAGGGAGAAGGTTTCGTGGATGGGTGGATGCCAAGTCCTACCACTAGAAGCCCTGCCTGCTTACAGAGATGGACAGTTCAGTCTCCGTATACTCGGTTATTAGAAGTTCTTGCTAAGGCCACCCTCATAATTCCCAGGAAGTTTCTACTGCACTGTTTCACATCTCTCCCAAAATGTCACTGCCTCCAGTTTTCTCTCCTCCTCATATTCTCTCTCTATTACTCCATCTCCTATCTGCTTCTTCCTGTTACCATTCCCACCTCTCATCAGTCAACTCACAACATCTACTCTATTTCTCATTTCAGGAGAGGTCAATCTGTCCCTTTAGCATATTGGTGTGTAATTTTATTTTTGTATCTTCAAGATGGTTTGAAAAATCATGTTCATATCTTAAGAAAATGAAACTTGAGTATTCCAAGAATGGATGAGTTTGGATTACCACTTGTGTTGACAACCACAGAAATTTGTTTTGTGCTACAAGTTTTTTTCCCCTCATAACCTAACATTTTAACCCCAGAAAGGAGTTACTACTTACAACTAACTTGTGAACAGTGTCCACAACACTTTCACATGAAGTCTTTCTGCGAATTCACTGCTATGGGCAATCTTTATTAAAAGATGATTTAGATTGTGAGAAGTACTTTCAAAACAAGCTCCCAAATTTAAAGTTTAAGCTCCTAACTTTTAACAAGTAATTTTTTCAAAAAAGTACTTCAAACAAGGAGTCAGGCTGTAGCTCAATCAGTAGTTGGTTGTTCACCTAGTATGCATAACACCCTGAGTTTGATCATTAGAACTTTACAAAATGGTGGTTCGTGCCTGCTATTCCATCAGTCAGGAGGCAGATGAAGGAGGATCAAGAGTCAGCCTTCAGTACATACACAAGACCCTGTCTCAATTACTACAAACAGGGGTAATTATATAATTATTTGGAGATGATATTTCATATATATGACATATTAAAGTTGATATGCATAATTCCCTCTACTTTGCACAAATGTCGAAGTTGAATATTATCATACATGCAGAACAAGCAAGAAGTATGACACTCAACTGTTTAAGATAGTAGAGTTTCTTAACTGCCCACTGTCTTGCCCAAAATATGTGTTTGTTTGTTTGCTTGTTTTTTAAGGGTAGAAAGAGCAATACTGGTGTACTTAGAACTTTGAAATTTAAAACTCCAGAAGTCTAGAGAAATAACTAAGAAAAGAAAAGGAACAGCTGAGTACAATATGATTGCACAGTCACTGAAGAGACAAGTCTGCAGAAGTGATAACATGTTAATTATTTAAGACTGCTTTAAGTGGACTTGACAGGTAATTACTAATGACATCCTTGAGGCGATGGCCCCATGGGAATGTGGATAAGCTAATGCAAGTCATTTGTCTAAAAGCATCTGGTTAAAGATCATTGTTCTCTGACCAAGTTGGAACATAATATTAATTAAAAAAAACAAAGGGATGAATGTGTCTCTATATTATCAAAGCAATACACTGGACGGACCTTTGAAATGTGTAATGTGCCTCATTGGTTCAATCTCATCTTGCACTGCTTCAGTCCTAGTGAGAAATTAGCTTCAACAGCCCTCATGGGAAAAAATATCAATTTTCTGAAGCAAAACCTGTGCATTTATGATACCATGGAGAGAAGCATATCTTCATTTGCAGCAGTGGTTTTCATCCTCTTTGTAAAAGATGACAGACCTATCATAGAATGTGATAGCAGATACAGCAACATTCTGTGTGGATTGTCACAATGTATGCAAACATACATACAACTTTAGCAAACTTCTTTTTCAGAATCATGTACATTCTGAAGTCAAAAAAAGAAATATGGGTCAAAAGGTGACACTTAAAAATATTAAACTCTGGAAATTGGTAACGTTTTCTTTAACATTTTATAATGTTATAAATATTTTTTAAAACAGAGAATAATTTTTAAGTCCAGCACAATTTTGCTTTTTATAAATTCCATCAATCATGTAGACAAGGAAGAAATTCAGATAGGATGGTGTTTGTAGGTTTACGGGAACAAAAGATATTCTCAGTGCCTTAAAACACATAGGAGGATGTCTTATAGGGTGTGTTGCCTTGGAATGGAATAGCAATGGAAACACAGAGATTTACTAATTTGTTTAAAACTAAATAAAGAAAATATATATAAGAATAGTTTAAATAGTCTCTAGAAATAAGTAAATATTTAAGAATGTGAGACCTCTTAATTGAACTTGAGATTCTTCAGTAACATATCAAGCACATTTGTTATGTAAGGCAGTAGATAAATAAACCAAGAAGAAACTAAATGTCATTACCAATCTTTGTAGGCATGTATGTTGATACCTGCAAACACATCACATCAATTAAACATTATTTCAATAAAATATTGAAATTTCAAGTTGTAGACAAATTCTCTCAATTTTCATTTGAAATCTATTTATAATGCATGTCTGATTTTTCCCCCAGCACTCTGCTAACAAATAGAAATATAAACACTATCAAAAAAGACAGGAACAGAGGAGCAATTTCTTTTGGGGAGGAGGTGGTAGAGGTGGGGATCTGTGTATCCTGATGTCAGCCTGTGTTTCTATCTTCTGTTGTACTGTATCACCTCTGCTGTCAGTATTATATACAGACTACCTTCATGTTAGGTTGTGCTTTTTGATCTTCATATATTAAGTGTTAAATATGAAAATTGTTCTAATGTTTTTACTAAATATGTTTGACATTATGTAAACAAAATAATATCACTTTTCTTTCTATGTGTTTTACATATAAAGATGAAATATTTAGATTAAAAGCAACTATTTCATTCCTAATAAAAGAAATATCTAAATAAAGTTTAGAAAATAAAATCTTTAAAAGGTTTTGAACAGACAATATCTCTAAATAAATTATTCATAAATAAGTTAGCTACAATCACCAAACAACTAATTAATAGGAGGAATTTGTCAACAATTACATATGGTTTATAAAATAGAATTGTATATAAATGTCCAAAATAAGTAGGGAGAAAAGTATGATATTTTATTAGTTGTTTTTTTTTCAGGTATTCTATGTGAATTTTCTTTGATATCACTTTTATAGATAGTAATATTTTTCATTGTATAAGGGCTATTTACTTAAAATTTATGTGAAATTAAATCAGTGGTTTTCTTATACATAAAGGGCAAGAGAATAACTTCATAACACCGTGAAAATACTATTTAGTATCTGTGCTTCTTAATGTTCTGAAAAATAGGTCCAAAGGGACTGTTCAGTAGATAAATTGTTGTTTGTGATAAGCTAAGATTTGTTCCTGGAACATTTATAAAAGAAGTAAGTCAGCATCTGTGGTGCACCCTGTAATCTCAGTGCTGGGGAGGCAGAGAAGTGAACTCTTAGTACCCTACTGCCAGTCAGCCAGGCTTAAGCTGTGGGCTCCAAGTCAACAAGTGACTGTTTCAGAAAATGTAGAAAGGGCTGGAGAAAGGGCTCACTCTAAAGTCTTTTCCAAGTATGAGAATCAGAGTTTACATCACCACCATCCACATCCTCTAATACCAGAGCTTCAGAGGCAGAGAGAGGAGAAACTGAGGGCAAAGTGGTTTGTAGAATAGTCAATCAGTGAACTCTGCGTTCAAATGAAAGACCCTATCTCAGTATATGAGGCAGAGAATAATTAAGGAGCTGGATATAAACCACAGGCTTTCAAATGGATCACTAATGTGCTCTCACCATGCAAACATGTGCATGCACACAGAGCGCGCGCGCACGCGCACATATACACACACACGCAATTAAAATTGCCTTTTGATTGTTCGCCTGCCTTTTAAGAATTCAATTAATGGACAGGGTCTGGGGTGAAACCTTAACCTAAACCTTCCAGACTCCTTGGATATAAAGATGCCAGTGGCTGGGGTGAAGCCTTAACCCAAACAGTATCTTTATCCTGACTGCCCCCTTAAAGTAGCTCACACAGAAGTTCACTCTTACCTGATCTGAACATCGCTCAGACACTGGAAGGCTAATGATTCACAGAAATTTAATAATGAAAGAAAAAGTATAATTCCTTAGAAATGTAGGAGAAAAAATGTTTTGGGATTAGAGGATAGAAAGTGACTAAGAGGAAAGAAGGCAGTGAGTAAAAGCTCCAGGTAAGCAGATATGTGTGGGGAGAGACTGACGAATAACTGCCAAATCAGTTAGCTGCTCAGCTTGACACGTTCTGCTTAACTGAGCTGAATTAGCACCAATCCTCTGAAAACTGCACAATGCAGAGATTTCTTCAGATGTCCAAAAATTAAGAACTAGTTGACTTGTGTGGGGGGATTAACATCTTTATGAGTCCACAGATCCAGGAGATCTCACACTTGCTCAACAAAATGCTGTCTCTGCTTTTCTTCAGACCCTACTCTGGGTCATATCAATCTCAGGTTGCAGCCAGCCCACTGTCAAGCTTCCTGCAGTACTCTGCCAGAGAGCTGGCAAGATCTCAAAACAGAACATAGTTCATAATACTGCCTCGCCTGCAGAACTTCTTTTTTACCAGTCCATTCTTCTGTGTATAAGGTTGTAGGTTATTCTGAACAGTCACGGGTCTTACTTCCTAACCTTTGTAATACAGTAGTCCTCCTCTCTGTGGCAATAGAATCTTGTCACGATAATTCTTTCCCAAAAATTCTCTCCTTATGAAATCTAAACTTTGGCACCTGAGGTATAAGACTAGTATGAAACTGAAAAACTGATTTTCCAATTAATTGTTCGTATGAATTTTTAAAGGCTATATAAAATTTTCATATGACCCCAAGTGTAGATATCATCAAAAGCCCAAAGAGTAGAGCATGCTAGTTCTTTATGTCCAAGTAATACTCCAACACTGTTGTTGTGAACAACCAAGAAAACTTCATCCTTGCCTTTTTTATTGTTTGAACTGCAGGGAAGGATGCCATGTTTCCATTTGCTTTTCTATAACTGGTGTTACCTGGGGAACTTCTGATCTCTCACTCTTATCATTGGTTCCCAGAGACTGTGTGATATTAACACTGAGTTTTCTGCCATCACTTCATCTTGCTTCTCCCTTTGTGGGAATTCAAACAAGAAACAAAAAATCCTATTACTTTATTTTCCAAAACAATAGCTCACCATCTTGCCCTGTAGGCATTTCTTAAATACTCAGATAGTTTTGTAGATGCTTGCAACCCAAAGTAGCAAACAATAATAACGACCAATAGCATTTGTAGGGGATTAGTGCTCCTGTCTCCAGCTTCCTTACACATCCTTCTTTGCCTCTTTGCTGGGATGGGGAGGTGAGGGTAATAAGCACAAATGCAAAAATCCATTAACATTCTTCCAAGTAGAGCTTCATTTACCTCACGACCTCTTTAGCAACACAATGCAAGCCAACCATTTTGAAATCATTCTTGATTCTCACTTAGCAAATTGCCAAGTATTGCTAATAAGGTTTAGGCCTTTGTCAGGAGCTAGCATCTACTTTAAGCTTCAGCACACCAGGTTGCAACCTGATATTTCTATTTGAAACCAAACACAAAAAGTTGTTTTATGTCAAGCAGGGTTTCAACCAATCACAGTAAACCTGCATAACTTTCAGACAACAAATTCTGGTTCACTCCAAAAGGCTATTTCTACACCTTCAGCGGTGCTCTGCCCACTTACAGAGCTGAGCTCTGAGACTCCCGTGGTTTGAGGTGCTGCCCGAATCAAAAATCATTAAATGCTGGATTGATTGTTTCCAACACTTAATTTTACCACTTCCTTCCCTTTGCTACAGGTGAATGTGGTTACCAGTGCCATAAGGACTGTTCTCATATTTATAGACCTCTTCTAACATTTTAAAATTACTCAGATACTTCGGTAATATGTTTTAGTAATGAAACTCTAAATAAATTATTTAAATTCAGAAACAAAAATATTTACGATTCTTTTATGTATAGTTCAAATATTGGTTTTCTGCCTAGCTATTGAGTAGCAGTCCTTTTACTATTGGATGGATGCTGCAGGAGTCTGGAGTTGGTAACTCCTGCTCCTTACGTTAAGAGCTTAGAGCATAGAGGGTTCAAATCCTTCCTTGGCCCTTTGATGTTTCATCGTTTACTAATACGAAATTTGTATCCTGTTCCATTCCTGATGGAGGAATTACTTTCATTTAATAAAGAAACTGCCTTGGCCCATTTATAGGCCAGCCCTTATGTGGGTGGAGTAAACAGACAGAATGCTGGGAGAAAGAAGCCGAGTAAGCAGTCGCCATGATTCTCCCACTCCAGACAGATGCAGGTTAAGATCTTCCCTGGTAAGCCAGCTCATGGTGCTACACAGAATATTAGAAATGGGTTAGATCAATATGTAAGAGCTAGCCAATAAGAGGCTGGAACTAATGGGCTAGGCAGTGTTCAAAAGAATACAGTTTCCGTGTAATTATTTCGGGGCATAAGCTAAGCCATGCAGGCGGCCAGGTGCCGGGGACGCAGCCCTGCCACTCATATTACAACAGAGTGGCACCCAACGTGCTAATGAACTCCACGTAAAACCTGAGAGGGCTTAAAAAGGACACAGAGAGAATTTAAGACAGCTTTTTGCTGTTTGTGGGTTGCGTGCGGCAAAGAAATTGTCCTGACTCAGCAACAGGAAAAAAACTGGCTGTTTTAAAATGCCGGCTTTCTGGGCTGTGCCGCCATCAAGATCTCTGTCTGGCTCCTGCGGGAGACAGAGCTTTTAAATGGAGCATTTGGACTAAATTGCTACGATTTGTTTGATGGCAACTAGACTCACTGTGTGCCTAAAAGGAAGTCATTTTGTGCTGCGACTCAGAGGCACAAGAAGCTCCACCATGCTACTGGTGCAATGTGCAAGGATCAGAGGCACGAGCGGCTCCGCCATGTTGGACTGGGCGGGGCAAGCAGGCAGTACCTGTTTTTGACCTAGGAATGTCACAGCTTAGATTCTTAAGCGCTTAGCGATTTAAAAGCACAAAACAAAGTGCTCCTGGATAGTAAAAAAATTACAGATTCACAATAGAACTAATTCAGACACTGTTGGATAAATGTACGTAGGCTTGAGAGAGAAAAAATATATATATATATATATAAAGAATAAAGTTAATGTCTTTAAAAAAAGGATAAAGTCTTTAAAGAGACAGAGTACAGATAGTTATAGATTAAAAGAAATAAAGAAAAATAAGCCACGTAAAAATGGAAAATTCACAGAGAGTCTGGATTCTTTGTATTATTGTGTTTTCTTTAAAATTTTTGACTGTGAAGGAGCTAACTACAGAGAGACATTTCATTATATGGGCTGCCAAGCTAAACCAGAATGGATATAAGGGTATTATGATTTCAGAATATGGGTCTAAGGATATGATTCTTTGGAGAGGGTCTTCTTCTGTTTTCACAGAGGATGAGACTCTGTGGATTGCGTCTATCCCGATATGGTATGATAGACCACGCCCTCCTGAAAGGTTGCTGTGAACACCTTCAGAAAATTACTTCACTCAACTGCCGACTGAGATGACCCTGACACACAGGTTACACCATGAAAGAGATCTGAATACAGCGCCCCCATTCAGCAGGAAGCAGTTTGGAGAAAAAAACTGCACCCATATTCCCAAATATGGTTTATAAATGTTCTTTTACATTTAAAGGGGGAAATGATATAGATATGAATAATTTGCATTGGTATGGATTTTAAGGTTAATTTTGTTATATGTATATGTATTTCTGCTCTTAAGGTATTGTGATTATGTAGTTCATTTAAAAATGTAATGTAAATATAGGTTGTTAATGGATAATCATCGATAATAGTAAAGCTTGTAGTCACGTTAGTTAGATTTTCTAGATATATAGAGATATATTTCAACTAGGCATTCTTCATATCTTTCAAAGACTACAGAACATGGCATTTAATATTTTAATAACTTAGGGCTTTTCATAATAATGAGACATGTCTGCTCCTGGCAGCACCAATCTACTTCAAGAGGAAGATGGGCACCGAAGAGGCTCCTTAAGGAGTTTGATAGCCATTTGGGCAAGAAACTGCTCTTGCCTGGACTGTTGCATAAACTGGACACAGAGAACCCGCAGAAAGAGGACTGCTGAACTTGCCTAAAGGTGAGATGGTTTTTCGGGGTTCCTGACTCATAAAAGAGTCTGCAAGACATTCTACAGGACACAGCAAAAAGTGACTGAACTGTCTTTGGAATTTCCTGCTTGATGAAAATGTCTGCTGGATACTATGGGCCTGTAGGCCGAAGATGGATGCCCCAACGGTACAAAAGAACTTTGGGTGACTGTCCAGGCAGCAAGATGTCTCTGTCATTTCTAGAGTTTTCTTATTTCTTGTTTACTTAGGTAATATTATATCCTTCTGGAGTCTTTGATGGAGATGAAGAATGGTTAGTTATAGTTACAGTTTTCCATTGTTATGATAAAAGATAAAATAGATATAAGTATTGTAACTGTAATTCTTGCTTTATAACTGTTTTGTTATATGTAATTTTACTATGTTAAAGTTAAAGCCTTTCTTTTTTGTTTAAACAAAAAAAGGGGAAATGATGGAGGAATTACTTTCATTTAATAAAGAAACTGCCTTGGCCCATTTATAGGCCAGCCCTTATGTGGGTGGAGTAAACAGACAGAATGCTGGGAGAAAGAAGCCGAGTAAGCAGTCGCCATGATTCTCCCACTCCAGACAGATGCAGGTTAAGATCTTCCCTGGTAAGCCAGCTCATGGTGCTACACAGAATATTAGAAATGGGTTAGATCAATATGTAAGAGCTAGCCAATAAGAGGCTGGAACTAATGGGCTAGGCAGTGTTCAAAAGAATACAGTTTCCGTGTAATTATTTCGGGGCATAAGCTAAGCCATGCAGGCGGCCAGGTGCCGGGGACGCAGCCCTGCCACTCATATTACAACACATTCCAGCAGCCACTGTAGTCTGTTCACAGGTGCTTAATGCTGAATTGCACACCTAGAGACAGAATATCATTTTCTTCCCTCTCCTGACCAACCTAGTCCTTCTCACCAGAAAACTTCCTTAAGCTAACACTTTCCTGACTTCTTAAATCCCAAAGAGTCTGCATGGGACTGACTGAGCTAGGCCTTTCGTATATGGGAGACAGTTGTGTAGCCTGGTCTTTCTGAGAGACCCTTGAAATTGCAATCAGAATTTATCCCTGGTACATGAACTGGCTTTTTAAAGCCCATTCCATATGGTGGGATACCTTGCTCAGCCTTGATTCAGCAGGGAGTGATTTTGTCCTGCCTTAACATGATATGGAGACTTTTGACTCTCCATGTTGACTCTAAGGGGTGGATGAGGTGAGGAGGGGTAAAATCCGGAGGAGGGGAATGAGGAGGAACTGTAGCTGATCAATAAAATAAATTTTAAAATTAAAGAACCCGAAGATTCAAGAACAAAAATTCTCAGAGTTTTCTCTTGAACATTTCCCAGCAGCCTCTAATTGGTTGTCTAGCTTGGCCTCTTGCTTGAATTACAAAGCACTCATGTTATATATATATACTGCATGCTGCCTGTGAACGGACTTGACTTACATTATAACTTGTTCCTATACAAGGAGCATGTAGGAGAACAAGGTCTAGCTTTGTAAAGTTGTGTTTCTAGACACTGATTATATAATACATTATGTATTTATATGTAAATAATAATATATATTTGAGTCATTACATACTTATCTAAATATTTTTGTAACTGTCTAAAGTGCTTTTACACTGTCTTAGTTAGGGTTACTATTGCTTTGTTAAAATGCCATGACCAATGCAACTTGGGGAGGAAAGGGTTTATTTGGCTTACACTTCAGCATTGCTGTTCAGCATCTAAGGAAGTTAGCTTAAGAACTCAAATCGGACAGAATCTGGAGGCAGAAAATGATGCAGAGGCCATGGAAGGGTGATGCTTACTGTCTTGCTTCCCATGTGACTTGCTCAGTCTGCTTTCTTAAAAATCCTGGGACCAACAGCCCAGGTGACCACACCCACAAAACATCCCCACATCAATCACTAATTAAGAAAATGCCTTACTGGTTTGCCTGCAGTTCATTCTTCTGAAAGCATTCTCTTAGTTTAGGCTCCCCCCTCTTCAGTTACTCTAGCTTATGTCAAATTGTTATAATACTAGTCAAAACATGCATGTGACAGATATTTAATAAGACAAGCAGAAAGTCCAAAATTTACAACTCATTATGACAAAATATTGTTTTTTATCTAAGAAAAACAACCATTCCCTTTCGTCCCCTCAAATTCAGTTAGTCTATTTTAATGTTATTCTATTAAATTGGCTTCAGAAACTTTTATTCTCCAGTTTTTTCTTCATTCTTTAGCAAAAAACAAACAAACAAAAAATCAAAACAAAACAAAAAAACATTACTTTGTTTTTTTCAAGGCAACCAAAAGTATGGTATGAATTCCTGTTACAATGTATACTTTCTCAGGTGGCACATTTTCTAACTTTATTACACTATTTTGGAAAACAAGGTGCAAAATAAATGAACATGACATTATAATAAAATTTTAGTGGTGTTATTTTGTGTGATAATTTTTATTCACTCTTTGTTTTGCTGTAAAAACTTATATCACTCTGCAGAGAAAAAACAAAAGTAAACACTAGCTGCTTTCCCAAATATATTTCTATATATTGACGCATTTGTATGTCTCATATATCTGTCTTTGAACTAATCACTTCATAACTCATCTGTTAGAGGCATCACAATAAACTCAACTGCTCTAAATGTGGGTGATACTAATATAATGGAGAAACAGAAGCCTTGGGAAACCATTACATTTTCAAAAGTCTTTGTTACTGCCAGAAAAAAAAAAAAAACATCCTTGAGAGACACATTTGACAATAACACTCAGTTCATTATAAGCTTCCTCCTAATCAGTTCTGCAAAGCTGTCTATATGCAGAGACTACATGTTAACAAGTGGGATGAAACTCAGCACTATGGTGACAATGGTATTAATGGTGACAATAACGTTTCAGCCTTGCAATCTTAATTTGCTGATGCAAGCAGAGCTATTTCCTCTATTAGGTGTCACAGCAGACAAACTCAGCACTGTAGGTAGCTATGAGAAACAGTTTACTCTCTGCAATATTGTCACCTTACAGCTCTCCTAATCTTACTCTTTCCACCTACACTCAGGAGTGACCCAGATTCATGTAAAAACGAAGATGTGACAATAATCTGTGGGAGAAATCCAGGTCCAGACTAAATACAGATGCTGGTGGGGAAAAAGAGGGGAAGAAATGTTATAAATAAAATACCCATGTGTAGATCTCCAAAATAAATAACATTAAATATATACAAATTGGAAAAGGAAGAAGTCAAAGTATCTTTATCCATTGATTTATAAATAATATTATAAATAATAATATTATGATTTGTCTATAAATAATATTGTACATTTAAATGATCCTAAAATTTTCACTGGGAAACTCCTACAGCTGATAAACATTTTCAGTGAAGTATTTGGATACAAAATTAACTCATGAAACTTAGTAGCCTTTGTATATACAAATGACAGACTTAAAAAGAATTCAGAAAACAACATCTTTCATAGTAGCCACAAATTATATAAAATCTATTGGGGTAAGTCTATCCAAACAAGTGAAAGACCAGTACAAGAAAACCTTCAAGACAATGAAGAAATTGAAGAAGACATCAGAAGATGGAATAATATCCTATCGTCATGGAACAATAGGATTAATATAATAAAAATGGACACCTACTGAAAAGCAATATTCAAATTCAATGCAATCCACGCCAAAATAATAACACAATTCTTCACAGATCTTGAAAGGACAATTTTGTGGTTTATATGAAAAAAAAAACAGGATAGCTGAAAGAATCCTGAATAATAAAAGAGCTGTGGGATGTCTCACTATCAAAGGTTTCAAGTTGCTCTTGTAGTCATAGAAATAAAAACAGCGTAGTATTGTGAAAAAAGACATGTACTCAATGGAATAGAATTGAAGACACAGGCTTAAATTCACACATCTGTCGGCACCTGTTTTTTGATAAAGAAGTCAGAAATACTCACATCTGAACAGACAGCATCTTCAACAAATGGTGCTGGTCTAATTGAATGGATGCATATAGTAGAATCCAAATAGATACATGCCTATCATCCTGTACAAAACTCAAGTCCAAATGGATCAAAGACCTCAACATAAAATTAGATATTCTGGACTCAATAGAAGAGAATGTAGGATATAGTCCAAAAGTAAGAGCACAGGAAACAACCTCCTGAAGGGACACCAATATCACAGACCCTAATATTGACAAATAATAAATATGCCCTCACGAAACTGAAAAGCTTCTCTAAAGCAAACTTCACCATTATTTGACAAAGGAGGAACCAACAGCATGGGAAAATATTTTTAAAATTATAACTCCAAAACGGACTTATATCCAGAATATATAACAAACTTAAAATATAAGCAAGCACATCTCAAAACAACAAAAATAAAAAACCCAAAATATCAGGAAAAGAAATTAATGGATTAAAAAATGAGGTATAGATCTATATATAGAATTTTAAAAGAAGAAACTCAAATGACTAAAAATACTTAAATATTTAACACCCTTAGTAACCAGGGTATTATAAATCAAAACAACTTTGAGATTTCATCTTAAATCATGAGAATGGTTAAGATCAATAAAACATGTTACTATTCATACTGGCAAAGATACTGAGTAAGGGTAACACCCATACATTGCTGTTAGGAGTGAAAACAAATACAGATACAATGGAAAACAGTATAGTAGTTCCTCAGGATGATGGGAATCTATCTACATCAGTTATACCACTATTTCACAATATATTCAAAAGCTTCATTCTATCACAAAGACACTTGCTCAACCATGCCCATTGCTGCTGTATTCATAATAGCCAGAATCTGGAAACAACCTAGAATAAAGAAAATGTGTTACATTTACACAATGAAACACTATGCAGTTGTTAAAAAAATGAAATCATAAAATTTAAAGGTACATGATGAAAATTAACAAAAGACAATAAAGAATTTGAAATAAGGGACCAAGTGCTAATATGTTCATAGTCAGCAGGAAAAAGTTTACACTGACAGGACTTATGACCAAGCTGCTTACAAAGAAATTATGATAGGATTTCGTACAACAGCAAAATAGTTTCTCTCTGATATGCTCATGTCATCACCTTGTAAAGCTGTGTAAAGCTTTCTAGAATAGGAGAGGCCACCAAGAATGTGAGCTAATAGGTCTTGCTCATTTGTCCTGGAGTTATTAGCAGTAGATCAGACCCTTTGTTTTTATAGATATGACTGCTAACATTTGTTCATCACAATACATGGATTTCATTGATTTCTTTAACCTTTAGTTCTGAAGTTTCCATGTCATCTAAATCTTGCATTGGACATGCATGCATGTTTTTATTGCTAATCTCCCCTTTCTCCATTAGAATATCAATCACATACTTAGAATGGATGAAGAAAGCATGTATTTTGTTCCAATGATAGGAATTTAGTTTTGAGTACTGGCTTTGATAGGTCTGATTTACCAGAAGGGTGTGTAGACACTGTTGCCCTTAGTCAGTTTACACCATATTGACAGACGTTATCTCTGTGCAATAGCAAAGTTTTTGTAACTATTTTTCAAAAATATGTAGTGTAGTCTAATGTTAAACATTGCATTAAATACTGGGAACTTTATTACAAACATTTTGTTTATTGTGTAGTTATGTGTGAGATTGATGTGTTCACCAGCACAGCTTTGTGTGTTTGTAGGTCAAAGTGCCACCTATTGAATTCTGTTCTCTTTTTCTAGCACTTTGGCTACAGAACTTGAGTGCAGATTATCAGGCTTGGCAGCAATTGTCTTTATCCACTGAGTCATGTCTCTGGCTCCGGGGTCTATACTTAGCAAAACTGTATCTGTGATGCCTATTTGTATAGGAGGCTGCTTGTTCATTTTTCAAATGCACAGACTCCTGAAATAATCACTCAGAAACCAGATTATTTGCAATACTGTTTGACAGTAGCTTAAGTATATTTCTGGCTAACTCATATGTATTGCTATGAGGCTGTGGCTTATCGGGTAATGTTTCAACATATGTCCCTCGTGGGGCTACATAGAGTCTCCTTGACTCCATCTTCTTTCTCCCAGCATTCAGTTTAATTTCCTTGCCTAGCTCTAGTTTTGTTTTTTTTGTTTTTTTTTTTTGTTTTTTGTTTTCCCTATCACAGGCCAAGACCATTTCTTTATTAACCAATGGTATTCACAGCATACAGAGGGGAATACCACAACACCTTCCCTTTTTTGTTTACATTAAAAAGAAGGTTTTAACTTTAACACAGAAAAATTATATACAACACAGCAGGTGTCAAGCAAGAATTGTAGTTACAATATTGATATCTGCATTATCTTTTTATCATAAGTAAGGAAAACTATAAATTTAACTATATATTCTTCAACTCTATCAAAGACTCCAGAAGAATATAATATTCCCTAAGTAAACAGGAAGTACATTGTAAGCAACATCCAAAACTCTATAATTGAGAGACATCTCACTGCCTAGACAGTAACCCAAAGTTCTTCTGTATCATTGGAGCATCCACCTTCAGCCTACAGAAGAACTTTGGCATTGAGATATCTCTGTCAACAATGAGACACATCTGCTCCTGGCAGCACCAATCTACTTCAAGAGGATGATGGGCATCTAAGAGGCTCATAAGGGAGTTTGCTAGCCATTTGGACAAGGAACTACTCTTGTCTGGACAGCTTGCTGTTATGCTGTATGAACTGGACATGCAGGACCCACAGAGAAATGACTGCTGAACTTGCCTAATGGTGAGTTGGTCCTTTGGGGTTATTGCTTCGTGAAAGAGTCCGCCAGACATTCTGCAGGACACAGAAGAAACTGACTGAAAAACTGCCAATATAGGCAGAACTGTCTTTGAAATTTCCTGCTTCATGGATAAGTCTGCTGGATACTATGGCCCTGTAGGCTGAAGATAGATGCCCCAACAGTACAGAGAACTTTGGGTGACTGTCCAGGCAGTAAGATGTCTCTGTCAATTCTAAAGTTGGGTAAGTTGCTTACAATGCATTTCCAGTTAACTTAGGTAATAGTATATCCTTGATGGAGTTAAAGAATAGATAGCTATAATTATAATTTTCCTTAGTTATGATAAAAGATAAAGTATATATAAATATTATAAATGTAATTCTTGCTTGATACCTGTTTTGTTATATGTAATTTTACTATGTTATAGTTAAAACCTTCCTTTTTATTTAAATAGAAAAGTGGAGGTGATGTGGGATTCCCCTTTGTATGCTGTGAATACCATTGGCTAATAAAGAAATATACTTTGTCCTGTAATAGAGTAGAGTAAAGCTAGGTGGGGAAAACTATACTAAATGCTTGGAGAAGAAGGCAGAGTCAGAGAAGCCATGTCGGCCTTCCAGAGAAAGACGCTGGAACTTTACCTGGTAAGCCACAGCCTCATGGCAATACACAGATTAATAGAAATGGGTTAAATTAAGAAGAAAGAGTCAGCTAATGAGAAGCTAGAGCTAATGGGCCAAGCACTGATTTAATTAATACAGTTTCTGAATGATTATTTCTGGAGACTGGGCAACAAGGAAATGAACAAGGAGCCTCCTACTACACCTATTTTCTAATGTTATACTAGAACCTGGAACATGAAGAAGTAAATAATTTGACAGAGACAGTAAAGAAAATTTGCTTGTATGTGAACATGCATATATGTGTGTGTATATGAATGTATGTATATAAATGTTATAAAGGATACATTTAGAATATTGTTATCCAGAGAATGAAAAATGTTTGGACATAGTGGGTAAATAAAAAAGAAGACATTAAAAGTATGTAGTCAGTGGGATAGTTAATAAATTAGCATTAACTAATTCATTTGGAAGATTGGACAGCAGGGACTTCTAATGCAATTGTTTCCCTATAAGGAGATTTCTTTTTCTTTCCTTTAGAAGTGACATGGCATATATTGTTACAATATGAAATGCTGAAATGGTTAGAAACTAACTTGAGGAAAGTGATGCTTATATTTAAGCATCATTAATAAACTAAAAATATGGTAATAGCCTAACCAGAGGAGATATTCAGAAGCAGAATAAGCTTCTGAATATTGGGGGCACCTCTGGTACCACTTCCTTGCACTGTGCAATCTTCCTGGTTGCGGTGTTTAGAGCAAGACTAACATTCCAATTAAAACCATTTCTTACCTCTTGTTACTTTCACTGCCTGCAATTTAATGGTGCACTTCCTTCAATACACATGGTTGGTAAGATAACTAGTCAATTATGCCATTGTAAACCAATCACAAGTTTTTGACAGTTCCTAACAATTACTGGGAAATTTTTTCCTACCAAATAGAAAAGAAGTAATACTTAAAAAAAAAAAACTCTAAGAAATAAATAAAAGGAGGATGAAGGAGGACATAGAAGACATGAAGTTGTGAGGGGTAGGTAGTAGGAAGTTTGCAGGGAGCTTGAGCTGAGGAGGTGGTGCAGGATGATCTAAGTGGATTATATTCATGTTTGAAATAGAGCAAATAAAATCTTGAAGAACAATGTTTCCAAAAGAATATAAAGAACACTAAACAATCGAGTCTAGAACACTTTACTGCACATTTCACTTTTATCTTTTGAGTTTCAAATTTTAGTATCAATGGGTAAGACTGATGGTGTGTTATGGTATGTGTTGGTGATATAATGGCTGGAAATTTGCCGTTAAACTTATTAGATGATAAAATATGCAGTTTCTTAGGGGCAAAAGATACATTTATCTGGTAATATTGTACTAGTTTCTGTTTTCAAACTTTTAATTATTGGTTCAATTTTAAATACTAAAATGTTTATGGAATGTTTTTCACAAATGTCGTTTAATAAGAGAAGCTTGACTCCACTTATATCAGCTATTTCCATAACATAGGCTTAGTCCTAAGCTCAGCTAATTTTCTTAAAGAGCTACTGAAGCTTTCTCATGTATTTTGCAAGCCAACACCCTTTCTCTTCATGAAGGACTACTATTTTTTTGTGTGTGGGGGGAGATTTTTCGAGACAGGGTTTCTCCGTAGCTTTTGGTTCCTGTCCTGGAACTAGCTCTTGTAGACCAGGCTGGCTTTCATTATTTTTAATTTTATTTCTGGGTATGTGTTTGTATGAGTGCAGCTATCTCAGCAAAAGGAGAGTAACAGATGCCTTGGAGCTAGAGTTACAGGTAATTTTCTGAGCAGTCTTACCTGAGTGCTGGGAACTGACAGAACTAGGGCTCCCTGGAAGTGCAATATACACTCATGACTCCTGAGCCGTCTCTCAGTCCCTGGGATTCTTTTAATCCAGAGGAAATAGTTGTGAACAATGATTCATGAGTCAATGAAGGGGTAGTTGAAGGGGCTTTTCTGACATATCTAAAATGCTTCAAAAGAGAGAACAGAGGTTTTTAAGTTGTCATCTTGCCAAAGGTATATAGGACCAGGAAAAATTCAACAGTGTCATAAGGATATTTTCCTAAAAATATAATAGTAATAATAATAATAGCAACAACAACAATGACAACAAATACAACTGAGAACCTTTGGAAACAACGAGGTGCACATAATGACATGAAGGCTGAGTTGCTGGCAAAAACTCCTAGGCATAGATTATTAATCATATAATCTGCAGTGACTACTAACAACAAAAACAAACCAAGTTAGTTGCACATACTTGTCAAGTTTAACGTTAGCATTCATTGTATCTGTAGCACAGAGAGGGATGCTCTGATGTTCTGTGTCTAAGTTTGGCGTTGTCACAGCTGGTTTCTGAATTACACAGACCGTTAAGAATGGGTTCGTGGTGGTATAGGTAAGCAATAGGATGTTGCTACACTCACAGACTCCTGGAAGAAAAGAAATGGCACTAATTTCCTACTAGCAAAAGATACTATTTAAATCTGTGCAGGCCCTGCTAGACAGTTTTGTTGTAATCAACTTATCATGCATCAAAACAAAAAGTCAAATTCCCACTTCTATTGTTTTAAATCCCACAAAGTATTTTCTAGATCCTGGAATAATTAAAGGTAAGTCCACATATCCATCTTTTTTTCTATTAGGTTGTTCCTAACCCAAACATCAGCAAACTCATTGTCAACTGTCCTTATTTCAGTGATATCAAAACTGCAATCCAGGCAGCTGTGGCTTGTTAAACATGTCAAAACCAGGGATACAACTTTAGAAATTTGAAAACCCAGAATTTTGAGATGTCCTTTGGAATGGATAAAACTACAGAAAACCCTCATGAACAAATTCCAAAAATTAAGGCTTTTTTTCATTATTAGAACTTTTTTCTTGTCCACCAAGTTTCAAATATATTTTCTTTATTCACTGGAATATGTACAAAGGCTCTAATATGTTAATTTTTGATATTCAAATCATTTGATGACTAGGAGATGAATTTTGACATTTTCTGTAGTATAAAAGCCACATGAAACCCTAGCAAAACTAATATAGGTAAAAGTTATCAAACATTATATTTATTGTGTGCTAGTCACTAAGGATACAGAAATGGAAATTTCTATTGTCCTTTTGACAGGAAGCTCAAGTGTAAGTGCAGACATGGGCAAACAAGGGGTTACACTGTAGTAATATCCTAGTGATTGCTACCCCTGGATAGAAGAACAAATTCTGCTTGTTTTACTAATTTCATGTTCTAATATAATAGTTAAAATCTGTGACAAAATGCAAATTAATCATTGTTACAATCTTTTTCAGGCACTTAAAATGATTTACCCCTAACAGAAGAGAACGATACAAAATAGACGAAGAGATGGTGCTGTCAGGATGAATCTAGGTAGAGGAAGTCCACGGCAGAATTGAAAGTCTGGGAGCCTGAGGATGTGTGTGCCACCTGTCACTCCTTTTTAACAGCTCTGAACTTGGTCAACTGCTTAGAATATTATTGCACCATTTTTCAATCTGTGCCTGTAGCAGCTTAACATAGTCATGAACACTTTCTTCCATTCCCTTTTCTTTTCAATTTTGGTTAATATAGACCACCGTTTCTGAAGGTAGCCCTGAGGCCAAGGAGAATATTTATATCTGCTGCTACACAGCCAATAACGGAGCCAATAAAGAATGCCATAGATTTTGCACTCTTCCCATTATGTTTCCTGGCTTCCTGTGGGTATTCTATGAAAGATTGTGGGTGTTCTTAATCAAGAAAACAACATATTTCTTTTTATCATTCTGTCCTTGTGGTGTTTTCATTTAAACAGATTTCCTGTCAAGTGATACTGAATTTTCAATAATATTTTCTTTATCTTCTGAAACATGTTCAATGCCTTTAATAATACATTATATTTACTTTTGTTATTCAAATAATTTTGATAGACTAGAAAATGCATTTTGAGATTCTCTATAATATAAAAGCAATATAAAACTCCAGCAAGACCAATGAAGCTGAAAAAGCAGGCATCTTTCATATCTCCAGTGTGAATAGAAAAAAAGCAACACATCTCAAATTTCAAAAGGGTAATGATACCTGAGATGTTTAAGCTGGTTAACTGTGTATGGTTAACTGGATTTCTTATACCTCGGCAGGGAGAACTCTTTCTGTCTGAAGGTCCTGGAATTTGTAACTTTGGTGTTTCTAGGCCTTAAAAATCATAGACAGACCGGCAGATAATGGGGAAATGGAATAAAGACACATTATGCAATGGATATATCTATAAACACACAAAGTAATAACCACTTAAAATTGTTTCCGTAGAATCATTTAAGAATTACATATAGGCTGGTGAGCTAGCTCAGTTAGATCTAGATGTCAGCATTTCCCTTCCATGTCTAGGTTAGTCACAACTTTTGGATGCAGCTCTTACCTAATTTACTCTTCAGATGCAAAGCAAATGGAGGACAATGGTAAAATGAACCCTGCTGATTTGATCATTTGTAGAAGTCAATATGGTGTATGGTCACCCTTTTTGAAAATACTTGAATTTCTTTAAGTGATGATTCAGCTCTTAGGTTAAATTGCTAAATCATTGCCTAACCTCATATTCTGTGACTTTGGGCTAGAAACGCATGCCCTGAAGTCAGGGTGACTGCAGCAGTGACAAAAGCTTTAGGTAGGTGTTCTCTGATTGATGCTGTCCATGGGTAGTTGATCAGAAGATAGGCGAGGGGTTATTAACAATATTTTCTACTTTACTAGTCATGCATTTACTTTCATGGAGTAGGTCTTGAGATCAGACAGAATGAAGCCTGGTAATGTCCACGAGATGGTTAATCTTGATTATCAACTTGTCACATATGGGAAAGGGAACCTCAATGGAGGAATTGCCTTCATCAGTTCTACTTGTTCTTATGTCTGTGTGACATGTTTTTCTCTTTAGCTTTTTTTATATTATGTTTACAATAGTTCATTTTCCTTTCAGACTCTCCTTACGCTTTTTCAAATTCATTGCATTTTCTTTCATTGTTATTGCATGGTTGTATATTCCTAAAATAACCTGCTCAGTCTGTATACTGTAATTTGTCTTTTTTTTTCTTTCCCTTCTTTCTTTTTTTTGGGGGGGGGGCGGGGGCTGTTGAGAAAGATTTTGGTTTTTCAAGACAGGGTCCTGAAACTATCTCTTATAGACCATCAGGCTCACCTCAAACTTTCAGAGATCCACCTCCCTCTGCACCCCCAATGCTGTGATTAAAGGGGTGTGGCCACCACCCAGCTGTGTACTACTATTTGTATGTATGCATTCAGGCCTAGCAAATTGGTATTGGATAACCAGTGTGTGCTCCTGTGTTCTTCCCTTGGGAAGACTATTTCTCCTCTCAAAATTCCTTAGTTATCTGTAGTTCTTTGTGTAGGGCTGAGGCCTTGCGGATTTTTTCCCCTCTACTTTGACATGTCTATTTCTGTTGTCCTTGTCTAGCTCATGGTTGTGGAGTCATGTTGCTAGAAATTTATGGAATTATTAAGAGACACGATCTCAGAGTTGACTCTTTGATCTTCTGATTCTTACAATTGTTAATTTATTTAGGAAAGATCAACCTATTAGTGATGCCATCTCTAGACAGGGTTCGAGTGTTGAGAAAGATATGTGAATAGGAACATGGGAGCAAGCTAGTAGTCAGTGATCCTTTGGATTTTGCTTCAAGGTCCCTGATTTGGGTTCTTTCCTTTGCTTCCCTTAGTGATGTATGTAACATGTAAGTTTTTTTTTTTGTTGTTGTTGTTGGTTTTTTTTTGTTGTTGTTTTTTGTTTTTTTTGTTTTTGAGACAGGGTTTCTCTGTGGCTTTGGAGCCTGTCCTGGAACTAGCTCTGTAGACAAAATAAACCTTTCTGCTGTGCATTGCTTTCAGTCATGGTGTTAATCACAGCCACTGAAAGTAAACTAAGAGAGACTATCTAGGCCCTGCGTTGAGGAACTAACTCAGTATATCTGAGTATGATCTGAGAGCTTTGATTTCTAGAATGTGCCTGAATGACCATGCTTTCTGAAACTGTTTTTCAAAGGTGAAATTTTGGATACCACATTCCATATACACAGTTTATTTTTAAAAATTGAATGAAAAATTATCTGTGGATATTATTGCACAAATTCTCTCTTCCATCTCATTTTTCATAATTGCTTCTATTTCAGTTACAAAAAAGAGAAAATTTCTAGACTTTCCCGTGATGTGCCAATCAAGGTTGTAGCACCCAGGGTTATGGTTTCACGAAGATCCAAATACTAATGTTGAGAAACCAAATGATTCTAATTTATTCCGAATTTTTTTTGTGAGTAAGAAAATTTCTAAACTTTATTTTCAATAAAGTAAAGGGCAGTTTAATGAAAATTCATCTGGTGTATTTCCAAAATTAATTTTGTTGTAGATTACTCTGTGAATTCAGACAGGAGTTCAAACTCATTTAGTGGCATTGGCATAAGAAATTTCCTTTCATTTTCCTTCAGTCCTTTGTCATTAAAATGTGTTAGTCTTTATTATAATACACAAAGAATTGTAATAACATGGCAGGTACTGAGCCCTATGTCACTCCAACAAAAGGTGGCTTCTTTCCATAAACAAATAAAACAACCTTAGAAGGGGCAAATCATTTCACAACCATTATATGTGCTTGAAATAGATCTGTATTTATGCTAATAAAACAAGCATATTAAAATCCCTACTGCATTTAGACAGCTTTGAACAATGGTTAATGTAAGCAGTTTTTCAGAATGATGTTCCAAAGTAGAAGTTTGTTAGCACTAAAATTCATTTAGTGACAGCAAATTTTTAAAAAATTATATAATCATTTACAAATTTCAGTTATTTAAAGAATGACCATTAAGCACAAAATGCCCTAATTAGGTAGGAAGACTGCGAAGTAACAAAAGGTCTGCAATATAAGCTAAGAAGAAAAGAGAAATGTGAAAGTTTTGGAATTTAGTTCATGCATTTCTCAAATGAATGAGAGATAGCCACATGCATGCTTGGGCATATGAAAAGATGATGTCACAATTTTATTTTTGTAGGTATTAAAGTATGTGGAAAACTATGTTGCTTATAATTAGATACACTTTAAAATTTTTCTAGTGATTCAAAATATGCTAGAATACTGACTCCATGTAAAATACTTATTTTCCCAAACATAGCATTTTCTTTCTTGTTCTTGAATATGTACTTAAAAAACAGATCACATAGAATGATCTAGAATGAACATTTGCTACAAAAGTAACTCTGAAAACCTTGTTAGTGTTCAGTATGCACTCTACAGACTATTAAATAGAAGGAAGAAAGATCTCAATTGAGTAAGAAAAACTAATTCTACTTGCACATATAGGAAACAGTATTCAATATATGAAGAAGAGATCCTAGGTGAGGCTTTTATTCGTAGAGTCCCAGATAAATGTCATAGCATTTTAAGTGACAATACAGCAACAAGGAAACCTATTCATGAGAAAATTATGTCATCTATGTAGTTGGAATATGAAGATTCTTGTCAGGGAACACCGAAGAAGAGGGAGATGAAAGTATGTAAGAGTTAGAGGATCAGAGAGTGTGCTATGAGATTGTGCCTCCCAGGGATAACAGAAGTTACCCCCCTAATCTCTCACCAAAGTGACTGCCAAATTTGACCAGATCAAGGACTATACCAATGAATACATTGAAGTAGTAGGTGAAAAGCCCACAAGGCCTCAACACAAAGAACTATAAGAAAGTGAGGAAGCTGAGAACAGGAAAGGCCGTCTTCCTCAGGGATGTTCATATATATACATACACATATATGTGTACTTATATGCATGCAATAACAATAAATGGAAAAGGAGACCTTGAACTAGAAGGAGAACGGAGTGGGATAAATGGTACAGTGTAAAGAAAGGAAGGTAGAAATGTTGCAGTTGTATTTTAATCTCAGTTAATCGTCTTGCTTGGGTATGTTATCTTTAAGGGCCTGTGCTGATTCCCTGGGGTGGGGCAGGTTGCTTGGAGTGATACATGGTTTCAGTCCCTTACAGCTGAAAGGTTCTCAGAGCTGTAAGTGGCAAAAGCAGCTGTGATGCCATTAGGACAGTCTGGTCATTGTCTGATATGCTTGAGGGAGTCTAAATCTAGACAGCCAAGCAAAAGGGGTAGAATACTTCCATTCAAAAGTTTGGATGGTCAGTCAGCTTTAGACAAGTTTATCCATTTACAATAAAAAATATTAGTTACTGGTAAAAGTAGAGACTTAAACAACAAAAAATGATTATTCTTACCAGCTGTTTATTAACTAGTTCAGAAGAATTCAACCATGTTTATCAGTACTTCATTCTCATCCTCAGAAGAGTTGGGGTATCTGTTTTACCTTTACTTATTATTATCTTAGAGTGGTTTCATCTCTAGTCCTACACCTGAGCAAATGAAACTCATTTTTTTTTCTAACGTAGGACAGGTACCACCAACCCGTGCTTGAAATCCCCTGTCTCAATGTGAAAAGAGCATGTTGAACAAGACTGTTGACTTGAATTTATTGTCTAGAAGCCAGGTCAAAGTAGAAGGAGGTAACTGACACAATAAAGTTGTTTTCTGACACACCCACAGAGGAGAGAGAGAGACAGAGACAGAGGAAGAAAAAGGAGGAGAGAAGGGAGGGAAAGGAAGAGGGACAGGGAGCAACAGCAATGCTAATAATAATCTTAACAACAACAAAAAGAAAACCTGTTCCCATCTACATTTTCCTATTAACACTTCTAAGCAATTGATTAAAGAGTACTTTTTACCTCACTCAGGATAATGTTTTCTATTTCCATCCATTTGTATGCAAAATTCAAGAAGTCATTGTTTTTTTACTGCTGAGTAGTACTCTAATATGTATATATTCCATACTTTCTTCATCATTCTTCCATTGAAGGACATCTAGGTTGTTTCCAGGTTCTGGCTATTACAAACAATGCTGCTATGAACATAGTTGAGCATATACTTTTGTTGTATGTTTGGGCATCTCTTGGGTATATTCCCAATAGTGGTATTGCTGGGTCGAGAGGTAGGTTGAACCCGACTTTCCTGAGAAACCGCCACACTGCTTTCCAAAGTGGTTGCACAAGTTTGCATTCCCACCAGCAATGGATGAGAGTGCCCCTTTCTCCACAACCTCTCCAGCAATGGGGATGTTCTATCGGGAACTCACCAAGGCCAGCTGGCCGGGGTCTGAAAAAGCATGGGACAAAACCGGTCTCGCTGAACATAATGGACAATGAGGACTACTGAGAACTGAAGAACAATGCCAATGGGTTCTTGATCCTATTGCACCTAATAGCTTTGAGGGAGCCCAGGTAGTTTGGATGCTCACCTTAATAGACCTGGATGGAGGTGGGTGGTCCTTGGACCTCCCACAGGGCAGAGAAACCTGCTTGCTCTTTGGGCTGAGGAGGAAGGAAGACTTGATTGGGGGAGGGGGAGGGAATGGGAGGTGGTGGCGGGGAAGAGGCAGAAATCTTTAATAATTAAATAAATTAATTAATAAAAAAATAAAAAAAGAGTACTTTTTATTCAGTATGGTTCAGGTTTTCTGAATATTGCCTTTCTCAACAGATTCCATTACCTCAAATAATATATTTTTACCAAGTGGGTATATTCCCTTCATTAATACATTTTCCAATAGATATTAAATGTTAAGAAGAAAGTAGTCACCTGAATTTATTTAACATTTTATGCAAAAACTGGTATATTTCTTTTAAAATCATTAAATTAATGAGTGAATTAAACTCAAAGCTTGAGCATAAGTGATCTTGATGATAATGGTGTTGTTGTAAAAATTAATAAAACAATGTAGAAACTTCAGATGTCTGGACAATAAATCATATTGTCAAGCTCTTCTTCAAACTATGTCCTAAGTTTAGCACAAGAACTTCATTTTCCATACACACATACACACACATACATGTGAGTACACAGAAAATGATATATTAAAAAACTGAAAAACGTACCATATATAACTAGGCATAGGATGAGAAGTTCTATATAGCTTATGTTTATTATTCAGAAATGCTTCTGGTACTATGAAGTCTGGACATGTTCGGTTTGTTTGAAATTACCTGCTACCTTGAAAGATGGAGTGAAGTTGATTGTTTTTTATTCTTTGTTCTTTGAGGGCCACTCCACCCAGCTCCCCAAAAATATACATAGTGACGTATTCTTAAGAATATCCAGTCTTAGCTTTCCTTCGTTCTAGCCAACTTTCCTTAACTTAAATTATCACATCTATTTCTGTATATCTTTTCTTTCTTTTTCTGTGTCTGGCTCTATAGCTGGGTGGCTGGCCCCTTCTTTTCTCACTTCTTGATCTTCTACCTCTTTTTTCTCAGATTTCTTCTCTTTTAATTCTCTCTGCCTTCCATCCTTACCTATTCTTTTTCCTGCCTTGCTATTGTCTGCTCAACTTTTATTAGCCCAATTAGGTGTTTTAAGCAGGCAAAGTAACACAGCTTCACAGAATTAAACAAATGTAAGATAAAAGAATGTAACACACCTTTGTACCATTAAACAAATGTTCCCCAGCATAAACAAATGTAGCACATCTTCAAATAATATTCCACAACAATGGAACAGATATACAGTTAAAAATTTAGAGAACAGAAGGACTTTTCAGAGGTCAAATTACGTGGGAAAGTATAATCTGCTTAAATTATTTAACAAAATTCAATCATTATTACAGTTAGCACTTAAAAACAAAAACAAAACAGAGGAACAAGCAAAATCCCTGCCCACCTATTTCTGAAGCTGATTAGTCATCCAGATTTTGGATGGAAGAGAGTACTCCCCCATTTTTATGAGTTGTCTGGTTTCTGGCCCCATCAACCTACGATCTCAGACAATGAACCAAAATGTCCTTATGATATCACTTCTGTTTCTTACTTCTGGAACTCTCAGAATTCAATAACAGGGACCAGTGGGACTGAATCCTTGATTCCTGCAGAGGAGGCCTTGATCCACCCACAATCACACCAGGAAAAAAGAACCATTTTAAATATGCCAGAACATTTTGTTTTTTAGCAAAATATGCTCTCAGCAGAACGTATTTTTGCAGATTGTTTAGCCCCAAATCAGTATCAGTAAAGGACAAGCTCAGGTGAAGCCATCATTCCCAAGTTAGGTATCAAAGGATGAACTTGCATAGTATACAGACTGGACCCCCAAGCTTATTACATGACTGAAACTTTGACATCTCATGTACTACGTAGATATTCTGTATTTCTTGTCTAAAAAAGGTCTATTTCCAGAAGCTCATTTTCAGCAGTACTTCATTGTTAGTTATCCATGAAAATTACAAGGGGGATTAAAAGGGCAATATCATTATCATTATCAACAACAATAACAACAACTACACATTCTTAAGGAAAGAATAAACATTAAAACCACATCCAGATATAAGAGGGTTGCTACAATTATTTTCAGAGAAATTTTATCATTCTAGTTAAGGAACTAAAGGATCTAGTCAGTAAAGAGCAAAAATCATGTAAGAAGCAGATGAGCAATGCTAGTAGATTAATGGAAATTCTAGAAGAGGTAAAGACAAACGAATAACAACAAAAAACCCACTGAAGATCAAAATTATAGTAAGAGAAATGAAGATGACTTTAGAAAGCTCATTAGAACAGAATACAATAATGGAATAGCCTCCTTTGTGTTTCCCTCAATAGAAACTTCCAGATTTGAAATACAGAAGGAAAAAAAGAGACTAAGAAAGATTGACAGGAGTACAAAACAACTGAAAGTTGTGGGACAACTACAAAGTATAGCATAAGTTCACTGGAAACACAAAAAGATAAGAAAGAAAGAAAGAAAGAAAGAAAGAAAGAAAGAAAGAAAGAAAGGAAGGAAGGAAGGAAGGAAGGAAGGAAGGAAGGAAGGAAGGAAGGAAGGAAGAAAGAAAGAAAGAAAGAAAGAAAGAAAGAAAGAAAGAAAGAAAATGGCATTACGGAATTCAAAGGCAAATGGATGGAACTAGAAAAGAAATAATCTTAAGTGAAGTAACCCAGATCCAGAAAGACAAACATGGTATGTATTCATTTATAGGTGAGTATTAGCTGTAAATTAAACGATAACCATACTACAATCCACAAACTCAGAGAGGTAAATAATAAGGAGGGCTCTAGCAGGAACATTTTGATCTTCCTGGGAAGAGAAACTGGAACAGATTTTGTGGATAGACTGGCAGTGGGTAGGAATGCCAAGAGGTGAGATCAGGTTGAGTGGTGGATGGAAAAAGTACTGGAAGAGATATAGGGAAACGGGGAACATTTTTGGGTGAGTTAGAAACCAAATGCAGTCAGAACTCCCAGGAATCAACAAGGGTGACCTTAGCTAAGGAATTTAGCAATAGAGGACATGTACCCTGAACTGACCATTTCCTGTAGCCAGGCAAGACTTCCAGTGGAGAGAGTGGGGCACCAAATCAGTCATATAACCTTCAACCTACAATTGGTTCTGCCTACCAGATCTTACAGAGTAAAGGTGGCACAGAGATTGTAGGAGTAGCCAGCCAATGGCTGGTTCAGCATGAGATCCATGCCACAAGAGGGATCCCACCCCTGATGCTGCTTGCCTGGATCACCACGACCAGAGACTAGATATTGCAGAGACCTAGGATATAAGCAAACATGACTGACAGAAAATTGATGTAATGATGCCTTATGATATTCTATTATTGTCAAAGAGTGGTACATAACCCAATTATCAGTGAGGTTTTTATCCAAAACAGATGCAAAGACCCACAGTCAAACATTCAACAGAGCAAGAGGAATCCTGGGATAGAAAGGGAGGACGAATAGAAATAGAGGAGTATATGTGGGGTAAGGGGGAGATAGTGAAGAGGTGTTGGGGAGAGAGCAGGGAGGGAAAACTGCACTCAGGATGCTAATAATGATGATGATGATAAATGATTAATATACCCCATTTATTTAATTATTTATTAAAGATTTCTGCTTCCTCCCCGCCACCGCCTCCCATTTCCCTCCGTCTCCCCCAAATAAGTCCCCCTCTTTCATCAGCCCGAAGAGCAGTCAGGGTTCCCTGCCCTGTGGGAAGTCCAAAGACCTCCCACCTCCTTCCAGGTCTAGTAAGGTGAGCATCCAAACTGCCTAGGCTCCCACAAAGCCAGTATGTGCAGTAGGATCAAAACCCATTGCGATTGTTCTTGACTTCTCTACAGTCCTCATTGTCCACTATGTTCAGCGAGTCCTGTTTTATCCCATGCTTTTTTAGAGTCAGTCCAACTGGGCTTGGTGAGTTATCAAAAGATCATCCCCAATGTCTCAGTATGTGGGTGCACCCCTCGCGGTCCTGAGTTCCTTGCTCGTGTTCTCTCTCCTTCTGCTCCTGATTTAGACCTTGGGATTTCAGTCCGGTGCTCCAATGTGGGTCTCTGTCTCTGTCTCCTTTCATTGCCTGATGAAGGTTAATATCCAGGAATATGACTATATGTTTTTCTTTGGGTTCACCTTCTTATTTAACTTCTCTAGGATCATGAATTATAGGCTCAATGTCCTTTATTTATGGCTAGAAACCAAATATGAGTGAGTACATCCCATGTTCCTCTTTTTGGGTCTGGCTTACCTCACTCAGGATAGTGTTTTCTATTTCCGCCCATTTGCATGCAAAATTCAAGAAGTCATTGTTTTTCACTGCTGAGTAGTACTCTAATATGTATATATTCCATACTTTCTTAATCCATTCTTCCATTGAAGGGCATTTAGGTTGTATATATAAAGAACTCAAGAAACTAGACTGTAAAAAACTAATCAACCCAATTATAAAATGGGGCACTGAGCTGAAGAGAGAATTCTCAACAGAAGTTCAAATAGCCAAAAGACACTTAAGGTCATGCTCAACTTCTTTAGCGATCAAGGAAATGCAAATCAAGACAAGTTTAAGATACCATCTTACACCTGTCAGAATGGCTAAAATCAAAAACACTAATGATAGCCTTTGCTGGAGAGGTTGTGGAGTAAGGGGTACACACATCCATTGCTGGTGGGAATGCAAACTTGTGCAACCACTTTGGAAAGCAGTGTGGCAGTTTCTCAGGAAATTCGGGATCAACCTACACCTGGACCCAGCAATACCACTCTTGGGAATATACCCAAGAGATGCCCTATCATACAACAAAAGTATATGCTCAACTATGTTCATAGCAGCATTGTTTGTAATAGCCAGAACATGGAAATATAACTCATTTTAAAATTATGAGTTAAATACTCGATGGGAAATTGGAAAACACAAGATTATTCTGAGGATTTTTTTTTACAAAAATATTAAAATGGTTCGGGTAGAACCATGAATAATGAGAGATAAAGCCGGACCCTGTTACCATAACAGAGCAGCAGGTGCTACCACCCCAAGGTCCAGAGGCAATAAAAAGAAGCAGCTCCCATAACTCTAAGGAACAAGGACTTCCTTGCATGGAGATGACTTGATCCTTAGACAATCAGAAGTGGTTGGGGGAAAAGAGCTGGAATGACTTTCTGACCTCATTTTTCGCCCCTCAGGCTTGATCTGTGGTTCTCCATTGGGAATCCAAATGGAAGCCAGAGGGCAGAGAAACTAGGTCTTTCGATATAAACCAGGTCAGTCTCTTAGGGTAGAGGACACAGTGAAGAACTATAGAAAGTAGATCAAAATGAGAAGAAAAAAACCGAAAATGACTTGAATCTGATATCTATTTTCAATAAGAGAGACCTCAACCTCCAGTCATCCATTA
The DNA here is from genome assembly GCF_950005125.1 of Chionomys nivalis. Taxonomy (NCBI): domain Eukaryota; kingdom Metazoa; phylum Chordata; class Mammalia; order Rodentia; family Cricetidae; genus Chionomys; species Chionomys nivalis. The sequence continues at coordinate 17,606,995 of NC_080105.1, read as the reverse complement.
AATTAGAGAGTAGTGAGTAGCCCTAACTCAGTCTAGCAGAGGGTGTATGTGTGCCCCTTGTGTGTGTGTGTGTGTTGTGTTTAAGATGCAGGAATGTCTTACCATAAAGTATGTGTAAATACATCCGTATATTCACCCACACATAGCAGAATTTAAGGTAAACATTAAATATCACCATTGTTCTCTGTATGTGCAATCTCCTAAGTTGCTTTGGTCCAGAGTCTCTATTGGCTTTTATTTACTGTATAATTACAGCAAACAGCAAAGACATCAACCCATCATCTACATTCTTCTCAAAATTTCCCTAGAAATTATTTAGTGGAGGTACTTTTCCTGTGTTCAATGACCAGGTTTCAATGAGGAAGTTATATTTTACAGAATGACATCCATATAGAGTTGTCTACATAGGCTACAGCAAATAGCAAATACGAACTACACCAGACTCCCCTAAAGTAAGTCTTTTAGTTTCTGTATTTGTACACACACACACACAGTCTTCGACCTTGATGTGTGTATTCCACATAATCATTACCTATTCATAACATCACAGGTCACTCACATTCGCTACAGCCAGGGAAAGTTCTAATCATCCTTGACCTGAGAAAAATGATGTGAAACAGGAAATCTTCTCCCTATATGTCCCTACTGTTTTCACTAAGAAAGTTTACAAATCTTTAAAATTGTAACAAGAAAAAGAGTCTTATGGTATCATCAATGGTTTTGCCTGTAACTATGCAAATGAACTCTGTTAAGTGCAACCCTTTCCTTATTACTTGAGGTTATTGACCAATTTTGCCCGTGTAAATTGAGGCCATCACTTCCTAACACCTAATACATGAGGGGTTTGTGAATTCTTGAAACCAGTTGCAACATTTTATTTTTGCCTCAGCAATTGATGAATTAGATAAGATTTTTAAAGTGTATTTATCTTTTTTTTTATTGTCCTACACTGATAGCATGACTAAAAGCGAGGGTCATGATTTTCACTGGAGAAGACATTAGCTTCTCAAGAGACTTTGAAAGATGGTACGGATTCCCTGGAGAGGGAAAGAAGGATTGCTCGGTAGCAGTTTGAGTAAACATCAATTTAAGCACCATGGGCTTTATATATCAAGTTGATAAAGGAAACAACTTAAAAAGACAAACACATACAATGCTTCTTAACCCGATCTGTGAATTTTTATGATCAAGTGCAGTACTTACAAACCCTGCCATGGAGCACTTTGGAAATATCTCAGAGAATGACAGGGTATGATTTCAATTTCTTTTTATTGTGGAGAAAAAGTAATTTTATTGTGGTTTGAATATTTTTGTACACATCCTTCATGCACGAGCTCCCATTTCCTGAAAATTGTGGGTTTCCTACTGTTCCAGACAGCTAGCAGGTTAAGGAGAAAATGTTTACATCTCATGCAAGATTAATTAGGCTTCTGGAAGTTTTAAAGAGAGCATCTACTTCCTGAAGATGCAGGGAGAAACTGGCAGCAGCATCAATCACTTTCCAACTTGCCAGTCAACTAGTATACACAAATCATCTAAGGCACGCTTGCTTTGTGCTTAGTTACAAGAAATAACATTTTCCATGTAAAAATTAACTCAAGGAACTTTTGACAATAGTACAAAAGTTCAAACTACATGAAGTGTCAATATTAAAATCATCATATACACACATATATACACATAAATGTTTATGTATATATCTGTATATGTGATATTTGAATTAGACATTATATGATGACTTACATTATACTTGTGTGAGATGAACAACTAGAAACAAGTTGACAAATGTACTCAAAGATTTAGTTAAGTGCCATTATGGCTTAAAAAACACACATAGTGTGTGATTTGAATTCAGATTTGAATCAATTTGTATTGAAATGTGTGGACATTAACGAAAGGTATATATGGTGAATATTTATGATTGTCCTAGAGTTTTTTTCCTAAGGAAAGACACTATAACCATAATAACTCTTACAAAATAAAACATTTAAGTGAGGGCATGGCTCACTTACAGTTCAAAGTTTCAATCCATTATCATCATAGATGTACATAATGGCACTTAGGCAGACAAGGTGCTGGAAAATAGCTAAGTGTCCTATACATTACGGGCAACAAGAAGTTCTCTGTCTCATTGAGCATGGCTTGATCATATATGAAACCTCAAAGTCCACTCCCAACATTCCTCCAACAACACCACACCTACTCCAACAAAGTCATACCTCCTAATAGTGCCACTTTCTTTAGGGGCCATTTTATTTCAAGCCACCACAATAATAAATCCTGTTAAGAGGTTCAGATTACATAAACTCTGTACCTTCAGTGCTGAACACCAGCATAAAATTCATTTCCAATAGAAACTCAAGTTTTGGGTTTATACAATGGCAAAATAAACATAATTCCATTCATCTCTCATTTAAATATGTGGTAACTTGTTACAGTCTCTCACAAAGCAAACATCACCATCAAAATATCAGAAATATTGATCCAATTAGTATTGATATAGAGTAGGGTCATTGGTGCTATTGATTTCAGTGATTTCCACCTGATTTGTAATGTACTAAAGGAGAAGTTGGGAAGGAAATAAGCTGCTGTTGAATTAAGCTAGAGTTGTTGACGTTCATGCTATTTTTTTGCCATTTATTTACATGTGTCAGATTCCTAGATTCTCTTGAAGTGAAAGACTATCATTCAAAATGATTCATAGACAAAGGACAGTCCAAACTCATGACTCATGATACTTGTAGGTCAAGAGTATAACACTTGTACATCAGTTACCAGCTGAATTCCAGACATAAAAACAAGTCTGCTTATATGTGTGATCAGACAGAAAAATTAGTACAAAAACTAAGGACTTATTTGGTTGAAAAAAAATGCTTAAAATAATAATAAAACTCTGCAAATATACTTCATGTTGACAATATTTCTCATTATCTTTGCAGACAGTTGACAAAAACTATTTGTTAATTTCTGCCTTTAGGGAAAGTATATCTGCCTTCACAGATATTTATGGTGTCAAAATTGAGCTGTACATTTTTCTCTGCCCCCCTTCATGTCTCACCCCTCTGCTTCAATCCTTTCCCAAAGTCCCCATGCTCCCAGTTTACTCAGATCTTGTCTTTTTCTACTTCTCATGTAGATTAAATCTATGTAAGTCTCTCTTGAATTTTGCAAGCAAATGGATAAAGCAAAAAATATCATTTTGAGTGAGGTAACCCAGACATAGAAAGACAATTATCACATGTACTCATAACTGTTTTTTAAACATAAAGCAAAGAAAACCAGGTCACAAATCACAATCTCAGAGAACCTGGACAACAATGAGGACACTAAGAGAGCCACTGCTTTTTAGATTCTTTAATGTGCTGTTTGGTCTCAGCAAGAGAATGGAACTAATAGGCATCAGAAATGACAGAGAGGAGCTCCCTGGGGAGGCCTTTGTCCAAACTCCAGTTGTGCCAACATTTCCTCGGGCTTGTTTGCCAACATTTTGGAAAACTTTTATCCTAATTCCATGATGATATCTCTGATACATTTATACACACACATTGCAGGTCAGCTCTCCGAAATCACAGGACGAAGGTCTGACTACGTGCATATTACATCTGTTTTCACATATTACATCTGTTTTCACAGAGACTGTGAAAACATTCAAAAACTGGTACAAAAATAATAAACTATGAATAGTATATTAAATTAGTGATTGGATCTATCAAACAACTGTCTTCTAAACAGTTACTCTTAATGAAGGATGAATTACTTTGTGTAAATGTCAAATGTATATAAAAATGAAATTGCGCATTACTTTCACATAAAATGGTGATATTAAGACCCAGAAAGCATGCTTAGAAGCATAGCAGATAATAAGATTAACTTAAAATTGGCCCTTAGATATAGGCAAATATGTATGTACTTTCGTATGTTTATATGTGTATGTCTTTGTGTGTATGTTCTATGTGAAGGTTTTATATTTTAAAGCTCAACTATAAATTTTTTCATCACAACACTTCAATGCCATTGGTTTTATTTTTTCTTTGAAGTTCAATAGACAAAAAGAAATTATACCTTTGTGCATGCTTTGTCCACAACTATATCTCTTCCATATAGAGATTAGGTATCACTGATGAAGAACTCAAGATATCATAAGATTCTGTTACTGAAAATAAAATTCAACAATACTGAAAGGAAGTTCTCTAGAAAGTAAAAAATAAATGAAGCTGTGCTGTTTGAAAATTACCCAAGTTTAATCAGAATTAATTGCAAAGTTGATTTTTTTTTCTTTTGGTTTTTCGAGACAGAGCTTCTCTGTAGCTTTGGAATCTGTCCTGAAACTAGCTCTTATAGTCCAGGCTGGGCTCGAATGCACAGAAATCCACCTTCCTCTGCCTCCCAAGTGCTGGGATTAAAGGCCTGCGCCACCACTGCCTGGCGCCAAAATTAATTTTTTTTAAAAAAGAATTAGAACAAGAAGTGTGAATCTCTATAATGGGGACTTCATAAAAACAATGAAAGGATCAGTGTCTCTGGAATATTATATAAGATAATATTAAACAAAATTATTGAATTTTATTTCCATATTAATATTCATTTATCTGGCCCATCTGCTTTCATGGTCAGAAGACAAAAAAATTGAAATAAATAGTTAAATAATAAAAAAGTATCCCCACACTGAACCACTGTGGATACAGACAATTATACAAGTTTTTAGTGAATGCACTGTTGCTTGCAAACTTAGGCACAAGAAAAAGACTCGTGCATAAAACATTGAAATAGTTTACAAAGGAAAGGAGAAACAAATATTCAATGAATGTTCATTGGTATAAAAGCTATGAAAAATATTACATTATACCAAATAAAGGAACTGAGAAGTTAGAAGCTTGGTGTATCACCTATACTCCATACTTGGGAGACTGAAGCTGGAGGATTGCACAGTCAAAAGTCTGCCTTGGATTAAGGAAAAGAGGGGGGGGTGTAGAGAAAAATCCAACAATAAGGAAACATATCTGTACCTACGAGTAGATGGCTGGCAATATTTGACAAGGTTTGCTTATTACGACAGAATTTGTTTTCGAAATGAAGTTCCCAGAATATAGTTAGTTCTTTATCTAGAGATCTGGGAAACTAGAAACAAGAAATTTGTTTCCCATGTTCCCATAAATGACAGAATGAACATAGAATCTTTGCTCTAGACATCCCTATGGGAAACATAATGTTTATGGTGATGCATATGTTAATTGCTTCATTTGATCATTGCACAATGTACATATGAATCAAAACATCACATCATACTGTATAAATATTGTGAAAGAAATATGAAAGTTGTTGGAATCAAAATGGAGTCATTTATGAAAATCTTACTTAAAAATGTAAATCAAAATGGTGAATTATAAAGAAAGAGCTTTCACATGATTGCCTTGTAGAAATGATCACAAGTTATTCCATAGCCTGCATAGAGGTTAGCACATGGTGTGGGAAGTCCTTCTGTATGCATGTTGCTTTTATTAGTTAATGAATAAAGAATCTGCATTGGCCTGCGGTGGGGCCAAGTAGAGCTAGGTGGGGAAAACTAAACTGAATGCTGAGAAAAAGAAGGTGGAGTCAAGAGAAGCCATGCAGGCTCTTCCAGAGACAGATGTGCGAAAACCTTGCCAGCAAATCACAAGCCTTGTAGTAACGTATAAAGTAATAGAAATGGGTTAATTTAAGATATACGCTAGCAAAAACAAAACAAAACAAAACAAAAAAAACCTTTTAAGCTATTAGCCAAACAGTATTGCAAATAATATGGTTTCCAAGTGTTTATTCTGTGATCTAGGCAGCTGGGAATGAACAAGCAGCCTACTACTACAACAACCAATTAATGGTGTGGGAAGTCCTTCTGTATATATGTTGCTTTTATTAGTTTATAAAAAATCCGTGATAGGGCAGAGTAGAGAGAGGCGAGAAAAAC